>NC_140589.1:696096175-696722008 GCF_964204655.1 Triturus cristatus
CTAGGAGATCCCGGGTACATTTCCAAGAGACTGAGGACCAATCCTTCTTAAATGGGGGATCCTCCAGAAATAATCTGGGGAAGATATTGACGATCAGGCCATTTGGGGCGATGTTAGCCCTCAAGTACTCAGTCATTACTGCTCCATGCATCGTTATTCTGAGCCATTCTTTCTTGAGGGAGACTAAGTTAGACCAGTCATCCGAGTGGGACACGCTTGCTGTATTACCGTCTGCTCCTAGGAGTGACGGTGTTCTGAGGATATCAGTGACTGCATCTTCGCCATAACTAATCCCTAATTCTCCATCCATTATGTGGAGTATAGGGAACAATGGCCACTAACCAACGTTAGTGATTAGTGTGTTTCGGAGTGGGCCTACCAGCGTCAATTGATACTGTAGGTAACCTCAATGCGTTCCTGCGGTTGTCAGCCGCGCTAGAAATCACAATCAAACAAAGGAAAATAAAACCGGGTGGGCTATGTTTAACGAGGTCCAGTATACAAGCCCTGAGGTAGTTATGCGAGAAGGGTATACCGTTCCTCCTAGTCTGGGGAGTTAGTGTGAAGAGTACACTTACCCCTAAGATTGAGACAAAGTGGGGAATAATGTCTGGACAGCCTGGGAGCTAATAGCATGTGATGGGTGGGGGAACCCACACTGGTGGAACTAAAACCCTCACACACCCAGCGAGCTAGGTGTCATGCTTCATCATCTGGGTTTTGCTCCTCGTCGGGTCGGCGCTGCAATTCCCAACGGGCTCCCAAAGATGGGGCTCTTTAGCGGAGATCTTTTGTTCCTTGCCGAAGGTGAGTGCAAGTGAGGGCCAGGTAAGTGTAGACGTTGGTGAGTGTATTCTAAAACAGGGTTGGTTAGTCTGAATAATTAATTTTATTCGGTCAGTAAACCACCCTATTAAAAACAAGATGAGTGGCGGTAGTCTGGACACAATGGGTCAAGGACTAACTCTGCTCTACTCAGATGGTCAACATGTTTCTTGCCTCATGGTCAGGGGGATCCAGCGGCAATTCATCAGGACCAGTGAAAGGTGAACTATCTACAAATTGTGAGGGTGTAAAACAGGATATTAAATTATTGTGGTAGTGCCTCGATAAAACTACCCTAGGGAAGTGTCTGGAAAACTAAACACTTCCGCATTGGAATGGCCTAAAAGAGAAGGAAAGAGGAAGCAAAAACAGGCCAACACAGAACATTAAAATTACACTTTGTAATATATATACAATTCGTAGTCTGGAGCCAAAGACTCCTCATATGCATGTCCAATACACGTAGCAATTGCGCTAAACAGGAGTGATCATGCATAAGTGGATGCAGTGTGAAGACACGTGTCGAGTGATACAAAATCCAATCCAATCTGAATTTTACGTCACGAGGTCTGGCAATGCTCACCTAAAGTTAAAAATGGTGCCGCTCCAATCGGTACGTGGCGAGCCTCTTGGGATGGCGTGATAGCCTACTGTGGATAGTAGTATAAAGCAAGAGACTCAAACAGGTAGGTGTATACGAATAAAACACCTGCTGGTGCTAGGTGTTATCAGAGGAACTGGTAAGCAAGGTCCCCCGGTACCCCGGTCACCGGAAACCACCGCTCGAGGAGCGAGCCGACCCCAAGCCCGGAGCGCCGCCCAAGGGAGCACCGGCACAAGGCAGCGTAGGGGTCGGTCCGCTACAACAGCAGCGGTCAGCCGTCCACCGGCGTCTAGGGAATCCCAGACCGTTTGATCTAAGTGATGTTAGTCGGGTGGTAATTACTTACAGTTCTGTTGCCCAAGGGTGGTCTGCAAACCTACCCCGCTCCGCCGAAACCGGGAAGTGTGGTTCACTTTCCAATGCTCAGTTAAGAGCCAGTCCGGTCAAGTGTAAGCGAGTTCTAATTGGGCGTCTACAGTCTGACGACTAGTTTCGGAAAACCCCGCCTACGTAGAGTGACTACGGGCGCCATCTTGGAATGGGGTGCTGAAGCAGCATCAGGTCGTGATTGGTATGTCTCAGAGGCCAGAAGAGGGTCCCCGGGAAGGCTAATGAACTCCATTATGCCCTGGTCTTGAGTATTATGGTTGATCAATGTCTACAAGGAAGAATATAAGACTAGTTGTGTGCATAATGCCCAAGATGAGGTAATGCGATCAGGTAATGCGGATTGAACCAGGCTATTCACGGGATTACTGTTATGTCAGTCATGTATCAGTGATGCCCAGAAGATGCTATAAGATATTGGAGGATCGCTGTCATATCTGTAAGTAACTAAGTCCATCCCTTGTCTCCCACGTGTGGTAAGGTTTGTTGACAATAATCGGGCGGGTATCAGGATATCAATGTGTTAAAGTACCCCACGGTATATCGTCATTCAAACCTCTCGTGTCAGATGCCAATCTGTGCACCCATCTTTGTTCTAATCTAAACAGGGCTTGTGTTGTAATTCTTGGATGTGACTCTAATACGACCCATCTCAGGGAGTCTGGTGTATGGTGAAGACTCTTAAAATGGCAGTACAATTTTGTGGTCTCTTTCAAGCATCTTATGTTGCTTTTATGCTCCGTGATGCGTGTTTTGATGGGCCGTGTCGTCATCCCTATGTAGTTCAATGTACAAGGGCACTGTAGTAGATAAATACAGTTGGTGGAATTGCAATTGGTATGGCGTGTCAGTGTCCAGGTTAGGGTGTCAGACAGAATCACTTCCTTGGTAGTCATCGTCTGTTTACAGGACGTGCAATTACCACAGGGGAAATGTCCAATGACAGGTGGAAGCCCCCATAGAGTGCCCTGGGGGTTCTGTGTTTCTTTTTTGGCAGGCATGGTATGGATCAAGATATCTTTCAGATTTTGAGTCCTTTTAAAGGCGAATCTGGGTTGAGGAAAAGAGAGGTTGCCGGCAGCTAGGATACCCCAATGTTTTTTAATCACTTTTTTCATTGTATTTGAGGAGGGGGTGAACGAGGTAACACAGTTCAGGATGTCAGTTTGTTCCCTGGTCCTGGTCTCGAGCAACACCTCTCTGGGGTTATTCCTAGCACGTTTCATGGCTTTTGTGATAGTGTTGGTCGGATACCCTCTCTCTTTTAGATTGTTTGCTAGGATATCTGCCTCTTTTTTGTAGTCCGACACTGAGCTACAATTTCTCCTCACACGGAGAAGCTGACCGAAAGGTAAGTTATCCCTCAATGCCTTGGGGTGGTGACTACTATACAGCAGAAGGCTGTTCCTGTCTGTTGGTTTTTTGTAGAGGCTAGTTGTTAAAGCCCCGGACGCTAATCTAATGTCTAGGTCCAAGAAAGCAATGTGAGACGGAGAGATGTGATTGGTAAATTTTAAATAAGGGTTCTGTACATTAATCCATTGGCAGAACTCTTCACATCTACTCCAAGATCCTTTCCAAAGGATGTGGACATCGTCTATAAAGCGTCTCCACATGATCAGATTATCGCCAAAAGGATTGGTGGGGCTCTGGATGATCTCTTCCTCGAAAGCTGCCATATAGAGTCTTCACCATACACCAGACTCCCTGAGATGGGTCGTATTAGAGTCACATCCAAGAATTACAACACAAGCCCTGTTTAGATTAGAACAAAGATGGGTGCACAGATTGGCATCTGACACGAGAGGTTTGAATGACGATATACCGTGGGGTACTTTAACACACTGATATCCTGATACCCGCCCGATTATTGTCAACAAACCTTACCACACGTGGGAGACAAGGGATGGACTTAGTTACTTACAGATATGACAGCGATCCTCCAATATCTTATAGCATCTTCTGGGCATCACTGATACATGACTGACATAACAGTAATCCCGTGAATAGCCTGGTTCAACCCGCATTACCTGATCGCATTACCTGATCTTGGGCATTATGCACACAACTAGTCTTATATTCTCCCTTGTAGACATTGATCAACCCTAATACTCAAGACCAGGGCATAATGGAGTTCATTAGCCTTCCCGGGGACCCTCTCCTGGCCTCTGAGACATACCAATCACGACCTGATGCTGCTTCAGCACCCCATTCCAAGATGGTGCCCGTAGTCACTCTACGTAGGCGGGGTTTTCCGAAACTAGTCGTCAGACTGCAGACGCCCAATTAGAACTCGCTTACACTTGACCGGACTGGCTCTTAACTGAGCATTGGAAAGTGAACCACACTTCCCGGTTTCGGCGGAGCGGGGTAGGTTTGCAGACCACCCTTGGGCAACAGAACTGTAAGTAATTACCACCCGACTAACATCACTTAGATCGAACGGTCTGGGATTCCCTAGACGCCGGTGGACGGCTGACCGCTGCTGTTGTAGCGGACCGACCCCTACGCTGCCTTGTGCCGGTGCTCCCTTGGGCGGCGCTCCGGGCTTGGGGTCGGCTCGCTCCTCGAGCGGTGGTTTCCGGTGACCGGGGTACCGGGGGACCTTGCTTACCAGTTCCTCTGATAACACCTAGCACCAGCAGGTGTTTTATTCGTATACACCTACCTGTTTGAGTCTCTTGCTTTATACTACTATCCACAGTAGGCTATCACGCCATCCCAAGAGGCTCGCCACGTACCGATTGGAGCGGCACCATTTTTAACTTTAGGTGAGCATTGCCAGACCTTGTGACGTAAAATTCAGATTGGATTGGATTTTGTATCACTCGACACGTGTCTTCACACTGCATCCACTTATGCATGATCACTCCTGTTTAGCGCAATTGCTACGTGTATTGGACATGCATATGAGGAGTCTTTGGCTCCAGACTACGAATTGTATATATATTACAAAGTGTAATTTTAATGTTCTGTGTTGGCCTGTTTTTGCTTCCTCTTTCCTTCTCTTTTAGGCCATTCCAATGCGGAAGTGTTTAGTTTTCCAGACACTTCCCTAGGGTAGTTTTATCGAGGCACTACCACAATAATTTAATATCCTGTTTTACACCCTCACAATTTGTAGATAGTTCACCTTTCACTGGTCCTGATGAATTGCCGCTGGATCCCCCTGACCATGAGGCAAGAAACATGTTGACCATCTGAGTAGAGCAGAGTTAGTCCTTGACCCATTGTGTCCAGACTACCGCCACTCATCTTGTTTTTAATAGGGTGGTTTACTGACCGAATAAAATTAATTATTCAGACTAACCAACCCTGTTTTAGAATACACTCACCAACGTCTACACTTACCTGGCCCTCACTTGCACTCACCTTCGGCAAGGAACAAAAGATCTCCGCTAAAGAGCCCCATCTTTGGGAGCCCGTTGGGAATTGCAGCGCCGACCCGACGAGGAGCAAAACCCAGATGATGAAGCATGACACCTAGCTCGCTGGGTGTGTGAGGGTTTTAGTTCCACCAGTGTGGGTTCCCCCACCCATCACATGCTATTAGCTCCCAGGCTGTCCAGACATTATTCCCCACTTTGTCTCAATCTTAGGGGTAAGTGTACTCTTCACATTAACTCCCCAGACTAGGAGGAACGGTATACCCTTCTCGCATAACTACCTCAGGGCTTGTATACTGGACCTCGTTAAACATAGCCCACCCGGTTTTATTTTCCTTTGTTTGATTGTGATTTCTAGCGCGGCTGACAACCGCAGGAACGCATTGAGGTTACCTACAGTATCAATTGACGCTGGTAGGCCCACTCCGAAACACACTAATCACTAACGTTGGTTAGTGGCCATTGTTCCCTATACTCCACATAATGGATGGAGAATTAGGGATTAGTTATGGCGAAGATGCAGTCACTGATATTCTCAGAACACCGTCACTCCTAGGAGCAGACGGTAATACAGCAAGCGTGTCCCACTCGGATGACTGGTCTAACTTAGTCTCCCTCAAGAAAGAATGGCTCAGAATAACGATGCATGGAGCAGTAATGACTGAGTACTTGAGGGCTAACATCGCCCCAAATGGCCTGATCGTCAATATCTTCCCCAGATTATTTCTGGAGGATCCCCCATTTAAGAAGGATTGGTCCTCAGTCTCTTGGAAATGTACCCGGGATCTCCTAGTCCTTATAATCAATACTGCCAAAAGACTTGCTGATGCCCTGCTAATACGTATACAAGCCGCTGAGTCTACCATGAAATCTACAGTACCTAACAGTACCTTTAAAACCAAGTTGGCAGAGATCAACTCAGAAATAGCAGAGAATAGAGAGTACCTTCTAAAACAAAAGATTGCCAAACTGCAGAAGGATATCTCGAGGTTCGATAAAGAAAAGATCTTCCCCTACCTGAAACCGGATTTCGCACCTAGTAGGAGCAATTACTCCAGTGTTGAGGAATCGAGTAACAACAGCAGGAGGGACTCCAACAATAGCAACTCGAGCTCTGGCAGTTGGGACACCCCTAACCAGAGAAGAAAGAACAACCGAACTTTCTATAATCGAGGGGAATCAATGTTCCCCGGCCCACCACAGCCTCAACTTTGGCATTATCCACTATTTCCACCGTGCCCTCCCCAATTCTACCCAGGGGCTAACCCCCAACCTTTTTTAGGCAGAGGCTGGGGCAGAGGAAGAGGGCGAAGGCGAGGAACACAGCATGTCCAGTGGCAGGACCAAGCCCAGCCCCCGATGGAGACCCGGAGCCAACGCAGGGGCAGAAGGACTTAGTGATCAATCTGTCTGACAGACCACTCAATAGCGTTGAGCTACGAATGATTCGAAAAGGACTGGGTTTTGTACCCACCCCAAGGGGAGACAAATTCAGGGAAGCATGCGAACTTCACAGTTTCTTTAGAAAGATTCGCCTAAAAGCCTTTTTTCATAATGAATCTTCTATAGATGCAGATAATACAGACACTGGGCTACATAAACCATCAACCTTCACCCCCAGTGAGGGCATGGTTCCCCCAGAGGTCTTGACCTTTGAAAAGGCCATTCTCAAAGATCTAGCCGCGGCACAAGTTAGGTCTAATACCTTTTACAACCTCTCTAAAGAGGAAATGAAGACAGCCAGGGCTCTGGCTGACGACCACTCGATCACAATTAAACAAGCAGACAAGGGTGGTGCTACAGTCATCCAGTCCACCCTCGACTATGAGAGAGAATGTCGACGGCAACTATGTGATCGGAAATACTACACACCTATCACATTAGATCCCACACCAAGATTGAAGAACGCCATTAATAGCCTTACCCTTGAGGCAGAGACTAATGGGTGGATCACGAAGAAAGAAGCAGATTATCTTAACGTGCGTGATCCTGTAACACCATACTTCTACACGTTACCCAAAGTCCATAAAGGTACTTCACCGACCCCAGGCAGGCCCATCGTGTCCGGGAATGGCTCTGTTCTAGAGCCGTTGTCCAGATTTGTAGATCACTTTTTACAACCCTTGGTCCAAAGAATACCGTCCTACATCAAAGACACCAGTGACATCCTAAGAACTGTTGAAGGGTTTGAACCGAATGGGGAGATCAGCCTTCTGGTCACCTTAGATGTGGAGGCGTTATACACCAATATCCCACAACAAGCAACCCTGACAGTGATCGAAGAGGCCCTTCGCAATGAAGACTGGACATCACCTACACCTGTGTCTTTCATTATGGACCTAGCGTCCCTGGCATTAACGGAGAATTTCTTTGAATTCCGGAACGAACTGTTCCACCAATGCCAAGGGACTTCTATGGGCAGTACATTTGCCCCTAGTCTGGCCTGCCTCTATATGGCAGCTTTCGAGGAAGAGATCATCCAGAGCCCCACCAATCCTTTTGGTGATAATCTGATCATGTGGAGACGCTTTATAGACGATGTCCTCATCCTTTGGAAAGGATCTTGGAGTAGATGTGAAGAGTTCTGCCAATGGATTAATGTACAGAACCCTTATTTAAAATTTACCAATCACATCTCTCCGTCTCACATTGCTTTCTTGGACCTAGACATTAGATTAGCGTCCGGGGCTTTAACAACTAGCCTCTACAAAAAACCAACAGACAGGAACAGCCTTCTGCTGTATAGTAGTCACCACCCCAAGGCATTGAGGGATAACTTACCTTTCGGTCAGTTTCTCCGTGTGAGGAGAAATTGTAGCTCAGTGTCGGACTACAAAAAAGAGGCAGATATCCTAGCAAACAATCTAAAAGAGAGAGGGTATCCGACGAACACTATCACAAAAGCCATGAAACGTGCTAGGAATAACCCCAGAGAGGTGTTGCTCGAGACCAGGACCAGGGAACAAACTGACATCCTGACCTGTGTTACCTCGTTCACCCCCTCCTCAAATACAATGAAAAAAGTGATTAAAAAACATTGGGGTATCCTAGCTGCCGGCAACCTCTCTTTTCCTCAACCCAGATTCGCCTTTAAAAGGACTCAAAATCTGAAAGATATCTTGATCCATACCAGACCTTCCAAAAAAGAAACACAGAACCCCCAGGGCACTCTATGGGGGCTTCCACCTGTCATTGGACATTTCCCCTGTGGTAATTGCACGTCCTGTAAACAGACGATGACTACCAAGGAAGTGATTCTGTCTGACACCCTAACCTGGACACTGACACGCCATACCAATTGCAATTCCACCAACTGTATTTATCTACTACAGTGCCCTTGTACATTGAACTACATAGGGATGACGACACGGCCCATCAAAACACGCATCACGGAGCATAAAAGCAACATAAGATGCTTGAAAGAGACCACAAAATTGTACTGCCATTTTAAGAGTCTTCACCATACACCAGACTCCCTGAGATGGGTCGTATTAGAGTCACATCCAAGAATTACAACACAAGCCCTGTTTAGATTAGAACAAAGATGGGTGCACAGATTGGCATCTGACACGAGAGGTTTGAATGACGATATACCGTGGGGTACTTTAACACACTGATATCCTGATACCCGCTCGATTATTGTCAACAAACCTTACCACACGTGGGAGACAAGGGATGGACTTAGTTACTTACAGATATGACAGCGATCCTCCAATATCTTATAGCATCTTCTGGGCATCACTGATACATGACTGACATAACAGTAATCCCGTGAATAGCCTGGTTCAATCCGCATTACCTGATTGCATTACCTGATCTTGGGCATTATGCACACAACTAGTCTTATATTCTCCCTTGTAGACATTGATCAACCCTAATACTCAAGACCAGGGCATAATGGAGTTCATTAGCCTTCCTGGGGACCCTCTCCTGGCCTCTGAGACATACCAATCACGACCTGATGCTGCTTCAGCACCCCATTCCAAGATGGCGCCCGTAGTCACTCTACGTAGGCGGGGTTTTCCGAAACTAGTCGTCAGACTGTAGACGCCCAATTAGAACTCGCTTACACTTGACCGGACTGGCTCTTAACTGAGCATTGGAAAGTGAACCACACTTCCCGGTTTCGGCGGAGCGGGGTAGGTTTGCAGACCACCCTTGGGCAACAGAACTGTAAGTAATTACCACCCGACTAACATCACTTAGATCGAACGGTCTGGGATTCCCTAGACGCCGGTGGACGGCTGACCGCTGCTGTTGTAGCGGACCGACCCCTACGCTGCCTTGTGCCGGTGCTCCCTTGGGCGGCGCTCCGGGCTTGGGGTCGGCTCGCTCCTCGAGCGGTGGTTTCCGGTGACCGGGGTACCGGGGGACCTTGCTTACCAGTTCCTCTGATAACACCTAGCACCAGCAGGTGTTTTATTCGTATACACCTACCTGTTTGAGTCTCTTGCTTTATACTACTATCCACAGTAGGCTATCACGCCATCCCAAGAGGCTCGCCACGTACCGATTGGAGCGGCACCATTTTTAACTTTAGGTGAGCATTGCCAGACCTCGTGACATAAAATTCAGATTGGATTGGATTTTGTATCACTCGACACGTGTCTTCACACTGCATCCACTTATGCATGATCACTCCTGTTTAGCGCAATTGCTACGTGTATTGGACATGCATATGAGGAGTCTTTGGCTCCAGACTACGAATTGTATATATATTACAAAGTGTAATTTTAAGTTCTGTGTTGGCCTGTTTTTGCTTCCTCTTTCCTTCTCTTTTAGGCCATTCCAATGCGGAAGTGTTTAGTTTTCCAGACACTTCCCTAGGGTAGTTTTATCCAGGCACTACCACAATAATTTAATATCCTGTTTTACACCCTCACAATTTGTAGATAGTTCATCTTTCACTGGTCCTGATGAATTGCCGCTGGATCCCCCTGACCATGAGGCAAGAAACATGTTGACCATCTGAGTAGAGCAGAGTTAGTCCTTGACCCATTGTGTCCAGACTACCGCCACTCATCTTGTTTATAATAGGGTGGTTTACTGACCGAATAAAATTCATTATTCAGACTAACCAACCCTGTTTTAGAATACACTCACCAACGTCTACACTTACCTGGCCCTCACTTGCTCTCACCTTCGGCAAGGAACAAAAGATCTCCACTAAAGAGCCCCATCTTTGGGAGCCCGTTGGGAATTGCAGCGCCGACCCGACGAGGAGCAAAACCCAGATGATGAAGTATGACACCTAGCTCGCTGGGTGTGTGAGGGTTTTAGTTCCACCAGTGTGGGTTCCCCCACCCATCACATGCTATTAGCTCCCAGGCTGTCCAGACATTATCCCCCACTTTGTCTCAATCTTAGGGGTAAGTGTACTCTTCACACTAACTCCCCAGACTAGGAGGAACGGTATACCCTTCTCGCATAACTACCTCAGGGCTTGTATACTGGACCTCGTTAAACATAGCCCACCCAGTTTTATTTTCCTTTGTTTGATTGTGGTTAAAATTTACTTATACCATAAGTAAAGAAAGGGTCATCTTCTTGGATACGGAAATTTATATAAAAAATAATGAGATCCACACCACGCTGCACAGAAAAGCAACAGCAACAAATGCTACCCTAGAGGTGACTAGTTTTCATCAAAGCTCCCTTATCTCCAGCATCCCATATGGAGAATTCCTCAGAATCCGCAGGATCTGTAGTGAAGAAACAGAATGGCAAATTCACAGTGAGAGAACAGCAAAATGCTTTAGGAGGAGACAGTACAATCCTGGTATAATAGCTCGCTGTTTGAAAAGAACCAATGAAAAAACTCGAGGGGAGTGCCTGGCGGCAAAACAAACCAACAACAATGAAAAACAAGAACCAATAAGGAAGATCATGGACTTTGCTCAAGAAAGTACTCAAGTCACAAAAATATTGAAGAAAAATTGGAAGATACTGCAACTGGACAGCACGGTCAAAGAGATAGTGGGTAAACATCCCACGGTCACCTACAGAAGAGCTAAAAACTTGAAGGACCATCTGATCCACAGCCATTTCAAAGCCAAAAAGAAAGAAGAAACATGGCTAAAAACTAAAGGATTTGTAAAATGCCATTCTTGCAAGATGTGCCAAATAGCGAAACCAACTAAAGAGGTGAGATTGGCCAACAATAAAATCTGGGAAATTCGCCAATTTATCACCTGCAAGACGCAATACACGATATATGTTCTGGAATGCCCATGCCCACTTAGGTACGTGGGCAGTACCATTTGTGAATTAAAAAAGAGAATAATGGAGCATGTCAGGGCAACTATCCACAAAGACCGATCCAACGCAGCGTCCAAACATATGGAACAGATCCACCAAGGAGACTGGAAGAAACTGAGATTTTTTGGAATAGAGACAATTCCAAAAAGGGAACGCGGAGGAGATCGTGAGAAATTGTTGTGCCAGAAGGAGTCGCGTTACATTATAAATCTGAGAACTCTAACTCCCCATGGCCTGAATCAATCAGAGGAGTTAAACATTCACCTCTAAAACAGACATCAGACAAGAAAACAAGATACGAAAGTTGATGGAGCAAGACATCATATAAATGAAGCAGAACTTTATTGACAAAATGAAAAACAACAATACAGTCTAAAAGGAAAAAAGAAAACTATTTCCTGCGCAATGCAAGTTACTCTGCCAACACCGATGCGAGAGAAGGATTAGATCAGGGAATGCCTGAATATGAGAAACTGAGTAACTTTACAAATGAAGCAAAAACTTAATATACATGATTGTGGGAGAATCAGAAAATAAATCCAAAAGCAAAAAGAAAAAAGAAATAATGAAAAAGAAGCAGAAGCACTTTATGGACAAAATGAAAAACAACAGCACAGTTTAAGAAAAAAGGAAACTATTTCCCGTGCAATGTAAAATACTCTGCCAACACCGATGCGAGAGAAGTAGAAGATCAGGGGAAGCCTGAATATGAAGAATATGAGTAACCTTACAAATCCATCATGGTTTCAAAAGACATTTGATGCAGAAAAGCTTAAAAAAGCAAATAAAGAAACCCTTCGTTTCAGAGAATATCGCTGACAAACTACAATGACCATGAGGCATTGAGCCTGTAAACAAACAGGAAATGACGTCATAGCAAGTGGTTTGCTTTTTAACGAGACTTTTGTCCGAGAGCGAGTTGATCGTGAGCAAGGTGCCAGGCGGCATCGAAACGCGTAGATCTAGCTCTGCTACGGCCCTGATGTAAAGAAATAAAAACGTTTGCAACTGATACTTTGGGAGTGCGGCCCGTTTTTCCTCCATTCCAGGAGGATTGTTGTGCAAAATATATATATATATATATATATATATATATATATATATATATATATATAAGGTGTGGTGGAAATTTTAATCAAATACGCCAAAAGTGATCGAACTAAATTACTGAGTGAGATCAACGACTTTGAGGGTCATATAGCGGCCTTTGAGGACAAAGATCAGACTGACAATCTCAGGGCCAAGATTAAGGCCAGACTGATCTCTTACGAGAATGACATCAAGCATCGCAAGCAGAATACTTTTGCCAGAGATCAGCTCAACTACTGGACCTGCAGGGTCCTGACCTTTGCAAAGAAGTACGATGACCCTCAGAGGGCATTGCAGGAAACAAGGAGCTCTAAAACAACCCGGGTCGAAAGACACATCAGAATATAAGGTGGATACAGATACATCGGAGATGGAAAAACCAAGAAGGGATGCAGGTGCCTCTACTAGCCCTGAGCCAACTTTCCCCCAGGAATACCAACTCACAAAAGAGTCGTAGAGAAGGTTTTCGCAGAGAACTCAGACACCGGAACAAGGCACCGGAAAAGTAGGCGAGGAGGAAAGAACAGGAAAAACAAACTTTCCTCCACGGGTGATGAGGAGGGGTTTCACAAGAAGTAAATCCACTCTCGGTGGTAAACCTGTAGAAAAGATCTTTGTCCAACATGGAAATCCAGGTTTTACATACTGGGCTCACATTTTGTCCAATGACTGAATAGGACTATGTCCAAACACAAATCGATCTCTACCAGTTTGTTCGAAAATTAAAACTGAAGAAAACTTTTGTTCAACATCCTAGGCAACCCGATCCGGAAGCAGTAGCGTTGGCAGCTACAACTGACATCTTTACTGGACACGATTTTGAGGCATTACGAACTTTGCATATATTACATGACTCTAATCAGGATATGATGTCAAGCAACAATGGAAATTTAACTGAGACAATGGAAAATTTGGGACTTGAACACAGAAGTGGCAGAAGCAAGTTCAAGCCTAAATCCATGTATATCTCCAGAACACTATTTGATATAATAGACTGCTTCCATGAGGCCATGATCAAGGACCTCGATGAGCTATGAACAACTCACGTGCAATCAACAGATAAAAGAAAGTATAATATAACTAGGGCCCAATGGGCAGCCGTCAAAACACTAAAGGACGATACATCCTTGGTTATCAAACAGTCAGATAAGGGTGGCAACATTGTGATCATGTCCAAAGATCTGTAAAAAAAGGAAGCACTACGTTTTTTGGGCGACTCGGAGAGTTACAAGAAAGTGAAGAGAGAAACTTTTAATGTGAGTGTCCTGGCTTTCTATGGTATGCTCGATAAATTGATAAATAGTGGTATTTTGGAGGAGTATGAATATCAATACATGAAAGTGGATTTTCCTGTGCTTCCCACATTCTACCATTTACCCAAAATTCATGAACACCTGATTAAACCATTTGGATGACCAATAGTGTCCAGCAAGGGAAGTCTTCTGGAAAAAGCATCCTTGTATGCAGATCATTTTCTTTTTTGGTTGGTGAGAGACTTGAATTCCTTCATCCAGGATACAACAGATTTTTTACGGCGGATCCAGAATATACGCTGGGAACCAGACTTTTTATTATTCACCTTGGGCATTACAAGCCCTTATACTTGTATTACACATTGCAGTGGCCTGTCGTCTCTTGAATATTTTCTTAAAACAAGACTGTTAAAATTTCAGGCTCATAGTAGAATGTTACTCAAGATTGTTGAATTTTACCTGAATAACAACAATTTTCTATTTGGTGGGCAACTATACCTACAGATCCAGGGAACTGCAATGGGCAGGTGCTTCGTCCCCATCTATGCAAATCTTTTCGTAGACTGGTGGGAGAAGCACGTGGCCTGGGCAGGGTTGACAAGATAGCCCTATGGGCGAGATATATATCGATGACTTCTTCATTGTCTGGAGAGGCACTGCTGCTGAAGCAGAGGAATATATTCAGATCTTAAATAACAATGATCTGAATTTAAAGTTTACCAGCAATATTAGCAGCAAAGAGGTGCCTTTTCTAGATCTCTTGGTTTGTGTGGCAGAAGACAGAATTTGCACGAAAATGTATAGAAAGCACACGGCAGGCAATACAGTGTTACTTTCAGAAAGCCAGCACCCACACAGTTTGGTTCAAAGTATCCCCTTTTGGGAATTACTGCTACTCAAAAGAAATTGTTCACTTGCAGAGGATTATTCTAAAGCCGCAAGTGAATCCCTCAGTAGATTCAGAAGGAGAGGGTATACAAACCATATACCATACAATGCTGCTGTAAATGTGCAATGAAAAGAGAGACAGGAACTACTTATCTACAAACCATCTACAGCATCTGACACTTAAACCGATGCATCAGCTGTGAGGTTTATCCTTGGCTTTTCAGCTGAGTCACATAAGATCAGAGATCCTGTCCAGCAGAATTGGAAAGTTCTGCAGGCAGATAGTGTAATTGGACCAATATTGCCAAATAGACCGGACATCACATACAGGAAGAATGCTTCATTAAAATATATTTTGGTTCAAAGCCATTTCTCTAAAGAGACAGGAGCAAGGAGAATGCCTATCACAGGGTTCTATACATGCACTACTTGTAAAGCATGCTAGAACGGTGTCAAGGTAAAGGATTATTCAGTTCCAGGAAAGAAAGTCAAACAAAATATCAGTAAATTTCTCAATTGTAACACCAATTTTGTGGTGTATTGTCTGTTCTGCCCGTGTGGTTCTTCAATATGTTGGGAGTACAATTCATCCAGCAAAGAAATGTATATTGGAGCACACACGGGCAATCACTAATCTTGACAATTCGTATCCAGTGTCCAGACATTTTGCCGAAGCCCATAACTCCAGAAGTGACAAGTTATGTTATATCTGTCTGGATCAGATTCCAGTGAAAGAGAGGGGAGGAGACAGGGTCAAACTGCTGCGACAGCTGGAGGCAAGATATATAATCGAGCTTCGAACCCGGACCCCGTGGGGGTTAACAGTGAGGAGGAACTCTGGTTTTTTGTGGGTTGAAAATATGCAGCTGGTCATTGGCCCATTAAGGGCACAATTGGTTCATAGGATTTTATTTTACCCATATGTGTTTTTGTGAAAGGTGCTATTCAGTTAGGCCATAACCAGTTGCCCATATTATAATGGGAACTGTAAGAAAAAATTCATTTGATGATACAATGATGTAATAATGGAATTGAAATAGATCTCCTGCCCATTGAGGTTGCAATGTGTCCATGGGTCTCACTCCTGCACATATGGGACTTTTTGTAATATGTGTCATTTTTCATTTTTTATTCATTTTTTGGAATTTTCTCTCTAGCACATTGGGGATGGTAAACACAAGTCTACTTGATTGATGCGAGTGTCAACCATTGGTTAAGAAAGGCCCATTCTGGGTGCTATTTTGTAGACTGAGGCAGACCAATGTTGAAAATAGTGGAATGGTGTAATTGGTTCTAAGATTTGTTTGACCTTGGAGTATAGAATTACGATTTCCAACAATGAATTTATAAGTTGCTTTATTAGTGACTCTCAACAATGCATTCTTATCATGAGTTTCCTCCCAACCGATCAAGGAGAAATGTTTTACCAGCTATGTTAAGATGGTACATGTTAAAATGGCCGACACAGTAACACTCAAAAAGACCACCCTTGTCTAAGTCCTTTTTTTATTTTTGTAATGAATTATCAACCAATGATTTGCTTTTTGACTAACATTGACAAAGGCCAGGTGGCTGAAATGCGTTTGTTAGTTTTTACTCTCTGAAGCAGCTGTAAAAAATGTATATAATTAACTATAAGCCAGAGTGCGCAGTCTTGTTTGTCCTGTGACAGCGTTTTGTGAGATATTTCACGGAACCGTCTCCTTGAACTCCAGTACCCATTATGCTGAGAGCGGCAAACTGCAGGCTGTATACATAATTGGATATCTATCTATCTATATATATATATATATGTATGTAGTTATAGTTAGGACCTTTTTTCCATAGGAAATCTGCAATATTCTATTCCCAATAAGTCTGGCGCCGGTTGACGAAACCTCACGAAATTTTCCAAACTTTTGGCCAGCTCTGCTCCTCTCCTACCCTGAAAGTTTCGTGGTGATTCGTCAAGCGGGGGCCGAGAAAAAAGGTGCGTCCCAAAACGCGTTTTCCCCATGCAATTTCCCATAGGATCTGTTGTCACAGCTACAGCCCGAACCGCTGAACGGAATTACACCAAATTTGGCAAAGAGATAGTCCTCAGTTCAGACTCGTGCCTTTTGCATAAATGGTGGGAATCCGTTCAGTAGTTCCTGAGAAAATTAGAGTTAAATGTACATAAATATCTATGGCCGGGGAGGATCCGCGGACCCTACACGCACCGTAAGCGCACCCTCCCCGAACCGAGCGCGCACCCTCCCAATCACGCACTGAATGCTAATTGGCTGTTGAGTGTCTGTCTACATTCGAAACTAGGAACTGTTGGCGGCCATTTTCTGCCTCAGTAGAAGCGAGGCTGAAGAAGCAAGGGGAATAAGTGTGTAAAACATATAAAGGGGGCAGAGTGGAAATACTCTGACCCTCTAGAGGTGCTTAGGGGGTCCCAGATGGACCTCCTGGGGCCCCCATTTAAAAAAAAAAAACGCGAAATGCGAGCATCCAATCGCGTTGGGTGCGCGGATCCACAGATTTTTTTTTTTTTAAAAGACAGGAAATCATTGGTTGTATGACTACTTTGTACACTGAAAGGTAGGGTTTATATTTCTGTTTTTTAAAGGTATGATACTTATTGGTTAACAAAAACAGATTGTAAGGAGCATTATATATGATAAGCTGATATGTTGAAAAGTGAAGCACACTTCCTCTCTTGTTTAGCAACATTGTGTGCTGAACTTCTGACCTGTGTGCTCAGTGCAGTGTTCCATGACCTGTTTCTATGGTAACAGGCAGAAGGCAGATTGGGGGAAGGGTTGAAATGTATTTCAGTTGGAAAGGGTTGAAATGGTTAACCAATAGAAATGTGTGTTTGCTTTTGAGTTTATGAGTGAAGGATTGTGATTTGATGTTTACATGTATATGTGTGGAAAATGAAAGGGTAACTTTTCCATTCTTTATTTTTGCTGAGAGGTGCAAAGTGCAGAGATTCTGTAAAAGAAAATATGGTGAGTGACTGATATACTTCTTGAACAACTTGAAAGATGAGTTATTTAATTGTGAGGGGATGTATGTAGACTATTTTGATTTTAATCAGACTAATGTATTTCTCCTGCTAAAGTGTAGGGAGTACTTTGTTTACTCTACAATCTTATTTGACAGTGTGTGTGCATGTAGAAACCATTCTGTGATAAGCATTTGCGTTTTTCATGTGTTTGCAGACAGATAGCTGTGCTGTTTTTATATTTTGGTAGAATTAGAAACCAGCCATTGTTTATGAATTTGTGAAATTAGTTATGTTATGTTTCTATACTAAAATGTAGTACTTCTTCTAGATGAAGAAATGTGTTTTGGTATAGTGCAAGGGACAGTGTTGTTTGTCTAGAATCCCACAGTGAGTATGTGTGCATTTGGGAACCACTGTGAGAGAAGCATTTGGTAACATTGTGTATTTGCTGACAGATAACTGTTTTAAAACCTGTCTTGTTGTCAATTTTTAGTAGCATTAGAAGGCAGTTTTTGCTTATGCTTTGATTAAATGAGTCAGGCTTTGACACAAAAGTGCAGTCCTGAAATATGTAGATTATGTGCAGTTCCCTTACCACTTGTACCGTAGTGAATGAGTTTTGGTAAACTCCTAGGGATAGTGGTGCTTGTCTAGAATCACACTGTGAGTTAGTGTGTATTTGGGATCACTGTGAGAGAAGCATTTGGTAACATCATGTATTTTCTGACAGATAACTTTTTTAAAACCTGTCATGTTGTCAAGTTTTAGTAGAATTAGAAGCCAGTTTTTGCTTATGCTTTTATTAAATGAGTCAGGCTTTGACAGAAAAGTGCAGTCCGGAAATATGTAGATTGTGTGCAGTTCCCTATCACTTCCACAGTAGTGAATGAGTTTTGGTAAACTCCTAGGGATAGTGGTGCTTGTCTAGAATGACACTGGGAGTTAGTGTGTATTTGGGAACCACTGTGAGAGAAGCATTTGGTAACATTGTGTATTTGCTGACAGATAACTGTTTTAACCTGTCATGTTGTGAAGTTTTAGTAGCATTAGAAGACAGTTATGGCTTATGCTTTGATTAAATGAGTCAGGCTTTGACAGAAAAGTGCAGTCCTGAAATATGTAGATTGTGTGCAGTTCCCTTACCACTTGCACTGTAGTGAATGAGTTTTGGTAAACTCCTAGGGATATTGGTACTTGTCTAGAATCACACTGTGAGTTAGTGTGTATTTGGGATCACTGTGAGAGAAGCATTTGGTAACATCATGTATTTGCTGACAGATAACTGTTTTAAAACTTGTGATGTTGTCAAGTTTTAATAGGATTAGAAGCTAGTCTTTGCTTATGCGTTGATTAAATGAGTCATGCTTTGACACTAATGTGCTGTACTTAAATATGTAGATTGTGTGCAGTACCATTAACTCTTCTAGACTAGTCAATGAGTTTTGGTAAACTGCTAGGGATAGTGTTGCTTGTCTAAAATCATACTATGAGTCTGTGTACATTTGGGTAAGGATTGTGAGAGAAGCATTTGGTAACATAGTGTATTTGATGACAGATAACTGTTTTAAAATCACTCATGTTATCAAGTTTTAGTAGCTTTAGAAGCTATTCTTTGCTCATGCATTGATAAAATGAGTCAGGGTTTGACACTAAAGTGCAGTACCATGTACTATTCCATTCACTGTAATAGAACTGAAAATTTAAAAGTTTTACCCAGGCACTAACCTAGTAGTAGTCTGATGAATTAGTCAGTTTCCAAGTCCTCATGTTGTGAACCATACATTATCACATAGATTGTTTCAAATGTCTATGCAGTATGCATGCAGTCTTCTAACATACTATACACTTGTCTTTCCCACATTTTCAATTCGCTAGTCAGTATTCATACACTTCCAGGAAACACCCTGTAACTCCCTTTGCAGTCCTCTAGTGACCCATTCAGCATCATGTACTAATCTATTCACTGTGCGGAAACTCAAACACTTATAAATTCACCAAGATACTATCTTGGCATTACTCTAATCATTCAGTCAGTGCCTAAGTATTCATGCACTGAGCCAGGCCTTAGCACATGGACTGCTTCAAACCCCTATCCACTATGTATGCAGTCTTCTAACCACCTAGACGCTTGTCTTTCACACTTTCAATTCCCTAGTCAGTATCCATACAGTCCAGCAAACATCCTGTCACTGCCTTTGCACTCCTCTAGTGACCCATTCAGTACCAAGTACTAATCCATTCCCTGTGCGAAAAGCCTACCACTTATCAATTCACCTAGGCACTCTCCTTGCTGTACTCTAATCATTCAGTCAGTACCCAAGTAGTCATGCAGTGAGCCAGGCCTTAGCACATGGACTGCTTTAAATTCCTATGCAGTATGGATGCAGTCTTCTAATCACCCACACAGTTGTGTTTCACACCTTCAATTCCCTAGTTAGTATTCATACACTTCTAGCAAACACCGTGTCACTCACCCAGTGTGTCTCCTTATAGTACTGTAATCATTTAGTCAGTTAGCATGTAGTGTTTTAGTGAGGTAGGCTTTAGGGCATGAACTGCTTCAAAGTAGTATGCACTATGCATGTAGTGTTTTAACCATTGTCACACTTGTGGTTCAGGGCTATAGTTTCTTAGTCAGTATTTATATAAAATGTGTTTGTACAGTGATGGAATAGTATAAATTTGAAAGTTATTAATATACATTTATTTGTGATTCTTTTTTACAGATACAGAACAGGAGTGTTTGGATGAAGAGTCTTTAGATGTTTCATCATACTTGCTGTGCCGCATGAGTATTTTTTGTTAGGATCCCCTCATAACAGAACTCTTTTGAAAATCGTGCGCGTGACTAAGGTGGCATTGGTCTTTGTTTGCCCCTCGAGAAAAGTAGAACTTTTCCACATCACTGAAGGAAAACGTTGTGGGCGTGGTGCATCCTCCAAAAATTCATCTTTAGATTCGGTGAATATTTTAAAGCGACATCATTTACAGTTTTTGTAAGTTAAAGTTAAAAAATTGTGTTAGCTGTGTGCATTTTATATATCTGTGATTTGTATCTTGTTTTTTTTTGTTGAGAATAGCATGTTGGGTCTTTTTTAACAATCTTTGAGATTGTGTTTTTTTTGCCCGCTGTTAAGTGATGAGTACGATAGAAATCACTATTTTTAGTGAAATTTAATATATTCTGAGAACAGCAAAAAAGTTACTTTGTGGAAATTATGCTGTGTTGTAAAAGATGTATTATTACATGTTATATTTTTTTTTCCTTTTCTTTCACAGATCCAAATTTTAAAATAAGCAATTTTTAAGAATTTAGATTGGAATGAAAATTTGAAAAAAATGTGTACCATTTTTTATTCCTATTACTGTGAAGGTAAGTTTAACTAAGTCTCAATATGCTGAATGAGGAGGTCTGCAAGAAGCTACAAAGTGGAAACATGTTTCTAAAAACACTCTGTTTATACCTATGTAGTTTTGAAATCTGACCATAATCAGATATTATGTGACCTGCAAAAAAAGAGATTTGAGGGGTTCATAATATTTCCTATTTTAGCTATTGAAGGACCGCAATTATTTCAATCATTCTTCTTTGAACATCTTTGCAGACAAAACTCTGTGCTTACATTTTATCCTTCGCAAGGAATTTTTAAAACGGAAATATTTTACTTTTTGTAACATAGTTATTGTGTAAGATACTCTTTCATATTTACAAAGAGAGGAAAAGACACTGTGCACTTTTTATACTCCATGTAAATACAACCTCATCATGCAGACCACTTTGTTTTGAAAGGGTGTTCTATAAGTGTTGTTGTGCATGATTGCACTGAATACTCATAGAACAAGACATGTTTATCAGAAATCATAAATCTCGATATGTGTGTGAATGGTGCACCATTCTAAAAATGGTGTTGGAAAGCACAACAAGGAGAATTGTTTTCATTTCTCCACATTTTTATATCTTCAATGCATGCTGAAATGTTCAGCATACATTGAAGGAGAAAAATGCATTTTCTCATTGTTTTTGTGCAGGAAGGTGTGTCTTCCTGCAGAAAAACAAACAGCACATGACACAGATGTTCTTGCACTATGGTGCAAGGGTGCCTGTGTCACCACATGGCTGCAGTTTAATCAGTCGTGCAGACAGAAGCATAGATTTGCAACATATTTATGTACATATGTTGCATCCCTGTGCTTCGGAAGTACTACAGCACACTGCAGTTAAAGAGGTTACTGTGTGATGCTGCAGCACTTCCTCATACTTCTGCACTTATATATTCACCATACGCTACTAATGCATTCATTCAGTCAATTAAGTACTACACATACATTCATCTAAACTAACACTAACAAAGAAATTTAGCTCTTTTTTTAAACCAGGAAAGTTAGTTCTCACAAGAACTTTTTTTTTTCCTTCTTTCTTATTTTATAATTTTTGGGGGGTTTTCTGAACAATTTTTTTTTTGTTTTGTTTTTTCTGCCAAAAAACCCCCAAAAAACAAAACAGGAGAAACCAAACAATGAACTTCAGGGAACAATAAAAAATAAAAGAATAAAACTAGCAAATGTGACTTTCTTGGCGGCGGCAGATCAGATCGATCGACTGCTCACCATAGCACAAAGTCGCATTGCACTTAGTGCAGAGCACTTTTAAAAATTGAAATTGAGGACGGATGTCCAAGGTTTGGGCAGATGGATGCACTCTTGATGTGCTTGGCTGCGATGAGGTGGATGGCGCAGGAGCAGGAGTGTTTCTCATCCGTCGGCACTCTTCTCGTGCAAGATTGTTTGGATGAAGGGTCCTCATGTGCTTCATCATACTTGCCGTGCCGCAAGAGTATTTCTTGTTAGGATCCCCTCGCGACAGGACTCTTTTGCAAATCTTGCACGTGACCAAGGTGGCATTGGTCTTATTCTGCCCCTAGGGAAAAGTAAAAAATTTCCACACCACTGAAGAAAAACGTTCTTTGGGTGGTGCCTCCGCCAACAATTCATCCTCAGAAGTATGAGGTGATGCAGGTGATGCCTGCTGCCCTGAAGCCATTTTTGGTTGAAAAAAGTTAGAGCTAAGTGTAAACTTAGTCTAAAAAATCTTCTTCTCTCCAAATAGATGGTGCTCTAAAGAAGGTCAAAGAAGAATGATTGAAATGGGTGGGGTCTTTCAATAGTGGAAGTGTAATGAACCAATCAAATCTCTTTTTTTGCAGGTCACATGGGATCCGCGCACCCTGCGCTTACGCAGCACGAACCCAGCGCGCATCCGCGAAATTGAATTAAAAAAAATTATAGGATTAGATGTAAAAATATATTAGTTTTAAGACTAGTTTAGAGTTTGTCTTCAATTAATATTCACATGAAATACATTTTTTTTTTAACAAACTTTTATTCCGTTTTTGCATAGGAAGGAGCTGTGAATTACAATCTGCATTAAACACAGTACTTATACAGAGGTCTAAGGATAAAACACAGGTATCTTGTGCAGTTTTACAAATGGTGCCCCATGGTTGTAGATGCACACCAATTAAGCCACATAAAAGCCAGAAAGTACATCAGTCCAGCACACCACTATGTATCCGACCATGACTATGTGCTACCTTCACAATCTACAAGGTTCTGTATCTATGGGGGCAGTGCCTCCCGAGCAACCCTCCAACTCCCAACCCACCCGAACCCGCCCATTTAACCCAAACCTGTCTGAGGGACATAGAGCATCTCTCTTGGGAGGGGGAAGGGAGTGGGCGGAACCCACACCATACGCGTGGAGTAGGGGAAGGACGGAGGCCGAGCATAGCGGCCAGGGGGACTCTGATGATTACAGACATGTGTATTAGAGTGCGGAAGGCGTGTAACATCACCCACCAGGAAAGGGCTGCAGTCAGACGGGAAATTTCAAAACTCAGTACCAGCGGACTGGGTCCAGCCACCAATCAGACTCATCCGCCGGCATATACTCTGTCTCACACTAGGGGACTCCGGGGACTGTGCCCCGCATCCTCCTCACTCTCCTCCACCTCTCCCTTAAATAACTTAGTTAGGTGCGCCCATTCTAGGGATATCGGACGCTTACGCAGCCCTCGTACAGCCATCGGACCAGGTAGCGTCCATGCCCCATTATATGGAGGGAGCGCAGGAGGTGAAATGTCGAGGGTTCCAGTGGTGTTTCCCGCCATTGTGCCCGAATAAACCGGGAGATCGCCGCATGTAGCAGAAACTGGGTACCAGGCACCATGTTTACCCTCACAAAGTCCTCATGGGACATCAGTTCACCTTCCTGGAAAAAGGCACTTCTTGTTTCCACTCCCTGTTGCGTCCAAGGCTGCACCCGCCTGGCACTCAGAACTCCACACCTCGTGGGGAGGCCACACAGTGGTATATTGGAAGCATATGGATTTTGGATTTTGGCATATTTACATGCCCTTCTCCAATACTGCAGTGCTATGTTCAGGAGGGCCGGGGGGTCTAATAGCCTAGTGGCGCCGGGACACAATGACGATTGCAATGTACCATGCACTAGCTGGGCCGGGGTGTACCTGATTTCAAACAGGTTTTTCCCAGCCAGCCAATAGGCCAACCACTGCAGCTGACCATCAATACAGTATGCCCTAAAGTCGGGTGCTCCCATACCACCGGCACCACTTGGTAGCCGTAACTTAGCTAACGATACCCTATGCCTCCCCGGGCCCCATACCAGCGAGATCAGTAGCGCATCCAATTCTCAAAAAAACCAAGCGGGGTATACCACTGGAATGTTAACAAAATGGTAGAGTAAGCGGGGTAGCATCACCATTTTAGAGATCGTTAGCCTTCCCGCGACGGTAAGAGGCAAGGTATTCCAAAATACAATTTGGGAACGTATGGAAGATATTACACATACTAGATTGCCTGCTATGACATCTGGTACGGATCGATAGATATTTATCCCCAAGTACCTGAATGTGACTGGTGCAACCCTTAAGGACAAGGGCCCGAAGCGGAGCTCCGGGGCCGCCAGCCCGCCACTGAAGGAGTAGGCTATGGATTTAGAAGCATTGAGGTGCAAACCGGATATCTCCCCGAAACGAAGAAAGAGATCTGCCACCTCCCACATGTCGGCCCGGAGATCCCGGAAGTACAGCAGCATGTCGTCCGCATAGAGCGAGACTGAATGTAGGTACCCGTCCATCTGAATGCCGTGGGGGACCATGACCCATCTAAGGTTCTGTGCTAACGGTTCGAGCGCCAGAATAAACAAAATAGGAGATAACGGGCAACCCTGGCGTTTGCCCCGAAAGATGGGGTAGGCGGAAGAGATAATCGAGCCTGTCTTTGCCCGGCCGTAGGAGCGGTGTAGAGCAACTGTATCCAGGCATATAATTCTGGGGGAACTCCCATCTTTGCTAACACTTCCAGCATGTAAGACCAACTGAGAGTATCAAAGGCCTGCGATATGTCTAAGGATAAACACCCTGCTCCCGCTGGTCGGGGCACTGCTGCGTGTAAGATGGCATGAAAACGCCATAAATTCAGGGATGTACTTCTCCGTGGGACAAACCCACACTGGTCCGTGTGGATCAACCGCGACAGGAGTGGGAGAAGGTGGTTAGCAAGGAGCTTACTGAGAATTTTATATTCTGTGTTAAGGATCGATAACGGCCAGTAGGATGACATATCCAAGGGATCTTTGTCAGGTTTCCACAGGGATGTGACAATCGCCTCTCGAATGGTAGGGGGTAGCCTCCCCTCCGCGAGTGCTGTCGTATAGAGTTGTAATAATTTGGGGATCAATTGAGGCGAGAAGGTGTAGCAAAATTCGATAGGCAGTCCGTCAGACCCCGGGGTCTTTCCATGGGCTAAGGACTTAATAGCTACTCTGATCTCGGCCGAAGTAATCAGTGCTTTCAAGTCGTGAATTTCCGCTGCTGTAAGCACTGGAAGGGTTGCCTGTGTCAGAAATTCTGTCACAGTGTCTGCGCTTGGCATTGGATGCGCTCCATAGAGTGCCTCATAATGGGTCTGAAACGCCAAGTTTATCTCCCATTGGGTCTGGACTTGTCCGAGTTGTGCTGTTTTAATAACCAGGATGGGAGTAGGGCAGGCTGGTGGGGCAATCAGCTGTGCCAATAAGGGGCCCGCCCTATCAGCCTCTGAGTGCGTGCGCTGGGTGTATGCTCTGTAGTCCAATAAGCGAAGCCGCTCCAAGGCTTCCGCATACCTTATTCTGGTCTCCTGTAAGGATTCCTCAGCCTGTTCGTCTCTTTGGGCCTCTACTTCTCACTTCTGGAATACGTCCTCTAACTCCGTTAAGTCCCGGACCACTTCCCTACGGGCCCCCACCAAGGAGCTTAGGGACACCCCTCTCATAGACACCTTGAAGGCTTCCCACTCTATGGAGCGTGACGAGGCAGTGCCTTCGTTAATAGTAAAATAGGTATTTATAGCCCTCTGTAGGGTATCACGGAAAACCTGGTCCTCTAACTGCAGGGGTTGCATCCTCCAAGTCGGTATTGGTGCCGGGGAGCGCCCCCCACTGCAGGCCTAGTTCGATAGGGTTATGGTCAGACAGGGTTTTGCCCAAGTAAGTACAGTGGGAGATTGCAAAGGCCAATGATGGCGAGCCTAAGAAGTAATCCAGACGTGTATGTAGTTGGTGGGGATAAGAATAAAAGGAATACTCCCTGTCAGTCGGGTGTTGCTTCCTCCAAAGATCTAATAAATTCCAGCCCCGTGTCCACCGACCTAAGGCCGCGGCTCTGGTTTGAGCCGCAGTACCCGCCAGGGGAGGGTGAGATCGATCTAACTCGACATCAAATACAGCATTCAAATCTCCTCCTAGCAACCATGGACAATCACTCCAGTCTGACAAGGCCCCGGACACCCGAGAGAGGAATTGAGCATGATCTACATTAGGGGCGTACAAAAAACCCAGGACTACAGGCGTACCATCTAATAGGCCTCGTAATAAGACGTACCTACCCAAATCATCAATCCGGCTCTCTTGCAAGGAAAAGGGAATTCCCACTCGGAGCCATATTGCAGCCCCTCTAGAAAAGGCGGAGTATGAGGTGGCATAGAATTGACCCCTCCAACGTTTTTGCAACTTCAAGGATTCTGCATGAATCAGGTGGGTTTCTTGAAAACATACAATTTGGGCCTTTCGGCAGTGTAACTGGGCCACTATCCAATGGCGTTTTTGAATGGATCCCATGCCCCGCACGTTCCAGGATATGAGGACATATGACCGTGGAACTGTCATTTTGTGAGGGTAAAATCACCTTCCCACCCCAGCCCCCCACCCCCTCCCACCTCACTCCCCCCCATCTCGCCCCATCCCCCCTGTTCCCCAGACCATGTGGCAATGCTGTAAACAAACCCCCCCCCTTGTCACCCAATACTGGGTCCAACGCCCCAACTGCGTCCGACCAAACTGTAAACGAAACATAACTTCAGATCTTGAACCAGTGCTATCGCCTAATGGGGGAGAAGATTAACAGCACAGTGAATTAACAGTAGCATAAACAAATCGTGGAAGCGCCCAATACAGGGCAGGCTGGGGGACTACTCATATATGCACAAAGGACATAATCCTGACCATTGGCCTGCTGAATGGAACAAACTACACAGGAGATCACTGTTCAAGCCGTGAGGGGGCACTCTCTCCCAACCTCGCCCACTAAGGATCAGACTCCTAATGAGAAGAGAAAGACTAGGGGTCAGCCTGAGAGGGACTCCAGGGGATCCTTGCTCAGGTGAGTGGAGTCTGACGGGAACAGCGCCTCACTGCCATCCGTGTCCGAGTCTAAGGAATTTCCTAAGGATGGGCTGGTGCTGATCGGAGGTCGGGCAGAGCGCAAGGAAGTGGCCGAGCGCAGTGCTTCCCTCTGACCCTCCCGGATTTGCTGCTTTGGCAGTACACTTGAGGATGTGCTCTGTGTTAGCATAGTCTTTTTCCGCCGTCGTGGGAGTCGCTGCGATTGTGGTCTTGAAGAGTCCATCCTCCTAGCCGGGAGGACTTCCGGAAAGTTTCTATCTAGCCAATCCCAAGCACTGTCTGGCGTGTCAAAAAAGATAGCTCTCTGCTGATGCATCACCTTCAATTTGGCCGGGAACAGAAGCGCGAAGGGCAGGCCTGCGGCTCGGACCAGTGCCTTGACTTCCATGAAGGAGAAGCGTTTTTGCTGGACTGCCTGCGTGTAGTCAGGAAAAATAAGGATGGTGGCGTTGTCTACATGGAGTGGCCCGTTGTCTCGAGCCGCCTGTAATAGTTGGTCGTGATCTCTATAATTTAGGATACGTGCCAGCATGGGACGGGGGTTGGCTCCCGGGGGTGGCCTTCTCACAGGAACGCGATGCACCCTTTCTACGGTAAAGTGGGGGGATAGACCAGTAGGGGCTACCACCGTTCTCAGTCAGTTTTCAACGTGGGTCGTGGGGTTCGGTCCTTCCACGCCCTCCGGGTACCCCACTATCCGGAGGTTGTTGCGGTGCGCGTGCCCCTCCGCATCATCCGCCCGCGTTTGTAGGGCCTCAAGCTGTTGGCGCATGAGGGACAATTGTTCGGTATGTGTCGCCACCTGAGACACCAAAGGCTCCACCGTCTGGTTCGTATGACGTACCTTATCTGCCAGCTTCTTGTGGTCATCTTTCAGGAGGTTCAGATCTACGGAAATAACTCCCAGCTGGCCTTCCAAAGCTGCTCAAGTGTCTCTGATCTCCAATTTATCCGGGGGCGGGGCAGGAGGTCCCATGCTGGTTGATGGATTCGACCGCTCTTCTGCGCGATCCGGGGAGTGCGATCTAGTGGTGTCGCCAGCCAGTTGTGCCGGCACCTTGGGTTTAGTCCTACCCATTTCGTCGGCTAGGCAATTGATAGGTTACCAGCTGGAAAGGCCGTACGACTACACAGGGATTACCCCCACTGCAGCTATGCCCCATGATAGGCAGAGGGAGGAGCGATATCACAGGCTCCGGTGCTTGGCTCCGCCTCCGTCCCCCAGATCGGGTATGGCTCCAAAGGCGCCTCACCTCCGTAGGCAGGGGTCCGGCCTTCCACCACAGCTGATGACCCCAACAATCAACAGTTCAATTCAGGTCCGAGAGAAGCTGACCACTCGAGGTTCACCGTCACTGACGCTGTCACCATACGCCTCCCTCCACCGCAGCTCAACTCAGGCACTCAGGACCGCTTATTACCCCACGTGGGTGGCCACTCACAGGCCACAGGTCTGCATCAGCCACCTCCTCCTCAACCAGTCGCCACCCAGCAGCTGTCACACACTGTCAGGAACACCAGAGGGGTACACAGCAAGTTCACCCCCCTGTGGGTGTTCAGCGAAGCTCGGTTCCCCAGGCACAACAGCTCAGCAAAGGCAATCCCGGGCCGCCTCTGGCTCACACAGTGTTTCCACACCTTAGCCACCGATCTGTGGCGCGATAAGGCCCCAGGGTCAGTACTCCTCCAGGGTCGCCCCTGTCCAGTAAGGAGTCTGAAACATTAGCCCTCTCGAGGGACCGACATTGAAGGTGGACCGGGTGGGCTGTGCGTTGCGTCCCGGCCAGCTGAGGCCCTTTGGCGGTCACGGGCAATGCCACTCACCGGGCCGGTCCCCAGGATGCTTCTTCTGGGCTCTCAACAGTGGGCACTTCTGCGGACCTACGCTGGGGGGTCTGAAACTCTCGTCACTTGGTTTTGGGCTCCATTTCCCCCCCCCGGCCACAGCCCGGGGGGTCAAGTACAATCTGCCACCGCACGCCCACTCACGTCGGCGGCGTCAATTTCACCCCCAGCGCCGCGGCCGCAGCTTCCCTTCGCTGCCTCTAGGCCGGAAAAGGCGCGAAGACGGGGAAAGCTCTCTAGCCGGCCGTGGCGTCTCTCGCACTCGCCGCACACTTTCACATCAGGTCTCCTGACTCCGGAGACAGTGCCCGGGCGCTGGATACCGCCTCGGCCCCGCAGGATCCCATGGCACTCAGGATTTTAGAGCCCCCGTCATGGAGCTCAGCGATCAGGCGTCCGCCATCTCCGGACGCTAGCCACGCCCCCACATTCACATGAAATACATATATATATGTTTTTTTAAATGTTAAATATTTCGCGGGATCCTCAGAAGTACCGCGTCATAGACGTAGATGACACATCGCGGAAGCGCGTAAACGTCGCGTTACGTACATCGAACGTGTCGCGTATACGCTGGGAGTCACGTACCGGTCGCATTGCGATTGCGCACTAAACACGTACCCAAAGCATACCATGCGCGGATGCTATCGCGTAAGGATCAGAAACGGTGCGCTTAGGGTGCGCGGATCCAAAAACATTGAAAAAAATATATAAAATAAAGTTTTGCACATATAGTTAAAAAAATATTTTGAAGAATTTAAAAAAATATGTTTGAAAATCTAATTAACTTCAAATAATATTTTTTTATTTTTAAAAGAATTAATTGAAAAAATAAGTTTAAAAAATGGTGATAAAAAAGTATTTTTAAAAAAATGTAATTAATGAAATTGACACACTGAATTTGAAAAATATACAAATTCAATCAAAATCATTAAACATGATATCTTCAGTGATAAGTTATAGATAGGAAATGGCATTTAAAAAACCTTTGAAATTCACTGAAAAAACCAAAGGTTTCAGGGGCGTTATAGTTAGGAATTGGCATTAAAAAACCTTAGAAATTCACTGAAAAAACCATAGGTTTCAGGGGTGTTATAGTTAGCTGGACATTTCCCTCGTACAAAACCCTAGAAATTCCCCTGTTTTAGTTAGTTCAGCTAACTATAACTCGCGCCCCCGCAATGCACTGCTGATGACGTCACATATTACATCACTCATGACATGGTCAGTGACATCACTGATGACATCACTGATGACATCTCAAATGACATCACTGATGACGTCATCCAGTGAGTATGTGTTACTGTAAAGTTTTAATATGCTTACTATATATAGGGAAAGGCCTGTTGAAGAATGAGTGGGTGTACAAGTGTGTGAATGGATGATTTTGTAGGTGTGTAACTGACTCTATAAGTGAGTCATTAAATGTATCTTACTACAGACTAGTGACTAAACGGTGTGAATGTGTGTGTGTGTCTGTGTGTTGGTGTGTAAGTGGCTGCATGGTTTTGTGAATAGCTATATGAGTGTCTATATGGGTTATTGATTGGTTGTCTGAGTATCTGTATGGGTGCCTGAGTGTTTGTGTGCGTAGGCTGTGTGTGACTCTGTGCATAGATGTGTGAGTGGGTGATTCTATGGGTGCATGGTTTTAAGAGTGCATCTGTGATGAACTGCAGATTTGAAATCTGACCGTAGTCGGATATCATGTGACCTGCAAAAAAAGAGATTTGAGGGGTTCATAATATTTTCCATTGTACCTATTGAAGGACCGCAATCATTTCAATCATTATTCTTTGAACATCTTTGCAGACAAAACTCTATGTTTACCTTCTATCATTCACAACCATTTTTAAAAACAGAAATATATCACTTTTTGTAACATAGTAATTGCGCAAGACACTCTTTCATATTTACAAAGAGAGGAAAAGGCACTCTGTGCACTTTTTCTACTCCATGTAAATACAACCTCATCATACACACCACTTTGCGTTGAAAGGGTGTTCTATAAGTGTTGTTGTGCATGATTGCACTGAATACTCATAGAAAAAGACACATCTCTAGATTTCTCATAAATTATAAATCTCGATATGTGTGTGAATGCTGCACCATTCTAAAATTGGTGTAGGAAAGCACAACAAGGATAATTGTTTTAATTTCTCCACATTTGTATATCTTCAATGCATGCTACAATGCTCAGCATACATTGAAGGAGAAAAATGCCTTTACTGATTGTTTTTGTGCAGGAAGGTGTGTCTTCCTGCACAAAAACAAACAGCACATGACACAGATATCCTTGCACTATGGTGCAAGGGTGCCTGTGTCACCACATGGCTGCAGTTTAAGCAGCCGTGCAGAGAGAAGCATAGATTTGCAACATATTTATGTACATATGTTGCATCCCTGTGCTTCGGAAGTACTACAGCACACTGCAGTTAAAGAGGTTACTGGGTGATGCTGCAGCACTTCCTCATAGTTCTGCAGTTATACATTCACCATATGCTACTAATGCATTCATTCAGTCAATTACGTACTACACATACATTCATGTAAACTTTCACACACAAACAAACAAATATAGCTCTTTTTTTAAACCAGGAAAGTTAGTTCTTACAAGAATTATTTTTTTTCTTCTTTTATATTTTTGGGGGGTTTTCTGAACAATTTTTTATTTTTTTGGGTTTTTCTGCAAAAAAAAAGGAAAAACAGAACAGGAGGAAAAAAACAATGAACTTCAGGAAAAAAAAACAAAAAAACTAGCGACGGTGACTTTCTTGCCGACGGCAGATCAGATCTATAGACTGCTCTCCGCAGCATAATGTTGCGTTGCATTTAGTGCAGAGCACTTTCAAAAATTGAAATTGTGGACGGATATCCAAATTTTGTGCTGATGGATGCACTCTTGAAGTGCTCGGCTGCGATGAGTCGGAAGGAGCAGGAGCAACTTTCATCCTCCGGATTCCTCCCGAGCAAGATTTACCGGATGAAGGGTCCTCAGGTGCTTCATCATACTAGCTGTCCCGCAAGAGTATTTCTTGTTAGGAACCCCTCGAGACAGCACTCTTTTGCAGATCTTGCACGTCACCAAGGTGGCATTGGTTTTAGTTTGCCCCTTAGGATACGTAAAAAATGTCCACCCCACAGATGAAAAACGTGGTGTGGGTGGTGGCTCTTCCACAAAATCATCCTCAGATGTATGAGGAGATGCAGGAGATGCCTGCTGCCCTGAAGCCATTATCTGTTCTGAAAAAAAAGGTTGAGCTAAGTAAAAACTTAGTCAAAAAAGCTTCTTCTCTGCAAGGAGATGCTCCTCCAAAGAAGGTCAAAGAAGAATGATTGAAATGGCTGGCGTCTTTCGATAGTTAGAACAGGAAGTGTAATGAACCAATCAAATCTCTTTTTTTGCAGGTCACATGGGATCCGCGCACCCTGCGCTTACGCAACACGCACCCAGCGCGCATCCGCGAAATTGAATTTAAAGGAATATAGGTTAGATGTATAAATATATTACTTTTAAGAGTAGTTTAGAGTTTCTCTTCAATTAATATTCACATGAAAAATATATATATATATGTTTTTTTAAATGTTCAATATTTCGCGGGATCCGCGCACACATCGCGTCATACACGCATGTGACGCATCGCGGAAGCACGTAAGCGTCGCGTAACGTAATCGTACGTGTGGCGTGTAGGCTTGGAGTCGCGTACCGGTCGCATTGGAATCGGGCATCAAACACGTACCCAACGCATACCGTGTGCAGATGCTTTTACGTAGGGATCGAGAACAGTGCGCATAGGGTGCGCGGATCACAAAAAAATGGAAAAAAAAAAACGTTTTGAAAATATAGTTTAAAAAATATTTTTAAAAGAATTAATTGAAAAAATGAGTTTAAAAAATGGTGATACAGAAGTATTTTAAAAAAAGATAATTAATGAAATTGGCACACTGAAATTGAAAAATATAGAAATCCAATGAAAATCATTAAACGGGATATCTTTAGAGATAAGTTATAGATAGGAATTAGCATTTACAAAACCTTTGAAATTCACTGAAAAAACTATATGTTTCATGCACGTTATAGTTAGGAAATGGCATTTAAAAAAACCTTTGAAATTCACTGACAAAACCATAGGTTTCAGGGGCGTTATAGTTAGCTGGACATTTCCCTCGTACAAAACCCTAGAAATTCCCCCGTTATAGTTAGTTCAGCTAACTATAACACGCACCCCCGCAATGCACTGCTGATGAGAGAAGCATTGATTTGCAACATATTTATGTACATATGTGGCATCCCTGTGCTTCGGAAGTACTACAGCTCACTGTAGTTAAAGAGGTTACTGTGTGATGCTGCAGCACTTCCTCATAGTTCTGCACTCATAAATTCACCATGCGCTACTAATGCATTCGTTCAGTCAATTACGTACTACACTTACATTCATCTAAACTTTCACAGACAAACAAACAAATATAGGTCTTTTTTTAAACCAGGAAAGTTAGTTCTTAGAAGAACTTTTTTTTTCTTCTATTAAAAACGTGTTCAAACTTTGTAGCTTCTTGCAGATCTCTCTAGTCTGCATAGTGATACTTAGTTAAACTTACCTTCACAGTAATAGAAATAAAAAATGGTATACATTTTTTTCAGATTTTCTTTGCAATCTAAATTGATGTAAATTGCTTATTTTAGAATTTGGATCTGTGAAAGAAAAGAAAAAAATAGTTATAGCATGTAATAATAATTTTTTTACAACACAGCATCATTTCCACAAAGTAATTTGTTTGCCTTTTTTGCTGTTCTCAGAATATATTGAATTTCACTAGAAACAGTGATTTCAATCGTACTCATCACTTAACAGCGGGCAAAAAAAAAACAATCAGAAAGATTGTTAAAAAAAACAACAACATGCTATTCTCAGTGAAATACCAGAAAATACAAATCACACATATATGAAATGCTTACGGCTAACAAAATTATATAACTTTAACTTATAAAAACTGTAAATGTTGCCGCTTTACAATATTCACCGAATCAATGACCACCAAAAAGTCCATAATTCAAACATATACCTTTCCTTGAGGCCAAATGGTATTTTTGCACTCCTTTTTTATGTAAATTGTCCAATGGTAGTCCTATTAAATTATAATATTACATTTCTCAGAGAGTGAATTATCTTCCTAAAACTTTGGTTTTAAAAATATTAGGTAGGAATTTGGTTATTCCCTAGGCAAACGTTGTTTGAAACCTTACAAAGTGTCCAGCCTTTGTCACATCTTAGATAGGCAGTGTAATGTCCAGATGTGGTGGAAGGACCATCATGGAAAATTATAGCAATTGCTACAAAAGTCCTTCCTGATATTGATAGTTGTGCTGCTACAAATTGCTTTATTAAAGTATTCAATTTTCTTCCGTCAGCTGTACAACGTTGCATCATTAAAATTATGTATTTGCCATATTTTGTTAAAATAATGTGGATAACATTTCTGATTTACATTGGCTACACTCCATGTTTTGATTTGCACCTTTAACTAATTTATTATAAGACACTGATTTACAGTCTGGTAATGTTAAATACAGAAATCTCTCAGTGTCTACATTGGAGCTACATGTATACATGCAATTTTCACAATAATGTTCCCATTTGTAAGAAAGGTCAAAAATATTTTCTATTTCTACACCTTCATTTTCAAAAATGGTAAGCAAATACATTAAAAATTCCTGAGCATCTTGTTGGATATTTTGTGAAAATTGTGTAGAACCAGAACACACATCCAAAAGATTACAAACATCTGAAACAGATTGTATTTTACTTGTGTCTGTTGTCAATTTTTCAAAAACAGAATGCAACAGAGAACAAAATCTTTGTTGCCGATTCTGCATAATTTGTTCTTGCAAACCTTCAAGATAAAAAACAACATTGACCACTACATTAGCATAGCAGTTGACATGTGAACTATTTTCAAACTGATATCCAACAACCTCTTCAACAGTGTCCAATTTCTTTTTACTTGCAATCACAACATTATCTTGTGCTATTCCCTTCTCAACACTGTCAAACCTTTTTTTCCACCAACCACACGCTTTTCAAATACAGGATATTGACCTAAATTTGGAGCATACACCCTTATTAACCTATTATACTCTCTTACACAGTTTGCATCTGCAGTAACCTTTGTCTCATCAAAATCAATCAAAAAAAACAAACCAGATAAGGTTCTGACTTGCGACAAAGCAACATATGCCATACCATCTTTAAATACAGTAGATCTAATGTTTACCAATGCACTGTCTACACTTAATCCTTGGGATTTATGAATAGTCACTGCATATGCCAGAGAAAATGGAAATTGTTTCCTACGGACATATAAATCTTTAACAAGCAAAAAATGAACTGAACAACGACCAATTTCTTTAACTTCTTCAATCTGATCAAATTTAATTTTTAAAAATTCAATTCCTTTTTTCTGATAATTAACAAAATCTACCACTTTACCCATTGCGCCATTAACTAACCCTTTTTCTACATCCAAATTTCACCTTAAAATTACCCGACAGTTTACACATGCATACAGTGTCTTTTCTAAACCAGCTGTTTTAGATATTTTTTTTTCTAAAGAATCCAGTTTTGTTTTCAACTTTCCCGTCAAAATAATAGTAATTCCTTCATGCTCTATTTTATCGATGGCTTCCATTTTTATAATTTCTTAATTTTCCAGTTTCAATAGTTCCTCATTGAATATGGAACACTCTCGCAGTGTTGGCATTAAACAGATCACTGATTTATTTTCAGCAATTTTCATGTACACTTTTGCAGGAAGTACATTTTCATTTGGAAAGACATTGCAAAGTAATCGACTGTCCAAAGCTTATTTGCCATGTTTTGGTAAGAATTCCAATTCTTATATCTTGAAGAATACTTCCATATTCACCATCATTTGCCTGTTGCATATTTGTTGTCAGTTCTTTGTATTCAAAATTAGTCCAAATGTTCACATTACCAACACTACCAAGAGACTTTCTGGCATCGTCATGTGCAAGTGTTTTAAATACCGATTGTCCTTTTACCGGAGTAAGTTGCAATAAATCTCCAAAAACTATGACGTGTTTTCCTCCACATAACACGTCATACTCTGTTTTAACAATTTGTTGCATTCTTAAATGCACAAAGGCAAGCATCAAGTTAGAGACCATGCTCACCTCATCATTAATGAGAAGATTAATTTTCTTCAAGACTCTTGAAACTTCACAACAAGCTTCTCCAGATAGCTTGTGGTATTCCAATTTGTTCTCATGCTCTACTGGTAGCATTAGTAAACGATGTAAAGTAATTCCTTTAATGTTATGTGCTGCCAACCCAGTTGGAGCAGTGACAACACAAGACAAATGCGACTCAGTTGTTATTTGCAGATAACTTGTAATTACTTTAATTAAGAAACATTTTCCTGTTCCAGCTTGACCACTCACATACATTCGGATAGGTTGAAATGATGTACATGAACACCCTTTCTTTTCATGAAGTAATCTATGGTCAATCTGCTCTTTCACTTGTTGATATATTTGTTTCTGTTCAACATTTAGTTGTTCTTCCAAGTTTCCTAACTGTACTACATCTTCTTGAGCTTGTTACATTGCTGTTTCCACCTCATTCATGGCAGTTGCTGCTTCATTTTCAACAATTGGTTGTCCTAGTGGATCTTGACTCAGTGCAGCAGAACGTTGACTGTCTTGAGAACTGTCTCTAGCAATCTCAGCTGCAATTGTAGCTTCTTGATCAATTTCATCATTCAACATTTTCACATAATTTGCAAAAGCACTACATTGTATGCTATCTTTACAAGCATTAAATGTATCTTCATAGCTCTGAAAATCTCCAAGTAATTCCAGTTCTGAACGCCATGGTTTGAACATTTGCAAAAGGGCTAAATAGCAAAATTCCCTTTTATCAGCAGTGTCGCAACTCAGTTTCCTGTGATTAATTACATTTCCTTTCCTCTGTTTCACCAGACATCCTTCAGAACCAATAACTGCATATTTTCCATCATTGATATTCACTGTAGTATTCCGTTTAAAAGTGCAGTTTTGCAGCACTTCATAGAGACACTTGCTCTCAAGATGATGACTTCTGTTCGGGTAATATGTGTCCAACATATTCGTTTTCAAAATATCTGTACTTTCTGGTTCTTTTTCTGCTAAATATTCAATTTCTTGAACAGATTTCAGTACCCGATTTCGCATTCCTGCAAGACCTAGACTCACCCAAATGATTCTTCTACTTTTTTAATATAGACTTGCAGATGATAACCGTTCTGAACATTCATATGCTCCAATTTCACGATGCGATAACATCTTCAAACTGAAACTATATAATTTCTTACTTAGAGTCTTCTCGTGAGAAATCTCTTCCCACATTTCTTTCAATTCCGTCTTTTCTGATTTAGTAATGTAGGACGTTACATACCGAGCGACAGCAATGGAATTGTCCGCAACATACTGAATATCCATGTTAGCATTCCACATGGATAAAATAACTGGATTGTAGTCATTTATGTATTTTGATTCTTCACTTCTTTTTAAGTTTTTCGGAGACTTTCTTTTGATAGTATGTCGCACAGATGACATAAAACTGTTCACTCTTCCTTTGGATAATACAGGACGTGGAAATCCAAAACAACATTTGGTATAGAAATTATCCTTTGACTTGTACTTTCGTCGACAGTATTTTCCACATCGATGGCTTTGGAATCGTAAGACTTGTTGTTTTAAGTTTCTATGTTCTTTGCTATTGGGTATAGCACATGTGGCATAATCTTCAATGAAAGACAAAACAGTTTCATCTGAATCTGTTCCAAATTTGGGGGCGTCCTTGATCCATAACAACATATGTATATGAGGAGCACCTCTTACTTGATACTCCTTTCTCCAAAAGAAATCAACAACTTCTCCAAGAGGAGGATTCTTTTTATTGCAGATGAAAGACATCATAGCTTCAAATCTATGATTGAAATATCTGCATACATTAACAGGATCCAATGAGCACAATTCTCCAGGTGTCTTGTATTCAATATTTTTCATATTGCAATTTGCCTCTCGAAGAAATTCAAGTAAATCATCCCAAGCATACTCAGCACAGCTTAGTGTAACAAACCATGTAGGAGTTCCCAAGTTACGTAGCATACATTTCAGTTCTCCATGACGACGGTACCAATATTCATTAGTCCCTCGCTGACATGCCATCAGATTAATCAACTGGAATTCTAAATGATCATCTCTCTGATGCACTTTATCCATAAATTCCTTAGCAATTACATTTTGCAGATGCATTCCAGTTTTTAAAATGTGATTTTCTGCAAATGAACGTCCAGACAAGTCACTTTCAAACACAAGATGAAACATATAAGGGATACATTGTCGAAATCTTGGATCTTCTGCATATAATCTTGTTGTCCGATATTCAGATGCAGGAATCTGCACAGGACGTTCATCATATCGTCCACCTTTTCCTGTTGGAAACAACTGCGGGAAACAACGAGTTTCCAAACTCTCTTCCCATACACTCACGGGACTTCCTGTTGCTTTTTTCATTTGGAACAACTCAATCGTATTCCCCATCACCTCTTTGGAATGAAGTGGATGTACACTGTAATGTTCATAGATTTCTTCACATCTGGACATGTCCACTTTTTCAATGTGTCCACTTAATGTTTCAGTATCTTCTGCTAAATCTATTTCTTCTTCTCCTACAAACACATTTCTATAGTACTCATTATTTTTTAACAGATACAATGATGCCTTTTGCACTTTTCTAACATCCACTAACTCTTGCCAGATTTTCTTATTCTTAGTAGGAACACCATTAACTAGAATGACTAGTGGCTCATTTTCTGCATGGTCTACACCAATAGTTTCAATATTTTTCCTTAAGTCTAACGGTAAATACACAACTCTTCCTTTCAATCCTCTTTGCAACTCTGATGGAGGTAATTTACCTGTTTTAGGCTCCATATGAACAATAGCTTGAAACGGATGATCACATTGAATGAGAATAGACTCATACGTATTTAAATCTATCAGCACTGGAGTAATAGCAACCAACTCTAGATTATTATGAACTGCTCTAGCAGGCATTTTTTTCTCATCTAATTTGTTATAACAATATTTGCAAATACGCTGCTCAGATCCCAAATCAAAACAATCCTCTGCCAGTTGCAAATTCCATCCACTTATCATTATCTTCTATTTCAATTTTTAAATACAGATTGACACCCCTAGTCTGATTTATATAGTGAGTTCGCCGACAACAAATACAAGAAATATTTGGTCTTTCACCTGAATTTACCTTTAACTTTGTGATTTCATCCTCAAAATTGTTTGTAATCACAGGTTCTACATTGTCTTCAACATTTTCTTCTACTAATGGCACAGTTTTTCCACTCTCTTGCTGAGGACCAAAGTAACAAAACTCCATATCCTCATAAACCTTCTTCACATCTGATACTGAGCCACGTAAAAGAGCACTGTTCAACTCATTTAACTTTAGTGCTGGACTTTTCGCATAATACAATCTTCTCACTAACTTCCGCATTTGAGTATGATGTACTGCCAGCATCCTGAAATGCTGAAAAACACTTTCACAAACTTTCCTAGAAAGACAAGCCAGAGAATGACCTTGTAAACCAGTATTTTTTCTCACTCTGCAAGGGTCTAGTCCTTGCAACACCTTAATCTTTTGTTTAACACTTTTTTTAGTATATGCTCATAAAAAACGACATAATTTATCAATAGATTCCTGTCGTACACTACAAATACTACTGCAATCCCATGTATACACAGGGTGTTTAGGACGTCTCCCTAGAACTTCATCAACTATCACTTCTTCTGCATTTCTTTCAACCATTTTCTCTTTCTAAATTGGACAACCATCTCTAACTTCGTAACCTCTACCACTGGTGTCAACTGCAAACACTAATTTTTTGCTCTGTAAATAACTCTCTTCATTAAAGAAAGGCTCTGAACTGGAACTGTGTTTCCATTCTCCCCAAAAAATATCACAACATTTTTTTCTATTAATTACTCTTTTCCTCCTACTTTTGGCATTCATTAAATTGATTGGTTTATCTAGTGATCGAATTCTGTTTAATACTAAAATGAATAGTTTCCTTTTTACTTCGAAAGCCTTTTCAACAATGTTTTCAATATGCTTCTTCTTTTTTATAAAATAGAGCTCTCTTTTTATATTTCTTCACATCTTTCAGCAAATTATGTACTATTTTCTTTCGTAATTCCTTACACTGATTTTGCCTTCTTTTAGCACACTTTGTCTCCTTTGACTGAATATTTGTTTTTTTGCTTTTCCTCTTATTTTGAATTTTTTTCTAGTTAAAACATTCACAGTGGATTCAGCATTCTGTACATTATGTTTCCTCCTACAATCATTTTTAATAAATTGCTTTGTGATCTTCCCAGAAGATTTTTTCTTTTTAGCCACATTATCTTGTACAATCAATTCTTGTGGTTGACTTTTCTTCAATTAATTCTCCTGTCTCTGTTCTTTTCTTTTTCTTTTTTTTTCAGGCATGATTTCTCTATTTTAACGTCGAAAAACAGTTTCTGTAAAAAAGAATCACAAATAAAAGTATATTAATAACTTTCAAATTCACACTATTCTATTACTGTAAAAACACATTTTATATCAAAACTGACTAAGAAACTATAGCCATGAAGCACAAGTGTGACGATGGTTAAAACACTACAAGCATAGTGCATACTACTTTGAAACAGTTTATGCCCTAAAGCCTACCTCACTAAAAGAGTACATGCTAACTGACTGAATGATTACAATACTATTAGGAAACAAACTGGGTGTGTGACAAGGTATTTCCTAGAAGTGTATGCATACTGAAATGATTATTGATGGTGTGAAAGACAAGTGTGAAGGTGATTAGAGGCCTACATGCATACTGGACACATGTTTCAATCCATTCATACGTTAAGACCTGTCTCACTCCAATACTATTTGGATACTGATTAAATGATTAGAGTACTGCAAGAAGAATGCCTAGGTGAGTTTATAAGTGTTCGGGTTTTGGCACAGTGAATGGATTACTCCATGGTGTTGAATGGGTCACTAGAGAACTCCAAGAGGAGTGACAGAGTATTTGCTAGAAGTGTATGAATACTGACTAGGGAATTGAAGGTGTAAAACACAAGTGTGTAGGTGGTTGGAGGATTGCATGCATAGTGAATAGGCATTTGAAGCAATTCATGTACTAAGGCCTGGCTCACTGCATGAGTACTTGGGTACTGACTGAATGATTAGAGTACTGCAAAGAGAGTGCCTGGGTGAATTTATAAGTGTTTGGGTTTGGCGCACTAAATGGATTAGTACATGCAGCTGAATGGGTCACTGGAGGACTACAAAGGGAGTGATAGGATGTTTGCTGCACTATATGTATACTGAGTGGGGAATTAAAGATGTGAAAGACAAGTGTGTAGGTGGTTAGAAGACTGCATGCATACTGGATAGACGTTTGAAGCAATTCATATGCTAAGGGCTGGCTCACTGCATGAGTACTTGGATACTGACTGAATGATTAAAGCACTGCAAGGAGACTACCTGGGTGAATTTATAAGTTGTTTCCTTTCAGTGAGGTGAATCGATTAGTACATGGTGCTGAATGGGTCACTGGAGTAGTATAAGGAGAGTGAGAGAGTGTTTGTAGGAACTGTACAGCCGTGGCCCGTGGAGGGAGTTCCGTGGGACGGAAAGGTGGGGCGGGGGAGGGGCAGGGTGGGGTGTTCTAAAAACCGGAATATGGATAATTGCAGGTAAGTAAACAATAAAATAAATAAAACGAATTTCGTTGCGCGCCCTGCATCGCAAAATGCGATGCAGCGCGCGCTACGAAATTTGTTTTATTTATTTTATTGTTTACTTACCTGCAATTATCCATATTCCGGTTTTTAGAACCCCCCCATCCTGCCCCACCCCCGCCCCGCCTTTTCACCACACGGAACTCCCTCCACGGGCCGCGGCTGGAACTGTATGAATACTGTCTGGGATATTGAAGGTGTGAAAGACAAGTATGTAGGTGGCTAGAGACCTACATCCATAATGGATAGACGTTTGAAACAGTCCATAGAGTAACACTTGGATCACTGCAAAACTACCTAACTACTGACTGAATCATTAGAGTACTAAAAAAAAAAGTGACTCAATGAATCTTTTTAAGATTTTGGATTCTAGTGCAGTGAATAGGTTAGTACTTACTGCCAAATGAGTCAGTGGAGGTGTGCAATTAAAGTGACAGAGTGTTTATTGCAGTTTATAGATACTGACAGTGAAATTGAACGTCTCAAAGGCAATTGTGTTGGTACTTACAGGCCTCCATGCATACTGGAAACACATTTGAATCAATCCATGTGCTAAGGACTGCCTCACTCCATTAGTACTTAGGAACTGACTGAATGATTAGACTATTGCAAGAAGCGTACCTGGGTGAATTTATAAGTGTTTCAGTTTTGGCACAGTGAATGCATTACTACATGGTTCTGAATAAGTCACTGGAACACTGCAAGGGGAGTGACAGGATGTTTGCTGAAAGTACATGGATACTGATTGGGCAATTGCAGCTGTTAAGGACAAGTGTAGAGTGTGTTACAAGACTGCATGCATACTGCATAGACATTTGTAGCCCTCTATGTGGTAATGCATGGTTCACTACATGGGTACCTGAAAACTGACTGAATCATTAGACTACTGCTAGAAGAGTGCCTGGGTAAAACTGTTAGGTTTTTCAGTTTTGGCACAGTAAAAAGATTAGTACATGGTACTCGATCAGTCACTGGATGAGTGCAAGATGAGTGACAAGATGTTTATTGAAGTATAGAGAAACTGACTAGTTAATTAAAGAAGTGAAAGACAAATGTGTGGGTGACTAGAGACCTGTATGCATACTGCATAGGGGTTTCAAGCAGTCCATGTTGTAAGGCCTGGCTCGCTGCATGAGCACTTGGATACGGACTGAATGATTAGAGTACTGCAAAGAGAGTGCCTGGGTGAATTTATAAGTGTTTGGGTTTTGGCAAAGTGAATGGTCACTAGAGGAGTACATGGGGAGTAACAGAGTGTTTGCTTGAAGTGTATGAATACTAACTGTTGAATTAAAGGTGTGAAAGACAAGTGTGTAGTAGGTTAGAGGACTGCATGCATAGTGGATAGGGGTTTGAAGCAGCCCATGTGCTAAGGCCTGGTCACTGCATGAGGACTTGGGTACTGACTGAATGATTAGAGTACTGCAAGGAGAGTGCCTGGGTGAATTTATAAGTGGTTGGGTTTTGGCGCAGTAAATGGATTACTACATGGTGCTTAATGAGTCGCTGGAGAACTATAAGGGGAGTGACAGGGTGTTTGCTGGAACTGTATGAATACTGACTGGGGAATTGAAGGTGTGAAAGACAAGTGTGTAGGTGGTTAGAGGACTGCCTGCATAGTGGATAAGGGTTTGAAGCAGTCCATGTTCTAAGGCCTGGCTCAGTGCATGAGTACTTGGGTACTGACTGGTTGGGTTTTCGCACAGTGAATGGATTAGTACATGGTAGTAAATGGGTCACAAGAGAAGTTCAAGGGGAGTGACAGGGTGTTTGCTGGAAGTGTATGGATACTGACTTGGGAATTGCAGGTATGAAAGACAAGTGTGTAGATGGTTAGAGGACTGAATGCATAGTGGATAGGGGTTTGAAGCAGTCCTTGTGCTAAGGCCTGGTCACTGCATGAGGACTTGGGTACTGACTGAATGATTAGAGTACTGCAAGGAGAGTGCCTGGGTGAATTTATAAGTGGTTGGGTTTTGGCGCAGTAAATGGATTAGTACATGGTGCTAAATGGATCAGTAGAGGAGTGCAAGGGGAGTGACAGGGTGTTTGCTGGAAGTGTATGGATATTGACTGGGGATTTGAAGGTGTGAAAGACAAATGTGTCGGTGGTTAGAGGACTGCATGCATAGTGGATAGGCGTTTGAATCAATTCATGTGATAAGGCCTGCCTCACTCCATTACTACTTGGATATTAACTGAATGTTTACAGTATTGCAAGGAGAGTTAGTTCCTGGGGGAATACATAAGCAATGACCGGCTTCTAATTCTACCAAAACTTGTGAACAGGAAAGGTTTTTAAGCAGTTATGTGTATGCAAATATATGAATTACCCAAATGCTTCTCTCACAGTGGTTCCCAAATGCACACAGACTCACATTGTGATTCTAGACAAGCAACACTATCCCTTGGATATTACCAAAACACATTCACTACTCTGGAAGGAGTAAGGAGACTGCACACAATCTACATATTTCAGTACTGCACTTTAGTGTCAAACCCTGACTCATTTTATCAATGCATAAGCAATGACTGGCTTCCAATGCTACTAAAACTTGACAACATGACAGGTTTTAAAACAGTTATCTGTCAGCAAATACACGATGTTCCCAAATGCTTCTCTCACAATGGTTCCCGAATGCACACAGACTCACAGTGTGATTCTAGACAAGCAACACTATCCCTAGGAGTTTACCAAAACTCATTCACTACTGTGCAAGGGGTAAGGGGACTGCACATAATCTACATATTTAAGTACTGCACTTTAGTGTCAAATCCTAACTCATTTTATCAAAGCATAAGCAAAGACTGGCTTCTAATGCTACTAAAACTTGACAACATGGCAGGTTTTAAAACAGTTATCTGTCAGCAAATACATGATGTTCCCAAATGCTTCTCTCACAGTAGTTCCCAAATGCACACAGACTCACAGTGTGATTCTAGACAAGCAACACTATCCCTAGGAGTTTACCAAAACTCATTTACTACTATGGAAGAGGTAAGGGGACTGCACACAATCTACATATTTCAGGACTCCACTTTAGTGTCAATGCCTGACTCATTTAATCAAAGCATAAGCAAAGACTGGCTTCTAATGCTACTAAAACTTGACAACAAGACAGGTTTTAAAACAGTTATCTGTCAGCAAATACACGATGTTACCAAATCCTTGTCTCACAATCCTTACCCAAATGAACACAGACTCACAGTGTGATTTTAGGCAAGCAACACTATCATAGGAGTTTACCAAAACTAATTCAGTAGTGTAGAAGGCGTAAGCATACTGTACACAATCTACATATTTATGTACTGCACTTTAGTGTCAAAGCCTGACTCATTTTATCAATCCATAAGTAAACACTGGCTTCTAATCCTACTAAAACTTGACAACCTGACAGGTTTTAAAACAGCTATGTGTCAGCAAATACATGATGTTACCAAATGCTTCTCTCACAGTGGTTCCCAAATGCACACAGACTCACAGTGTGATTCTAGACAAGCACCACTATTCCTAAGAGTTTACCAAAACTCATTCACTACTGTGCAAGGGGTAAGGGGACTTCACACAATCTACATATTTAAGTACTGCACTTTAGTGTCAAAGCCTAACTCATTTTATCAAAGCATAAGCAAAGACTAGCTTCTAATGCTACTAAAACTTGACAACATGGCAGGTTTTAAAACAGTTATCTGTTCGCAAATACATAATGTTCCCAAATGCTTCTCTCACAGTGGTTTCCAAATGCACACAGACTCACAGTGTGATTCTATACAAGCAACACTATCCCTAGGAGTGTACAAAAACTCCTTCACTTCTATGGAAGGGGTAAGGGGACTGCACACAATCTACATATTTAAGTACTGCACTTTAGTGTCAATGCCTGACTCATTTAATCAAAGCATAAGCCATGACTGGCTTCTAATGCTACTAAAGCTTGACAACATGACATGTTTTAAAACACTTATCTGTCAGCAAATACATAATGTTAGCAAATGCTTCTCTCACAATCCTTACCCAAATGCACACAGACTCACAGTGTGATTTTAGACAAGCAACACTATCCTAGGAGTTTACCAAAACTCATTCACTAGTCTAGAAGAGGTAAGGGTACTGCACACAATCTACATATTTAAGTACTGCACTTTAGTGTCAAAGCCTGACTCATTTTATTAATGCATATGCAAAGACTGGCTTCTAATGCTACTAAAACTTGACAACATGGCAGGTTTGAAAACAGTTATCTGTCAGCAAATACATGATGTTCCCAAATGCTTCTCTCACAGTGGTTCCCAAATGCACACAGACTCACAGTGTGATTCTAGACAAACAACACTATCCCTAGGAGTTTACCAAAACACATTTCCTAATCTACGAGTACTACATTTTAGTGTTCAAACATGACTCATTTTGCAAATTCATAAACAATGACTGATTTCTAATTGTACCAAAATATAAAAACAGCACAGTTATCTGTCTGCAAACACATGAAAACACAAATGCTTATCACAGAATGGTTTCTACATGCACACACACTGTCAATAAGATTGTAGACAAAAAAAGTACTCCTTACACTTTAGCAGGAGAAATACATTAGTCTGATTAAAATCAAAATAGTCTACATACATCCCCTCACAATTAAATAACTCACCTTTCAAGTTGTTTTGTAGATTAAGAAGTATATCAGTCACACACCAGATATCAGTCACACACCAGATTTTCTTATACAGAATCTCTGCACTGTGCACCTGTCAGCAAAACCAAAGAATGGCAAAGTTTCCCTCTCATTTTCCACACATATACATGTAAACATCAAATCACATTCCTTCCCACATAAATTCTAAAGCAAACACACATTTCTATTGGTTAAACATTTCAACCCTTTCCAAATGACATACATTTGAACCCTACCCCCATTCTGCCTTCTGCCTGTTATCATAGCAACAGGTCATGGAACACTGAACTGAGCACACAGGTCACAAGTTCAGCACACAATGTTGCTAATCAAAACAGCAAGTGTGCTTGACTTTTCAACATATCAGCTTATCATATATAATGTTCCTTTCACGCACTTTTTGTTAACCAATAAGAATCATGCGTTTAAAAAACAGAAACATGCACCCTACCTTTCAGTGTAGAATGTTGTCAAACAACCAATGATTTCTTGTCTTTTTTCAAAACTGCATCTTAGCTACCATTTTAGAAAAATCTTACTTTTCAAACTTCCATTTCATTTACAGAGACCATCTGAGTGCATCCAGACCTCCCTTCAAGATGCTTAGAGTGTGGATTGTGGGACACAGCTATATTTTCTGGAGCCAAAGGTATGCAGAAAACAAAGGCATTCACAAAGACCTAGGTTTGCCAAATGTAGACATTAAATGGATTGGACAGAGAGGGTTAAAGTGGCACCAATTGATGCCATTGGTAAAAACCTTTATGCATATCCAACACCCTGACCTCATAATTGTGCACTGTGGTGGCAATGACCTAGGCACTTTGACTGGGGTAGGTCTGGAAATGCTTATGAAGGACACCTTTGCAGAATTGTTTTCACTTTTTCCCAAAACTGCCTTTGTGTATTCTAACATATGCCAAAGGCAGAAGTGGAACTGGTCCAATCATTTTTGTCCACAAATTGAGAAAGCTAGGAAACATGTGAATAAATCTGTTTCTGCTTTTCTCCGAGACTATAGAATGGGTTCCATTTACAATACCAATCTGCGCTTTCATATGCAAGAGATGTATGGGAGAGATGGAGTACACTTTACTGATGAAGGAAACAGAGTTTTCCTCAACAACTTTAGACTCTGTATAAGTACTTACTTATAAGTACCAAAAACTCTCAATGAACACAACGGCTCTTTTTAGAGCCACTCAAGAACAAAACACTTAAGCTTGATGTTTATCTCCCAAAAATGTCAGTTTTTTTTCCTTGGATCCGCGCACCCAACGTGTTAGGAGCCGCGCACCCAATGCGAGAGGAACTGTGCACCCAACGCGTTAGGATGCGCGACTCCTAATTTTACCGTAAAAAAAAAGTAGCCCCAATCACAAATTTTTATTATCCCAGGGGACCCCATCCCCCGGGGCTTATAAAAAAATGTTGGAGACCGTAGGGGGAGCCCCAACGCCCCCACGGTCCCAGCCGGCTCCCCGCGTCCTTCGGGAGCCGGCATTGCTTTTCGACATGGGGAGCTGCTGCCATGCTTTTTTAAAAAAAAAATTTGTCCGGATCTGCGCACCCTGCGCGCATTTCGACGATTATTTGTTTTTTAAATGGGGCCCCAGGGGGTCCTTCTGGGACCCCCTGAGCAACACTGGAGAGTCAGAGTATTTCTACCCTGCCCCCTTTATATGTTTTAAACACTTATTACCCTTACTTCTTCAGCCTCACTTCTACAGAGGCACAAAATGGCTGCCAACAGTTCCTGGTTTCGAATGTAGACAGACACTCAACAGCCAATTAGCATTCAGCGCGTGATCGGGAGGGTGCACGCACGGTTCTCAGAGGGTGCGCTTAGGGTGCGGGGAGGGTGCGCGGATCCTCCGAGGCCATAGATATATATGTACTTTTAACTCTAATTTTCTCAGGAACTACTGAACGGATTTACACCATTTAAGCAAAAGGCACGAGTCTGAACTGAGGACTACCTCTTTGCCAAATTTGGTGTAATTCCGTTCAGCAGTTTGGGCTGTAGCTGCGTCAACAGGTCCTATGGGAAAATGCATGTGGAAAACGCGTTTTGGGACACCTTTTTTTCTCGGCCCCCGCTTGATGAATCACCATGAAATTTTCAGGATAGGAGCGGACCGGAGCTGGCCAAAAGTTTGCAAACTTTTTCGCGAAGATTCGTCAACCGGCGCCAGACTTATTAGGAATAGAATGTTGCGGATTTCCTATGGAAAATAGGTCCTAACTATAACTACCTACTGGCGACTGCCAGTAGGTAATATATATATACATAGACATATATATATATTACCTACTGGCGGTCGCCAGTAGGTAGTTATAGTTAGGACCACGTTTCCATAGGAAATCCTCAACATTCTATTTTGAATAACTTTGGCGCCGGTCGACGAATCCTCGCGAATTTTTCAAAATAGGTGGGGCGCTACGCTCCGCTCCTACCCTGAAAGTCTCGGGGGGATTCGTCAAGCGGGGGCTGAGATAAAAGGGGGGTCCCAAAACGCGTTTTTCCCATGCATTTTTCCATAGGACCTTTAGACAGGGCTACAGCCCGAACGGCTGAACAGAATTACTAGAAATTTGGCAGAGAGGTAGTCCTCAGGTCAAGGAAGTGCCTTTTGTAGGTTTGGTGTAAATCTGTTCAGTAGATTCTGAGAAAATAGCCTTTAAATCAATATATATATCTGAGCCAGCTTACGGTGCGCTTACGGTACGCTTACCGTACGCGTACGGTGGCGTGCGCGAGCGCGATTCTGATTGGCTCTTAGATCTTAGTAAACATTCGAATCGGCCGAAACCAGGAAGCGGCGGCCACCATTTTCTCTCTCGCACTGAGAGTTAGGTTGTAAAATAAAGCCAAAAAACATGTAAAGGGGCTGTTTAGACAGCTCCCACACACATAGCCATGTTGAGGGAGTCCCCAAAGACCACCCAAGGCCAAAAAAGCAATTTTTATTTTTTCGCAAATTTCGCCGATTACGCTTATCGTACGCGTACGGTAAAAAATTATAAAAAACAAAAACTATCCACACTCTCCCCACCCCGTGTGCCATTGGTGGCCGCAGGCCACCAATTGTGCATGGCTTATAAGAGTTGTGATAAACTAAAATATTTTAAACAAAAATAATAAAAGAAAAAATTATCCACACTCTCTCCACCCCGTGTGCAAATGGTGCCCGAAGGGCACCATTTGTGCATGGCTTATAAAAATTACGAAAAATTAAAATATTACCTTTCAAAACGAAGTGCATCATATGTCCTCCATGTGCGCACGGTGCGCGAAGCGCATCGTGCGTACATGTCCCATCTAGCGTAACGTGGGCACGCGGTGCGCGTAGCGCACCGCGTGCCCACCGTGCGTGCACGGCACTAACTGCGTAAAGTGGGCGCGCGGTGCGCGAAGCGCATCGCGTGCTTACTGTGCGCGCACTGTGCGTGAAGCGCACCATGCGCGCACGGAACGAACTGCGTTAAGTGGGCGCGCACGCCACGAATGGCGTAAAGTAACTTAGCATTTAAAAAAACGTACAAATTCACTGAAAAAACCATAGGTTTCACACACGTTATAGTTAGGAATTAGCATTTAAAAAACCTTGCAAATTCACTGAAAAAACCATAGGTTTCACACATGTTATAGTTAGCGGAAATTTTACTGATAAAAAACCAGTGAAATTCCCCCGTTATAGTTAGTGCAGGCAACTATAACTCACGCGACCGCAATCTTCTGCTGATGACATATGTGTCTTTATGAAAAAAAAATATTTGTAATATATGTATAGCTAAAAATGTATGGAAGAAGACATGGGCAAATAAGTGTCTAAATACAGTATTAGCATCAGCAGAGGATTGCGGTTGCGTGAGTTATAGTTGCCTGCACTAACTATAACGGGGGAATTTCACTGGTTTTTTATCAGTAAAATTTCCGCTAACTATAACATGTGTGAAACCTATGGTTTTTTCAGTGAATATATATATATATATATATATATATATATATATATATATATATATATATATATATATATATATATATATATATATATATATATATATCTTGTAGCATCTCATGCATCCATCATGCTTACTATCAGTGAACTCAATAATGAAAACCGTCTTATCGATGTCCCGGCTATGAGTCAATTTTCTACTCAGGAAAGACTTGGCTTACAGAATCTGACGGAATCCAGTGCTGGGCTTAGTCCATTTAAGGCTACATCAAAATTCTATCCTATGATGCCCAAGGACGCCATAGACATTTTTCATGAACGTATAGTTGATGACATCAAAAAACTATACCACAGAACCAACCACAATAAAACCAGACATAAACATCAGGACATACAATATGAGAATCTTATTCGCAAATTGAGAGACAGAAAAGACATTGTCATCAACATGTCGTACAAGGGTGGCAATGTGGTCATCTGGCCAAGGGAACAATATACAAAGGAGGCTCAGACACAATTGTCCAATACAGAATGCTACTCTAAAACCACGTTAAGTGAATATCATAAAGCTAAGAATATCATCAAGAAAGATCTTATGAACTGGAAACAACAGGGGCTTATTTCCAGCCAGGAACTGAACTTTATGCTTAATGATTATCCCATCATCCCAACCCTGTATCTAATACCGAAAGTACACAAAGAAATTAATCCCCCACCGGGCAGACCTATTATTTCGGCAATAGGTGGAATGAGTGAACATATCACCGAATATGTTGATTATTTTTTACAACCTTTTGTACAAGGACTGCCATCTTAAGTCAGAGATACAGGGGATTTCTTAAACAAAATCCAAAATGTTAAATGGGAAGATGATTTGTTATTAGTGGTAATGGACATTGAGTCTCTATATACCAGCATTGACCATCATGCTGGTCTGACAGCTGTTAAACACTATTTGGACAGTAGACCCTTAGGCCTGTATAACCACAACATTATGCTCCTAGAGATGGTCAAATGTTGTCTTTTTAATGATTTTTTCATGTTTGAAAATGTAGTATATCGTCAGATGCGGGGTGTAGCCATGGGGGCCTGCTTCTCTCCCAGCTACGTGTGTTTGCACGTGGGCTGGTGGGAGGAGCAGACCCTCCTTGGCACCCTGGCCAGAGTGGTTGATAAACAAGTTTCGCATTGGCATAGATACATAGACGATGTGTTTTTTATTTGGAAAGGTGATCGTGAGAGTGCTTTATTGTTCATCGATGAACTCAATAACAACATCTGTAACCTTAAGTTCACTGCATCAATCAGCGCTTCTGAGGTTCCCTTTCTTGACACTAAGATTTACATTCAGGAAGGTCATCTTGAATCAACACTCTTTAGAAAGCCAACAGCAGGGAACGCCACTCTACATGCGACCAGTTCTCACCCCAGCCATCTGATTTGGAGTATCCCCTACAGGGAACTCCTTAGGTTGAAACGTATCTGCAGCACAGATGAGGAATATGTCAAATGCTCTGAACAGGCATTGTCCAGATTCAGAGAAAGGGGATATAATAACAATATCCTTCGACAAGTTCAGGTGAAGGTGGCTCTCAAATCCAGAGAGGACCTTCTATCCCCTAAGAATGACACTATGACACCTTTGACGAGCAGCTCTGAAAACATCAACGCACCCCGTCTTATCATTACATTCAACAAACAACATAACCAGCTCAGGAGGATAGTTAACCATAATTGGCCAATACTGAAAACAGATGCAGTACTGGCACCCAGATTACCATCTACACCTACTATTACCTTCAGACGGGCAGTTTCGATGAGAAACCAGTTGGTGTTCAAAAACACAGAAACCTCTACCAAAACAAATTGGTTACAGCCCATCAAAGGTTTCTTTAAATGCGCATCATGCAGGGCATGTAAATTTGGAGTGAATACTTCGCAGTACAACACTCCTTTTAGTCCCACTCCAATACGAATTAGGGGGCATTACACCTGCCGTACTGAATTTGCAGTGTATATTTTAACTTGCACCTGCGGTTTTAAATACGTGGGCAGCACCAAACTGCAGGTTCATGCGCGCATTCTACAGCACCTTAGGGCCATCGTAAACAATGATCCCACCTATCCTGTGGCCCGTCACTTTAGAGCTGTTCATGACAATGATCTAACCTGCCTCTCATATTTTGTAATAGACGCAATCCCTAAATTAAAACATGGGGGAATAGAGAGCGCATGCTTAGACAATTGGAGACTCGGATAATCATTGAGCTCGATACTAAGACACCGCTCGGGCTCAACACAACAGAAGACTTGCACAACTTTCTATGAATTTTCATGATAACGAAAAAATATTGAACAGATTGGATTTTGATATCTATCCATGATGCTTTGATTGTGCATTTACTATGCTCCTTGTCTGCATACATGTTTTCAATTTGATTGTATGCCCATTGGGTTTTAAAGTCTTGCAGTTCACGTTGGGAGGTGTCTGCAACCTCACTTTCATGGTTATTATTCAGAATAGATACAAAATATGCTTTTTAGAACACCCACATTACTATGTAATTCTTAAAAACACAATTTTAGGTGATATTAGGATCCTATCGTTATGTGTCATCTCAGTGTATGTGATTTATGAGTGTTTTACATTTTGCACATTTATTGCGCATTTGCACATATGCTCGAATTGCACTTTTACACTATTTGCACTTTATTAATTGCACTTATATGCACTTTTTGCACTTTAATCTAATTGCACATACACATCAAAGAAATAAACTATTTATAAAAAAATACATAATAACTTAAATTATACCAAAAATAACCATCACTCATATCGATAGTAAGCTTCATAGTATTCTTTGATAGGACTGAAATAGAACTTTATTGAATACACGAGGTTCCTGCTTTTTGGATTTTATCCAGATGATATTTTTGGCGGGTCTCAAGATACACTGCTGATAATATTTGCACACTCAGTTATAATTATTTCGTGTTGTAGGATTTGCATTACATAGGAGATCTGTTTGGGATTGCCCATTTACTCCATACGATCCAACTTCAGCACAAATTTGGCTTCATGTGTTCTGAGTTTGTTATAATCAACAGTATTTAGACTCTTCATTAAGTGTCAAACTCGGGAGGTTAGATCAAATTTTGTATTGAATGTATACACACACGAATATAATTATTTGTTTACATTATGCAAATATTACGATGTTGTTTTTTGCGGGTAATTGAATTTGCAAAATGAAAGTATGTCTTCTATTTCTCTACATCATGTGATATGGGTGTTAGCATTTTTAAAGACCGTCATACGCAAAGTTTGTCTCATGTGATCAAGGCCGTCCGTCGGCCGAAACGCGTCATGACAGAAGGGAGACTCTAATACTTGTTGAAAATAAAAAGTGTTTACCGACGAAGAGGAGTTCGTGCATTCTTTTTCTTGGAGAAACTGACGAATGCTCTGTGCATATATATATATTCACTGAAAAAACCATAGGTTTCACACACGTTATAGTTAGGAATTAGCATTTAAAAAACCTTAGAAATTCAGTGAAAAAACCATAGGTTTCACACATGTTATAGTTAGCTGGACATTTTACTCGTAAAAAACCAATGAAATTGCCCCGTTATAGTTAGTTCAGCTAACTATAACTCACGCGCCCGCAATGCACTGCTGATGACGTCACATATTACATCACTCATGACATGGTCAGTGACATCACTCATGACATCACTGATGACATCTCAAATGACATCACTGATGACATCACTGATGACATCATCCTTGTGATAGAGTGGCAGACCTCCTCTCACCTTAATATAAGCTTTGATACACACATTCAAAAATAGAGACTAAAATTTTCAAAACAATGGACATACCAATACCAGTTACAACAACCTCTTCAGTAATTCTAAGATCCACATACACATCCACTCATTCACCAACAGTCCTATACAGTCACTCATACATGTACTCACTCATCATATGTACTCATACACCTATACATCCTGTTACATAATGCCACTCATCCATAGAGTTACTCACACACATAGTCACTCATGCTAATAAAGAATCAAACATACATTCACCTGCATATACAGTTATACACACACCACCACACTTACTTCTACGGAAACTTACACATACTTAGTTTTTTAAACAATCACTTATAGAAACACATACTTATTCATACAGGAACTCTTTCAATCTCTCCCTCTCACATATACTCACATATATACACCAATAGTCACATATACTAGTTTAAAACATATGTAGTTACTCCTGAAGACACTATTGGGACAGTCATTCACTCACTAACACACCCATACACACACTCATCCACCCATACAGTCCTGCACACATGCTGTCTTCAACACATACAAACAGTGAGTCACTCATTCATGCACCTATGCACTACGTAATACCCCCCACCGAACCATACAGACACTCAGACTGATACTCAAAAAAACAACTACTAACCTATATAGACACCCATGTAGCTACTCACCAACCCATGCAGCCACTTATACACAAAGTGAGAGATACACTTAATCAGTCAGTTACACAATCAATTTTTTAAAAACAAATCATCCATTTAGACACTTATATACCCATTTATTCTTCCATCGACCTTGAGATATACATATATAAAACATATTTAATTTTCAGAAAAACACACATTCACTGGATGATGTCATCAGTGATGTCATCAGTGATGTCATTTGAGATGTCATCAGTGATGTCATGAGTGATGTCACTGACCATGTCATGAGTGATGTAATATGTGACGTCATCAGCAGTGCATTGCGGGCGCGTGAGTTATAGTTAGCTGAACTAACTATAACGGGGCAATTTCATTGGTTTTTTACGAGTAAAATGTCCAGCTAACTATAACATGTGTGAAACCTATGGTTTTTTCACTGAATTTCTAAGGTTTTTTAAATGCTAATTCCTAACTATAACGTGTGTGAAACCTATGGTTTTTTCAGTGAATTTCTAAGGTTTTTTAAATGCTAATTCCTAACTATAACGTGTGTGAAACCCATGGTTTTTTCAGTGAATTTGCAAGGTTTTTTAAATGCTAATTTTTTTTTTTATTCTTCATTTTTTTCAAACATATTTTTAATTTAATTTTCTTTCATTTTATAAAGACTATGCTTAAATTTTTAAAATCCTTAAATATTTTTTTTTAATATATTTTTTAAAATAAACATGTAAAATTTATTACCAGATTTTTTTTTTTTTTTTTTTTTTTTTTTATAGTACGCGTACCGTAAGCTCACGGTAAGCGTACGGTTTACGCAACGTCCGCAATCTTTCTACGCTGCTTGCGTATAGTTACGCACTTCGCGTAGCCGCGCGTACTGCGCGTGGGACGCGTGCGCGCTTACGCCACACGCGCACGTTACGCGGAAGTGCCGGGGAGTGACTGTTATGCGCATGCGCGCAAGCGCGTGTCTTTTTTACGCGCACGCGTACTTTTTGCCGTAAGCGTACCGTAAGCGTACCGTAAGCGTACGGTAGGTCATGTGATCTTGAAACACAACTTTTGATTGGTTGAAACTACTTTCAGTTCTAGAACTCTCCTACACCACACCCATTCCCCTCATTTCTGCTTGTGATCCCTTGGGAGAAGGAGCTGGTTTGTCTTTGGGATACGATGGCAGAACAGCAGAGCTCTTCTGAGAGTGAGGCTAGCACCAGCAGCACTGTCTTGAGGCAGAGATCGAGGAAACAAAAGCCTTCTTATGTTTGGGATTATTTTACTTTTCCAGAAGGCCAGCAAAAGGTGAATGCACCCTTAGTTACTTGCAAGCTGTGTAAGCGTGTACTTTCTAGAGGTAATCCTAACAGGAAGTATTCCTTTGGGAATCACACCATGAAGAGACACCTCCAGGATGTACACAGAAGGACACATGGTCATCTTTTTGGAGGTAACTCTTCAGAAAGACGAGCCAGTACATCCACAGCAGCTCAGCCTGGACCATCATCTGCAGGGCTGACTCCTTCTTCTGCAGGTCAGGTGAGCCCTTCATCTGTGGGGGGAGAATCGCCTTTTGCTGGCCCTCTGGAAATGAACCTTCGATTTCGGAAGGTTGATATTCATTGCACATTTTGTAAAGGTCTAATTTGTCATAGGGAGACCAGTGTTTCCCTAGTAAACAACAAAATAGATCAGCACATTTGTAGCTTTGAATGATTTTCCCATGCTTCCTTTCCTCTGTCCCTGCATGAACACAACGGTTCTTTTAAGAGCCAACCTTATCTTTCATCTTTTTTTTACATATGTTTTTTAAAACCTTTTTTTTTTTTTTTTACCGTACACGTACGGTGCGCGTACCTTTTTTTTATTTTTAAAAAAAAACACTAAAAATCAATTATCAAATTACAAGGTCCTTGAGAGACTACAATTATTATTATTGACTTACCATACTCACTCAAAAAAATATTTATTCATTTGTTTTTTTTAAAAATAGTTTTAAAAATGGTTGTAGTTTTCGAAAATTTTCTATATCGATCTGAAAAAAAAGAAAAAAGTATTAATATTTTTTTAACAATTTATAATACAGTATACATATTTACATTTTTTTCAAAAAAATATTTTTGCCTTATTTTTGCTGTTTTCAGAATATATTGCATTTCACTATAAATTGTGAAAGCAATTGCATTCATCATTTTACAGCGGGCAAAAAAAAATACCAATCACAAAGATTGTATTAAAAAAGCCCTGATTCTTTTTTTAATTAAACTTAACATTATAGAAATGCATAATATTGTAAAAAAATATCATCTAATACCAATACTTATTTCTTTAAAATACCGTCTGATATGTTTGTTTCAGAACTATAATCACAATATTATATCTCAAATAACTCCAAAATACATCTGACCAATTGAGCATTCACCTTTTTCTCCCCCTCTGGAAAAGAAAAATACATTATGAATCCACTTTTCAGATTCTGAAAACAGCACATGTCCAAACTGCTTTTTCAGACCACCTCCATGTGTAACCTGGGTGGCTGCCTACACTCTAGCAAGGGCAACCAGCCTTAGTGATGCTGAATGTATTTGCATTACAGACTGAAACCTGAAAACCCCACTGGCTTCTAAATACTGTGCATGACTATACATGGCAAGCACATGGGTGTGTGCTAAGCCTCTGCTTCTTCCCCCAAAAATTCGCTCCCCCTTTCCATCTAATGCAACTGTGAAATCACCAGAGCAAGACGCAATAAATCTCTGCCTATAATTCCTCTAGGCACACAGAGTCATGTTTTCACATTAGTCCTAAAACGAAATTTCTTTGCCAATTTGAAAGCACACTTACTGCTCTTTTTTTTTAGGGCCAAGTGAAAATCTCTTTTTACAATTTGAAATCACTTTTACAGACTGACACATTATGAAACCACTATTTTTGATTTATTTAATTGCACGTGTCCAAGCTGTTTTTTTTTCAGACCAACACCATGTGCATTCTCTGTGTCTGCCTACACTCCAGCAAGGGCAACCAGCCTTAGTGATGCTGAATGTATTTGCATTACAGACTTAAACCTGAAAACCCCAGTGGCTTCTAAATACTGTGCATGACTATACATGGCAAGCACATGGGTGTGTGCTAAGCCTCTGCTTCTTCCCCAAAAAATTCGCTCCCCCTTTCCATCTAATGCAACTGTGAAATCACCAGAGCAAGACGCAATAAATCTCTGCCTATAATTCTTCTATGCACACAGAGTCATGTTTTCACATTAGTCCCAAAACGAAATTTCTTTGCCAATTTGAAAGCACATTTACTGCTCTTTTTTTTTCGGGCCGAGTGAAAATCACTTTTACAGACTGACACATTATGAAACCACCATGTGTAACTACAACAAAAACAATTCCCATTTCTATTATTCATTTCTTAAGTTACCACATACATCCCCTCTCAAACTGTAAACTCACCTTTAAAATTAGTTAGTTGTGAAAGAAATGTGACACTCAAACAGCAGATTATCAGAGCCAGGATCTCTGTTGTGTTCACCTCTCTCCTCTCAGCAGAACCAGATAATGGCAAACTTTCCCTCTATTTTTCCACACATATACATGTAAGTTTCAAATCTCAGTGCTTCCCCCTTTTTTTCAAATGTAATCACACATTTCTATTGGTTGAAAACCAACCCTTTTCCAAAAGTACCCTGCCCCCAACTTGACTTCTGCCTAGTACCCTTCCCCCAACTTGACTTCTGCCTGCTACCATAGCAACAGCTCATGGAACACTGCTGTGTGCAGTTAGGTCAGAAGTTCGACACACAATGTTTCAATTCCATAGAGCAAGAGTGCTTGACTTTTCAAACCTTACAGCAAATCCATAGTACTGTTCTTTGGTTACACATTTTTTTGTACCAATACAAAACATGCTTCTATTAATTTTCACATACAGCCTAGTTTTTATTCTAGAATGGTATGAAACAGCCAATCAGTTCTTTTTGTTTTAAAAAAATATGTATGCCTCCATTTCCAAACTGTCTTTCTTTTCATATTGCCATTCTACTGAAAGACACCTCCTGAGTGCATCCAGTTCTCCTTTGAAGATGTTCACAGTGTGGATTGTAGGGCACAGCTATGTCTTCTGGAGTGAAAAGTTTGCAGAGAAAACAGATATGGTGAGAGACCTTGCTTTGCCAAATGTAGACATTAAATGGATTGGTCAGAGAGGGTTAAAGTGGCACCAATTGATGCCATTGGTGAAATCCTTCATTCAAATCCAACACCCTGACCTCATAATAGTGCACTGTGGTGGCAATGACCTAGGCACTTTGACTGGGGTAGGTCTGGAAATGCTTATGAAGGACACCTTTGCACAACTGTTTACACTTTTCCCTAAAACTGCCTTTGTGTTTTCCAACATATGCCAAAGGCAAAAATGGAACTGGTCCAATCATTTCTGTCCACAGATTGACAAAGCAAGAAAGCACGTCAACAAATCTGTTTCTGCTTTCCTCCGTGACTATGGTATGGGTGCCATTTACCACAACAACTTGCGTTATGACATGCAAGACATTTATAGAGGAGATGGTGTGCACTTCAATGATGAAGGGAACAGAGTCTTCCTCTTGAACCTTAGACTCTGCATCGGTACTTACTTGTAGGTACCACTAAAAAAATGACTTCATAAACACAACAGCTCTTTTTAGAGCTCCCTAATTTCTAAACTCTTAAATCTGCTTTTCATTTATCTATTTTTTTTTTTTTACCGTACGCTTACCGTAAGCTTACCGTACGCGTACCCCGTGATTTTTTTTTTAAATCAATAAATGTTTTTTTTGTACTTTTCTGTCCTTCTTTGACCCCCTTACAAATGTTAGGGGGTCTGTAACTCTCCTCATTGCCCCCTTTCCTTGTTTTCACTCTTTTTTTTCAGAGTGAAATACACAAAATGGCGGCCGCTGCTTCCTGGTTTCGACCGATTCGAATGTTTACTAAGATCTAACAGCCAATCAGAATCGCGCTCGCGCACGCCGCCGTACGCTTACCGTAAGCGTACGGTAAGCGTACCGTAAGCGGGCTCAGATATATATATTGATTTAAAGGCTATTTTCTCAGAATCTACTGAACAGATTTACACCAAACCTACAAAAGGCACTTCCTTGACCTAGGGACTACCTCTCTGCCAAATTTTGAGTAATTCTGTTCAGCCGTTCGGGCTGTAGCTCGTTCTAAAGGTCCTATGGAAAAATGCATGGGAAAAACGCGTTTTGGGACCCCCCTTTTATCTCAGCCCCCGCTTGACGGATCCCCCCGAGACTTTCAGGGTAGGAGCGGAGCGTAGCGCCCCACCTATTTTGAGAAATTCGCGAGGATTCGTCGACCGGCGCCAAAGTTATTCAAAATAGAATGTTGAGGTTTTCCTATGGAAACGTGGTCCTAACTATAACTACCTACTGGCGACCGCCAGTAGGTAATATATATATATATATATATATATATTATCTACTGGCGGTCGCCATTAGATAGTCATAGTTAGGACCGTTTTTCCGTAGGAAATCCGCAACATTCTATTTGGAATAACTTTGACGCCGGTTGACGAATCCTCGCGAAATTTTCAAAATAGGTGGGGCTTCATCAAGTGGGGGCTGAGAAAAAAGGGGGGTCCCAAAACGCGTTTTCCCCATGCAATTTTCCATAGGGACCTTTAGTCCAAGGTACAGCCCGAACGGCTGAACAGAATTACTTGAAATTTGGCAGAGAGGTAGTCCTCAGCCCAGGGATGTGCCTTTTGCATATATGGAGTCAATCTGTTCAGTAGTTCCTGAGAAAATCAAAAGTAAAATCATATATATATGTGGGCGGAGCCTAACCACACATCTCATCCTGAGATCTGATTGGCTGTCAGCACTTCATCCAAGAAGTGTTGGCAGCCATCTTGGGACCAATATACATGATAGCACCTCATTAAAAAGCATTGCAGTTAATAGAATGTTTTAAGACTTTAGTTACATTATAAATCATTTGTTGATGGTACCATACTCATTTTAGGAATTGTGGTATGTTCTAAGGTGATTTCACCATGTGAAAAAGCATTCTGCTGGGATATCATGATTGAGAGAAAATATTTTCTCATGCTTTTCCCACAGAGGTTTGGAAGGTGATCTATAAGCTAAACTGAGAGCTTATTTTCTGTAAATTCACATTATCTTTCTCAGTCATGTGAGAATGACGTCTGACATTCTCAGTAAAACATGTACATCCAACAAGGGCAGAGACTGTCAGTTGATTCCTTTGTGTTCTACTGCAGCTTCCCAGAGTGTCATTTGAGATGTCATCAGTGATGTCATCAGTGATGTCACTGACCATGTCATGAGTGATGTAATATGTGACGTCATCAGCAGTGCATTGCGGGCGCGCGAGTTATAGTTAGCTGAACTAACTATAACGGGGGAATTTCAATGGTTTTGTACAAGTGAAAAGTTCAGCTAACTATAACACCCCTGAAACCTATGTTTTTTTCAGTGAATTTCTGAGGTTTTTTAAATGCTAATTCTTAACTATAACGTGCCTGAAACCTATGGTTTTTTCTGTGAATATATATATATATATATATATATATATATATATATATATATATATATATATATATATATATTCACTGAAAAAACCATAGGTTTCACACATGTTATAGTTAGCTGGACATTTTACTCGTAAAAAACCATTGAAATTGCCCCGTTATAGTTAGTTCAGCTAACTATAACTCGCGCGCCCGCAATGCACTGCTGATGACGTCACATATTACATCACTCATGACATGGTCAGTGACATCACTCATGACATCACTGATGACATCTCAAATGACATCACTGATGACCTCACTGATGACATCATCCAGTGAATGTGTGTTTTTCTGAAAATTAAATATGTTTTATATATGTATATCTCAAGGTCGATGGAAGAATAAATGGGTATATTACTGTCTAAATGGATGATTTCTTTTTGAAAAATTGATTGTGTAACTGACTGATTAAGTGTATCATAGTGAATACATGGCTTAGTGAGTAATGTTTAAATATGTAAATATCTGTATCAGTCTCTCACTTTGTGTATGAGTGGCTGCATGGGTTGGTGAGTAGCTACATAGGTGTCTATATAGGATATTAGTTGGTTTTTTGAGTATCAGTATGAGTGTCTGCATGGTTTGGTGGAGGGTATTACGTAGTGCATAGGTGCATGAATGACTGACTCACTGTTTGTATGTGTTTAACACAGCATGTGTGCAGGACTGTATGGGTGGATGAGTGTGTGTATGGGTGTGTTAGTGAGTGAATGACTGTCTCAATAGTGTCTTTATGAGTAACTACATATGTTTTAAACTAGTATATGTGACTATTGGTGTATATAAGTGAGTATATGTGAGAGTGAGAGATTGAAAGAGTTCCTGTATGAATAAGTATGTGTTTCTATAAGTGATTGTTTAAAAGACTAAGTATGTGTAAGTTTCTGTAGAAGTAAGTGTGGTGGTGTGTGTATAACTGTATATGCAAGTAAATGGATGTTTGATTCTTTATTAGCATGAGTGACTATGTGTGTAAGTAACTCTATGGATGAGTGGCATTGTGTGACAGGATGTATAGGTGTATGAGTACATATGATGAGTGAGTACATGTATGAGTGACTGTATTGAACAGTTGGTGAATGAATGGATGTGTATGTGGATCTTAGAATTACTGAAGAGGTTGTTGTTACTGGTATTGGTATGTCAATTCGTTTGTAAATTTTAGTCTCTATTTTTGTATGTGTGTATCAAAAGTTATATTAGGGTGAGAGGAGGTCTGCCACTCTATCACAAGGATGATGTCATCAGTGAGGTCATCAGTGATGTCATTTGAGATGTCATCAGTGATGTCATGAGTGATGTCACTGACCATGTCATGAGTGATGTAATATGTGACGTCATCAGCAGTGCATTGCGGGCGCGCGAGTTATAGTTAGCTGAACTAACTATAACGGGGCAATTTCAATGGTTTTTTACGAGTAAAATGTCCAGCTAACTATAACATGTGTGAAACCTATGGTTTTTTCAGTGAATTTCTAAGGTTTTTTAAATGCTAATTCCTAACTATAACGTGTGTGAAACCCATGGTTTTTTCAGTGAATTTGCAAGGTTTTTTAAATGCTAATTCCTAACTATAACGTGTGTGAAACCCATGGTTTTTTCAGTGAATTTGCAAGGTTTTTTAAATGCTAATTTTTTTTTTTTCTTCTATTTTTTCTAACATATTTTTATTTTAATTTTCTTACCTTTTATAAAGACTATGATTAAATTTTTAAAATTCTTTAATATGTTTTTTTTATATATTTTTTAAAATAAACATGTAAAATTTATTTGCAGTACTTTTTTTCTATTTTTTTTTAAATTTTTTTAGTACGCGTACCGTAAGCTCACGGTAAGCGTACGGTTTACGCAACGTCCGTAATTTTCCTACGCTGCTTGCGTATCGTTACGCAATTTGCGTAGCCGCGCGTACTCCGCGTGGGACGCGTACGCGTGTACGCTACACGCGCACGTTACGCGGAAGTGCCGGGAGTGACTGTTATGCGCATGCGCGCAAGCGCGTGTCTTTTTTACGCGCATGCGCACTTTTGCCGTAAGCGTACCGTAAGCGTACCGTAAGCGTACGGTAGGTCATGTGATCATGAAACACAACTTTTGATTGGTTGAAACTACTTTCAGTTCTAGAACTCTCCTACACCACACCCATTCCCCTCATTTCTGCTTGTGATCCCTTGGGAGAAGGAGCTGGTTTGTCTTTGGGATACGATGGCAGAACAGCAGAGCTCTTCTGAGAGTGAGGCTAGCACTAGCAGCACTGTCTTGAGGCAGAGATCGAGGAAACAAAAGCCCTCTTATGTATGGGATTATTTTACTTTTCCTGAAGGCCAGCAAAAGGTAAATGCACCCTTAGTGACTTGTAAGCTGTGTAAGCGTGTACTTTCTAGAGGTAATCCTAACAGGAAGTATTCCTTTGGGAATCACACCATGAAGAGACACCTCCAGGATGTACACAGAAGGACACATGGTCATCTTTTTGGAGGTAACTCTTCAGAAAGACAAGCCAGTACATCCACAGCAGCTCAGCCTGGACCATCATCTGCAGGGCTGACTCTTTCTTCTGCAGGTCAGGTGAGCCCTTCATCTGTGGGGGGAGAATCTCCTTTTGCTGGCCCTCTGAAAATCAACCCTCGATTTCGGAAGGTTGATATTCGATGCACATTTTGTCAAGATCTAATTTGCTATAGGGAGACCAGTGTTTCCCTAGTGAACAACAAAATAGATCAGCACATTTGTCGCTTTGAATAATTTTCCCATGCTTCCTTTCCTCTGTCCCTGCATGAACACAACGGTTCTTTTAAGAGCCAACCTTATCTTTCATCTTTTTTTTACATATGTTTTTAAAAACTTTTTTTTTTTTTTTTTACCGTACGCGTACGGTGCGCGTACCTTTTTTTTATTTTTTAAAAAAAACACTAAAAATCAATTATCACATTACAAGGTCCTTGAGAGACTACAATTATTATTATTGACTTACCATACTCACTCAAAAAAATATTTATTCATTTGTTTTTAAAAAAAATAGTTTTAAAAATGGTTCTAGTTTTCGAAAATTTTCTATATCAATCTGAAAAAAAGGAAAAAAGTATTAATATTTTAAAAACAATTTATAATACAGTACACATATTTACATTTTTTTCCAAAAAATATTTTACAGAGTGAAACCTGAAAACCCCACTCGCTTGTAAATACTGTGCATGATTATACATGGCAAGCACATGGGTGTGTGCTAAGAGTCTGCTTCTTCCCCCAAAAATTCGCTCCCCCTTTCCATCTAATGCAACTGTGAAATCACCAGAGCAATACGCAATAAATCTCTGCCTATAATTCCTCTCTGCACACAGAGTCATGTTTTCACATTAGTCCCAAAACGAAATTTCTTTGCCAATTTGAAAGCACACTTACTGCTCTTTTTTTTTCGGGGCAAGTGAAAATCACTTTTACAGACTGACACATTATGAAACCACTTTTTTTGATTTTCTTAAATGCACATGTCCAAACTTCTTTTTCAGACCACCTCCATGTGTAACCTGGGTGGCTGCCTACACTCTAGCAAGGGCAACCAGCCTTAGTGATGCTGAATGTATTTGCATTACAGACTGAAACCTGAAAACCCCACTTGCTTGTAAATACTGTGCATGATTATACATGGCAAGCACATGGGTGTGTGCTAAGAGTCTGCTTCTTCCCCCAAAAATTCGCTCCCCCTTTCCATCTAATGCAACTGTGAAATCACCAGAGCAATACGCAATAAATCTCTGCCTATAATTCCTCTCTGCACACAGAGTCATGTTTTCACATTAGTCCCAAAACGAAATTTCTTTGCCAATTTGAAAGCACACTTACTGCTCTTTTTTTTTCGGGGCAAGTGAAAATCACTTTTACAGACTGACACATGATGAAACCACTTTTTTTTGATTTATTTAAATGCACATGTCCAAACTGCTTTTTCAGACCACCACCATGTGTATTCTCGGTGACTGCCTACACTCCAGCAAGGGCAACCAGCCTTAGTGATGCTGAATGTATTTGCATTACAGACTGAAACCTGAAAACCCCACTCGCTTGTAAATACTGTGCATGATTATACATGGCAAGCACATGGGTGTGTGCTAAGAGTCTGCTTCTTCCCCCAAAAATTCGCTCCCCCTTTCCATCTAATGCAACTGTGAAATCACCAGAGCAATACGCAATAAATCTCTGCCTATAATTCCTCTCTGCACACAGAGTCATGTTTTCACATTAGTCCCAAAACGAAATTTCTTTGCCAATTTGAAAGCACACTTACTGCTCTTTTTTTTTCGGGGCAAGTGAAAATCACTTTTACAGACTGACACATTATGAATCCACTTTTTTGATTTTTTTAAATGCACATGTCCAAACTGCTTTTTCAGACCACCTCCATGTGTAACCTGGGTGGCTGCCTACATTCCAGCAAGGGCAACCAGCCTTAGTGATGCTGAATGTATTTGCATTACAGACTGAAACCTGATAACCCCACTCGCTTGTAAATACTGTGCATGATTATACATGGCAAGCACATGGGTGTGTGCTAAGAGTCTGCTTCTTCCCCCAAAAATTCGCTCCCCCTTTCCATCTAATGCAACTGTGAAATCACCAGAGCAATACGCAATAAATCTCTGCCTATAATTCCTCTCTGCACACAGAGTCATGTTTTCACATTAGTCCCAAAACGAAATTTATTTGCCAATTTGAAAGCACACTTACTGCTCTTTTTTTTTCAGGGCAAGAGAAAATCACTTTTACAGACTGACACATTATGAAACCACTTTTTTTGATTTATTTAAATGCACATGTCCAAACTGCTTTTTCAGACCACCACCATGTGTATTCTCGGTGACTGCCTACACTCCAGCAAGGGCAACCAGCCTTAGTGATGCTGAATGTATTTGCATTACTGAGTCCAACCTCAAACCCTTAAACTATTCTTTTTTTTTCCAGTACACCTTAATTTATTGTGAAAACATACTCCATATTATTTTACATGTTCCTCACATTTAAATTTCTCCCAAAACAGAAAATGATAAACGCAACTACAACAAAAACAATTTCCATTTCTATTATTCATTTCTTAAGTTACCACATACATCCCCTCTCAAACTGTAAACTCACCTTTAAAATTAGTTAGTTGTGAAAGAAATGTGACACTCAAACAGCAGATTATCAGAGCCAGGATCTCTGTTGTGTTCACCTCTCTCCTCTCAGCAGAACCAGATAATGGCAAACTTTCCCTCTATTTTTCCACACATATACATGTAAGTTTCAAATCTCAGTGCTTCCCCCTTTTTTTCAAATGTAATCACACATTTCTATTGGTTGAAAACCAACCCTTTTCCAAAAGTACCCTTCCCCCAACTTGACTTCTGCCTAGTACCCTTCCCCCAACTTGACTTCTGCCTGCTACCATAGCAACAGCTCATGGAACACTGCTGTGTTGAGTTAGGTCAGAAGTTCGCCAAACAATGTTTCAATTCCACAGAGCAAGAGTGCTTGACTTTTCAAACCTAACAGCAAATCCATAGTACTGTTCTTTGGTAACACATTTTTCTGTACCAATACAAAACATGCTTCTATTAATTTACACATACAGCCTAGTTTTTATTCTAGAATGGTATGAAACAGCCAATCAGTTCTTTTTTTTTTTTTTAAAATATGTATGCCTCCATTTCCAAACTGTCTTTCTTTTCATATTGCCATTCTACTGAAAGACACCTCCTGAGTGCATCCAGTTCTCCTTTGAAGATGTTCACAGTGTGGATTGTAGGGCACAGCTATGTCTTCTGGAGTGATAAGTTTGCAGAGAAAACAGATATGGTGAGAGACCTTGCTTTGCCAAATGTAGACATTAAATGGATTGGTCAGAGAGGGTTAAAGTGGCACCAATTGATGCCATTGGTGAAATCCTTCATACAAATCCAACACCCTGACCTCATAATAGTGCACTGTGGTGGCAATGACCTAGGCACTTTGACTGGGGTAGGTCTGGAAATGCTTATGAAGGACACCTTTGCACAACTGTTTTCACTTTTCCCTAAAACTGCCTTTGTGTTTTCCAACATATGCCAAAGGCAAAAATGGAACTGGTCCAATCATTTCTGTCCACAGATTGACAAGGCAAGAAAGCACGTCAACAAATCTGTTTCTGCTTTCCTCCGTGACTATGGTATGGGTGCCATTTACCACAACAACTTGCGTTACGACATGCAAGACATTTATAGAGGAGACGGTGTGCACTTCACTGATGAAGGGACCAGAGTCTTCCTCTTGAACCTTAGACTCTGCATCGGTACTTACTTGTAGGTACCACTTAAAAATCACTTCATAAACACAACGGCTCTTTTTAGAGCCCCCTAATATCTAAACACTTAAATCTGCATTTCATTTCATTTTTGTATTTTTTTTTTACCGTACGCTTACCGTAAGCTTACCGTACGCGTACCCCGTGATTTTTTTAAAAATCAATAAATGTTTTTTTTGTACTTTTCTGTCCTTCTTTGACCCCCTTACAAATGTTAGGGGGTCTGTAACTCTCCTCATTGCCCCCTTTTCTTGTTTTCACTCTTTTTTTTCAGAGTGAAATACACAAAATGGCGGCCGCCGCTTCCTGGTTTCGGCCGATTCGAATGTTTACTAAGATCTAAGAGCCAATCAGAATCGCGCTCGCGCACGCCACCGTACGCTTACGGTAAGCGTACGGTAAGCGTACCGTAAGCGGGCTCAGATATATATATTGATTTAAAGGCTATTTTCTCAGAATCTACTGAACAGATTTACACCAAACCTACAAAAGGCACTTCCTTGACCTAGGGACTACCTCTCTGCCAAATTTCGAGTAATTCTGTTCAGCCGTTCGGGCTGTAGCTCGTTCTAAAGGTCCTATGGAAAAATGCATGGGAAAAACGCGTTTTGGGACCACCCTTTTATCTCAGCCCCCGCTTGACGGATCCCCCCGAGACTTTCAGGGTAGGAGCGTAGCGTAGCGCCCCACCTATTTTGAGAAATTCGCGAGGATTCATCGACTGGCGCCAAAGTTATTCAAAATAGAATGTTGCGGATTTCCTATGGAAAAGGGGTCCTAACTATAACTACCTACTGGCGACCGCCAGTAGGTAATATAAGATATATATATATATATATGCTGAACATTTCGCCACAGGAATCCCAACGGTCCCGAATATCAGGAATCAGGAACAGACGAAAACCGACCCAGTTGTATATGCAAGGTGAGTTTATTGATAGCTCAGCATACCTGCCATGACACGTTTCATCCTACCAGAGGCCTTGATCACATGGTGCCTTGGGAGGAGTGTACCAACATTTAAAGTGCAAAGTGCAAATAACGTACAATGTGATTGGTTGATAGCACCGATATATGGACATAAAAAAAATCCTGCAATTCACAAATTAATATTTGCAAGTATCAGCACTCAGAATTTATCCTAAATACTTAAATGATCATAATTTCATACAGTATTTAAAAATGAAATAATGGTACAAAGAGATTTTTTTTAAACGATTTTTTTCTAAAAAGTCAGATCTTAGAACGATGAAATGACACTGTGCAAAGTATACAAAAAAATAAAACCCTAGTGGGTATAGAATTTGTCTCAGGCTGTCTGTAAACACATTAAGTTATTGCATTCAACTCAACATGCCGCATCAAATGATTGTCATACATCCATAGTAAACATTGACATAAGGAGCATACATGACAATTAACCTGGGGTTAATAAGAACTCTAAGATAAAGTTTCCATTAAAAACAATGCATACTTAAATAACATATATACTGTTGATCAGACTAGCTGTAAGCAAGAAAAATGTCTGATAAGTTAGAATAATAAAGTCGTGTAATTGCAGGTAAAAACATATATATAAGTATATATGTAAACATGCCCAAGTGAGCCATATGTCATCTGTCCATATACATAACCATGAAAAGTGCTAGTGCAATAAAGTGCTAAAAGTGCATAAACATAGATTGTGTTAAAAATATAAAGTTTCGTAAGTTCAGGAGGCATAGCCAGAGATTATCATAACAGTATTGCAGCAGTATGGAACCTAAAACCCTATTACAAGCAAGTAAAAAAGTATTCACTGCCATTCCAACCATATACACATATATATATATACACAGACGCGTTGGTCTGAAATCAAGGTAAAAACACACCACGGCCCATACTTCCTTCAGCGTGAAGTTTTATTTTGGCAATACCACTCTACATGTTTCGGAGTGTCCGCTCCTTGCTCACAAGTAACAGTGTTGCACTAACGCAGTGTTTTTCATTAATTATGTGACACACCTCCGTGTAGACAGTAACAACAGACTTCGTATTGAAAACCCACGGTTTCAGTTGCACTGTGACAATGCAGTACAAACCTGCAACACAATAATGACTGATTGACAATCCTTAAACACAGTGCATTATCGTACTTTGCAAGTGTCGTGCATTCTAAAATATTAAAAAAAGGATTATGTAGGTCATCATTACCAGTATTCTTACTCTGTTTGTTGCATCGTGTGAACAATAAAGCATTTTTTTGAATTACTAAACTTTGTTAAAACCTGCTGACGTGCATAATTGAATGCCAACTTACATCCCCCAAACACGAAGGTGTTGTACAATATTATATGGAGAAAACGAATTTGCCCCAGTAGGCCGCTGTTTTGCATTGGCAGTTAGTCCTTAAAACAATTTTGCCCCAGTGTGCCGTTATTTTACATTAGCAGTTCATCACTGTCCACACACGGAAGTGCTCTATTTTCTATAAAAACAGTGGGTAAACAAGTACAAATTATATTCCACTAGAATTATTGTGGAATATAATTTTTCCTTTATATATATACAATTTGGAATGTGTATAATCCTTTTTTAACACTAACCATGACTGTGTGGATGAGTATACCTTCGCTCCGTATCATGTTATTGTATACTTCAGACGAGTTTGTTTTTCATCTCAATTATTGTTTACCCACAGTTTTGATAGAAAATAGAGCACTTCCGTGTGTGGACAGTGACTCTGACAAAGACCGCTCTGGTCGAAATGCGTCAGTCCATTAAATTTATTTTCCTGAAATCTTGGAGTGTGGTTTTTTCTTTGCGCAGCTGCGCGAGCCTTCTGAAAATATAATAATATTATATATGTATATGTATATATCTATCACTTTCTTTCCATTTGCAATCGGATAGTTCCAAGAACGGACACGGACCCAAAGTAAGTGCAAAAAAGTTATTTTACTCCATAGTCGCCATAACGCTTTCCGCTCACGCGAGCCTTGTTCACATGACATGGTAGTATTGATTTGTGGGCATTTTTAAAGTGACAGTGCAAATCACGTGGCAACAAAACTCATAGACATTGAAGAAATGTATGTTACATACTGTTGTACTGAGGCATAATCTGTTAAATACAAGGGTATTTAACCCCTTCGATGCGGCGCCGATTCCCGCTCAGCGCTGACCGTTTCTTGCGCGGGCGTGGTCATGACGGAACGGTTCCGTCATGAGCACAGCTCAACCGGCGCTCATGACGGGACCGTTCCGTCATGAGCGCCGAAGGGGTTAAAAAAACACCAATACATAAGTATGTTGTTGTTTTTAGATGTTACATGTATCTTTTGCAATATCATATTTATTATATATATATTTATTGTCTGAATGGCAATTCATGTCAAACACCTATAGCCAAATGTCTCCAGTTTATTCAGTGTAGATCTAAATAGATCTCTTATTTAACCCGATATATCCTGAATGTCTATCATCTATATATCCTGCACAGACTTGGAAAGTCTAATTAATTTGAAATAATGAGGATAAATCCTCTACATAATTATGTGCAAGACATATGGATCCGTACAAAATGATTGTTGGATCTATTTTGACGGGTGATACTTAAAGTGCTATTGTGACATAGACTAGATAAAAAAATAATAATAAGATAATAAATAAAGAAAGAAATATCTACAAAAAAGTGAATAACAGATTTTCTTAACCTGATGATAAAACGTTAATCTAACTCCGTAAATCAATATTTATGTATTTAGGATTGTCCCCGAAGTTCAAAGACTGTTGCTTGGATACATAGTTCTTAAACTACTGGTGGCGGTTTTTGTCCTGTATTGTCAATTTCATCAAAGTGTTACCCGCAATAAGTATTCAGTTTTACTCTCTTAATACCAATCGGCTTTATGCTATAGACAAAAGGGGTAATCGTCTCAAAATGGTCTCATAGTGCAAGTCTGTATACTATGGCTGATATTATTCACAGTAAGTTTTTTGACCATATCAACTACTGCTGTGCAAGGATGCATATACTGTAATCCACATTTAATATGTGTGATTAAATAAATAAATATATATAAATATATAATAAATATATAAATATAGATACAATATATAAAATATATAGAGCAGCATCTAAATAGTATTGCACAAGTAATCAGTCTCTCAGAGTCATAAAAATCTGTAAACCTAAGAATAATAGTAGCTGTTATTGAACTAAAAAACAAATTGCACAACCCATTAAAATACATTAAAATGCATTAAAGACATGTATATAAGTCCTCAGCAACATTGAGATCTCCTGTGTGTTCGGTGTCAAGTTGTAAAATGTATCTGGTTTCAAGTTTTCTGAGCTTATGTTCCTTGTCTCCACCTCGTCTGCTGGGGGGAATTGCGTCAATCACATAGTAGATAAGTTCTTTGTTATTTGATCTGTGCAACTCCCTGAAGTATCAAGCCACTGGATATGTGTTATCCTGATTAGTGATTGCTCGTAGATGTTGTAATACCCGTTGATGAACTTGTAGTTTTGTGCTTCCTATGTATTGAAGGCCACATGGGCACAGCAGCACATAAACTGCAAATTCTGTTTTACAAGTTAATAACTTTTGAATTTTGTATTCCCTATTGCTTAATGGGGTGAAGTATGTGTCTTTATTGATGCCATGTATACATGCCTTGCATGTTTTGCAACTAAAAAATCCCTTATGTGTTTGAAGCCAACTGGTACTATCTATGATTTCAGGGTTGGTCGTGACAAGGCTGTCCCTCATGGATGGGGCTTTACTGTAGGTGATGGACACCCTCTGTGGAAGCAGGGGTCCAGTCACTGGGTCATGTAGGACCAGTGGCCAGCTTGAATGTACTATTTTGTGAATGGATTTGTGTTGCCTACTGTACCCCATGATAATTCGGAATTCTTTTGTATCATGGGCCGTCTCTGATATTGTCTTGTGACATTATCAAGTTGTTTGACTCTCAAGAGTATCTCTCTAGTCAAGAGCATGGATTTGGATATGGCATTGCTGATAATTCTAAGGGAATATCCCTTTTTAAAAATCTCGATTTGCTGTTCTCCTGAGCTACTCTCAAATCAGCTTCATTGCTGCATATTCTTCTTAGCCGCAGCATCTCAACATACGGTATGCTGCTGATCAGGTGTTGGGGGTGTGAGCTACCAGCATATAATGTGGAATTCTGTTGTTGTGTATATAGACTTGTGTGTCTGGGAAGTTGACTGAGACCTCGCTAATAGTTGCTGTAAAGTGTAAGTTTATGTTATTGGAATTGATCCTGGTGACAAACTCTTCTGCTTGTTCTTTGTGCCATGCCATATAACAAGGAGATCATCAATGTAGCGGAGCCACATTTTAATATTGTTGTCAACAAGGTGCCCGTATTCAGCCTTGAGGACCAGCTCTTCCAACCAGCCCATGTGAAGACATGCATAGCTGGGAGAAAAGCTGGCCCCCATTGCAACCCCTCTTGTCTGTTGATAAAGCAAATTGTTGAACATGAAAATGTTGATGTTTAGACAGATTTTCACCATTTCAACAAGCATGTTACTATGCCCTTTGTATTATGGAGCCCGCTGTGCCAGATAGTATTGAATAGCTTTCACTCTGTCTTCATGTCGAATGCTAGTATACAAAGAGGTAACGTCTAGAGCTACCAGCAGATAGTCATCTTGCCACACAAAGTCTTTAATTTTTCTTATGAAATTGCTTGTATCTCGAACATAAGAGGGCAAGGCTTTGATGAAGCTATTGTATAAAGTAGTCGAAATACTTGGAAGAATTCTCCAACAGTCCTTCTCTTGCTGTGATGATAGGTCATCCCAGAGGTTTAATAATATCCTTGTGTATCTTTGGGATAAAATAAATCGATTGAGTAGTGGGATTAACTTTTTTAAGGAACTTATATTCTTCCTCAGATATTAATTTTTTCGTCTTCCAAGATGCCAGTTTGTTGTAAAATTCATGATATGTAGATTTGAGATTGGCCATATTGCTCCGACTGTAACATGATCTATCGTTCAGTTGGCTAAATGATTCACTTTTATAATCTTCTTGTGACCAAATAAAAATGTTCCCACCTTTGTCACTATTACGTATGACGATATTAATGTCCTTTTGTAGTTTTTTATCAAATTGTTATATTGTTGATCTTATTTGTTAAATTTTCTCTTTGTCATATGGTTTTATTCAATTTTTTGATTTGTGTAACCACTGTTTCATGAAACACATCAATCACGTCATGAGGGACAATGGGGTTGAAAGTAGATTTGGGTTTAAACGGTGTTGTACTGGAGTGCCGTGACCTGATATGCTGGTTTTAGTTCCACTGACAGTATAGTGTCGGCTTTCATCTCCATCCCAAAGCTCTTCCACTTCACATAGGAGAGGAAGGTCTGATTGAGTGAGGTTTGAAAACATTGTCGGTTCTGTAGCTACACCGCTTTTTGGTTGTTGATCACTGTTGCCCAATAGCATATTGTATTTTTTGAGTTTTAATTTTCTCACCCCCTTATATAGATCTATCCTTGTTGATGCATAATTGAAGTCATTAGGTGGAGAATATGATAGACCAAGGCTTAAAATTCTTAGTTCGTCCGGTGTTAATTGGATTTTAAACAAGTTGACTATAGTGTTGTTGGTTTTTTCATTTTTATTTTTGTTAATCTCTTCTGCCAGTATCCTTGTCCTCTTTTCTTGCTTGCATTTGAGGCATTTTCTGTTGGCCTTGCGCCTCTGCCTTCGCCTGAAGTTTTTGGCTGCTCTACGTTGTTCCTTTGTGGTCAGGGTTGGAGGGTTTGCCTCCATTTGTGACATAAAAAATTAAGTTCTTCACCCGGTGATGGTTTAGTGTGCTGTTACCCACTCTGAGGATTCCTCATTTCTGACTCGGATTCACTGACCCCTGCCGAGCATAAATCCTATTGTGATGTCTCATTAGTGTGTCCTGCCCACCTTGAGGTCAAAGTTGTGGGGCCTTGTGTTGTCTTAAATTTGTATACCCTTAGTGCATCATATTTACCCCCACGAGTTGGGGGTAAATATTTGCCCCAACTCGTAGTCATTTTTGTCTCCTAAGAATTTATATGCCTTCCGTTCTTTTATTTTATCTTCTTCTTTTTTGAATCTCGTCATCACCTCTCCACGTAATTTGGTTATCTCTTCAGTTTCCCCCAATTTATCCAACTCCTCATTTATTTAATCAATTATTTAAGTAGCTGCGCACGATCAATGTCTTCGTATTTGATTACAATTAAGGTCAACCTGCGCGAGGACTCAAGATTGCATTTTGCCCATTCACGCATTAAATCCAGGTTGGGGTCTTCATAAGTGGGGGCAGTAAGGAACCTCAGCCCACTTGGAATTCTGCCTATGTCAATGTATCTTTGAAGTGATCGGGACTCTCACCACTTACTTTGTTCCATTCGCAGTTTTTTTCAAGGCTTTAAATTTATTCTTTACGGAGTTAGTGTCAGATAAACTTGCAATGATTTTTTCTTTGGCACTGGATGTCACCAGGAAGGTATCAGAGAACATCTCCATTGCTGCCGCCTCCCTATCACGCACCATGTCAGCCGACATTAGGAATTTTGAATTTGCAATGCTAAGAAAGAGTGAATTATGGTCCATTTGAATACAACTGGCTTCACTCCTTGCGCACACTCCTCCGCCCCAAAATACCCAAATGTCCTACCTGGATCTGTCTGTTTCTTCCAAGTCCTCTGACGCGGCTTCCACAGAATTCCACAGGATAGCGACGTGATGCCGGGTTCTGGGGGGTCAGACGCACAGTTTCCTTGTCCGATACGAAATACTTCCAGGTTGCCCCGGAAGTTGTGTTCCACTGTGTGCGTCATCTAGCTGATCCGTGTGTGACAGAGTGAAACTGAACGGTCAATCACATCACTTTCTTTCTGTCTGCAATCGGATAGTTCCAAGAATGGACACGGACCCAAAGTAGGTGCAAAAAGGTACTTTTACCCCATAGTCGCCATAACGCGATTCGGCTCACGTGGGCTTTGTTCACATGACATGGTAGTATTGATTTGTGGGCATTTTTTAAGTGACAGTGCAAATCACGTGACAACAAAATTCATAGACCACAGTGTGCCGTTATTTTACATTAGCACTTCGTCACTGTCCACACACAGAAGTGCTCTATTTTCTTTAAAAACAGTGGGTAAACAAGTGCAAATTATATTCCACTAGAATTATTGTGGAATATAATTTGTACTTTATATATATACAATTTGGAATTTGTATAATCCTTTTTTGACACTAACCATGACTGTGTGGATGAGTATGCCGTCTCTCTCCAGGAAACGTATCATGTTATTGTATACTTCCCACGAGTTTGTTTTTCATTTCAATTATTGTTTACCCACAGTTTTTATAGAAAATAGAGCACTTCCTTGTGTGGACAGTGACTCTGACAAAGACCGCTCTGGTCAAAACGCGTCAGTCCATTAAATGTATTTTCCTGAAATCCTGGAGTGCGGTTTTTTCTTTGTGCAGCTGCACGAGCCTTCTGAAAAAAATACGCACTTGAATGAAGGTCCGTGTCCGCTAGTGATTTTGGAGCGAGTGATGTCCATTGTTTCCTCTACGCACCAGCGGTAGTTGCATATATATATATATATATATATATATATATAAAGAAAACAACAGATCTCAAACAGAAATCCTTGACATGATGGAATTTGACATTGGTGCTATGTTGTCAAGTAAATGTAGACCAAAAAGCAAATATTGCATGTAAGTACCTGTGAGTAATAATATCAATCTCTTTTATGAGATGGTAGTGGAGGACATCATTGACCTTAGAAAGAGTAAGAAATGGGAACAAGGGTAAAATATAACACATAAGGATTGGAAAGACATTAGTGCTTTAAAGGGGACAAAATCATCATAATGAATAAAACACTGCATTTATCTGAGGCATATTGGCAGTTGAGAAATGTACACGATTATCAAACAGTAAAGAATATACCCTTAAAGATGATGGAAAAAGGGTACCATGCAATAATATACAAATGGTTACATGATGGCCTCCATGAATTTGAGGAATTAGAGGAATACTACTATCTACAGGTAACAAATGCAAAGATAGCAACTACCTATTTCCTCCCAAATAAACACAAGGATGCTTAAAGACTGACAGGGAGACTCATTGTCATAGGATCTCTATTAGAAAATATTTCTGGATTTGTTTGTTCATCCAAATGGAGAAAACGTGCCATTGAATTTAATCCCTTGTGTGCTTCGGACGGCCCCCGGCCGTCCGACGTCACGGTGGCCTTGTGCTGAGGACGGCTGGAGGCCATCCGTACTCCGCCCACTCAATAAAACCCCCGCACAGCGAGAAGATTCACGCAGCGCTGAAAGGGTAAAAGAATTCCACTGATTTCTTGAAGAAAATTGATGAACTATCATAGATAACTAGCTACATAATGGTAACGCTTGATGTATTATCTTTGTACACATCAATAAACCATAGTCACGGAATAACTGCTGGCTGCTACTTTTTCAAGGCTAGACCAATGGAGCTTCTTCAATAAACTCAGGTGATAGTCCAGATGTTGAAATATTGTGTTCCCCATAGCATTTTTCTGTTCGACAACAAAATGTATCTGCAGCGACAGGGTACAGCAATAGGGACCTCCTTCACCCTCACCTACACAAAGATATTCATGGGGTGATGGGAGTGGGAGAAAAGGGTACCATGGGCATTTCATTGATGATCTTTTTATTTTATGGGATGAAATCCATATTAGAGTAACTCAATGAAACTGAATTACAATGAATTTAACATGAAATTCACCAAAGTGTATAGTAAGCAGCATATTGAATTCTTAGATATGGTTTTGACAATCAAAGAGAATATGCTGTGTACAACCATCCATAGGAAAGCAACTGATGTGAATTCCATCCTTCATGCCAATAGTGGACATCTGCATGCAAATGAATTAACATACATCCATGCTCTAGTGAAAAATGCTGTTGACTAGACTTGTTTAAATACTGAACAAGACTAAAACATGGCATTATGAGTTCACTTATAGCACTGCATGGAGACAAGCAAATTCCCATGGTGCGCAGCGCAGTTGTCTGTAATATGTTTCGGCTGAATTTTTTAAAAATGTTCCACACAAAATATATTGACTCACAGTACAGCATGATAAGTCGGCTATCACAAGTTGGCTGCATTGTGCTTTCACATAGCACATCCCCAGAAAAGAAAATGTAACATCTGTTAAATGTATTGTCCTATTGTGCAAAAATTGTATTTGTTCTGTCCTTGTGAAACGCTGTTATCCAGAAGCATGTACATGTTTGACTCTAAGGGCCTAATAACGCATTAAAAAGCGTTTGGTCAGAGGCAGCAGTCGGAGTGACCGACCGATGCTTTCCGACAGGCTTGAGCCCGTCGGTTGCTCAGAAACCCATGATAATCCCTTAATGATGGCATTTCCGCCGTCAGGATTAAGATTTTGTTTTCCAACAGCCATTCCATGACGGCCTTTCCAACATGGAAATGTTGTTGGAAAGCGACATTGGGGGCCCCTAGCAGGGCCCATCCCTCTGCAGCCTCTGCATTTGGGCCCTAAACATTCCGACACAGTGCGACATGGTGCAAGGATGTTCACAAACTTCCATTTTTCAATGGGAGCTCCCATTGACAAATCGAAGTTTCCAACTGCACAATGTGTGGTCGCATTATAATTGGGGTGTCAGAACCGGTGATAAGCAGGGTCAAAGTACTCATGTTTTCCATTGAAATAATCAAATAAAAGGAATATGCTGTCGATGTGAGCCAGGGATAGAGAAAGATAATATTTTACCTTGCTCCATCGCAGAACTGCCTACCTGACAAATTCAGTCTTTTTCTCATAAATGTATCCTTACAGGTTAAATTGCAAGAGATTATCTCCAATGTATAATGGGTTTTTTAAGTACAAACCAGAATTTCGTATGCCATAGTGTGCATGTGTAGTTTGCTTTTTGGTCTTGACGAAAGCCACGTTGACTCTGAGAGGCAGATAAAAGGTGGCTGAAACATGTTGACCACACCAGGATAAGTGGGATCAAGTTAGTATCCCACAAATATCTGCCACAACTTTTAACATTGACCAGAACTTCCACTACTAATATAACATTCAGTATTGGTGATATGAGGTGCTGAGGCAATTTTAAACACCACTTTCCACCATCACATACACAATCAAAGATCTCCCCCCCAAAAAGCTCTGCTGTAATCAGGCATTGTAGCACATCCTGGAAGCATCCAGCAGCCAGGGTGGGAACCCAATGATAAAGCATGTCACCAACTAGGCTGGTTAGTGAGGGATCTTTTAAAACACCCTGTGGGTTCCAAGGCATGTCAGCCTTGAAGGTTATTAGGAACCTGTCTCAATATCAACAGTATGAACAAATAGTTAACTTGTTCTTCTTAGATTACATTTATCATTGCCCAGGAAAGTGAACTAATTCTTAATTTCCCTTCTCTCTCTCTCTCTCTTTTTTTGTTTATGAGCGTAATTCATATGTACATAGGAAGCATCCATGGAATCTTGTGATAGCATATTTTCACATAAGAACATGCTGTGCAATTTTATGCACAGATGCACAAGCACTACAGGAGATATGATAGCAGATGTTGCACAAACACACACAGCATGTATGTACAAGAACTTTACTATTAGTATGGATGACTTTACTACATTTTTAATCATATAAAGTTCTTAAGTCCTTTTTGGGAATGATACAAAAAGAGCCACTCCTACACAGAGCATCAGTACTTTGAAATCCAAGACTGCATTGGTTAATAGACTGTTTTAATAGATGAAATGGAACCTAAATTAGTATAGTTTGTGAACATGACAGTAAAGGTATCCCTGCAGTTTACTAAATAGGGTATAATATGAGGCTTTGCATTTGCAAAATTAAAGGAAGTAACTATGGTGTTACTTTGTAAAAAATAAAAAGGATGTTAAAAACAAAACAGTTGAAATTAAATTACATTTTGAGTAAGATGGCTGCATCACACCAAACTGATATTAAGTACAATGTGTACAAAATGGATTTCGATGTGTTCTGCATTAAGGGAAAAAAGGGCATTGACTATATGTAAAGGAATGACTGCAATGGAATGTTTTAGCCCAGTGGAAGGCATTGTGCCAAAATGCGTCGTCCAAAAATACTTGTGATTTCCAAATCGATTCAATCTTTTGGTGTGAAAAATAGTGGATTTCTGACACTCAGGGAAATGCGCTTCTATGCAGCTTCTGTGAAAAGGAGACAAGTGGCATGGAGACACATATATAGCTCTATGTATGTATTTTTTGTGTAATAATGCACTTCATTTTAACAGAAAATTAAATGAATGCTTTAACTTATTTTTTAAAATATATTAAGCTATTTAAATTAGTTAAATTCATTACTTTTAATGAGCATGAGGAGTTGCAATAAATATAAAATAAGCATAAAAAACGATCTCCGATACAAAATCAGTGAAGTGGCCTGGCAGCTAATTTTATGATAGCAGTAAAAATGGACTTCCCCTAACAAATTTGACTGAGATGAACAAATAAAATTCATAGTAGTATGTAACATTTATGTTCATCTGTATGCAGTAAACAAGAAGAAAATTCTAGGCAAGCTAATAGTCTGCTTGTAATATTGGAGGACTTCAATTTGAACCTGTTTACTGAATGAGACCCAACTGAAGCAGTAGTTTGTACCAATGCATTCTTAGAGGATACTACAAATAGCCTTTCCAATACAATGACTTGAAAGTCTTGTAACCAACTCAATGAGCTCACTTAGGGCCAGATTACGAGTTTGGCGGTGCAGTACTGGGTCCTCCCCGCTGCAACACCGCCAAACCAGTGGTGAGGCCGGCCACCAGATTAGGAGTTTCTTCCTGTCTGTCGGGCTTTTTTTGCTGTTCCTATGGAGGTTTCTCTAAATATGGTAACCGTGATGCGAATGCAAAAAAGCAGCTCCTGCACAGCATGGGTTGAAAAGTCCATGAAGTGCAGGAGCTAATGCACATGCACAAAGGGTGCACATGCTGTGCCCCCCTATATGCATCCACAGGATGTGAGGTACCAGGGGGCCATTTCCTCTCTGCCAGGGTTTTTATGGAGGAGAAACCACCATGAAAACCCTGGCAGAGAGGAAACTCCTAATACGCTTGGCAGAACTGCAGCGGTCACCCCAGGCATATGAATGCCTCTACACCACAGAAACACCACTAGGGAAACCGCGGTTCCCTAGTTGCTACTGTGGGGCTGTGGCAGTCCCACCGCACATCTCGTAATAGGGCAGTGGGGAGACAGCCACCACTACATACCTGTGAGACTTGTGGTTCATGGACCGCATACTTGTAATCAACCCCTCAGTCTGCTGAGCCTGAGAGCTCTCAGTGGTGGCTAAGCAGGGGACAATGCCACCTCATACACTCATTTCTCTCCATACAGAACCGCAGTCTTGGATTACACCTTGTAATAGGTGCCCCTATTGGCACTAGTTGTCTAAAGAGAATTAGATGGGTATTAGAGCCAAAGTAGCCTCAAAGATTACCTGTAGAATATAGTGTTAACAGTACCAATGGTCCATGAAGCCAACATGCTGGATTAATGTCTACTGAGCATGCCATACATTTTCGATAATTTGATAAATACCAAACCAAAACAACAAAATGAATGAGTGTCAAATGCCAGTTTCTCACGTAAAATAAACACCTTCAAAAAGAGTAAATCAGCTTCTGATCAAATTCTGAAAGACAAAATAAGGAAAGTAAGAACCCAAGTCAAGTCAAGTCAAAAATAAAGTTTATTTAGACCAATTGATCTATAAACCACAATACATATTTTATCATCTAAAATCGACATAACACAAACATAACACAAACTCTTTCCAATTGCTATAAAAATTCTACTGTCATAAAACTACATTTATACAATTAAAACCAAGAATTAAAAAAACTTTGGCCTTTTCATGCGTCTCTACTCAGTTTAGAAATGTATAAACCCCCTGCATAAATTTCCCATTGGCTATCGCAATGTCAAGATTTTCCATTTCCACTAAGAGATCACATGCTTGCGAGCGCTCATTGACATCATATTTTAAAAATATCGGGCGGAGAAACACTTTACGTAGATTTCAAAACAGATAACAGTCCAATAAAAGGTGCAAAATATCACACTTCATTCCTATTTTACACACACATTTACCATCCGGATGTGAAAGGGCAGCTTTTATTCCGCTATTTGTAAATAGCGGGTTAGTTCCTATTCTTAACTTAAAGACTTCATTCCTTAACCAACGGTTAGGTAACAAATCCATATATGGAAAACTGGAGTCTTTCTCCCATCCTGCGCTCATAAACTTTACAGAATCTTTTTCTCTCAAATACTTTAGATCTATTTCCCTCGAGCATACCTTACCCTGCACTTTAAGCACATTCTTTATCACATTATTTTGGAGTGTCATAGGGTCAATGTCCACCATCAGGAGATCACAAATGGTCAGGAGTTTCCTTCTTGTTGCCTTCGCCCACTTTAACTCACTGGATTGAATTTCCTTCATACACCATTGTGATACCTTGGTGACTTCCCCCAGACCCAGGCGGTTCCAGAATCTAAGCAAGCTTGACTGGACCTGGACATTCAATGAAAGTTGGTCCAATTCCAATCTAATTGCCTGAATCATCGCCGACCCTGGAAGGGACAGCAGGGATTTTAGACATTTACCCTCCTCTTTGTCCCATGAGCTTTTCCCATCGATGCATAGAACCTCTGCCCCATATTGGAGTTGTGGCGGAACCATAGCTTTAAAGGCGGTCAATAGAGGTTTATGTGACATATCGCCATAGCTATAGTCAAATCTTTTCAACCCACATACCGCTAGATGCGCTTTTAGTTTCTGTGCTTCCAGATGGGTATCCCATTTCAAAGACCTTGTAAACCATATTCCGAGGTATTTATATTCATTTACAGTATCTAACTTGGTTTGGCCCAAGTACCAGCTAAACTTCGTACTCTTCTTCCCAAAACACAAGATTTTTGTTTTATCCATATTTACTGTAAGACGCTTTGCAGTGGTGTATTCATTAAATACATTCAACTTTCTCTGCAACCCTACCTCTGTTTGGTCCATTATTACAAGGTCATCAGCATACAGCAGGCAGGGCAGATGCTTACCATTTATTTTTGGGCTTGCACCTCTGGCTGTATCCAGGAGAAGGGGCAAGTCTGCTAAAAATATGGCAAAGAGTAACGGGGCCAGTACACAGCCTTGCCTCAACCCATTGTTTATAGGAATTTCCCCTGTAAGCCCGCCAGAAGTATCTTTGATTACACGTGCCTAGTTATGGCTATGCAGTTCTTGAATTACCAACAAGAGATCAGCAGGCACCTCATACTTCCTCAATGCTTCCCACAGACAATCCCTATCCACCAAGTCAAAGGCTGCACGAAAGTCCACGAAGCAGCAAAACAATTTGCCCTGCTGCTCCATGGACTTCCTCGCCACCGCCCACAGTGCAAAACAGTGATCAATAGTTGAGTGCCCCTCCTTAAAGCCACCCTGCTCAATTGGCATTATTGACCGCTGCTCTACCCATTCCTTCAACTTGCCCAGGATTATTTTCGAAAAAACCTTAACCCCAATATCTAATAAGTTAATTAACCTATAGTTCTTGGGGTCCTATTTTTCCCCTTTTTTGTGCAAGGGTTTAATTATGGCACCTTTCAGGGTCTTGGGAAATTTGCCTGACACCAGAATTGCCACAAACATATGGGAAAAGAAACCTGCCCACCAGTCTATCTGAGTTTTAATTAAGATAGCAGGGAGGTTGTCTGGGCCAGCTGCACGTGATAAGTTCAATTTTTTGATGGTATCTTTTACTTTCTCTACAGAGAAGTCTGGTATTAAACCTTTTACTCCCCTTATCCAGGTTGATCGATTATTCTCGATTTCCGGGGGCCTTTTGGCATTGTAAAGGTTGCTTAAGTAGTTTCCCCATGCTGCCTCCTCCACAACACTGCTCATAGAACCCGGTGTTCTTCCTGCAGCCTCCTGTATCAGCCTCCAAAACCCTTTTATATTTTTATTTTCAATTGTCTGTAAGAGGTTTGCCCAACATTCTTCTTTGAAAATCCCTTTCTGTCTCTTTATTAGGGCACTATACTCTTTTTTCAACCCGCACAACCGTTCCACATTCCCAGGGTCATAATTGGTCCTCTGACGTCGCTCTAGTTTCCGTATCACGCTTTTTTTGCTTTGACATTCCAGATTAAAGCACTTTGACTTACATTTCATGGTTTGGGCATTTACCTTGCCCTGTTTCTTATCTTTCAGGTACACCCTTATACACTGCATCGCCTGTGCTATTACATCCTCGTACCATGCCACCTGCTGCCCTTCAATCCTTTCCTTCGATAAGATTTGTTGGAAACAAGCTAATTTCTCAACGTACTCATCCGTCAATTTTGTGGTCAAACGCTTGGGATATTCCACATTTTGAGGAAGCACCCTTTCACATTTACCTAATGACTCACCTACAATTTCACAGAATAACGCATTGTGATCGCTATCCCTGCGCTTAATTACATGGAATTTTTTTTACCAATGCATAGTTCCATGCCAGGGTAAAAATATAGTCTATTGGACATTGTTGATTTCCCACTCTAAAGGTCTGGGAGGCTGGCCGATCTGTATCCTTCCTGCCATTTAAACATATTAAGCCCTTTGAACCCCAGGAACTTCCCAAGGGCTTCATATTGTCTGGTGGCTAGACACAGTGGAAAAACTGCTGGTCCAATGCTATAGGCACTCATCATATCTTCAAACCAATGATCTAGCTTTTCAAAAATGTATTTATGGTTATAATCGCTCATTAGCACCAGAGTATTCCTCCCATACTTTTCTGTCAGATCAATTATCTCCTTTTTAAAGAGGCTTAATTCTCTCTCATATTCTTTTTGAGACCCCCATTGAATATATACATTTATGATGATGAGATGGACGTCCTTGCCTTCGATACCTTTGTAACATACATTACAAACCAACAGCCATTTGCATAATGAACTGATTAATTTTGACTCTTTTACGAACTTGGTTGAAGCAAGGGTCAACAGTCCCCCTGAGGGGCGTCTAAATTTTGTATTTTTACTGGCTGGTTTATACCCATGAACAAACCCTTCTACTACCTGAGTGTTGCCGCATAGCCAAGTCTCCTGTAAGCAACTGACATCAACACACTTTGCGAGCTGGTTTAAACTTTCCGCCTTTGATGTTCCACCCAGCCCGTTTATGTTCCATGAAATCAATTTCAGGCTATGAGGCAACTCAGTAACCTAGTCGATGTCACTGAGGCATCCTGACTCATTCAAACCCCATGAACAGATACTACTGTCCCAATCCCTACATTCCTCTTCCCTACTGGGTTTGGAGTTTTTTACAGCTATGGTGATGTTGGCCGTCTCACCCCACCCCCCGGTTAACCACCTCACCTGCCTTTCCCCCAGATCCGCGTGAAATCTCAGGAAGCCTCACTTTCGCTGTTTCCCTGCATCTACTTCTTCTTCTGAAATAATCCTTATACCCTCTTTTAGGATTTCTTTCCGTGCATTCTGGATTACCGCTTTAACAAGTCCAGAGTAAACTTGCACCTTTGTGTACTCTGCGCCATTATTATCACAGCAAAACCCTATCTGTCTCAGATCCTTTGACCCAATTTCTTTTAGGGATGGGCATTTTGCGAATGAAAATAAGAGATGGGAACGATTCAGCGGGCCTAACTTTCTTTGTTTTTTCCCTCCTGTTACCTGTTCATTGTGTTTAAAGTAAATCCACATTTTATTACTATTGCTTTTGTCTGGGGTTTCTAGATCACTGCCACCTCTTCCCACCTGTGTATTCGTTCTTGGGCGAGTGTCTGCTCTACTACCTCCGGCATCTACGCTTCTTATTTGTATCTTCCCTCCACGCCTGTTACAAGATTTTTTTAGCGAGGGGTTATACGTGTTTAACCGTTGTACCTTTTTCCTATCCCTTTCAACTTCAGTGACAGCTCCTGCAGAGTCTAGTTGTCTCCCAATTACCCTTTTTTCTCTTATCTGATTTTTCCGCTGGGCATTTTCTTTTGGGTTTGTCCTGGACTGCATTTCTTTGCTCTTCTCTTTTTTTTGGGCCTTCAACTTGCCCTGGACATAAGAGGGTCTTTTACGTGGGTACCTTATGGTCTGATGTCTCAAGAACTCTCCCCGCCTCTTTACCAACATAGGCCACCTAGAGATGTAGACATTACTCTTGGAACCACCCTCCACTGCTGGCTCTACTTTCTCTTCCCTTTGCTCGTCTAACCCTGGAGCTTGTACAGTTCTTACCATTGTAGGCATCAATCCCCTTATCCCCTGCAGTTCTTCTACAGTTCTTCTACTGTAGTTCGTGATTATTTAACAGAGTATTATTTAATACCGAAATCTCCAACAAGCCTTGCAACATTTTTTGGAGCATTAGCATAATGTCCAACATCGAGGCTGAAGATGAAGTTGTAATGTCCATACCCAATGTACCATTCCGTAGTATTTCATTTAAGGAGTCCAAAGGTTTCGGGCTTTGGAACCCGGCTTGATCCAGGCTTTTGTCCAACATAGATCTTGCCGAAGAATTTAACAGGTTGGAACAGTCCCCACATCACTGGGCCCCAAACCTGCCAAACCTACATCCACTGCTCTTGGTGAAGGGAAAATGCGTGGGGAGGATGAAAGTCTTGGTTCTAAGAGCGGTATCCTTTGGCTTAAATCATTCTGTGAAAAGGAGGTATCCATAATCTCCACGACATCCTCTGCTTCAGCCCATGGTATCTCATTGTTAGTCTCAAGGATTTGGACTATGGTTTGAGCTTGAATTTTACCTGGGGTTAGTGTTCTTTTAAAGTGCTTCCCCACAAAGTCCTTTATCGATTTAGACACCAAGCCTCCATCTTTCTCACTACATATTAGTGTATTCTCAGTAATAGCCTTCTTTGTAGTCTTTTTCTTTTTATCATTTTAATCATTAGTAACGCGTGGCTTCACAGTGGTCTCTTTGGACCCTTCTGCAGAAAAAGACGCTTCGGACTCATCAGCATTATCCAATGACCCTATGCATGTTTCCTTCTGCTTTACCTTTCTTGGCGCCATAACCGCGTTTCGCACCTGCTCCCTGGAGTATTCTCGATGCGTATTTTACCGCCCTTTATTTTTCTTTTTATTACTCTCCCACTAGGTCAAATAATCAAAACAAATTTAAAATAAAGTTTAAAACTCTTACCTTCCCTGTGAGCTTACTGCTGACCTGTTGTATGCTACCTTAAGACGGTCTGGGCCTCGCCGAGTTTTTAAACCACAGGCGCTCGGCGACTATCAATCGATTCTGGCGGCTCTCAGCTCTCAGCTTCTGAAACTCCTCCGCTCCCAGTGCCCCGGCCTGCGCCTGCTGAGTGCACTATGCAGCTCTGGGAGGGGGCGCATTAACCGCTGTGTCAATGCCTACAGACTCTGGGCCGGGCCGGCACTTTTCTCCACGAACCCCCACACAGGGGAGAATTTTGCCCGGACCTCGGCGCACTTCAGAATTCCGCCTTCTCAGCTCGACAACTCGGCTCACCACCGCGTCACTGTTCGCGCTGGCTCCTCGCTAGATTCCTCGGCTTCCTTAGCTTCCTCAGGCTTCCTCGGCTCCGTGCTCCGTGCTCCGTGCTCCGTGCCCGGCGCTTTCTCTGACGCTCTACGATCTGCGTCCATGCTCTCACGCTCTCACGTCAGCTCGCTCACAGGGAAGCATTGGTTTGAGTAAGAACCCAAGAACCTGGGATTGGAAGTTGATTTCAGAACAGAAACAAAAACAAAAAGAAATAGTTAAGCAGAAATATTGAACTTATGCAAACAAGATACTTTTTTGAGGAAAAATAAGTGAAATTACTTTTGTATTCCAGCAGGACTCTATAGATTACATATCACATACGGAATTGCTAATGGTGCACCAGCTATAACACTCTTCTCCGAACAGCCAGGGGTAGCTATTTCAAGAGATGAAATATAAACCAACCTGAAGAATATCCGAAGGAATGGGCCACCTGGTTCAAATGGATTACCTGTAGATTTTTAAGAGCAACATTGATTTTTGGGCAGATATGCTGAATCATTTATACATTTACTGCTTGAAGACAAATGCAGTACCAGAACATTGGCGAGGAACTGTTATGGTACACAAACACAAAAAGGGTCATCATTCTTCCAGAAACATCTATAGGTTAGTGGACCTTACTGTACATTGAGCGGAAATGCTTAGCTAAGGCCATTTTACAGCACTTAGAGAAAAGTGCATGGCACAACAAACTAATATCTCTACACCAGAAAGTGTTGAAAAGGGTAAGTGCATTGAAGATAATCTAATGACATAATCATTGATAATACATTAAACCAATATAACAGGTAACAATTTGTGAGCAGCATTCATCAGTTTCAAAACAACATTCGACTGGGTTGATTGGGGCAATTTATGGGAGAAGCTACATGCTTGGTGCATCCCCAGAAGTCTTCTGAATGCTATCATCAGCTTGCACTCGAACACTTGGATGAAATTGACCCCAGACATGACCGCTTCCAAAAAGATAAGCACACACAAAGGTTTCAAACAGGCTGTATATAGCCAATGTAGCAATTGCCACGATTGATGCTGCCCCCTTTCCCTCCAAAATTATCTCGTCAATCACTCAATGTATTATAATATGCATATGACACTCTGATACTCCACAAAATGGCAATATGTTTACAAAGGAGGTTAAACAAGCTGATTGCATACTGTCCAAACCATAACCTAAGAATCAATAATGAGAAGACTTAAAGTGATCATAATTTTCTGGAATATCCTTAAAAAGGGTAATTGGTATCTAAACAACATCAAGCATGAGCACATTCCCAGATAAAAGTACCTAGGCATATGGGTGAATGATCATGAAGACCATAAGAGTCTACATCCACCATGAAAGCATCAGCCACTGCAGTGTACATATCGTTTAGTAGATTAATTACCAAAAGATAGGTCCAATCTTTGAATGACTTTGTATAGTGGCCAAGAGTTTAGTGATTCCATATCAACCTTTGGTCCAACACTTTTCCGCTGGAAATGCACAAACTGGCTTGACACGTCTCAGTGCAAACATATAGGCAACTACCTGACACCTCCTCCCAAGCTCAAATGTGCTTAGAATTCAAACTCATCTAGCATGAGCAAATTCTAAGATCCTTTTTATATCAGATTATGTGAATGGCACCACAGGGGTCACTAAAATGTTTTTTGTGGCACTCAATCTCTGTTTGGGATTATAAAACACATGGAACAAATATTTGAAAGTCTCACTAGCGCTCTGGCACTTTAAGAATGTTTGGAACTTGACAGTACCTCCTTAACAAAACAGAACAATAGCTATAAAGCAAGCAAAACTGGTTTAATCAGCAAAGGATTACCCCATTCACAAAAAAAGAAACAGCTGGAAGACAAAAGGCACAAATCAAAACAGCAAAAAACCCTAACATTTTAGGCCCTTCTCTTCAGGTTGGAGAAGAAAAAATGTTAGTCAGAATACAGTTCTGGTCTGCTCCCCAAAGAGTTTACCACTATGATCACTCAGGATGCGGAAAACATACCATATATAGCTGATGGAAAATTGACCACGATTCATTATTTCACATTATCTGCATTTGAAAACTTTTGCTGTAATCTTTTTGAGATTCATCTCCAGGAACCGTAAGTAAGTAGGAAAAACATACTTGACTGGTGTAGACCCCCAACTGAATGGTGGCCTCTCAAAATTTATGGATACAGTTTTAACTATGATCGGTTTAAAATGTCAATTACTTTCTCTTTTTATTAGCTCTTACAGGGTTTTTAAAAAATCTTTTTTAATTTCCTGTTGTATTCCAATGCCGTGAATTAAAATAATTGTGCGACAGACACTTGCTTACTACAAATTAAATAAAAATGATAATGAGCGATCTGTTTACATTTGCAAATTCAACTTGAGAAGTTAATATGCTGTTACATTTTATTAGTTCCAGGTTAATAGTTATTGTTTTGGGCTATTTTACATTTAGGTTTTACAATAAAGTATATTTAAATTTTTCAATATTTTTTTTAAATAAATAATCTTTAATAAATTATCCAATATTTTCCCAGAGGGAGATCTTCACTGTCTCTGCAGCGAGCAGGGAGCACACCACAATCACTGTCCTCTGGCACTGGTGTAAGTAGGACACAGTGACTTGCCGGCTCCTGTGTTGGGGCACAAAAAGCTGTGCTGGCTGCAGGCAGACAAATAAGTAATGTATGTTTGGGCTCCCACCTAGCCTAAGGAAGTGGCACATTCCCAGGTACTCCAAAAAGGGGCTGGGACACCCTGGGTGTAGAAGAAAAATGCAGGCTGAACCAGCAAGAATTTAAAAAATAAGAAGACACAAGAACTCTGTGGTGAGTCAGGAGATCACCCCATAAGTGTCAGGAATAAACAGTGGGTCCAAAGACTTGCTGTATGGAATTACATTTTTTTATAGAATCCCTGTGAGACTGTGGAGGACTGACCTATGGTGGCTTGGGCACTAGGACTGCTAGCCCGAAAGTCAAGGAGGTGGAGCTTGCAGGCCTCAAGTGGCAGCAGTGATTTATAAACTATTCACTTCCTTTGGGAATGTGCTTGGAAACTTCTCATGATGTATTTGCTCCTCTGTCTCTACAGTTTGTTCACAGTGTCATTTTCTCTTCAGGTTTATTGTTATTCTCCTTGTTTCAGTGCCCTCTGTTTTCTGACATCTGACTGAACTTTGACATATAGATTATGATTTGGCTTGGTTTGCTGTATTTGTCCTTTGCTTCCTCTCACTTGATTTGCAGGTTTGCTTTCAATCTCATCTTTCCTGATATCGGATTCCTTTACATTGTCTCAGGTTCAGTAAAGCCTGCCTTTCTGAAACCAGTAAGCATAGCAACAAACTACATTTGTCATTGCATTTCTACTGCCTGTGAACTTTCATTATTTTATTTTTTACATATTAAACGCCTGATGTTAAACTATGTGAATACGTCCGGGAGTCATGTGTATTTTGAAAGAGGCACACCACACAAGACCATAATGCTCTGGCTTTCTCTTTTCTCTCTCATTACTTTTCCCACTCCCCTTCAGAGTTTGGTACTGCTATCCGTGTTTACTCACATACAGGCAGTACTATGCCATGGGGAGTTGGGTGAATTGACATCAGACTCTGCCATTCAAGTCCTGTGAATTGTGACAGTAAGCCTCTGTTGCTCCCATCAGCAAGAGACTGAAGTGCTCCATAAGGCGTTACAATGGGCTACACAATGTGAATACAGCGTTTGGTTGTGTTCCAGATAGAGCAGGGGCATTACCAATGTATTCGAAGGTGTTCTGTTGGTTGCCAGGAGTTCATCAGCATCCAAAGGAGCCTCACATTGCTTTCTCGAAAGCATCCCTCAGTCTCCCATGGCATAGAATTGATATTCCCAGGAGGAGTTGCCATTTGTTTCAACACTGGAGCTGGGGTGATTTTGGCTTGTTCCTTTCTGCAGCCTCATCCCCAAACTTTTTGCCTTCACCCTCCTGCTTTCTGATCCTGGTTTTGTTGTTTTCTCTGTTAATCAGTGCTAAAGTGCTCTCTTCTTTAAACATGGCAGAATTGCCTTACAACAAATTGGCATATTTAATCAGCTTGTAAGACCCTAGTAAAGAGGTACTACATGTACCCAGGGCCTGTAAATTAAATGCTACTAGTGGGACCCACTTAAGTAGCCTTTTTAAACATGTTTTAAACTCCCATTTCCACCTGACAAAATAATCCTTTTCTCAAGCCTAAGCCTTCCTTTTTAATGCATATGGGTCGCCCCTTGGGTAATCCCTAAACACCCTATAGGACAGTATGCAGTGTATTTAGAAAGTTAGACATGTACTTTTAAGTTTTGCATGGCTTGGTAGTGAAAGAAACACAAATTCGTTTTTCACCACCACATGGCTTACCACTCCCTTAGGATAACATTGGGTTACCTATTACATTTACTAAGGGATAACTTTTAACTTTTAATTGGGAGCAGATAGGAATGTTCACTTTGGTGTCTAGAGAATTATCATTTAAAACCAACTCTAATGGTAAAGTCCGATTTTAAGTCACAATTCTGAAAATGTCACCTTTAGAAAGTTGGCATTTTCTTCTCCTCATCCTCTGGTACCTGCAGCCTGTATCCAGCCTCACATGACTAGGTGTAACTGGCAGTTGGTCTTGTCTTTGTGTATTGCTTCCAGAAAGACAGACAAAGGGGGAATAGGTGTTAGCAGGATGGGCCATCTCTGGCTTGATAGTGGTGCAGAGCTGCCACCTGCTACACTTGCACATCAAAAAGCCTCTGCCTGAGCACACTGACAAGGGGTTTGACACTAGTCTGTTGTATCCCAGACAAGGTGAGGCCAGGGTAGGGAGGCAGGAAATTCCAAGCACCTCCAGGGTTGGGAAGCTCTAGAAGTTTCTCTTACTTCACACCTAGCACCAAGTATGGTTATTGGACCATCAGACTCAAATCTTCAGTGTACATTTGGACATGTGGAAGATTCAGAAGAACTCCTGAGCTACTCTGCAAAAAGGACTGCTACTCTGCTGCCCTGCTGCCTGAGTGAGAAGGAATGGACCTGCAACTTGAACCCAGGACCCCCAGAGTAACTCCAAGGGCTAGTTGTCTGGACTCCTGATCAGAGCCTCAAGAACAGACAAGAATCCAACCACCTTGAATCCAACACCTGGATCCTGCCTGCTGTAAGCTCTGCCCCCTCCCCAAGTGGTGCCACTGCAGTCCTGGATCCTTGGAAGAGGCCCTGAAGATGCTCTGGCTTTCCAGCTGTGGCCTCTTAAGCAGAACCAATGCAGCACGACTCATCTCCTCGCTGCTCAGCCTCATTACTTCCAAGACATGACTCATTCCTGGCACAGGACCTCGTATCACAGCCTTCAACTTTTTGGATCCACCACCACTTGATGAATCTCTAACGCAGGACTTTGCATTGCAAGCCATCATCAGCGGCATTCTTGATGACGACACAGGATCTCGCATCACAAACCCCTTCGATGACCTCATTGGAACTGCCTCTACGTGACAAATCTCTGATGCAGGACCTCTCATTGCTGCCCGCACCATCACGGAACCGCTGCTTTACAACACATCCACAACACAGGATGTCAAAGCGCTCCACAACCAGAATTTAAGGTACTTTTTTTAGCAGGCCTGACTTGGCACCTGTCCTCAGCCCATGCTCCATCGTAGTCGGCCTGAACTTGTAACTTTTTCCCGGTCTGGCGTGACCAAATACCCACAGTTGGCACTTTATGCTATTAAGTACTGTTTACACTTAAATATTTACAATTTCATACCTCCGGTTCTACTGATTGAATTTGTGTAATTTTGGTCTCAAATAATTCATACATTTTTACTCTATTTTTCTGAATTGGTGTAAAGTTTTTCTTTTGTTGGGTTTTTACTTTATTATTGTTTCAAGTACTGCATGAAAACTTTGCACATTGCCTCTAAGTTAAGCCTGAATGCTTTGAGCTAATTTACCAGAGAGTTAGTCACAGGTTAATTTGGGGTTTACTTATAACATGACAACATTTGTGGTTGCTGCTTGAGTAGAGTCTCACCCCCCTCAACCAGTAACCCAATATCCTACATAGGGTTTTTGGTCAAATATTTTGATGTGCAGCAATCCCTGTTTGTGGTTTTCAAAAGCTGTGCTGTAGCATGATTACGCGTAGAAAAGGAATCATGCACTGAGTTTATTAAAGTTAACATTGAATATTTACATACTCTTTAAAAAGCTATTGTGAAGGACCCACATCCTTTGCAACTGATAACCCATTTTCTTTTAGTAACCATTTTTAAAAAATCACTACGGACAGCTGCACAAATGTTTCACTCCTATCCCTCCTATCTAGAGCTATGCACAGCCTGAAACAAAGCCAGTCATCTTGACATACAGCATTATCCAGCTGAAGTCTCTGGGTCTTCTTTGTTCTCACTTATAAAAGCAGAACTGAGCAGGATTAGTGCAAAAACAACAGTTGATGGACAGAATGCAGCAACAATCTAATACATTCACCCCAGTAAAGGGATCTGGGCCTATATCCATCGTGTTTTGTGCTCACCATGCCATTCCAGTTTGAACCCAGCCATATGCCAATCAGCCTTGATCCTGTGCCTCATGGGAACAGTCCAGCCCGAACTGCCAAGTCAGGTCCTCCCTGGACTGGAAACAAGCATCCTAGGACCGGTTTCGGGGTTTCACCCCTCTTCAGCCAGGATAGCTTGATTTCCAGTGGCATGGAGAACACGGGACCCACGTCTGGGCATACCCGTCCCACTCGGGGTGACAAATGCAAAAACAACAGTTGATGGACAGAATGCAGAACAATGTCATACATTCACCCCAGACAGCTGCACAAATGTTTCACTCCTATCCAGAGCTATGCAGAGCCTGAAACAAAACCAGTCATCTTGACATTCAGCATTATCCAGCTGCAGTCTCTGGGTCCTCTTTGTTCTCACCTATAAAAGCAGAACAGAGCAGGATTAGAACAGTGGTTCCAGAGGGAAATTGAGGGGCTGTCGGGGTCAACTCTGGTATATGCTTGCGTCTAAATCGACAGCCTTCCCCTTCCTGTCTTCAGGAATTAAGCAAAAGCAAAAGTCTTTACAATCCGGGACAGCTATGCAGCTCATTTTCTCTCAGTACAGTACTCTCAGGCCACTAAAATCTATGTTAAATCCAACAGGACAGTAGTCTAAAATGTTGGACATAAGCTCATTGTCTCTTTGAGCGTATCCAAGGCATTTTACCTGGATTGATGTAGGCAACATGGAGCATGCTCCAAGCATCATTTTACCTCGGGATCAAAAACCGTAATCTGCGGCCACCCACAAGGATCCTCTCTAAGACCTACCCTTTTCAACACTTGCATGGTACCCTTGCCCACCCTGGTCAGATCCCACAGCATGAACACAATCTCCTATGCTGACGACACTCAGCTCATCCTCTCACTCCCCTCAACCCGACTAACACTAAATCTAATTTCCACAGGTGAATGGCCAGCTTTGCATGCTGGAAGCATAGTAGATGCCTCAAACTCAACACAAACAAAACAAAAATGCTCCTCTTCGAGGGCAGCAACTCCCTGTGGGATGTCTCCTGGTGGCCAACGGAGCTCAGGCTCGCACCCACACCCACAGATCATGCAAGACACCTTGGAACAATACTTGAGAGCAAGTTCTCGATTAGGAAACAGATAAACGCTGTCTCATCCTCCTGCTTTCTCACCCTGTGCTTGCTCAGAAAAATCTATAATTGGCTCCCCTTCAACACTAGACACACCATTACCCAAGCCCTCATCGACAGCCGCCTGGACTAAGCAACCTCCTCTATGTGGGAATCCCCGCTCAACTATTAAACAGACTCCAGACCATCCATTACACAACAGCCAGGCTCATCCTAGACGTCCCAAGGCAGACCCACATCTCCCCCCACCTAAAAGCCCTACACTGGCTCCCCTTCAGCAAACGGTGTCAGTACAAACTGCTCATGCATGCCTACTAAGTCTTTCACAACAACAAGAGTCCAGTCTACCTCAACCACAGGGTGAACTTCTAATAACCTACCTGCAAACTTTGTTCCTTATCCCTCTTCCTGACCCACAGCCCCAGCATCCACAAAAGCAGAAGTGGTAGCCGTATCTTTTCACACCTAGCAGGCAAGTCCTGGAACGGCCTTCCCCTCCATGCCACCCCCACTCTGCAGGAGTTCAAGAAGGACCTGGAGACCTGGCTAACTCATCTCAGCAGCAGCATCCACCACCACCTCCAGCGCCTGGATACCATCGGGGGGATAAGCTGCTCTCCACAAATTCTATTTGATTGATTGATTGGTTGATTGATTCAGAGTCATTAAGGCTGACATACACCATGAAAGAATTATAGGTTAATTGAAACTTTGGTGGATGTGGAATGCCTAGGGATCATATTAGCCCCAATGAGATATATGGAAGAATAAAATAGGAAACTAGAAATAAACAGCAGGAATACAAAATGTACCAAACAGATTCAGCTACAGAGACGAAATCAGAGAATCAACAGTCATGCAAGGGAGTCAGTTGCACTTCTAAGGTTATTCAGGGCAAATAAACTATCATTAACTCATTCATTCAACAACAGCACACCCAGTATATGGTCAGGAAACCTATCCAAAGGAAGGAAATGGCTTGATCAGCTCTGATTACTTTTCCCCATGAACATCTAGGCTGAAATAGAAAATAGCTAAAGTTTGTCTGCCAAGCTTGTAATTGAACACTGAGCCAGCCACCACAAAGATAAGCACTCATTGTTTTAAAACTTGGCATCTACATCTTTAATCTTATGGCAGCCATATTTCTTTTAAATCACGGGTTCCTGTAAAACAAATTATTTTACAGTAAAAAGATGTGGTTTGTAGAGAAAGCATTGATATGTTACCACATTTCACAAGAGTATACCATTATGACTCTGGCATTAACAGTAAAAATGTATCACTCTAGAGCACTTCAATATTATTTATTTGGCTTTTCAGGATGAGGCCCATGCTACAGAGTCCAGTTTATCGCTTAATGTATTAATTCTGCAAGCATTGTGTGATTAGGATGTCTAATGTTTGCATAAATTATTACATAGTGTTTATAATGTCTTGTCCTTTATCAAAGCACTTTAAGGTTTGGGGGATTTATAACCCAAACAGAACTTAATCACAAAGGTACCCTCCAAACACTTTCTGCTTGGAGATGTTTCATTCAGTCAATCAGTGTCCACAGTATTTGTCTTTAGGGTCACTAGCATCTGCCCTGGAAGCCCTTGTTATGCTCTTGTTTTTGTGGTTCCTGGTGCTCCGTTTTGAGGCAAAGCATTAGCTCAGGTTTAGATTGTGGTTTACATAGTACATGGATATCCAACATGAACACATTTACTTAAGAACAGTGAGTACATTAAATAAAATCAGAAATAATTTGAGTTGCTTAAGCCAAAAGAATCAGATCAGGGTAACCTAATTAATCTGGGGATTCACAGACATAGATTTGCATCCATATGAAGACCCCCGTTTTTGACTACTAAAGTCATTGTCTGGCAAGGTCCAATAGTAAGAATTCAGTCATAGATAGTATTCCCATACAGGAAAATTTGATAGCACAACATTCATTTCAGCCTTGCTGCTTTTTAAATTTACGAAAGTTAATTAACTTCCAGCACCTGATCAATGATGAACCTGAATGTTTGGGATACACGTGGACCACAGACTCTCAGGATCAGTTGTCTATCATTCACATATATGGAAAACTTTACTTCATTACATATGTAAAGTCCTTGTTGCCAAAATGACCGGATAGAACCTGAAGACAATGAATGGAGGAAAGGGGGAATAGTAAAGTGGTAGCCAAGTTGGAGGACTTTCGACAGGACCTTGTTCCAAGGAAACCTACTAGTCCATTAAAAAAGTGTGTATTCATCGTCCTGAATGATACACCTGTCCCATAATAAAAGTGGTGTGATGTTGTATAAAAGAACACATTGTGGTATGTTCATTTACCACACACAGCTCATGTGCACAATGAATAATTATCTTTCAATTAAAAAAAATCAAAGTAGGCAACTTTGCATTCACATTGGTGCCTTCATAATTTGTATCTTCAGGTTGGTCGACTATGAACAAAGTTGAGATGTTCTTTTAACACAACTTTATATATAAGACATAAATAATGCAAATGTCATTAGTATTTTATGAGTGTGTTTGGTGTTTATTCATGCCACCATCAGCCGTAACCATAATCAAGGGCTTGCAACACAGATTAAATTGCAGAAATCGAGTCCTGTCTGGAGTCCCCTTCCCTGTTGGCTCTCATTATGCGAATGCTCTCATTTAGTAAATTACCCAAGTTATAGTGTACCAGCTCCACATCCCATTTAAATACTGATATATGTAAAAATAATGCTTCTCTGTTTCCTTAGCATATGCATATATTAACAATCCTCTACATTAACTTTGTTATCACTAACCCAGAAGTAGAAGGTCACAGAAGGGCAGCGTGATAATCTGTGTAAAAGTAAAAACGAAAGATTTTTCAATAAGGCTCCAATACGGTTCAGCATTAAATACATTTTAGTAGCAGTAATTTATCTCTCACTAGGTATGCCTGAAAAAATGTAATAATAAAAATGACACATGTGGCAGAGAGTTTAGAAAAGGCAATTGAAGGGTTTGTGGGTTTTTTGGACGAAAGAAAAATGTGTTTTCCATTTTTTAACGTTTGATTTTCACCGAGGTGAAGAACAATTTAGAACGTAAATTGTTGCAGTTTTAATAGCCCGCATATTTATTATACCGAAATGCATTATCTTCAAAGTGATGCCATTCAAAAAATGTATCTTGCCAATTGTTTACTTTGCTGATTTACTGTTCCTGTAAAATTCTGTGCAAATTGAAACCATGCAATTGTGGCATGAGGCGTCGTTAGGCTTGGAAGATGTTCAGCATTTTTAATATGCTTTTAAAATCGGCAAAGCTTTTAAATATCGTTGTATAATACTGAGAATTCTATTTAGAGACCATAGTTAGGAATAAGGGGCAGGATGAGCTGCCTCCCCGTACTCTTCCTTCACAGTTCTTGAAATTACGATCAGTGCTGTTATGAGAGCAAAACCGTAGCCTAAAACGTGGACACCCCAAAATGCAGACACCCCAAAATGTTACCTCATCTGGGTCTCCAAGGGATTAAGGCACCCCATACATAAATTAATGTAGAAAAACTGGTTAAATAAGTAATGAGCTCACCCAATATTGAGTTTTACATCAATAAAAGTTAAAGTGCTGTATTACAAAATTAAAAAATAAGCAGTACTGAGCTCCTGCCACAAAGTGCAATGTTACAGTTTGTAAAATAAGAAATTATTCAAAGTCCTAAATGAGCAGCAAAATCAAAAAGAAATTGGAAAACATCCTATTAAAACAAGAAAGTCTTCTGTCACACCCACAAAATGAAGGGGTACTAATACAGAATTCTGGCATAACAAATTAGATAAACTGCAAAATCATCATGGTGTGAGCAAAAGTGTCACTTCCTCAGCAAATCAGAACACAAGAAAATTACACGTCATTACCTTAACACATAAGCACCATCTAATTTCTAAAAACGTACTCAGAACCCTATATACTAATATCATCTGGAGATGTTCTAACTAAACTCAAACATTTTGACAACAAAATTTTCAGCAAATGAATGGATTCTCAATGGAAGGCAACGGAAGGGACTGTGACAAGGGGGTCTGTTAGGATGGTGGTCGGAAAATCACCCCAACCGCCATGGTAGCGGGAAAAGACCGCCCGCCAGGACCGCGGCATAACCGCCGGTCCAATTAGTATGCTCCGCAGTCAAAATTCGACAGCGGCTGTACGATCGCAGCCATTAGCATTGTGGCGGTTGCTGCTGCCAGCAGCACCTCCACGATGTCAAAAGGAGAATGTCCTGCATTTCCCTGCACTGCGTGGCAGGCACTGCCACCTGGTGCAGGGATATGTGGTAGACCCCCATGCACCCACCCCCCCAACACATTGGGGGCCCGCAATGGGCCCCCTGAACCTGTCTCCGCCAGCCTTTCAATGGCAGTTCCACCACAGGGGAAAGGCTGGCTACTGCCGGCATCATAATCATGCCAGAGGAGCCTGGCCCTGCACCGGCCCCATTTTAGCGGTTCAGTTCCGCCCGCCAGGCAAGCGTGCATTCTGCAACCGGCGGAAAAGTGTTGGGCGGAATTTCTCACCGCTGCGGTCAACACCGCAATGCTAATGTGACTTGCAGTTTTCCGGGTTTCAATCGCGGAGGGATGGTCGCTGCCAGCCGGCAGCGGCCATCCGTCTGCCATCCTAGTAGACCCCAATGTTTCAAGTCACAGAGAACAGGGAAAGGTTAATCGAAAACAATGTAATCATAACAGTGGAAATAAACTATTACACATCGGCTTGACTGTGCACTGTGGAGCCTGTGGAGAGAAGATATATGCAGGGGGGAAGCAAGAGTGAGTGACAGAGATGGCATCCATCTTGTCTAAGATTATGACTAAAAGGAAAATGTGATATAACTAATCAACATTCATAAACAAACTTCACCACCTCAGATTACATTTGTTTCAACTGTAATCATGTAATGTCAGCCTATATATGCAAAATCAAATGTCTACATGCATAATAATTGTCATTATTGATGCATAAAATATAAACCCCGGAAAACATTCTAACACTGTATCTGAATGTTTTGGAAGACCTATAACAATTCTGGAAGTCTTCCTCATGATTAAACTTTTTTTCTGGAGACACAGTTAGCCTTGTGCAACTCTTTCCTACTTGTGTCCTCATGACGCCTTGACTACAAGCAAGACCAGAGCAAGACACTGACTCATTGTCAGTGAAATTGCTCTCCCACCCTCGCTGCTCCACCATCAAGTGAGGCCATCCTGAGCCCCTGCACTCTCGAGTGTTGGTGTTCGAGGCCCTCCTCCACCCACAGGTTATACCTGAACCTCATCCCTGGTGGTCCAGAGGACCCCTGACTCCTTCCCTCGCTCTGCTTTTCCTCTCCTTTTCTGCTTCGTTTTCACTTTTTTTCCACCCCAGTTTTTCATTTCACCCTTTCACTCTCTTTCACTCTCTTTCCTTCACTTTTTCCTCTTTTCCCTTTTGCGCTCGTTTTCCCCGCTGCTACTGCCCCAGTTGCTACCCCCCCAGCACAACCAGCGCGACCGGCCCAAACCAGTTCCCCACCCTGCCTCCCAGCTGTCCAGCCCTCCCCGACCCCTACTTAATGGCAGTCGCTCTGCGGCTGCACGCAGCTGGTGGGCCGCTGGCGCACCGAAGGCAAGCCCATCTATGCCCACCCGCGACCCGACTGCGACCAGCGCCAGGAACCCTGGACCTCCGCACCACCAACGCTACGAGCCAGCGGCACTCCACACACTCAACCGAGGTCGCAACAGCAACTGCAAGCTAGCATCTCCAGCCGACACCCACGGACCCTTCAGCTGTCACCACTGCCCACACATGCATTGCACCACAGGAACACATACCCAGCACAACCCGACCGCAAGAACACAACCGAATCGAAGACCCTGCAATGCTTCCTCCTCAACGTCCGATCACTCCACAAACACGCCACTGAAATCTGGGACCTTCTTGACAGCACCACCCCGGATGTAGCATACATCACGGAAACCTGGACCAACATCACCTCGGGACCAGACGTCGTCATTCCCCAAGGATACAAGATCTCCCAGGAGGACTGCCACACCCACTCAGGAGGAGGAATCACCATCGTCCACAAATCCACCCTCTTCCTGAGCACACTTCCCGATAAGCCCACAGACCTGATGGAACACGTTCACATCAAGATAAAGGCCGGGCCTACCACCATCCTCTGGGGAACTCTCTGCTGCTGTCCCCCTGGACTGCGCGGACCATTCACCAACTTCATCACAGACTTCATCTCCCCGCAAGCCATCGCATCCACCAACTACATCCTACTGGGAGACCTCAACTTCCACCTCGACAACCAACTAGACCCCAACACCGCTACCCTCCTGGGCAACCTCCACAACATTGGACTCCACCAGCTCATGACCAAACCCACGCACTCAGCAGGACACACCCTCGACCACACCACCGAACTCCGTGGACAGACCATCAATGCATCCACTTAACCTTCAGAACACCCACCACCCACAGACACCAGCACCTGTTTCCACAGAGAAAATGGACCAAAATCACCAACGACCAGCTCACCTCCTCACTCAGCAACTCTACCCCAACCACCGCCGAAGACGACAACCCCAACACCGCAGCCCGAACTCTGCACAGATGGATCACCAACAGCGCCAACACCATAGCCCCCCTCAAGAAGAAGAACAATTCACACACCAAGAAAGCTAGATGGTTTACCACCGAACTTCGAGAGTCCAGGCACACCTGCCACTGCCTCAAGAAGGCCTGGAGGAACTCCAAATCCGCAGAAGCCCCCAACAACTTCAAAGCCGTCACCAACGCCCACCACCAACTCATCAGAAACACGAGGAAAACAACGATCAAAGACAGAATCTCCACATATGCACAAAACAGCAAAGAACTCCTCAACATCATCAAGGAGTTCGCCCAACCCACCAGCAAGTCTACTGACATCCCTCCCTCACAAGACCTCTGCAACAAACGCAGCACCTTCTTCCACCACAAAATCAAGAACATCTATGACAACTTCTATGAAGACAACCAACACACTGAACCATCACCAGCCACCCCGACACCTTGAAGCCAACGATTGACAGCTGGACAGACCTCACCACCGAAGACACACTGAAGACGATGAAGTCAATCCACTCCGGGGCCCCCACGGGCCCCTGACCCCCCACATCTTCAACAGAGCCGCCGACACCATCGCACCCATGCTCTGCCACACCATCAACCGCTCCCTGGTGAACGCCTCCTTCCCCGATGACTGGAAGCATGCAGAGATAAACCCCCTCCTGAAGAAGCCTTCGGCAGACCCCACCAACCTCAAAAACTACAGACCCATCTCCCTGCTCCTGTTGCCAGAGAAAGTCATCAAGAAAGCCATCAACAGCCAACTTGTCACCTTCATTGAAGAGCACAACATCCTCGACTCTTCCCAATCTGGCTTCAGAAAAACCGCAGCACAGAAACCGCCCTCTTCGCTGCAACAGACAACATCAGCTCCCTACATGACAGAGGAGAAACATCCTCCTCGACTTCTCAGCGGCCTTCGACATAGTCTCCCACCGCACCCTAACACGCATACTCCATGGAGCAGGGATCCGGGACAAGGCCCTTGACTGGATCCGCTCTTTCCTCTCTGGCAGAACGCAATGGGTCAGACTCCCTCCTTTCCTCTTGGACCCTACACCTACCACCTGCGGAGTGCCCCAGGGGTCCTCCCTCAGCCCAACACTCTTCAATGTCTACATGGCTCCGCTCGTCCGAATCATCAGAACCTACGGACTCAACATTGTTTCATGCGCAGACGACACCCAACTAATTCTCTCCCTATCCAGCGAACCCAACGCAGCCAAACACAGCTTTCAAGAAGGCATGGAAGCTGTCGCCAAATGGATGAAAAGCAGCTGTCTACAACTCAACACCGACAAAACAGAAGTTCTCATCATGGGCCCACACCCAGATGTATGGAACGACACCTGGTGACCCCCCGCCTTCGGAAGCCCACCCACCACCATGGACCACGCACGAAACCTGGGTATCATCCTGGACTCAGAGCTCAAAATGGAACGCCAGATCAACTCTGTCTCATCTTTCTGCTTCCACACCCTCCGCCTCCTACGTAAGACCTTCAAATGGATCCCCCTCGAGCACAGAAAAACCGTCACTCACGCCCTCATCACCAGCAGACTCGACTACGGCAATGCACTCTATGCCGGAATAAACAAGAACCTCACCCGCAAGCTACAAAACATCAAGAACGCCGCCACAAGACTGGTCCTCAACCTGCAGAGACACTGCCACATCTCCCAGCATCTTCGTACAATCCCCTGGCTCCCCATCGAGACTAGAATCACCTTCAAGATCCTCACCCACGCACAAAAAGCCCTCCACAACACCGGATCAGCATACCTGAACAGCCGACTCAACTTCCACGCACCCCAAATAACCCTATGATCATCCCAGCTCTCCTACGTCATGGTTCCCCATGCCAGAAAGACCAGATCGGGAGGCCGCTCCTTCTCCTTCCTCGCTGCCAGAGCCTGGAACCCCTTACCACTCCACCTCAGACAGACAACATCACTCCCCATCACTCATTTCCTCAATCATAATTGAGTGTTCTTGTAAACTAGCACTCCTATTACCCAAAAAATAATGCAAAGCTTGTTCCCCTTTTTCATTTTCTACACAGGTATATAACCCAACGACTTTCAGAGTCACAACACTCATCTCACCATCCCATACAATATCCTGTAACTTATTTAGCACATCCATGGTATCTCCTATATAAGAGGGTAGATTCATTACCAAAGGTTTTAAAAAATAAGTCCACAAATTCAGAAAGATTTTCTGTTAAACTCCCTATGCTGGACACAATCGGTCTCCCTGGTGGCTTCTGCATGGATTTGTGTATTTTGGGTAAAATGTATATAAACGGGTAGGATGGATCTGTCACATTAAGATATTTGTATTCCTGCTCATCTAACAGACCTTGTTCCTTCCATGAATATAGTCTTTCTGTAATCAGTCTACCTGATTCCTTAGTTGGATTTGAATACAATTTCCTTTAACACCCTCTGTCTCCAAGTTGTCTCTTAACCTCAGCACTATAATCCTCACTACTCATTACCACAATATTGCCCCCCTTATCGGCTTTGCATATTACTATGCTTCTATCTTGTTTTAGAGTAGTGATGGCTGTGTGTTCTTCCTTAGATGAATTATCCTGCTGTCCATAACTGGACTTCCTCCATCTATCTAGATCCTCCAATTTATGCAACTCCTCCATAGTCTTTTAAACAAATAGATCAATTGCCGCATATTGAGGACCCTGAGGAGTAAATTTGGAAGCTGGTTTAAGACCACTAGTACAATAATAGTCTGTTGATATATCCAGCATAGAAGCTATATCTACCATCGCATATTTATCTCCCTCTGTCAAAGAAACAAGCGTTGGTACATTTCTTAAATGAGCAATAGATAATTCGGAACTGCCCCTTCTGGCATCAAACTCAACAGAATAGTTTGATTGGTTAGAGGGATGTTGGACCAGAAAGGAAACATATCAGTATTATTCAGATTTGGAGGCTTTGTGACACCTAACAGCGGATTGGTGGAAGACCAGAAAGGAACCTTGATGTCAGTCAAGCTAATGAGAAGTTTGTGAAAGAGAAGTACGATCGGGTAAAAAACAAGCAGGAAATGGAAAGAAAATAAAAAAAGAACGTTGAGGGGTAATAGTGTATTTTGATTGGTTAAAGGGATGTTGGACCAGAAAGGAAACATATCAGGACTATTCAGATTTGGAGGCTTTGTGCCAGATGATTTGATTGGTGCAATGGGTGTAGACAACTGACAGCGGATTGGTGGAGGCATGATTTTAACGAATGGTTAAAAAAGAAGCAGGAGACGGAAATAAAATAAAAAAAGAACATTGAGAGGTAATGGTGTATTTTGATTGGTTAAAGGGATGTTGGACCAGACAGGAACCATATCAGTATTATTCGGATTTGGACGTTTTGTGAGAGATGATTTGATTGGTGCAATGGGTGAAGACAGCTGACAGCGGATTGGTGGAGACATGATTTAAAAGGTTAAGTCAGAGGGAAAACCTTTGACAGCGGGAATTAGCGGACCGGCTGTTCATGGAGGAGGCTTATCGCAGCCTTAGCTGGTGAGTTAGATGTATTTGAAATTACTAGTTGTTGTAAAGTCAATAATGTTGAAGTGGTTTGGTAGATAATGGGATAGGGTAGTTATGATTATGGAAGAGTTTTACTCTACTTGTCTATATTTGTGATATATATATAATACAAAACTAGGAACAAATATATACCGTGGAGCAGTAGATACTGTGGGAAACTACTTGCGAAGACCGAATATTTATGTGTATATATTAAGGTATGTTTGATTCACTATTGGAATGATGTGCTAATATCAATAGTTTTGTGACTTTAAGAGCAATAATTATAGGTTTTGTAATTTGTACAGGGTCTTTGGACTTGAATTCCAAGGAAGCTTGAATAGAGTATAAGCTAATACAGCTATTCATAAGGTACATTCACTCTTAGTATTTTACATGTTATAAATTGGATTTAACCCCTTGTGTGCCCCTGACGAGCTGGGCTCGTCATGGCACACAGTCGCCGTGTGCTCATGACGAGCCCAGCTCGTCATGACACCCACCCACGGGGGAAGCGCTGGCGCTCCCCCCGTGGGTGGTCGATCGGCGTTTTTGTTATGGAGAAGGCAGGGGAAGACCTTCCCCTGCCTCCCCCCGCCCCCCTCTCAGCATCATCAATGATGTCAGCGCGTGAGGAGCACTGATGTAATTGAGGCTTCCCTTTGTTTACCGACGCGCAGGAAGCCATTTGCTTCCTTCGCGTCGGTGGGGCTGGGGAGGAGGGGATTTAAACGTAAGAGGCATCGGGGGAAAGGAAAGGGTTTTCCTTTCCCTCGATGCCTCTTTTGTGCATTCCTGCTGCACGATTGTGCGATCGTGCAGCAGGAATGCTCACTAGCGCCAGGGATTTTCTTTTTTTTTTTATTGGACACTGTGTTGGTTGGGGGAGCGGCCCCTTGGGCAAGGGTCGCTCCCCCTGTTGGGGGCATATGTTGTGGCTTTGGTTGCCACCCTGGGGGGGGGCAGAATTTTTTGTTGGGGCCATAAAATCGGTCCACTGGGCCAATGTGCAAGAGAGTGGCCCCTTGGGCAATGATCACTCCCCTTTGGGGGGCATTTTAGGAAGCCCACTATATTAGTTTTTGTTTTGGGGAGTGGCCCCTTACGCAAGGGTCGCTCCCCTTTTGGGGGCCTATATTTTTGCATTGTTTGCCCACTAGGGGGGCAGATTTAAATTTTAAATAATGTATTAGGCCCACTGGGCCAATTGAATAAATCTAGTGGGAAGTGGCCCCTTGGGCAAAGGTCACTCCCCTTTTTGGGGCATACATCTTGGCTTTGTCTGCCCCCTGGGGGGGCAGTTTTAATTTTTTTTTAAATAAATAGGCCCACTGGGCCAATGTAATAAATGTACTGGGGTGTGGCCCCTTGGGCAAGGGTCACTGCCCTTTGGGGGCTATGTTTTAGGCTTTGTCTGCCCCCCTGGGGGGCAGATTTTCTTTATAAAAAAATAAATGCCCACTGGACCACCAGGGATTGTTTAGTGGGGAGAGGCCCCTTGGGCAAGGGTCACTCCCCTTTGGGGGCTTATGATTTTGGCTGTCTGCTCCCATGGGGGGGCAGATTTCGCCATTTTTAGGTTGAGCATTTGAGACCTCTTGTATATTCTTTAGTATTTACTTATATGTTTTTATGGTTTGTGTGCTTTGGAGATCAGCCTTAGGACTTGTCTGCTTCCGCTTAGGGACTTTTCTTTCTGATCAACTGACTCTAACTTTTTTGATAGAAAACGACCAGCAGAGGTCAGTAAAATACCAGAATCACTTCAGAAATCTCTAGTTTTCAGTCCATAGAAATTGTCTTCCACGAGCACCCATAGACAATAATAATTTTTTTTAAATCTTGTATTGTCAGTGACATGACCACTGAAGGCCCAGATTTTATATTAAAAACAGAGCATTGGATTATACCATTTGCCGCTGAAAGGCAATATTTCTCCCCGTGTGTTCCAATACTTGGCGTGTCACGCAGTTTGGTGCTTACTTTCCCTCCATGTCAAAGAACAGCAAATGTTTCAGGGCGCAGGCTAATGTGCTGCATAGCTAAGTACATATAAGGTCCCAAAGGCGAGACCGATTGCATTGCAAATGCTTGTCTAATATAGGGCCTACTAGGCCACAAGGGAGTTATTTGTGGAGAGTGACCCCTTGGGCAAGGGTCACTCTCCTTTGGGCTCAATCTTTGTGGCTGTGTCTGCCCCGCAGGGAGATGGCCATGTTGTTTTTTAAATTGGGCCCTCTAGACCACCAGGGATTTTTTTGTGTGACATGGCCCCTTGGGCAAGGGTTGCTCCCATTTTGTGAGTATTAATTTGGCCGTTTCTGCCACGTTGAGGGGCAGATCAGCTGATTTGTATATTTGTAGGGCCACTAGGCCACCCGGGTTTTTTATTTTATGTTGTTGAGCGGCCCCGTGGACAAGGGTCCCTCCCTTTTATGGGAGGATGATTGTGGTCATTTCTGCCCTCTTTGGGTGGCAGAATAGCAGTATGTGTTTAGGCCCATCTGTCCTCAAGGGGGGCAGAAGCCACTATCTACCTTTTTTTTATTTTAGTGTTTGGGAGTAGCCTCAAGGGCAAGGGTTGCTCAACTTTTATGGGGGTGAATATTTTATTTATACTCTTAGGCTCACCTACCCCTTAGCTTGGCTGGTGGATTGTGTGTGGACTGGTGCATTATTTGCATATGTGATTGTAATGTTTTTTTTCCTCCTTTTTATTCTAGTGTAAAGCTTTTGATTCCTGTTCGCAATTTCGACAGTGGTGTTTTGCAGTTTTGCGTAGTTGCATTTTTTGGTAAGAAAAACATTTTTGTTGTATATACTACAAATTAGTATTTTTGTCATGTATGAATGAATTTTTTTGTAAGTGGTGTCATAATGGCAGCTTATTTAGTTAGTGTTTTGTGCATGGCATTCTTTGCGATGTGTTTTGCATTGTCTTATGTGTAATTTTCTTTTCTCTTTCTTTTTTAGTGGGATATTGTTGATCCATACTGTGTCTGTGCAGAGTAGGTGGTGGTGAATTTATCTGCTTCTGGCAAGTGAGTGGTATCGTTTTGGAGCATATAGGTATTTCTGATAAAGGTGCATTTTGTTTATTGCTTATTTTACAAAGTGTTTTTTGTTGTTGACTTGTTTGACAAGTTACTGTTATTAGTAAGCAGCATGGCTAGCAGTAGAATGACTGCTAAGCGGGTGGTTGGTATGCTTCTTGAATCTACCTCTGAGCAGGATTAATGAGACTGACAGTGCGTCTGAGGGAGAGGAGGGAGGGGAAGATTCAGGCAGTGAGTTTTCTCTCCACGGATGATGAAGGTACTGTCAGTGCAGATGAAGCTACTCTCAGTGCGGATGAAGTGCCTGTTTTAGAGGAGGATACTGCTGTGCTGATGGTGCAAGAGGCATCTGGATTGCAGCATGAGGCTGCTAGGCTTCCTACTGGAAGTGCTGGACTCTGGGTTGATCCAAACATGGTGCAGCCGGTGTTGGCTGCCTTTAGTGGTGATGCAGGGTGTAGAGTGGATTGTGAACATTTTTTGCCAATACAGTTTTTTCAGTTGTTTTTGGATGATGTATTTTTGGGTGAGATTGTTGAGCAGACTCATTTGTATGCTGAACAGTTTTTGAGGCACAACAGTGACAAACTTAGGCCCCACTCTAGAGCTACCCGGTGGACTCCCACAAATTTGGAAGAGATTTCAAAGTTTTTGTGCTTGACTTTATTGATGGGTTTGATAAGGAAGCCGTCCATGGCTTCATATTGGTCTACCAGTCCCTCAATGGCAACGGCCATATTTCCTTCAGTTTTGACTCGTGATCGGTATTTGCTTTTGCTACGGATGCTGCATTTTGTTGATAATTCTTTGGCGTTGCCACGATATCACCCTGACTGTGACCGTCTCTTTAAGATTCGGCCTGTTCTTTTTTTTATTTTTTTTTCATTCTTTTTTTTTGCAAAAAACAAGGAACAAAAATGGTCAGAAAATGTGCACATTAGAGTCATTATAACACCAGTAACATACATTGACAGTGTGGGTCATAGTTTCATTTGAATTAGCTATCGAAGTATAATATGTTCAGTCTATAGTCTCCAAGCTGGACCGGTGGGCCTGTGGAGGCTCACAAATGTCACCTCTATAGTCGTTCCAATTTGACCATACCTCCCCCCACTCCTGAGGGCACCCTCGCGCCATATACACAGTCTTCTCCTGCAGCATACACCAATCCATGTCTTTTTGCCATTCGCCTAATTTCGGCGGAGCGGATGCACCCCAAAGGCGGGCGATGTTTCTTTTTGCCACCATTTGCCCAAGTGTGACCCAGATTTTCCCTTTCGTAGGCAAGTCTGTGGGTTCCCAGATGTTCAAGAGGCATATCTTAGCCTCTGGGCGTATGTCTACCCCCCATACTTCCTGCATGCAATACACCACACGCTTCTAGTACCTCCGCACATTCGGGCAGTCCCACAGTATATGGAAGAAAGAGCCCGTCTCACCGCAGCCCCGCCTGCAGAGCCCCTCCCCCCTCTTTCCATCGCCTGTAGTCTAGTGCAGGAGATGTATACTCTATGCAGTATTTTAAGTTGTATGAGCCTAAGTCTAGCCGAAATCACCACCTCCCTAGGGGATGCCAGCGCACTCACCCATTCCTCATCATCGATCTCCAGTCCATCGGCCACCCACTTCTCTTTAAGGAACCTGAGTGGATCAGGAGGATTATTTATCAGTTTTTTATATGTGAGGGAGATGGCATGTTCTGGCATGTGTCCGTTGAGCAACCTGTCCTCAAGTGGGGAGGCCTGTGGGGGCGTAGTCCCCGGTGGTATGGTTGATTGGAGGGAGTGTCTAATCTGCATATATCTGAAATATTCAGTGTGTGCTAAGTCGTATGTGTCCTGTAAGTAAGTAAAGGATCTGACCCCCTTGGGGCCCCACAGGTCTTTGACCTGTGAGATACCAATAAGGTCCCAGCTATGGAACCCCTTAGTGTGACCCAAGTTGCCCAGTCTCTCCGACGCCCACAGTGGAGTGGCCATGGTCAGAGTATTGGACCAACCTAGCTTACGATGGGCCGCATGCCATATTTGTACCGAGTGACTCGGCCTGTTCTTGATTACTTTGTAGATCGATTTTCAGAGATCTATACTCCAGGGAAAGAAATATCTATTGATGAGTCTTTGGTCTTGTTCAAGGGCTGTTTGTTTTTTAGGCAGTACATCCTTAGCAAGAGGGCATGCTATGGAATTAAGCTGTATATGTTTGTCTGAGAGTAGGACAGGATGTTTTTAATTTCCGTGTGTACACTGGCAGGGATTCCACTATTGACCTGCCTGGTTGTCTGTCCACTTTTGGAGTTTCTGAGAAAATTGTGTGGGATCTTGCTTGAGGACTGTTTAACAGAGGCCACCATTTGTACCTTGATAACTACGCTGCTGTGCAATTGTTTAAGGTATTGTTCAAAGTGGACACTTTTGCTTGTGGTACAATCCGCTCTAACCGTAAAGGTTATCCAAAAGAGCTTGTTTGCAGAAAACTTCCGAGGGGACAGTGCAGTTCCTTGCATAGTGATGAACTACTAGCTGTGAAATTTGTGGACAGGAGGGATGTGTACATACTGACTACCATCCATGATGAGAGTACTTCACCTGTGGCTGTTTGGGGTCAGATTTCTGAAGTGCGCAAACCTGTGTGCATTTTAGACTACAATAAGCACATGGGTGGTGTTGATAGAGTAGATCAGAGGTTGGAACCTTACACTGCTATTCGTAAGGCTTATGTTTGCTATAAGAAGTTGGCCATCCATCTCTTTAATTTAGCAACTTTCAATGCTTTTGTTGTGTTCAAGGAGTGTTCTTCTGCATCAAAGTTGACTTTTGTTCAGTTTCAGCAATCTGTGATAGGCAGCCTTGTTGTTGTGGAACAGGCAAGTGTTCCTAGAGTTGGAGTGGTGGAGGATGTGGCTCGATTGAAAGATCGCCACTTTCCTGATTTCATTCCTCTCACATCCTCAAAAGACTTTCCCACTAGGAGATGTAGCGTCTGCTGGCGAAGAGGTACGCGGAAGGAGACTCGTATGTACTGCCACGAGTGTCCTTCTAACCCTGGGCTGTGTGTCCCTGCTTGTGTTAGAGCGTGCCACACTCAAAATAATTTTTGGGAGCATCCATGATGTATTCTTTAAAATGTTTTATTCTGTTTCAAGGTTGGCATTAGTGCAATGTATTTAGTTTCAGATTTTGTATTAGTGGATTTGTATCTATTTGCAATTTGTTTGTGTTTTTATTTTTGTCTAAAAAAAATCCTAAATGTGATGGCGGTGTGTGTAGGCTGGCGCTTGGCTGGTGTTGTGCGTGGACTGTAGCTTGGCTGGTGGTGTGCGAGGACTGGCGCTTGGCTTGCGGTGTGCGTGGACTGGTGCTTGGCTGGCGGTGTGCCTGGACTGGCGCTTGACTGGTGGTGTGCGTGAACTGGCGCTTGGCTGGTGGTGTGCGTGGACTGACGCTTGGCTGGCGGTGTGTGTGGACTGGCGATTGGCTGGAGGTGTGCATGGATTGGAGATTTGGCTGGCGGTGTGCGTGGATTGGCGATTGGCTGGCGGTGTGCATGGTTTGGCGACTGGCTGGTGGTGTGCCTGGACTGGCGATTGGCTGGCGGTGTGCCTGGACTGGCGATTGGCTGGCGGTGTGCGTGGACTGGCGCTCGGCTAGCGGTGTGCGTGGACTGGCGCTCGGCTGGCGTTGTGTGAGTAGTGACTTGCTGCTGGTCACTACACACACTGCTAGCTGAGTGCCACTCCATGCAATCCATCAGCTTGTGTGGTTGCTGTGTCAAGAATGTGGGTATGTGAAAGTGATGGGCCTTTGAATTGCGCTGTCTGCTGGTATGAGTGTTGTAATGTGATGGGCCCACGGCTGGCGGTGTGAATGGTTTTGTATGTGTCACACATATGAAAGGTGTATGAATGGCCTGTAAAGAGGTTGGTGCCTTGTCGTGGCTTTACAGCTCACGAGCTGTGAGTCAATGGTTCAGTTTCTCGCCCTTTCAATTATTAACAGTGCATTTCATTTTTGTGAAATCACTTGCTTATACAATTGTATATACTGGACCATCACTCACCCTCGTGCCAAATCCAACCAGTATGTGTGTGTGCTTGAGGATTAGATGGCTGTGCAGTAATATTTGTCTTTCTGAAGCAGGGTGTACCTTGTCCCTTTTTGTGAATGTTGCAATGTGTTGTTTTTGTGCCTGGTGGTGTGAGGGATAGATGGCTGTGCAGAAATCTTTGTCTTTTTAGTTTCTCTGCCAAGGTGTACGTTCCATGTAAGAATAACCCACCAACTGTAGATATTGTCGTAAACCCATGGGGGTTCATGGTGATGTCTCTCTTGCGAATTCCAAAAAGTTATTTTATCCACAGTGTCCTGCAAACCTCAAAATGTCTGTCACATTTTCCTTGCAATATTGTGCCAAAATTCTCACGCTGTAGAAACAAACAACTAATTATGTCAAAACAATCTGGTTTTGCAAGGGTGGTCAACCGTGTTTTTGGCCCCGTGCTCGGCGGCCATCTAGGGAAACCTACCAAACCCACACGTTTTTGAAAAGTAAACATGGGGGCTCCCAGGGAGGTATGGCTTGTGTGGATCCCCCAACGTTTCCTAACCCAGAATCCTCTGCAAACCTCATTTTTTGTTGGAAAAATCCCTTTTTTCACACATTTTTGTGTGGGAAAGTTGTGGCATCACCGGGCTCACTCAAATTTCCCACCACCCAGCGTTCCCCCAGGTCTCCCGGTAAAAATGGTGCCTCACTTGTGTAGGAGGCCCAAGTACCCGCGACAGGCAAGGGCCCAAAACGTAGTGAGGCGACATCAAAATTGCCTATCTCAAAACCACCTGGTTTTGCAAGGGGGGTCACCTGGGTTTTTGGCCTGTGCTCGGCGGCCATCTAGGGAAACCTACCAAACCTACATATTTCTGTAAACTAGACACTCGGGGGCTTCCAGGGAGGTATGGCTTGCGTGGATCCCCAAACGTTTCCTTACGCAGAATCCCCTGCAAACCTCAATTTTAGCTGAAAAAAATCACTTTTTTCACACATTTTTGTGAGGGAAAGTTGTGGCATCACCGGACTCACACAAATTTCCCACCACCCAGCGTTCCCCCAGGTCTCCCGGTAAAAATGGTGCCTCACTTGTGTGGGAGGCCCAAGTACCCGTGACAGACAAGGGCCCAAAATGTAGTGAGGCAATATCAGAATTGCCTATCTGAAAACCACCTGGTTTTTCAAGGGGGGTTACCTGGGTTTTTGGCCCCGTGCTCGGCAGCCATCTAGGGAGACCTACCAAACCCACACATTTCTGAAAGCTAAACACCCGGGGGCTTCCAGGGAGGTATGGCTTGCATGGATCCCCCAAGGTTTCCTTACCCAGAATCCCCTGCAAACCTCAATTTTAGCTGAAAAAATCACATTTTTCTCTCATTTTTGTGTGGGAAAGTTGCGGCATCACCGGGCTCACACAAATTTCCCACCACCCAGCGTTCCCCCAGGTCTCTCGGTAAAAATGGTGCCTCACTTGTGTGGGAGGCCCAAGTACCCGCGACAGGCAAGGGCCCAAAACATAGTGAGGCGAAATCAAAATTGCCTATCTCAAAACCACCTGGTTTTGCAAGGGGGGTCACCTGTGTTTTTTGCCCGGTGCTCAGTGGCCATTTAGGCAAACCTACCAAACCCATACATTTCTGAAAACTAGACACACGGGGGCTTCCAGGGAGGTATGGCATGCATGGATTCCCCAACGTTTCCTTACCCAGTATCCCCTGCAAACCTCAATTTTAGCTGAACAAATCACTTATTTCACACATTTTTGTGTGGGAAAGTTGTGGCATCACCGGGCTCACACAAATTTCCCACCACCCAGCGTTCCCCCAGGTCTCCCGCTAAAAATGGTGCCTCACTTGTGTGGGAGGCCCAAGTACCCGCGACAGGCAAGGGCCCAAAACGTAGCGAGGCGACATCAAAATTGCCTATCTCAAAACCACCTGGTTTTGCAAGGGGGGTCACCTGGGTTTTTGGGCACCGTGCTCGGCGGCCATCTAGGGAAACCTACCAAACCCACACATTTCTGAAAAATAGACACCCGGTGGCTTCCAGGGAGGTATGGCTTGCATGGATCCCCCAACGTTTCCTTACCCAGAATCTCCTGCAAACCTCAATTTTAACTGAAAAAATCATTTTTTCACACATTTTTGTGTGGGAAAGTTGTGGCACACCGGGCTCACACAAATTTCCCACCACCCAGCATTCTCCCAGGTCTCCCGGTAAAAATGGTGCCTCACTTGTGTGGGAGGCCCAAGTACCCTCGACAGGCAAGGGCCCAAAACGTAAAGCGCCCACTACCCCAAATAGCCCAAAAAAGGCTTAGCACGGGGGGGGGGGGGTAAGGCCTAGCAGCGAAGGGGTTAATAAGATGTGGAGCAATGCCATTGCCAGAATTAGACTTTGCAATAATTAAATAATTGAATCTGACTGGTTGGATCATAGGGTTCACCACTAATGATGTAAGTGAGATATAATTGAACAATAATTTAAACATCGCAGTTCAAGAGGCATATCGCTCCTCTCCCTTCAAACTCAGGAATAGGTAAAAACGATTAGGACTTTTCAGTCATTAATGTGACCTTTACATATTTTTTTCAGAATTGAATATTATTTTGGCTAGAATTGTCTAGAGAGCCAGAAGAGGTTGACCGAATAATTAAAGATTAATATTTATAATTAGGTATATTCTTTGTTTCCCTCTTTTTTTTACGTAGGGATTTTGGGTAACACATGGGAAGTAAAGTTATTAATGTGACTCTTTTTTGTATAATATATTCTTTTAGAGTTGTTCATCATTTAGACTTAATTGAATGGAGTACAAGAAGAAACCAATTGAATGATTATTAAGACTGAAATCTATCAATACTGGTTGTAATATTTGAACAAAGAGGTATTTGTCAGATGATTCAATTGGATATTAAGTTTTGTTATAAAATGCTGGGCACTAGGGGGTGGAATGGTTTGTAGGATGGGCAATACAGGGTCAACAAATGAATTTAGTTGTTGCAATGGGTCTCGTGGGGTTTTAAGAGTGATATAATGAACTATGTATTTTAAGATAATTAGCAATTATTGTAATATTAAATCTTGGTGTTCATCCTTGGTTGTGGTTAATATTAGAATGGAGACAGGCAGGCTTTATAAGGTTGGAGTGAGTGCAGGTTCAGAAGATACCTTGAATTGTCATGTACAGGTTACATGGTGAATGTTTTTGTTAAATTTGTTTTCAATTTATTGATTGGTGTATATGTATTTTCTTTCAGCAATGATGATGTCCGGTATAGGACAAAACGCGTAGGCTGAAAAGACGTCATAAATATGTAACATATTGATTCATCTGCAACAATTTTGGAATAAAAATTGGAATATTTTATTGGAACTTGGCCTGCTGACTGTTTGCTGAAGAAATATATTAATACATTGTTGATATGGACATTACTATAAGACGTTCCTTTCCATATTTGTGATTTCAGTTTGAGGATTGTGGCCAGGAGTGTTGGGCTACAGAGAGTTAAGCGTCTTCTTTTGAAACTTTGAAGAAAAGTACTGAACAGTGACTACAGTGCACATTTTTTTTGTCCTCACCGCCTTGCTTTTGGTACTAGATTTCCAAATTTACATTACTTGTAAGTCCCTTCTAAAGTGCTATACCATATACCCAGGGTCATTAATCTCATGCTACCAGTGGGTCTGCAGACCTGATTGTGCCACCCCCAGTCTGGCTGAAAAATACACATCTGGGCTGGGTAACACCTGCACTTTGTGCATTCTCTCCAGACAGCCACAGGAAGGTGAGGCTCGTCTGCATTCTGAGCACTCATCTGCACTCTGATTAGTCTTCCTAGACAGGGAGGAATGGGAGGTGCTGACACTTATACTTCAATAGGTAGTGCCCTGTCCACACACAATGCACTGATTCACCCCAGACAGTTAGCCTGGAAGACATGACTGGGTTGAAAGGGATCTTTGTGCACCTCAGAGAGCTCCTTTGAAGTCACCCCCTACATCAAATGCAGTTTTGGGTATAAGTACCAGGGCTCTGACCCTACCACAATAGCACACTACTGGACCTGGGAATAACTCTGCTGGAGTAAAGACTGCTGTGCTGTAAGGATTGCCACTTTGCATTAACTGCTTCTCTGCTTTCCTGAGCTGCCCTGCTGTTTACTGATCTGGAGTGGACCCATCTCACTTGAACCCAGAGTGACTCCAAGGGCTTACTGGTTTGCCTCCTGCTTTCTAAAGTCTTGGGGACACAAAAGTCTTCCAGCATTCCTGATGGTGCTGCTGGACTCTACCTTTTGTGAGTCCGACCCTTGCTGGAGGTGCCCCTCCAGTCTCGGGCCTCAGAATTGGATTCTTCAACTGATTTCTGCAAAAACCGACTCATCCCACCGACTGCGTGAGAATATCCCACCACATCGCCCTTTGATGCTCACACAGAGGCTGGTCAATGACAGCGGATCCACAGTCGCGCAGATCGACAATGACATGCTGCACGGTTCAGCAATGATGCATTGCATTCACTTCAACTGAGATTGATGATGACGCAGGACCCCCTGTGTGCGACTTGACAATGATGCAGTAGGCTTTCGGTGTCAACACTTGCTCCAACCAAGGTATTTCTTCATCATAACCTATCTGGGTCCTGTAGCCGGCCTATTGTGCACATTATATATACTTTCACAGTATTGCCTCCTATTATTTTATATATTGTATTTTCCAAACCATTGAGCCCAAGTGGGCAACAGTTACTGTGCTTAAACCATTGCTATCTGACAGTCCTTTTGCAAATACATTTGGATCCACCAACATCCACCTCTGAAACATCAAATATAAAGTGCATTGCTATCACCATTTTCCATCTCAACCTTATACTTGTGATAAACTTACATCTGTCAAAAAATTAAAACCAATAAAGCTGATCCACTTAAAAATCAATTCTCTAAATGGCAGGAAGAAGGCCCCTTCATTAATTGTTAGTGTTTTCTCAGGATTTTCTCCCCATTGTTCCTGTTTTACTGTTTCTTTACAGGTGCATGTACAGGCCCTCTTCTATATTCAGGCCCCATGGAGTCTCTGATTTAATTCAGTTATATACCTTGACTCCAGTTGCTTTAACCTCCTTTCTCTGTGTCCTCCTCGCAGATTAAATGGAACAACATCCAACACGAAATAAGGTAGACCCATTACTTTTCTCTTATGCTGTTCCTCAAAGTACCTCGCTACTGGGTAACCCTGATCATGATTTTTTGATAGCCCTGAGATGCTGGAGAATTCTCTTATGTACGGGTAGGATCGTGCTCCCAATATATGCCAGATGACATGGGTATCTCAGTAGGTACACAGCATCTTTGGTCTAAACTGCCCTTTAATGAATTTAGTGCAGGTCATGAGTCGCAAGATGTATTGTGTTGTATTCTTCCCATGTTGATTGCTTTGCATCTCCCACATTTTTTAAAACCTTTTTTTCAACAGCCAGCTACATTGTTATAACCTCTTTCCTGTTCTCAGGGCTGCTGCTCACCAGATCTTGTCTCATTGATTTAGCCCACCTAAAAGTGATACCCGGCCTACGTGGGGCTGCAGTTCTCAGTATTGGATTATTTCTGATCAGTTGCCAGTATCTGTGCATGATTGCTCTTATCACTGCCTCTTGTGTGTTGTAGGTGGAAATGAGCCTAAAGTGGGAGTCAAAAACCTTCTGTTTCACTTTGTTCTTGTCTTTGACCTGTGAGATACCAATAAGGTCCCAGCTATGGAACCCCTTAGTGTGACCCAAGTTGCCCAGTCTCTCCGACGCCCACAGTGGAGTGGCCATGGTCAGAGTATTGGACCAACCTAGCTTACGATGGGCCGCATGCCATATTTGTACCGAGTGACTCGGCCTGTTCTTGATTACTTTGTAGATCGATTTTCAGAGATCTATACTCCAGGGAAAGAAATATCTATTGATGAGTCTTTGGTCTTGTTCAAGGGCTGTTTGTTTTTTAGGCAGTACATCCCTAGCAAGAGGGCATGCTATGGAATTAAGCTGTATATGTTTGTCTGAGAGTAGGACAGGATGTTTTTAATTTCCGTGAGTACACTGGTAGGGATTCCACTATTGACCCGCCTGGTTGTCCGTCCACTTTTGGAGTTTCTGAGAAAATTGTGTGGGATCTTGCTTGAGGACTGTTTAACAGAGGCCACCATTTGTACCTTGATAACTACGCTGCTGTGCAATTGTTTAAGGTATTGTTCAAAGTGGACACTTTTGCTTGTGGTACAATCCGCTCTAACCGTAAAGGTTATCCAAAAGAGCTTGTTTGCAGAAAACTTCCGAGGGGACAGTGCAGTTCCTTGCATAGTGATGAACTACTAGCTGTGAAATTTGTGGACAGGAGGGATGTGTACATACTGACTACCATCCATGATGAGAGTACTTCACCTGTGGCTGTTTGGGGTCAGATTTCTGAAGTGCGCAAACCTGTGTGCATTTTAGACTACAATAAGCACATGGGTGGTGTTGATAGAGTAGATCAGAGGTTGGAACCTTACACTGCTATTCGTAAGGCTTATGTTTGCTATAAGAAGTTGGCCATCCATCTCTTTAATTTAGCAACTTTCAATGCTTTTGTTGTGTTCAAGGAGTGTTCTTCTGCATCAAAGTTGACTTTTGTTCAGTTTCAGCAATCTGTGATAGGCAGCCTTGTTGTTGTGGAACAGGCAAGTGTTCCTAGAGTTGGAGTGGTGGAGGATGTGGCTCGATTGAAAGATCGCCACTTTCCTGATTTCATTCCTCTCACATCCTCAAAAGACTTTCCCACTAGGAGATGTAGAGTCTGCTGGCGAAGAGGTACGCGAAAGGAGACTCGTATGTACTGCCACGAGTGTCCTTCTAACCCTGGGCTGTGTGTCCCTGCTTGTTTTAGAGCGTGCCACACTCAAAATAATTTTTGGGAGCATCCATGATGTATTCTTTAAAATGTTTTATTCTGTTTCAAGGTTGGCATTAGTGCAATGTATTTAGTTTCAGATTTTGTATTAGTAGATTTGTATCTATTTGCAATTTGTTTGTGTTTTTATTTTTGTCTAAAAAAAATCCTAAATGTGATGGCGGTGTGTGTAGGCTGGCGCTTGGCTGGTGTTGTGCATGGACTGTAGCTTGGCTGGTGGTGTGCGTGGACTGGCGCTTGGCTTGCGGTGTGCGTGGACTGGTGCTTGGCTGGCGGTGTGCCTGGACTGGCGCTTGACTGGTGGTGTGCGTGAACTGGCGCTTGGCTGGTGGTGTGCGTGGACTGGCGCTTGGCTGGCGGTGTGTGTGGACTGGCGATTGGCTGGAGGTGTGCATGGATTGGCGATTTGGCTGGCGGTGTGCGTGGATTGGCGATTGGCTGGCGGTGTGCATGGTTTGGCGACTGGCTGGTGGTGTGCCTGGACTGGCGATTGGCTGGCGGTGTGCCTGGACTGGCGATTGGCTGGCGGTGTGCGTGGACTGGTGCTCGGCTAGCGGTGTGCGTGGACTGGCGCTCGGCTGGCGTTGTGTGAGTAGTGACTTGCTGCTGGTCACTACACACACTGCTAGCTGAGTGCCACTCCATGCAATCCATCAGCTTGTGTGGTTGCTGTGTCAAGAATGTGGGTATGTGAAAGTGATGGGCCCTTGAATGGCGCTGTCTGCTGGTATGAGTGTTGTAATGTGATGGGCCCACGGCTAGCGGTGTGAATGGTTTTGTATGTGTCACACATATCAAAGGTGTATGAATGGCCTGTAAAGAGGTTGGTGCCTTGTCGTGGCTTTACAGCTCACGAGCTGTGAGTCAATGGTTCAGTTTCTCACCCTTTCAACTATTAACAGTGCATTTCATTTTTGTGAAATCACTTGCTTATACAATTGTATATACTGAACCATCACTCACCCTCGTGCCAAATCCAACCAGTATGTGTGTGTGCTTGAGGATTAGATGGCTGTGCAGTAATATTTGTCTTTCTGAAGCAGGGTGTACCTTGTCCCTTTTTGTGAATGTTGCAATGTGTTGTTTTTGTGCCTGGTGGTGTGAGGGATAGATGGCTGTGCAGAAATCTTTGTCTTTTTAGTTTCTCTGCCAAGGTGTACGTTCCATGTAAGAATAACCCACCAACTGTAGATATTGTCGTAAACCCATGGGGGTTCATGGTGATGTCTCTCTTGCGAATTCCAAAAAGTTATTTTATCCACAGTGTCCTGCAAACCTCAAAATGTCTGTCACATTTTCCTTGCAATATTGTGCCAAAATTCTCACGCTGTAGAAACAAACAACTAATTATGTCAAAACAATCTGGTTTTGCAAGGGTGGTCAACCGTGTTTTTGGCCCCGTGCTCGGGGGCCATCTAGGGAAACCCTACCAAACCCACACGTTTTTGAAAAGTAAACATGGGGGCTCCCAGGGAGGTATGGCTTGTGTGGATCCCCCACCGTTTCCTAACCCAGAATCCTCTGCAAACCTCATTTTTTGTTGGAAAAATCCCTTTTTTCACACAAAGTTGTGGCATCACCGGGCTCACTCGAATTTCCCACCACCCAGCGTTCCCCCGGTAAAATTGGTGCCTCACTTGTGTAGGAGGCCCAAGTACCCGCGACAGGCAAGGGCCCAAAACGTAGTGAGGCGACATCAAAATTGCCTATCTCAAAACCACCTGGTTTTGCAAGGGGGGTCACCTGGGTTTTTGGCCTGTGCTCGGCGGCCATCTAGGGAAACCTACCAAACCCACATATTTCTGTAAACTAGACACCCGTGGGCTTCCAGGGAGGTATGGCTTGCATGGATCCCCCAACGTTTCCTTACCCAGAATCCCCTGCAAACCTCAATTTTAGCTGAAAAAATCACATTTTTCTCTCATTTTTGTGTGGGAAAGTTGTGGCATCACCGGGCTCACACAAATTTCCCACCACCCAGCGTTCCCCCAGGTCTCCCGGTAAAAATGGTGCCTCACTTGTGTGGGAGGCCCAAGTACCCGCGACAGGCAAGGGCCCAAAACATAGTGAGGCGAAATCAAAATTGCCTATCTCAAAACCACCTGGTTTTGCAAGGGGGGTCACCTGTGTTTTTTGCCCGGTGCTCGGTGGCCATTTAGGCAAACCTACCAAACCCATACATATCTGAAAACTAGACACACGGGGGCTTCCAGGGAGGTATGGCATGCATGGATACCCCAACGTTTCCTTACCCAGTATCCCCTGCAAACCTCAATTTTAGCTGAACAAATCACTTATTTCACACATTTTTGTGTGGGAAAGTTGTGGCATCACCGGGCTCACACAAATTTCCCACCACCCAGCATTCCCCCAGGTCTCCCACTAAAAATGGTGCCTCACTTGCGTGGGAGGCCCAAGTACCCGCGACAGGCAAGGGCCCAAAATGTAGTGAGGCGACATCAAAATTGCCTATCTCAAAACCACCTGGTTTTGCAAGGGGGGGTCACCTGGGTTTTTGGGCACCGTGCTCGGCGGCCATCTAGGGAAACCAAACAAAACCCACACATTTCTGAAAAATAGACACCCGGTGGCTTCCAGGGAGGTATGGCTTGCATGGATCCCCCAACGTTTCCTTACCCAGAATCTCCTGCAAACCTCAATTTTAACTGAAAAAATCACTTTATCACACATTTTTGTGTGGGAAAGTTGTGGCACACCGGGCTCACACAAATTTCCCACCACCCAGCATTCCCCCAGGTCTCCCGGTAAAAATGGTGCCTCACTTGTGTGGGAGGCCCAAGTACCCGCGACAGGCAAGGGCCCAAAAGGTAAAGCGCGCACTACCCCAAATAGCCCAAAAAAGGCTTAGCAAGGGGGGGGGGGGAAGGCCTAGCAGCGAAGGGGTTAATAAGATGTGGAGCAATGCCATTGCCAGAATTAGACTTTACAATAATTAAATAATTGAATCTGACTGGTTAGATCATAGGGTTCACCACTAATGATGTAAGTGAGATATAATTGAACAATAATTTAATCATCGCAGTTCAAGAGGCATATCCCTCCTCTCCCTTCAAACTCAGCAATAGGTAAAAACGATTAGGACTTTTCAGTCATTAATGTGACCTTTCCATATTTTTTTCAGAATTGAATATTATTTTGGCTAGAATTGTCTAGAGAGCCAGAAGAGGTTGACCAAATAATTAAAGATTAATATTTATAATTAGGTATATTCTTTGTTTCCCTCTTTTTTTTACGTAGGGATTTTGGGTAACACATGGGAAGTAAAGTTATTAATGTGACTCTTTTTTGTATAATATATTCTTTTAGAGTTGTTCATCATTTAGACTTAATTGAATGGAGTACAAGAAGAAACCAATTGAATGATTATTAAGACTGAAATCTATTAATACTGGTTGTAATATTTGAACAAAGAGGTATTTGTCAGATGATTCAATTGGATATTAAGTTTTGTTATAAAATGCTGGGCACTAGGGGGTGGAATGGTTTGTAGGATGGGCAATACAGGGTCAACAAATGAATTTAGTTGTTGCAATGGGTCTCGTGGGGTTTTAAGAGTGATATAATGAACTATGTATTTTAAGATAATTAGCAATTATTGTAATATTAAATCTTGGTGTTCATCCTTGGTTGTGGTTAATATTAGAATGGAGACAGGTAGGCTTTATAAGGTTGGAGTGAGTGCAGGTTCAGAAGATACCTTGAATTGTCATGTACAGGTTACATGGTGAATGTTTTTGTTAAATTTGTTTTCAATTTATTGATTGGTGTATATGTATTTTCTTTCAGCCCTGATGATGTCCGGGGTAGGACAAAACGCGTAGGCTGAAAAGACTTCATAAATATGTAACATATTGATTCATCTGCAACAATTTTGGAATAAAAATTGGAATATTTTATTGGAACTTGGCCTGCTGACTGTTTGCTGAAGAAATATATTAATACATTGTTGATATGGACATTACCATAAGACATTCCTTTCCATATTTGTGATTTCAGTTTGAGGATTGTGGCCAGGAGTGTTGGGCTACAGAGAGTTAAGCGTCTTCTTTTGAAACTTTGAAGAAAAGTACTGAACAGTGACTACAGTGCACATTTTTTTTGTCCTCACCGCCTTGCTTTTGGTACTAGATTTGCAAATTTACTTTACTTGTAAGTCCCTTCTAAAGTGCTATACCATATACCCAGGGTCATTAATCTCATTCTACTAGTGGGTCTGCAGACCTGATTGTGCCACCCCCAGTCTGGCTGAAAAATACACATCTGGGCTGGGTAACAGCTGCACTTTGTGCATTCTCTCCAGACAGCCACAGGAAGGTGAGGCTCGTCTGCATTCTGAGCACTCATCTGCACTCTGATTAGTCTTCCTAGACAGGGAGGAATGGGAGGTGCTGACACTTATACTTCAATAGGTAGTGCCCTGTCCACACACAATGCACTGATTCACCCCAGACAGTTAGCCTGGCAGACATGACTGGGTTGAAAGGGATCTTTGTGCACCTCAGAGAGCTCCTTTGAAGTCACCCCCTACATCAAATGCAGTTTTGGGTATAAGTACCAGGGCTCTGACCCTACCACAATAGCACACTACTGGACCTGGGAATAACTCTGCTGGAGTAAAGACTGCTGTGCTGTAAGGATTGCCACTTTGCATTAACTGCTTCTCTGCTTTCCTGAGCTGCCCTGCTGTTTACTGATCTGGAGTGGACCCATCTCACTTGAACCCAGAGTGACTCCAAGGGCTTACTGGTTTGCCTCCTGCTTTCTAAAGTCTTGGGGACACAAAAGACTTCCAGCATTCCTGATGGTGCTGCTGGACTCTACCTTTTGTGAGTCCGACCCTTGCTGGAGGTGCCCCTCCAGTCTCGGGCCTCAGAATTGGATTCTTCAACTGATTTCTGCAAAAACCGACTCATCCCACCGACTGCGTGAGAATATCCCACCACATCGCCCTTTGATGCTCACACAGAGGCTGGTCAATGACAGCGGATCCACAGTCGCGCAGATCGACAATGACATGCTGCACGGTTCAGCAATGATGCATTGCATTCACTTCAACTGAGATTGATGATGACGCAGGACCCCCTGTGTGCGACTCGACAATGATGCAGTAGGCTTTCGGTGTCAACACTTGCTCCAACCAAGGTATTTCTTCATCATAACCTATCTGGGTCCTGTAGCCGGCCTATTGTGCACATTATATATACTTTCACAGTATTGCCTCCTATTATTTTATATATTGTATTTTCCAAACCATTGAGCCCCAGTGGGCAACAGTTACTGTGCTTAAACCTTTGCTATCTGACAGTCCTTTTGCAAATACATTTGGATCCACCAACATCCACCTCTGAAACATCAAATATAAAGTGCATTACTATCACCATTTTCCATCTCAACCTTATACTTGTGATAAACTTACATCTGTCAAAAAATTAAAACCAATAAAGCTGATCCACTTAAAAATCAATTCTCTAAATGGCAGGAAGAAGGCCCCTTCATTAATTGTTAGTGTTTTCTCAGGATTTTCTCCCCATTGTTCCTGTTTTACTGTTTCTTTACAGGTGCATGTACAGGCCCTCTTCCATATTCAGGCCCCATGGAGTCTCTGATTTGATTCAGTTATATACCTTGACTCCAGTTGCTTTAACCTCCTTTCTCTGTGTCCTCCTCGCAGATTGAATGGAACAACATCCAACACAAAATAAGGTAGACCCATTACTTTTCTCTTATGCTGTTCCTCAAAGTACCTCGCTACTGGGTAACCCTGATCATGATTTTTGATAGCCCTGAGATGCTGGAGAATTCTCTTATGTACGGGTAGGATCGTGCTCCCAATATATGCCAGATGACATGGGTATCTCAGTAGGTACACAGCATCTTTGGTCTAAACTGCCCTTTAATGAATTTAGTGCAGGTCATGAGTCGCAAGATGTATTGTGTTGTATTCTTCCCATGTTGATTGCTTTGCATCTCCCACATTTTTTAAAACCTTTTTTAACAGCCAGCTACATAGATATAACCTCTTTCCTGTTCTCAGGGCTGCTGCTCACCAGATCTTGTCTCATTGATTTATCCCACCTAAAAGTGATACCCGGCCTACGTGGGGCTGCAGTTCTCAGTATTGGATTATTTCTGATCAGTTGCCAGTATCTGTGCATGATTGCTCTTATCACTGCCTCTTGTGTGTTGTAGGTGGAAATGAGCCTAAAGTGGGAGTCAAAAACCTTCTGTTTCACTTTGTTCTTGCCTTTGAATAAGATTTGCTCTCTAGATTTGGACATATCTTTTGAAATGAAGGTCTGAATGCAGTCTTCTGTATATTCCCCAGTTCAAAATTATTTTTCTCAGGTCATTTACTGCCGTCTCCTCTTCTGTCTTAACACTACAATTATGTCTGACCCTTAGACTTTCCCCATTAGGGATCCATTCAACTAAGTAATGTGGATGGAAACTGATCGAATGCAACAGCGTGTTCCCAGCTGTAGGTCTCCTAAAAAGTTTTGTTTCCAGCTTGTTCCCTTGAATGTAGACTGTAAGATCTAAGAAATTCACCTCTGTGTAAAATGTAAGTTGAGGTTATTGGCCTCTACTGTGCATAAACGGTCTGGCACTTTCCTCCGTGCATTTCCATATAATAAAAGAAATCGTCGATAAAACAACTCCAGTAAAAGACATGTTCCTCCCACTCATCTAGATACTCAGCACAAGACCACCTGCCGTATGCAAATATGCATAGCTAGGGGAGAAGCAGGTGCCCATCATTGTGCAACACATCTGTTGAAACAGCTCACCCTTATACAAGAAGAAGTTGCTGTTAAGGCAATTTTCTATCACTGATAGCAGCATTTTGGTGTGCTGTCATAAATGCAAATGTCTAGTTCCAAGAAAATGTCTCATTGCTCTCATTACATCACAGGGCTGAATTCTTGTATATAATGAGGTGACATCGACTGTTACTAAAAAATAATCTATCTCTCTTTGGAGATCAGATATTTTCTGCAAGAAATCGCCTTTATCTTGAATGTGGGACAGGAGATTTTTCACAATATCATCTAGGAAGTGGGCAACATATTACGATACATCTTCCAATCAACTACTTTTGGCAGAAATTATGGGACTTCCTGGGGGGTTGTCCCTGTTTTTATGAGTTTTAAGTATCAAATAAAACACAAGTGTAACTGGATGATTTTTCTTTAAAAACTGATATTCATCCTGGCTTAATAGTCCCTGATCTCTCCATGATTTCAGATCTGAGTGTACATTGGTAAGAGAACGTGCCATGATATCTTTAGTGACACGACAATAACAATCCTTGACATTCAACTCTCTGTGGCCTCAGCCAAATACTTCTCTCTTTCCCACAATACTATTTTGCCACCTTTATCACATTGCATAACCACACATTTAGTTTTCATTTGCAATGAATTCATCAGGTAATTTTAGTCCTTCTCTTGTTCACTGTATACATCTCTTCTACTACTTTCACTGTATAAGGGTTTTAATTAGTTGATGACAAGGTCACTAAAATATCAATGGAATCCCGTCCCTTTACTGGTACAAATTTGGACTTTGGCTTAAAGTTCATCCGAATGTTACATACGTTTCAAGTCTGTGTTCCCAACCAAAGTTTCTTCACTCAGTTGTGCCTGAATACCTTCATTGGCCATTTTCAGTTCTCGTAGTCCTAACATCAATTTATATAATCAACTTGTAGTACATTGGAATAATCCACTGGATGTTTTGTAGTTTTCAATTTGTTTTTCTTTGGCTGAGTCATCAAAAATGTCTTTAGTTTCATGAACCTTACTATATTGAAGAAATCAATTTTTGTTCAAAGTGGACACTTTTGCTTGTGGTACAATCCGCTCTAACCGTAAAGGTTATCCAAAAGAGCTTGTTTGCAGAAAACTTCCGAGGGGACAGTGCAGTTCCTTGCATAGTGATGAACTACTAGCTGTGAAATTTGTGGACAGGAGGGATGTGTACATACTGACTACCATCCATGATGAGAGTACTTCACCTGTGGCTGTTTGGGGTCAGATTTCTGAAGTGCGCAAACCTGTGTGCATTTTAGACTACAATAAGCACATGGGTGGTGTTGATAGAGTAGATCAGAGGTTGGAACCTTACACTGCTATTCGTAAGGCTTATGTTTGCTATAAGAAGTTGGCCATCCATCTCTTTAATTTAGCAACTTTCAATGCTTTTGTTGTGTTCAAGGAGTGTTCTTCTGCATCAAAGTTGACTTTTGTTCAGTTTCAGCAATCTGTGATAGGCAGCCTTGTTGTTGTGGAACAGGCAAGTGTTCCTAGAGTTGGAGTGGTGGAGGATGTGGCTCGATTGAAAGATCGCCACTTTCCTGATTTCATTCCTCTCACATCCTCAAAAGACTTTCCCACTAGGAGATGTAGAGTCTGCTGGCGAAGAGGTACGCGAAAGGAGACTCGTATGTACTGCCACGAGTGTCCTTCTAACCCTGGGCTGTGTGTCCCTGCTTGTTTTAGAGCGTGCCACACTCAAAATAATTTTTGGGAGCATCCATGATGTATTCTTTAAAATGTTTTATTCTGTTTTAAGGTTGGCATTAGTGCAATGTATTTAGTTTCAGATTTTGTATTAGTAGATTTGTATCTATTTGCAATTTGTTTGTGTTTTTATTTTTGTCTAAAAAAAATCCTAAATGTGATGGCGGTGTGTGTAGGCTGGCGCTTGGCTGGTGTTGTGCATGGACTGTAGCTTGGCTGGTGGTGTGCGTGGACTGGCGCTTGGCTTGCGGTGTGCGTGGACTGGTGCTTGGCTGGCGGTGTGCCTGGACTGGCGCTTGACTGGTGGTGTGCGTGAACTGGCGCTTGGCTGGTGGTGTGCGTGGACTGGCGCTTGGCTGGCGGTGTGTGTGGACTGGCGATTGGCTGGAGGTGTGCATGGATTGGCGATTTGGCTGGCGGTGTGCGTGGATTGGCGATTGGCTGGCGGTGTGCATGGTTTGGCGACTGGCTGGTGGTGTGCCTGGACTGGCGATTGGCTGGCGGTGTGCCTGGACTGGCGATTGGCTGGCGGTGTGCGTGGACTGGCGCTCGGCTAGCGGTGTGCGTGGACTGGCGCTCGGCTGGCGTTGTGTGAGTAGTGACTTGCTGCTGGTCACTACACACACTGCTAGCTGAGTGCCACTCCATGCAATCCATCAGCTTGTGTGGTTGCTGTGTCAAGAATGTGGGTATGTGAAAGTGATGGGCCCTTGAATGGCGCTGTCTGCTGGTATGAGTGTTGTAATGTGATGGGCCCACGGCTAGCGGTGTGAATGGTTTTGTATGTGTCACACATATGAAAGGTGTATGAATGGCCTGTAAAGAGGTTGGTGCCTTGTCGTGGCTTTACAGCTCACGAGCTGTGAGTCAATGGTTCAGTTTCTCACCCTTTCAATTATTAACAGTGCATTTCATTTTTGTGAAATCACTTGCTTATACAATTGTATATACTGAACCATCACTCACCCTCGTGCCAAATCCAACCAGTATGTGTGTGTGCTTGAGGATTAGATGGCTGTGCAGTAATATTTGTCTTTCTGAAGCAGGGTGTACTTTGTCCCTTTTTGTGAATGTTGCAATGTGTTGTTTTTGTGCCTGGTGGTGTGAGGGATAGATGGCTGTGCAGAAATCTTTGTCTTTTTAGTTTCTCTGCCAAGGTGTACGTTCCATGTAAGAATAACCCACCAACTGTAGATATTGTCGTAAACCCATGGGGGTTCATGGTGATGTCTCTCTTGCGAATTCCAAAAAGTTATTTTATCCACAGTGTCCTGCAAACCTCAAAATGTCTGTCACATTTTCCTTGCAATATTGTGCCAAAATTCTCACGCTGTAGAAACAAACAACTAATTATGTCAAAACAATCTGGTTTTGCAAGGGTGGTCAACCGTGTTTTTGGCCCCGTGCTCGGGGGCCATCTAGGGAAACCCTACCAAACCCACACGTTTTTGAAAAGTAAACATGGGGGCTCCCAGGGAGGTATGGCTTGTGTGGATCCCCCACCGTTTCCTAACCCAGAATCCTCTGCAAACCTCATTTTTTGTTGGAAAAATCCCTTTTTTCACACAAAGTTGTGGCATCACCGGGCTCACTCGAATTTCCCACCACCCAGCATTCCCCCGGTAAAAATGGTGCCTCACTTGTGTAGGAGGCCCAAGTACCCGCGACAGGCAAGGGCCCAAAACGTAGTGAGGCGACATCAAAATTGCCTATCTCAAAACCACCTGGTTTTGCAAGGGGGGTCACCTGGGTTTTTGGCCTGTGCTCGGCGGCCATCTAGGGAAACCTACCAAACCCACATATTTCTGTAAACTAGACACCCGTGGGCTTCCAGGGAGGTATGGCTTGCATGGATCCCCCAACGTTTCCTTACCCAGAATCCCCTGCAAACCTCAATTTTAGCTGAAAAAATCACATTTTTCTCTCATTTTTGTGTGGGAAAGTTGTGGCATCACTGGGCTCACACAAATTTCCCACCACCCAGCGTTCCCCCATTTCTCCCGGTAAAAATGGTGCCTCACTTGTGTGGGAGGCCCAAGTACCCGCGACAGGCAAGGGCCCAAAACATAGTGAGGCGAAATCAAAATTGCCTATCTCAAAACCACCTGGTTTTGCAAGGGGGGTCACCTGTGTTTTTTGCCCGGTGCTCGGTGGCCATTTAGGCAAACCTACCAAACCCATACATATCTGAAAACTAGACACACGGGGGCTTCCAGGGAGGTATGGCATGCATGGATACCCCAACGTTTCCTTACCCAGTATCCCCTGCAAACCTCAATTTTAGCTGAACAAATCACTTATTTCACACATTTTTGTGTGGGAAAGTTGTGGCATCACCGGGCTCACACAAATTTCCCACCACCCAGCATTCCCCCAGGTCTCCCGCTAAAAATGGTGCCTCACTTGTGTGGGAGGCCCAAGTACCCGCGACAGGCAAGGGCCCAAAATGTAGTGAGGCGACATCAAAATTGCCTATCTCAAAACCACCTAGTTTTGCAAGGGGGGGTCACATGGGTTTTTGGGCACCGTGCTCGGCGGCCATCTAGGGAAACCAAACAAAACCCACACATTTCTGAAAAATAGACACCCGGTGGCTTCCAGGGAGGTATGGCTTGCATGGATCCCCCAACGTTTCCTTACCCAGAATCTCCTGCAAACCTCAATTTTAACTGAAAAAATCACTTTATCACACATTTTTGTGTGGGAAAGTTGTGGCACACTGGGCTCACTCAAATTTCCCACCACCCAGCATTCCCCCAGGTCTCCCGGTAAAAATGGTGCCTCACTTGTGTGGGAGGCCCAAGTACCCGCGACAGGCAAGGGCCCAAAAGGTAAAGCGCGCACTACCCCAAATAGCCCAAAAAAGGCTTAGCAAGGGGGGGGAAGGCCTAGCAGCGAAGGGGTTAATAAGATGTGGAGCAATGCCATTGCCAGAATTAGACTTTACAATAATTAAATAATTGAATCTGACTGGTTAGATCATAGGGTTCACCACTAATGATGTAAGTGAGATATAATTGAACAATAATTTAATCATCGCAGTTCAAGAGGCATATCCCTCCTCTCCCTTCAAACTCAGCAATAGGTAAAAACGATTAGGACTTTTCAGTCATTAATGTGACCTTTCCATATTTTTTTCAGAATTGAATATTATTTTGGCTAGAATTGTCTAGAGAGCCAGAAGAGGTTGACCAAATAATTAAAGATTAATATTTATAATTAGGTATATTCTTTGTTTCCCTCTTTTTTTTACGTAGGGATTTTGGGTAACACATGGGAAGTAAAGTTATTAATGTGACTCTTTTTTGTATAATATATTCTTTTAGAGTTGTTCATCATTTAGACTTAATTGAATGGAGTACAAGAAGAAACCAATTGAATGATTATTAAGACTGAAATCTATCAATACTGGTTGTAATATTTGAACAAAGAGGTATTTGTCAGATGATTCAATTGGATATTAAGTTTTGTTATAAAATGCTGGGCACTAGGGGGTGGAATGGTTTGTAGGATGGGCAATACAGGGTCAACAAATGAATTTAGTTGTTGCAATGGGTCTCGTGGGGTTTTAAGAGTGATATAATGAACTATGTATTTTAAGATAATTAGCAATTATTGTAATATTAAATCTTGGTGTTCATCCTTGGTTGTGGTTAATATTAGAATGGAGACAGGTAGGCTTTATAAGGTTGGAGTGAGTGCAGGTTCAGAAGATACCTTGAATTGTCATGTACAGGTTACATGGTGAATGTTTTTGTTAAATTTGTTTTCAATTTATTGATTGGTGTATATGTATTTTCTTTCAGCCCTGATGATGTCCGGGGTAGGACAAAACGCGTAGGCTGAAAAGACTTCATAAATATGTAACATATTGATTCATCTGCAACAATTTTGGAATAAAAATTGGAATATTTTATTGGAACTTGGCCTGCTGACTGTTTGCTGAAGAAATATATTAATACATTGTTGATATGGACATTACCATAAGACATTCCTTTCCATATTTGTGATTTCACTTCGAGGATTGTGGCCAGGAGTGTTGGGCTACAGAGAGTTAAGCGTCTTCTTTTGAAACTTTGAAGAAAAGTACTGAACAGTGACTACAGTGCACATTTTTTTTGTCCTCACCGCCTTGCTTTTGGTACTAGATTTGCAAATTTACTTTACTTGTAAGTCCCTTCTAAAGTGCTATACCATATACCCGGGGTCATTAATCTCATTCTACTAGTGGGTCTGCAGACCTGATTGTGCCACCCCCAGTCTGGCTGAAAAATACACATCTGGGCTGGGTAACAGCTGCACTTTGTGCATTCTCTCCAGACAGCCACAGGAAGGTGAGGCTCGTCTGCATTCTGAGCACTCATCTGCACTCTGATTAGTCTTCCTAGACAGGGAGGAATGGGAGGTGCTGACACTTATACTTCAATAGGTAGTGCCCTGTCCACACACAATGCACTGATTCACCCCAGACAGTTAGCCTGGCAGACATGACTGGGTTGAAAGGGATCTTTGTGCACCTCAGAGAGCTCCTTTGAAGTCACCCCCTACATCAAATGCAGTTTTGGGTATAAGTACCAGGGCTCTGACCCTACCACAATAGCACACTACTGGACCTGGGAATAACTCTGCTGGAGTAAAGACTGCTGTGCTGTAAGGATTGCCACTTTGCATTAACTGCTTCTCTGCTTTCCTGAGCTGCCCTGCTGTTTACTGATCTGGAGTGGACCCATCTCACTTGAACCCAGAGTGACTCCAAGGGCTTACTGGTTTGCCTCCTGCTTTCTAAAGTCTTGGGGACACAAAAGACTTCCAGCATTCCTGATGGTGCTGCTGGACTCTACCTTTTGTGAGTCCGACCCTTGCTGGAGGTGCCCCTCCAGTCTCGGGCCTCAGAATTGGATTCTTCAACTGATTTCTGCAAAAACCGACTCATCCCACCGACTGCGTGAGAATATCCCACCACATCGCCCTTTGATGCTCACACAGAGGCTGGTCAATGACAGCGGATCCACAGTCGCGCAGATCGACAATGACATGCTGCACGGTTCAGCAATGATGCATTGCATTCACTTCAACTGAGATTGATGATGACGCAGGACCCCCTGTGTGCGACTCGACAATGATGCAGTAGGCTTTCGGTGTCAACACTTGCTCCAACCAAGGTATTTCTTCATCATAACCTATCTGGGTCCTGTAGCCGGCCTATTGTGCACATTATATATACTTTCACAGTATTGCCTCCTATTATTTTATATATTGTATTTTCCAAACCATTGAGCCCCAGTGGGCAACAGTTACTGTGCTTAAACCTTTGCTATCTGACAGTCCTTTTGCAAATACATTTGGATCCACCAACATCCACCTCTGAAACATCAAATATAAAGTGCATTACTATCACCATTTTCCATCTCAACCTTATACTTGTGATAAACTTACATCTGTCAAAAAATTAAAACCAATAAAGCTGATCCACTTAAAAATCAATTCTCTAAATGGCAGGAAGAAGGCCCCTTCATTAATTGTTAGTGTTTTCTCAGGATTTTCTCCCCATTGTTCCTGTTTTACTGTTTCTTTACAGGTGCATGTACAGGCCCTCTTCCATATTCAGGCCCCATGGAGTCTCTGATTTGATTCAGTTATATACCTTGACTCCAGTTGCTTTAACCTCCTTTCTCTGTGTCCTCCTCGCAGATTGAATGGAACAACATCCAACACAAAATAAGGTAGACTCATTACTTTTCTCTTATGCTGTTCCTCAAAGTACCTCGCTACTGGGTAACCCTGATCATGGTTTTTGATAGCCCTGAGATGCTGGAGAATTCTCTTATGTACGGGTAGGATCGTGCTCCCAATATATGCCAGATGACATGGGTATCTCAGTAGGTACACAGCATCTTTGGTCTAAACTGCCCTTTAATGAATTTAGTGCAGGTCATGAGTCGCAAGATGTATTGTGTTGTATTCTTCCCATGTTGATTGCTTTGCATCTCCCACATTTTTTAAAACCTTTTTTTAACAGCCAGCTACATAGATATAACCTCTTTCCTGTTCTCAGGGCTGCTGCTCACCAGATCTTGTCTCATTGATTTATCCCACCTAAAAGTGATACCCGGCCTACGTGGGGCTGCAGTTCTCAGTATTGGATTATTTCTGATCAGTTGCCAGTATCTGTGCATGATTGCTCTTATCACTGCCTCTTGTGTGTTGTAGGTGGAAATGAGCCTAAAGTGGGAGTCAAAAACCTTCTGTTTCACTTTGTTCTTGCCTTTGAATAAGATTTGCTCTCTAGATTTGGACATATCTTTTGAAATGAAGGTCTGAATGCAGTCTTCTGTATATTCCCCAGTTCAAAATTATTTTTCTCAGGTCATTTACTGCCGTCTCCTCTTCTGTCTTAACACTACAATTATGTCTGACCCTTAGACTTTCCCCATTAGGGATCCATTCAACTAAGTAATGTGGATGGAAACTGATCGAATGCAACAGCGTGTTCCCAGCTGTAGGTCTCCTAAAAAGTTTTGTTTCCAGCTTGTTCCCTTGAATGTAGACTGTAAGATCTAAGAAATTCACCTCTGTGTAAAATGTAAGTTGAGGTTATTGGCCTCTACTGTGCATAAACGGTCTGGCACTTTCCTCCGTGCATTTCCATATAATAAAAGAAATCGTCGATAAAACAACTCCAGTAAAAGACATGTTCCTCCCACTCATCTAGATACTCAGCACAAGACCACCTGCCGTATGCAAATATGCATAGCTAGGGGAGAAGCAGGTGCCCATCATTGTGCAACACATCTGTTGAAACAGCTCACCCTTATACAAGAAGAAGTTGCTGTTAAGGCAATTTTCTATCACTGATAGCAGCATTTTGGTGTGCTGTCATAAATGCAAATGTCTAGTTCCAAGAAAATGTCTCATTGCTCTCATTACATCACAGGGCTGAATGCTTGTATATAATGAGGTGACATCGACTGTTACTAAAAAATAATCTATCTCTCTTTGGAGATCATATATTTTCTGCAAGAAATCGCCTTTATCTTGAATGTGGGACAGGAGATTTTTCACAATATCATCTAGGAAGTGGGCAACATATTACGATACATCTTCCAATCAACTACTTTTGGCAGAAATTATGGGACTTCCTGGGGGGTTGTCCCTGTTTTTATGAGTTTTAAGTATCAAATAAAACACAAGTGTAACTGGATGATTTTTCTTTAAAAACTGATATTCATCCTGGCTTAATAGTCCCTGATCTCTCCATGATTTCAGATCTGAGTGTACATTGGTAAGAGAACGTGCCATGATATATTTAGTGACACGACAATAACAATCCTTGACATTCAACTCTCTGTGGCCTCAGCCAAATACTTCTCTCTTTCCCACAATACTATTTTGCCACCTTTATCACATTGCATAACCACACATTTAGTTTTCATTTGCAATGAATTCATCAGGTAATTTTAGTCCTTCTCTTGTTCACTGTATACATCTCTTCTACTACTTTCACTGTATAAGGGTTTTAATTAGTTGATGACAAGGTCACTAAAATATCAATGGAATCCCGTCCCTTTACTGGTACAAATTTGGACTTTGGCTTAAAGTTCATCCGAATGTTACATACGTTTCAAGTCTGTGTTCCCAACCAAAGTTTCTTCACTCAGTTGTGCCTGAATACCTTCATTGGCCATTTTCAGTTCTCGTAGTCCTAACATCAATTTATATAATCAACTTGTAGTACATTGGAATAATCCACTGGATGTTTTGTAGTTTTCAATTTGTTTTTCTTTGGCTGAGTCATCAAAAATGTCTTTAGTTTCATGAACCTTACTATATTGAAGAAATCAATTTTTGAGGATATTGATCTCTTTCGTTGTCAGAGTAATGTCAGTAAGATTAATGATTGAGTTGTCTGTACCTGATGCTGGCTCATCTACTTCTTGGCCCGTTTCCCCGTCTTCTCCTACCATTGGTTGTTATTGGTTTCTCCTTGCTCCCCTTCGCCGCTTCCACCTCTGCCTCTTTCTCTTGGTGGCTTGGTGTTTTGGTAAAGTTGTCTTGGGCAGAGGTCGAACTGCCTGACCTGCCTTAAAAAATCCAACTCTTCAATCACTGAAGGGATTGCATCTCTTTGTTGTACCATCCACTTCTTCTAAATCAGTATCTACCCCTGAACTGACTATGCTACTTAACTCGGGCCGGTTATCCTGTCCCACTGTTATAGTTTCACAATGGTGCTGCCTGTGAATGTTGTCATACTTTCTTTTAAACATTTACCTTTTACGATGGCCACGTCTCTCCTCCGCTTCTCTGCTTTTCCTGACTCCAGTCCGGAAGAAGCTGCAGAAAACACCCAGCACACAGGCTCCCCTGAGCCAATCACAATGCTTCAATGCAGTGCTGTGATTGGCCTGAGGACAGTGGATCAACAGTCAGATTTGGACAGGGAGCCTGTGCATATTCCCCACCAGGCTGTTGATTACAGCCTGGTGGGCAATATGCAAAGCATGCATTGGCTGGCCAAGCAGTCATGTGCACCTAGGGGCTCATTCCGATGTCGGTCAGGAAGACTCCGAAACGCATTCGGATTCTCCAAACCTGTACCTGAACCCATTTTTCCGACAGACTCGGAAACATTTCTGACCAATCGATTACCATAGAGGGAACCGTTCGGTCTTTCCGACCGGCATTCGGAGACTCCGAGTCGGTCGAAGCCGAATTGTGCAGGTCTATTGACCGCGTTTCCAACCGACAAATTACGATGTGGGATTTGAACAGCCTTTCCGAATTGGTCTGTCTGGCATGAAACGGCTGTCGGAAACTGACTTTGGGGGGCCATAGCAGGCCCCCCTTCACCCGGAGGCATCCGGTTGGGGTTACCCATGGGACACCTCTTTACAACCATGCACTATGTGGCAAGCATCATGGGGTGCCCGCCACAGAGAGCAAGGTTTTACGCAACCAACCCATTTTTCAGTGGGAGCCTGTGTTGTTGGTCAGAACACAGACTCTCATTGAAGTCAATGGGTGTCTGACTGAACGGTGTTCGAAAACATCGTAAGCGGTCGGTCGGACTCCCTGAACCTGAGTCAGTCAGAAATTACTCTGACAGTCGGTCTGAATGCTTACTGCTCGACAATGCAATGAGGCTTTTAGTGTGCACAGTCCACTCCTCCTCCCACCCTGAGACACCAGCCCCGCCTGACCTAACCCAGCCCGCAGCAACTAACAATAAAACGATAATAACCTTGCTATTTTTCCTCTTTTCACTGCTCTAAGAGCAGTGGGGTGACACTCCTCCACCATAGCAGAGGATCCACCACTTGGATATTCTAGTTTCAATCTTCCGGGTGCACAACCTCTTTGGCATATTGTCTAGCAGGTCTATTGCTGTGCTCAGCTCTCTGTCTTTAATTACCTCCAGAGATGGGAAGGCTGTTGTAAGCCGCAAAGCATATTCTTTCAACATATGTGTGTTGAACTATTTAATTACACTTTTCCTTTCAGACTCCAGTTTAGTCATTCTTGTATCCAAACAACTGGTGAATAAAGTGTAACAATATGTTAAACCATGCTTTCAGTAAGACATGTAATGTTGGTTTCACATCTAGGAAATGGAGTGCCAAATTCACATTGCTTCCCACCACAGGCTTGATCTAATTCCTTGCAACTGTGAGTTTAGCAACAGCTCCAGCTATTGAAAAGGTTAAGTCTATAATCAAACACATCACCAACAATTCCCAACATAATGCGCTAAATTACTAATTCGAGCTTGCGCTAGCAAATCCTGAAAACACTAATTTGCAATGCACCAATGTACATTGTAATTCGCAATTGTCATTGTGAATAGCAATGCACACATTTCAATCCATTGCGTGCTGCAGATAGTTGGAGGTATCAAAGGGTCATGCAAACCTCATTGTGAAATACAGTAGAATGCACAAATGTTTGACTACTCCTGCAGCTGCAAATTATTGAATGCTTCCCAACTCCCAAGTGCAGGCAGTAATAGTTTGAAAAGTGTAAACCATTAATTTCTGACAGGTTACACTCTGCTTTTGCAAGAGACTGGCATGGCTGTAGGGGTAAAGATTACAATTAGTCCCTATTTTTTGGGCATAGTGTAACATTTGTCCCTTTAAGTGAAAGGGACAGCAGGGCAGTGCATTGTGAAATCATATGCTGAGGAAAAGGTCTCCTGTAACTTGTGAGTCTCCATCCCAACATGCAATGCCCAATGCCCTAAAGCAAAGTGCACATTCTTGTCCCGTTAATATTAATGATGGGGACATACACTTCTCAATGCACACAGCCCATATGCACAACAAATGATAAATAAATGAATAGTACCATTTGTAAAGGATTAGATTGCACTGAATGCTGGGTAAGGCTCTACACTACGTGCAGCCTCTATATGATCAGGCATAATATTTATTTTTGCAGCTGGATAGGTTTTAAGTGCAATGATAATATAAAGAATCATAGACCAAACACCGGTGGCAACTAGGGCTGCATTTGAATCATTTGGTATTAGACATTGTTAGAAATTCGGTTTCTGGTTGGGAGAGGTGTGCACTCTGTCCAAGCAGGAACCAGAATCCTAGTAAGGGTACATCATAACACACCCTAAATTAACCTGTGCTCACTCTCTGGTAGCTAAGCACAGAACTGTCTGTATTAACTTAAGAAGCAATGTGTAAAGTATTTGTGCAACACTTCAAACAGTAGCACAGTGAAAACACCAAAAATACTTCACAGCAGGTTAGAAAATTAGAACTAAGTTTTATAAATAAAACAAGACCAAGACAACAAGAATCCAATAAGTAGAAGTCGAGATATGCATTTATACAGAATAAATGTGAAAATAGTGCGTAGAAGTAATAAGCTCCTTTTTGGGCTATCTGGTTGCTCTGGACAGGAGAAAGTCAAAGGTTCTGGCTGACCGTGATGGTGCACGGGCCAGATACAGAGACCCTGCTGAACAAAAGCATCTTGATCCTTGTTACAACAGCAAAGATGCGGGGTGAAACAAAGTGAAGGTGATGCGCCGGTTCTGAAGATGATGTGCCTGCTCCGAGATTCTCTGGGTTTATCCACACCGTTGAGGGAATGAGTCAGTCAGCTCTCTGGAGTGGTGCCAATGCACTTGTTACGATAGTGATGCACTGGATCTGAGTACTATACGCCAATTCTTTTCCCGCAACAGCTGTGATGCATCAATTCTGCTCTCAAAGCAGAGAATGTGTTGGTTCTGCTGGAGCAAGTACCTGGGTCCCTTTCCAATGGGCCAGGCAGAGAAGCAATGTGGAAAACTGTTATATCCATGAGTCTTCAAATCCGGAGGCTAGTGAGCTAGTGATTGGAGTCACTCTGAGTTCAAGTGAAGTAGGTCCAGCCTTTACCCAGTCAGAGAAAGCAGCAGGCTGTAATGTCCACAGCAACAAATGGGTCCACCTCTTGACATCCCCAACTCTGATCAGAATACACAGAGTATTGAGGCGTTCAAGCGAGGGAAAGGTATTAGGGTAGGAACAGCGGGGGATGGGATAAATGTAAGTCAAGAACACAAGGTTAATACAGTCCTTAACACTGGCTACTCTCATATAGTCTCACTAAGAAGAATATTATCTGAATACAACATGACTTGGCTGCTGTGTTCCTCTCTATCATCAGTAAAGACACCGCTGTCTATTGTAAAAGTACATACCTACAACAACAAATAAATATAAAGAGATTACCACTCATTTCACACCCATTCTTTATATGATAGGAAGCCAAGCTTACACATACATACCCTCTCGCTTTCCCAAATGAAACAAGAAAAAGAAAACAGAGTGAAAAAAGAAGAGTCTCTTCCTTGGTTTGAGGTTTGAAGTGATAACAGTTCAGGTGTTAAATGTCTTGATGCTGGGTTCATGAGGCTTCCACACTGTACCCAAATGTCTAATCTTGCACTCAGATTATAACAATCTATATATCTTAATACCCACCCTGGTTATACTGAGAGAGAAACAAAAACAAAGAAAAGTATCCGAAAATGAAACAGCCAGTCTCCTTTACCAACAGTACCTCGTTTTCCTCCAAACGCGGGAGCGTTGAATCCTAAACTCTGATCCTGGCAGTATGTGTTACTCGAGCCTGAGCAACACCAGAAAACAACCAACAACTAGTTCTTTACTCCCATCCGCTATTGCTGAAGACACTCTAACACCAAAGCACCCTAACAGCGATAGCGTAACAACCGGTCACGGCCCAATGTGGAACACCAAAGACTCCGGCATTCACTGAGCCCTCAGAACAGCACACGGGCTGAATCCAGCTCTCCCAATGAGAGTGTGCAGACCTCCGTCTGCCGACAAGTACCCACGGCGGAAGCAAGGCACACTCACTTCACCACAAAGAACTCCGCTCCAGAACAGATCTCCAGAGACTGACGAACGAACTCCAACGGAAGACTCCTCATGCAGCAGTGCAGCTGCATCGCTACCTTCCTTCCAAACAACAAGAATTGCGCACATTTACACAGCGTGCGTCTGTGAGTGAAATACCCCATGGCCCCTCCCAGAGCTGGATGACCTCCTGGGATTTGTAGTCCACGGGTACAATTCCTTAATAATGTAACGCACTGTAGACGCACCCGATCAGTGCCTGACAGTACGGCCCTCTCCCATGCACCTCCTAGAACCAGGTTTGTCGGGATTGCGGAAGTGAAAGAGACGAATGGCCTGGGGAGCATGGACATTATTGCATGGTTTCCACGAATCGTCTTCTGAGGGATATCCCTTCCAGGAAATGAGATGCCACCACCTTCTCCTCCGATACTTGGAGTCCAACATGCGTCATACTTACATATTCAAGCTGACCATCCTGGATCACCGGAGGAATGGCAAGACGGTTTAAGCAGACCACAGTGGAAAACGGGATGGATCCTAAGGGAAGCAGGCAGTTTCAGCTTGTATGCCACGGTATCAGTTTCACGCAGAACAGTGTATGGGCCAACAAATTTGGGATGAAATATACTGCGAACTCTGAAACGGATGTTCTTAGTGGAAAGCCATACATGATCTCAAGGCTGATAACTGGGTCCTTCTTGGAGATGTCTGTCTTCCCATAACTTGTATGTTTGTTTGGCTTGTTTCAGGTTGGTCTGCACCTTTTTGTGCATCGCTTGTAGATGCCTCATTTGTGACATAACAGTAGGTTGATTAATGATATCACTGGGAACGGACAGCGGTAGTACTTTCGCATCACATCTGGTGTTGACCCTGAATGGTGTTTCTTTTATGGAACTGTGCCAGGCGTTGTTGTAGGACAGTTTGGCTAACCACAACAAAGACACCCATGAGTCGTTTGCTTCCTTAGCATAACAACAAAGGTATTTTTTGAGAGTCTGGTTTAGTCGTTCTGTTTGGCTGTCGGTCTCTGGGTGAAAACTAGTAGACAAGGCTACCTCCACCTGAAGAGCCTTGTACCATCCTCGCCAGAACCTTGCAATGAACTGTGGATCTCTATCGGACACAATAACCCTCGGAAGCCCATGTAACCGCACCACCTGAGACAAATGCAGCTGAGCGGTCTGTCCTGCTGTGGGTAGATTTTTACATGTAATGAAAAGCCCCATTTTTATGTGAGACTGGCAACAACGACTAGAATGGCATTGTATCCCTGATTCAGTGGCAGACCAAGAACAAAGTCCATACTAATGGTTTGTCATGGTTGCGATGGTGTGGGCATGGGTATCAGTTTTCATTTAGACTTTGATTGTTCTCCTTTTGCACGAGCACATGTTTGACAATGAGCCACCCATTGTGATACATCTTTGGCCAACCTGTCCCACCAGAACTGTCGCTGTAGCAGTCACAGTGTTTTAGAGCATCCCAGATGGCCTGCTAGAAGGGAATCATGACACCAGTTTAAAGCCTTCAGCCTAAGTTCTTGTGAAGGTAAATACAGTTTGTTCCTAACAAAAGGCAATCCGTGTTTGAAGGTTCTGTGTACATTTTGGTCCACCTATTTCTGCCACCAAGCAAGGGATCGATGAGTTTTGACCTCCTCAAGAAAATGCTCCAGCGTGATAAACACAACACCTTATCGGGACTAACAATTGCCTCAGTAATGCCCTTCCATGGCCCAGAAAGGTCCTCTTGGCGGAATAGCGCATCTGCTTTTCTGTTTTCGGAACCAGGATTGAAAAGTCACTACAAAGTCATATTCTGCGAAGAACAACATCCATCGCATCTGTCTTTGAGTGAGTTGTCTCGCCGTTATCATGTACTGAAGGTTTCAGTGGTCCGTGTGAACCGTGACTAGATGGAGGCCCCCCCACAGATAATACCTCCACTCCTGGAAGGCTTTCTTTATTGCCAATAGTGCTCTTTCTGCTACTGTATAATTAATCTCGGAGGTATTGAGTTTCCTGGACAGAAAGGCAACCGGATGCAACTGTCCCGTATGTTTATCACGTTGTGATAGGACAGCTCCTACTGCTATGTCAGATGCATCAGCCTCTACTATGAACGGGATCTCAGTTTGCGGATGTTTCCGGATTGGTGCAGTTGTAAAGGCTTTCTTTAGATAGGTAAAGGCTTCCATGGCCTCGGGGTTCCAACAACAATGGATTCCTTTTCTTAACAGTCGTGTTATAGGAGAGACCAGGCGAGAAAAGTGAGAGATGAATCTCCCGTAATAATTGTAGAAAACCAAGAAACATTGTACCTCTCTCACAGTCTTAGCAACGGGCCACTCTTTAACCACTTTTACCTTTCTCTCAGCCATGCTTAACCCAGAGGGTTTTCCACATAACCCCCAGGAACTCGACCTTCTCCTCATGAAACTCGCATTTGTTCAGCTTGCAAAAAAACCTATGCTCTTGTAACATCTTTTACGTGTATTTCCTGGTTGATGGAATAAATCAGGATGTCATCAATGTAAACAACAACAAATCTATCTACATATTCTTTGAGGACATCATTTAGGAAGTATTGAAAAAGGGGCCGGGGCATTACATAACCCGAAGGGCATTACCAGATATTCAAATAACCCACAACATGTTTTAAAAGCCGTCGTCCACTCATCTCCCTCGCGAATCCAAACCAAATGATAAGCCCCTCTGAGGTCCAGCTGGGTGTAGATATTGACTTCCCTCACCTGATCCAGTAGCACTGGAATGAGTGGAAGAGGGTATGGATTTGTCACTGTGTTCTTATTTAACATGCGATAGTCGATGCATGTTCTTAAATCCCCATTAGCTATTGCTTTGAAGGAAAGTGGTGAGGTTGCCGGTGAACAGGAGGATATTATAAAACCTATGTCTACATAGTGATCTAGGTACTCCCTTAGATGTTTCATCTCAGATAAGGCATACACCCTACAAGAAGGGATGGTTGCTCCGGCAATCAGATCTATCTGACAATCATAGTCACGGTGAGGAGGTAGTATTTCCGCCCTAGCCTCACAAAAAACCTATTGATAAAATGTATAAACTGAGGGCAGCCCAGTCTCTTTTTCTGCTGCATTGGCAATATGGAACCCATGAGTAAGAGCTAAAGTGTGAGAACTAGAGAATTGCAAACAACTCTGCATGCACTCTTCTGACTGGAATACCACTATTTTTCGTTTTCAATCTATAGTGGAATTGTGTTGCCATAGCCATGGCATGCCCAAAATTACCTCGTACTGAGGTGCATCAATAATATTCAATGTTAGATCTTCTACATGGTCTTGTTGGTCCACCTTCAGTATCAGTCCTACTAATTCTGTTTGTTCGGTGATAGGACTGGATGTTAAGGGTGTACCATCCACGGGCAAAACCTTTTCAGGATTCTCTCTAGGAACACGCTGTAGTTCTAAACGTTTTACCAACCGACAGTCTATAAATTCCCCAGTGGCCCCAGAGTCGATCATCACCCATACCTGGTGTACCTGTTAACCAGCCGTAAGGATCACGGAGAGTACAATATGTGATTCTGTATTTTTTAACTCAGTTACTGCTAACGAGGGCAACTTCAAGTCCTGCCTCTCGTGTGTTTCTACTGCCAATTCCGCCTCTGATGTACCCCCATCGACAGTGGTCTGCAGTATAGTGACCGCCACCTTTTTCCTGGAATAGAAGGAACCCTGTTTCTTGGGCTTATGAGGGCCTTCTTTCACGAAATGGCCCTTCTTCCCACAGTACATACATAAACCTTGTGCCCTACGACTCTCTCTCTCTCTTCTCGACAAAGGCGCTCTGATGGCTCCCACATTCATGGGCACTTATCCCTGTTCATTAGAGGGTATGGCCGGCCTGTTCACTCTCTCCATGCTAGCATATGTTCATTCCCCTCTCTTATGCTCCCCACATCTTTCGGCCAGCCGATGATCCAAATGTAAAGTGAGATTCATAAGATCTGTATATGTGGTGGGTTGAGGATCGATTTGGATGTCGCGCAGATCCCGATAGTACAGCGACATTCTCTTCTCCTCAGACCGTGCAGTTTCGGCTATCAACCTATTAAATGATGTCAAATAAGTAACCAAATTTAGTTTTTCCTGCCTTAACTCTAGGAGCTCCCTATCTGCACTAAACGTGGTAGCACGTCAATCACATACCCTTTCAAATTCTCTACGAAAGGCGTTCCAGTCAGAGAGCAAAGGATCGTCATTTTGTACTAACGGTACCGCCCAATTAGCCGCATCCCCCGTCAGGTATGAAATGGCAAAAGCCACTCTAGAGTAGTTGTTAGAGAAGGAAGCTGGCTTGCATGAGAAATGCAACATAATCTGAGTTAAATAAGTCTGTATCTTCATAGGATCCCCAAAATATCTCTCAGGACTAGCCAAAGGAATAGGTGGAGATACAGTCACCTGTATTTGTGAAGTGGATGTCGATGCATCAAAAGTGCTGCTGTTTCAGCCCTTGATGTACCTAATTCTTGTTGGACTAACACCAGTGCTTGCAACACGTCGTCTAAGGACGCCATCTTTGTGAGTTGCACAGACCGGGAGGAGTAAATATCTTGGGTGCGTAATTCTGTAACGTCCACATAAACTCCTCAGAATCCGGGCGATGCACAAATGGGTCCACCTCTTGACATCCCCAACTCTGATCAGAATACACAGAGTATTGAGGCGATCAAGCGAGGGAAAGGTATTAGGGTAGGAACAGCGGGGAATGGGATACCTGTAAGTCAAGAAAAACAAGGTTAATACAGTCCTTAACACTGCCTAGTCTCATATAGTCTCACTAAGAAGAATATTCTCTGAATACAACATGACTTGGCTGCTGTGTTCCTCTCTATCATCAGTAAAGATACTACCGCTCTCTGCTGTAAAAGTACATACCTACAACAACAAATAAATATAAAGAGATTACCACTCATTTCACTACCATTCCTTATATGATAGGAAACCAAGCTTACACATACATACCCTCCTTTCGCTTTCCCAAATGAAACAAGAAAAAGAAAACAGAGTGAAAAAAGAAGAGTCTCTTCCTTGGTTTGAGGTTTGAAGTGATAACAGTTCAGGTATTAAATGTCTTGATCCTGGGTTCATGAGGCTTCCAAACTGTACCCAAATGTCTAATCTTGCAGTCAGATTATAAGAAATGATATAACCTAATAACCACCCTGGTTATACCCAGAGAGCAACAAAAACAAAGAAAAGTATCTGAAAAGAGACAGCCAGTCTCTTTTACCAACAGTACCTCCAAACGCGGAAGCATTGAATCCTCAACTCTGGTCCGGGCAGTACGTGTTACTCGAGCCCGAGCAACACCAGAAAACAACCAGCAACCGGTTCTTTCCTCCCATCCGCTATCCCTGAAGACACTCGAACACCGGAGCACCCTCACTGTGATAGCGGAACAACCAGTCACGGTCCGACGTGGAACATCGAAGACTCCGCCATCCACTGAGCCCTCAGAACAGCGGAAGCAAGACACACTCACTTCCCCACAAAGAATTCCGCTCCCGGCACAGAACTCCGGATAATGACGAACGAAGCTCCAACTGAAGACTCCTCATGCAGCAATGCAGCCACACCACTACCTTCCTTCCAAACACAAGAATTACGCATGTTTACACAGTGTGCGTATGTGAGTGAAATACTCTGTGGCCCCTCCCAGAGCTGGATGGCCTCCTGAGATTTGTAGTCCACTGGTACAATTCCTTATTAATGTAACGCACTGTAGGCGCACCCGATCAGTGCCTGACTGTACGCCCCTATCCCATGCGCCTCCCAGAACCAGGTTTGTCAGGATTGCAGGAGTGAAAGAGACAAATGGCCTAGGGAGCATGGACATTATTGCAAGGTTCCCAGCAATCGTCTTTTGAGGGATATCCCTTCCAGGAAATGAGATACCACAACCTTCCCCTTCGATACTTGGAGTGCAACACATGTCAGCAGGGCAGCACAGTAAGGCAGCAGCCTTCCAAAGCAGCAGAGTGACAGAAGTTATGCACAGCAGTTCTTCTTCCTGGCACAGTTGTTTCAAGTCCAGAAGTATACTTTCTTGGTGGGGTCACAGACCCAGTACTTATGTCAAGTTGTGCCTTTGAAGTGGGCTTGACTGCAAAGAAGGGCTTTGAAGAGCATAAAAGGCCCCCCTTCCTGCCCTGCTCCAGACTCACTACAGGGGTGTAGGCAGCCCTTTGTGTGTGGACAGGACAGCCTATTCAGGTGTAACGGTGAGACTGTGCCCATCTCCAACCTCCGATCCTCCCAGGAAGATCCATCAAGTCCCACCTAAGTTCCCTTTATGTGTGGCTATCTAAAGGGAACACACAAAGTCCACACATTTCTTCCCTGAATATGCTTCTTAGACATCTATTAAACCGGTTTTCATTCTGGGAGCTCTCAGACAAAACAAGCTGAAAGAACTGAAAGTTGTTATACTGTCCACTTACATAATTCATTTTGTCATAGGTGAAATCTGTCTCAGTAAACTCATCTTGAAAATAATGTTTGATATAATCAGAATAAGAGTTTGGACCTCTGCACAAAATAAATATAATACGTAATTTGGTCAAAGTACGGAATGAAACGAACTTCAGGATGACATATTGCTTCCTTTCAGATCAGTTCATATAGAAAACTCGTCAGCAAATATGTACTCTTCATACAAAGATTTTGTTTGGGATGAAATTCTCAGAATTAAAGTCTATTTTTAGACATGAGAACAGAGGCCTTGCAGATATTAAGCATGCATCCACAGAGTCTGCTGAGTTCGTGTGGTTCCTTTTTGCCCATGAGAAAGAAAGATTTTCATAATGTTATAGCATCTGAGCAATAAAATATTCAAATGTTTGTACTTTTTTGTTAGGACGTTCAAACTGATTGTGCCTGATATTAAGAACTAAGGATCACATTTATTTTACAAATGATTGAGGGTGTGGTTGTATCATTAAAGTCACACTACTCTCATAAGAAACAATTGTGAGACCTCCCTGCTCACACATACCCACCTACTGCTTTGGCTCAAAAATAGTGCCTTGATAAATGTAGTGAATTTCTAGCAAATGGGTATTTGCTTAAATAAGGTCCAAAGAAATTCTCTGAAACCCTTTTTGAATGCTTTATTGACATCCAAAAAGATAATTGACATATTTGAATCTTCTGCAATTAATATCACAACTGTGTAAGTGGGGGTAGAAATAAGTATGCTGTATGGGCCACAATGTTCAGATTTTGAAGATACTCCCACCTCAGTAACTTCTCAAAATGAGTTTCTGGGTAAATTTGAGGTGTCTCAAAATCCATCTCAGTGATGTAATTGGGGAAGGAGGTAAGTGTTTCTATTGTTGATTAAAAGACCTTTAAGGCCAATGATGTATTAGATCAATGTATGGGCCATTACTAAGGCAGTGGTATTGCAGGAAGGCATGTAAAAGCTTCTTTGATGGATGATTGCCGAAAGGTACCTTGGGTAAATTTGTATTAGGGATGCGTTTATTGAATTGACAATTAGCTCTATAGTCAGATCTTGATACAATATGTAGGCAATCTATAGTTCTCATTAAGGATCATTTTTTAACCTCTTCAGTGCCCATGACGAGATAGTCTCGTCATGGAGCACGGTTGCGCTGTTCCCATGACGAGACTATCTCGTCATGAACCCCGCCCGCTAATGTAAAGCCCGGCACAGGGCGGGGAAAGGGCGGGGCACTGAAGGGGTTAACAAGAATGCTGACTTATTGTGTAAGTGTAAGAAATCAGGTTGCCGGTTGAGGGGGGTGAAACCCTACTCAATCAGGAACCACAATCCTTGTCAGGGTGAAGTCATAAACAAACCCTAAATTAACCTGTGCTCAACCATCGAGTAGTTTGGCACATAGCAGTCAGACTTAACTCAGAGGCAATGTACAAAGTATTTGTGAAACAGTACTACAATGAAAACACACCACAAAAGGGATCCAACAACAGATTAGAAAAATAAGAGTAGTCTTTAATTAAAATAACAAGACCAAATTGACAAAAATCAATCAATAGATGTAATGGTGGACACACGATTTCTGACTTTAAAAGTATAACTTATTATCCATCAAAGGCCCGATACTTCAGGAGCAGCATACATCAGCAGCCTTCCTTGTAGCTCATTGCCCATCTTCTCGCGCACCAACTCCTGCCCCTTCATTCTAAGTTACATTACAATCTACCTGGCGCTACGAAGTAGCATCAGGGACACTGTATGACATCAGTACATTTCCATATATATCACAACACATCCCTTATGCTATATGATGATCTAGAACATGAATATAAATCAAACAAATAATGAAATAATAATAATAACATACAAGATAATGAATGCAGCTATCTATAAATAATGGTATTTCATTCGGTTTCCTTCTTAAAACTCTGTGTTTTTTTCAATACTTACACACATAGCCTTTGAACTTGGCAGGTTTATTAAGTCTTTTACTCACTCTTCCCAGTTGTGCATCATCATTAGTTATGAGGGAACTCCTACTGAAGGATGACCCACACTCTTATTGTGTTCACTGAACGAAGTAGTGGAAAACTCTCTTTTCACTTAATTATTGCCATCATTACCATCATCACCTACCACATCCCTACCACCCATAACCCCCTCCACATCACCTGACTTCTGGAGCCCATCCACTTGCCAAACTGAACTTTTATACTCTGATTCTCATTTCTTGTTCCTATAGGGAAATCCAACTTAAATGCCATACCTTACCATCATTAAGCAAAACTGAATTGCAATACACTTTGACAACCTTTAATGGAGGAAGGAATCTTCCCTTGATTTTCGTATTTACTCGAATATCCTCCTGTTTTTTTTACGCTCACCCAGTCACTTTCCAATATTTTAACTTTTTTACGGTTATGTTTTCCATCATAATATCCTTTGCAATTTCTTTTCACCTTAGACAATTGTTTCTTCACCATAGTAGATGTCCATTTACTTTTCATGGATTTTGACATCCACTCCACATTGTCTTTCATGAATGGGGTCCTACCTCTCATAAGTTCAAAAGAACTGAACCCTGTGGACCTACTAAGTGATAGCCTTTTATGACTCTGTTGAAGCACTCAACAGCACACTTACCTGCTGGATGATATATAGAGGTGGTTGTGTTTACTATATCAATTCTTTTTAAGTATGAATGTAATATTTCTGATGAGAACTGGGTCCCATTGTCTGTCAAGATCACTTTCATTAACCCTTCTTTCAAAAATAGTTTGTCCATGAAACACACTGCAGCTTGGGCATCCACCTTGGATACTAAGTCTATGTCAGGCCATTCTGCAAAGTAGTCAAATAGTACTATGAGATATTTAATATCACCTCCTTCATAAATTGGACCCAAAATATCCAATCCTATCCTTTCCCAGGGCATTTCTAGGCTCTCGATGGGACACAAAGGAGGCCTAAAATTTACAAGAGTTTCTTCTGAATTACAACATTACACACATTCTCTGACTTTCTTTTCAATGGCCAAGTCCAAGTCCAATCCATATGATTACATATGTTCAGCAATTTGTCCTTTATTAAATCTGGTGGGATTACTCTTCTATTTTGCAATACTTTGCCTTCCTCAACTGATAGCTCATGCTTCAATTCCCAAAAGACACATAGACCTTCCCCAGGATCTTTTTTAGCCCTCAATCACCCACCTCTGCATTTTCTGCAATACACCAGCTTCTTTCAACTCATCTTCCCCTATGCCACCCTCTCCCTCTGCAATCTCTGCTGCACAACACTTTTCATACTCATCTGCAGGCATTGGTTTTATAGAAAGTGGCGTGGCATCCTGCTTAAAAAATCTGCAATTTTGTTTTCAACTGAAAGTTGTTATACTGTCCACTTACATAATTCATTTTGTCATATGTGAAATGTTTCTCTGTAATCTCATCTTGAAAATTATGTTTGATATAATCTGAATAAGAGTTTGGACCTTTGCACAAGTTAAATATAATACGTAATTTGGTCAAAGTACGGAATGAAACGAACTTCAGGATGACATATTGCTTCCTTTCAGATCAGTTCATATAGAAAACTCGTCAGCAAATATGTACTCTTCATTCAAAGATTTTGTTTGGGATGAAATTCTCAGAATTAAAGTCTATTTTTAGACATGAGAACAGAGGCCTTGCAGATATTAAGCATGCATCCACAGAGTCTGCTGAGTTCATGTGGTTCCTTTTTGCCCATGAGAAAGAAAGATTTTCATAATGTTATAGCATCTGAGCAATAAAATATTCAAATGTTTGTACTTTTTTGTTAGGACGTTCAAACTGATTGTTCCTGATATTAAGAACTAAGGATCACATTTATTTTGCAAATGATTGAGGGTGTGGTTATATCATTAAAGTCACACTACTCTCATAAGAAACAATTGTGAGACCTCCCTGCTCACACATACCCACCTACTGCTTTGGCTCAAAAATAGTGCCTTGATAAATGTAGTGAATTTCTAGCAAATGGATATTTGCTTAAATAAGGCCCAAAGAAATTCTCTGAAACCCTTTTTGAATGCTTTATTGACATCCAAAAAGATAATTGACATATTTGAATCTTCTGCAATTAATATCACAACTGTGTAAGTGGGGGTAGAAATAAGTATTCTGTATGGGCCACAATGTTCAGATTTTGAAGATACTCCCACCTCAGTAACTTCTCAAAATGAGTTTCTGGGTAAATTTGTGGTGTCTCAAAATCCATCTCAGTGATGTCATTGAGGAAGGAGGTAAGTGTTTCCATTGTTGATTAAAAGACCTTTAAGGCCAATGATGTATTAGATCAATGTATGGGCCATTACTAAGGCAGTGGTATTGCAGGAAGGCATGAAAAATCTTCTTTGATGGATGATTGCTGAAAGGTACCTTGGGTAAGTTTGTATTAGGGATGCGTTTATTGAATTGACAATTAGCTCTATAGTCAGATCTTGATACAATATGTAGGCAATCTATAGTTCTCATTAAGGATCATTTTTTAACAAGGATGCTGACTTATTGTGTAAGTGTAAGAAATCAGGTTGCCGGTTGAGGGGGGTTAAACCCTACTCAATCAGGAACCACAATCCTTGTCAGGGTGAAGTCATAAACAAACCCTAAATTAACCTGTGCTCAACCATCGAGTAGTTTGGCACATAGCAGTCCGACTTAACTCAGAGGCAATGTACAAAGTATTTGTGAAACAGTACTACAATGAAAACACACCACAAAAGGGATCCAACAACAGATTAGAAAAATAAGAGTAGTCTTTAATTAAAAAAACAAGACCAAATTGACAAAAATCAATCAATAGATGTAATGATGGACACACGATTTCTGACTTTAAAAGTATAACTTATTATCCATCAAAGGCCCGATACTTCAGGAGCAGCATACATCAGCAGCCTTCCTTGTAGCTCATTGCCCATCTTCTCGCGCACCAACTCCTGCCCCTTCATTCTAAGTTACATTACAATCTACCTGGCGCTACGAAGTAGCATCAGGGACACTGTATGACATCAGTACATTTCCATATATATCACAACACATCCCTTATGCTATATGATGATCTAGAACATGAATATAAATCAAACAAATAATGAAATTAATAATAATAACATACAAGATAATGAATGCAGCTATCTATAAATAATGGTAATTCATTCGGTTTCCTTCTTAAAACTCTGTGTTTTTTTCAATACTTACACACATAGCCTTTGAACTTGGCAGGTTTATTAAGTCTTTTACTCAGTCTTCCCAGTTGTGCATCATCATTAGTTATGAGGGAACTCCTACTGAAGGATGACCCACACTCTTATTGTGTTCACTGAACGAAGTAGTGGAAAACTCTCTTTTCACTTAATTATTGCAATCATTACCATCATCACCTACCACATCCCTACCACCCATAACCCCCTCCACATCACCTGACTTCTGGAGCCCATCCACTTGCCAAACTGAACTTTTATACTCTGATTCTCATTTCTTGTTCCTATAGGGAAATCCAACTTAAATGCCATACCTTAGCAAAACTGAATTGCAATACACTTTGACAACCTTTAATGGAGGAAGGAATCTTCCCTTGATTTTCGTATTTACTCGAATATCCTCCTGTTTTTTTTACGCTCACCCAGTCACTTTCCAATATTTTAACTTTTTTACAGTTATGTATTCCATCATAATATCCTTTGCAATTTCTTTTCACCTTAGACAATTGTTTCTTCACCATAGTAGATGTCCATTTACTTTTCATGGATTTTGACATCCACTCCACATTGTCTTTCATGAATGGGGTCCTACCTCTCATAAGTTCAAATGAACTGAACCCTGTGGACCTACTAAGTGGTAGCCTTTTATGACTCTTTTGAAGCACTCAACAGCACACTTACCTGCTGGATGAAATAGAGGTGGTTGTGTTTACTATATCATTTCTTTTTAAGTATGAATTTAATATTTCTGATGAGAACTGGGTCCCATTGTCTGTCAAGATCACTTTTATTAACCCTTCTTTCAAAAATAGTTTGTCCATGAAACACACTGCAGCTTGGGCATCCACCTTGGATACTATGTCTATGTCAGGCCATTCTGCAAAGTAGTCAAGTAGTACTATGAGATATTTAGTATCACCTCCTTCATAAATTGGACCCAAAATATCCAATCCTATCTTTTCCCAGGGCATTTCTAGGCTCTCGATGGGACACAAAGGAGGCCTAAAATGTACAAGAGTTTCTTCTGAATTACAACATAACACACATTCTCTGACTTTATTTTCAATGGCCAAGTCCAAGTCCAATCCATATGATGACATATGTTCAGCAATGTGTCCTTTATTAAATCTGGTGGGATTACTCTTCTATTTTGCAATACTTTGCCTTCCTGAACTGATAGCTCATGCTTCAATTCCCAAAAGACACATAGACCTTCCGCAGGATCTTTTTTAGCCCTCAATCACCCACCTCTGCATTTTCTGCAATACACCAGCTTCTTTCAACTCATCTTCCCCTATGCCACCCTCTCCCTCTGCAATCTCTGCTGCACAACACTTTTCATACTCCTCTGCAGGCATTGGTTTTATAGAAAGTGGCGTGGCATCCTGCCTAAAAAATCTGCAATTTTGTTTTCAACACCTGGTACTTAGTGAACATCATAATTGTAATCTAATAATGTGATGGACTTGCAAGCCAGTCGTCGAGGGGATGCATTACATTATCCTTTCATGCTCAAAACTTTGGTTAATGGCGTATGATCACTTCGCAGCATAGTGCGTGAGCCCCAATGGTACACCCTGTAGTGCTCTAACCACCACCCACAGGCTGCATGTAGTAATTTATACAACACAAGTGTAAATTCAGTCTTCTTTATTGTCTCAAAGTACAGCAACCTCCAGCAACTTCCAGCTTCCACTAACTGCCAACTCCAGAGCTTTTCCCCTCAACATTCCATGTTACATCACTAATAGGAATGTTTCCTACATATCTCCCCCCTTACAAAGAAACACAACTAAATCAACAATTTAACATATATTATAAAATGTACACAGTAGAATAGATACATAACTAAGAGAGAAGAACGCACAATGCCATTAAGAGCAATCAGGACCAACCACTTTGCTCAGGTTACTGATACTCCATTCCTTATCACCCTCTAACACAACCACATTTTTTCTCACCCCAACCACACTACTAGGTTCAGAGTACTTACTCTCCCCTTTTGTTTTACAATACCTGCATTCTTCATTACCACACAATCTCCACATTGCCAGTGAGTAGATTTCACTCCTTGTTTATCATCATACACTTGTGTGCACATGCTCTGCTTTTCCCTCACTCTAGATTTCATGGCTTCCCAATCAACTCAGACCGGTCTCTTGTCTTGGAAGTGTAAATTCAGTCTTCTTTATTGTCTCAAAGTACAGCAACTTCCAGCTTCCACTAACTGCCAACTCCAGAGCTTTTCCCCTCAGCATTCCATGTTACATCACCAATAGGAATGTTTCCTACACTAAGGCATCTCTTTCAATCATGGAATGTTTTTTCTCTGCCTGAGTTAGTGAGTGAGATGTGAATGCAATCACACATTCATTGCCCCGCATATCAATTTGTGTCAGCACTTTACCCAGTCGCTTACCACTCGCATCTGTGGTTACCACACTTCTTAACTTGGGATCAAACCCTTGCAGGGCAGGTGCACAACATATGTAATTTGTGATTAATTGAAATGCCTCCTGACAATCATTTTACCATAAAAATGTACCTTTGTTTTTTGACAGTTAGCTAACAGGAAATATTTTACTCTGAAAATTATTTACATATTTGGAGTAGAATTCCACCATACCTATGGACACTCTCATTGCATCTTTGTTGGTTGGTGCTGGGGCATTCTTCATTGCTTCCGCTAGTGAAGCCTTAGGCTCAATACCATTCCAGCTCATCTCATGACCTAGTATGTAACAGTATTTTTTGCAAGTTTACATGTAGCATATTCGGCACTGATAACTCTATCTTTCATTATATCTTGAACCTTTCTAAGCTTGCAAACATACTCTGCTCTTGTCTTCCCCATTACCAGAATATCATCCTGAAAAAATACCACCCTTTTGATGTCCTTAAATAACATAAACGTCAGTCGTTGGAAAATCGCAGACTCTCAGGCGAGGTTAAACAAAAATCTAACAAACTGGAAACTCCTGAATGAGTGAAAAAGGCCATCAATTAGTTACTCTTACAATGCATGGATACCACATGGTATGCTGAGATTAGGTCTATGGTGGCAAACCCCTTAATTCCTTTCGTTACGGCATCATTTCATTACTCCTTGGGAGAGGAAGCTGGTCAACTAATATATTCTTGTTCAGGTCTCTTAAGTCTATGCATAATCTGAGCATGCCAATAGCTCGTCGTGCCAAAACCAACAGGGCTACCCAATCGGATGATTCTATCGACTCAATGATACCTGCGTTCTGCAATTTTTGCAGTTCCTTGGACAGCTCTTCCCTGAAACCCATGGGAATGTTCCTAGCTTTGTGAATACAAGGAATAGCATTACCTTTTAAAATAATTTTATGCTGGAACCCCTTGAGTTTCTCTATGCTTTCAAAAAAGACTTCCGGCGATAGTTCCAAAATTTGTGTATCTCCTCTTGAAATACCCTAAACTACTAATGCTGGTTCTAGACTTCTGGGAACCAAAATAATGCTTAGATCACCCTGATCCCACCACCCCAATGCCGATAGAACTGTCTTAGAGACATACAATTTGCATTCTGCCTCCCGATTCTTCTACCCAAATAGCAATTTCCTGCAGCCTAGTGAAACGATTGTTTTCCAGTGAAACTTTTGGGAGAAATAGCTGGACATTCCAATCTATCTTCTATTTCTGGTTTGAATTCCTCTATTCACACCTTCTCATTAACTATGGTGTATGGTGACCCAGAATCTGCTGTGACCATTATCATCACCCCGACTATAGTCAACTCACATTTGGGTTTTTTCTTATTACCCTGAACTTTCAACACCTCAGATATGGCATATCAATGCCTAAAACACACATGTTAGTATTGTTCTTATCAGTATCTTGTGAATCTGATTCTGACTCATCCTCTAATGTTTTCACAGCACTCTTACCCTTTCTCCTCCTGTAATCATTTACAAATGCCCAATCATACCGCAGCTCGAACATTTTCTGATTTCCAGCAGGACATTTCTTTTCGTTTGCTAACTGACCTGTGAACCCACACTTGTAACATTTTAAATCACAACTATATCCTGATTGGTTTTTGTTTGGAACCTGATTTCTGGAGATTATGGGGCTTATTTACAAGCCCCTTGCGCCACCAGTGCGCCACTTTGAACATGGGAAAAAGTGATGCATCGCTGGCGCAAGGGGCTTGTCAATACTTTTTGTAGAGGAGCTTCTGCTTTGGCCCAAAGATTATCTTGTATGGGACTGGCTGCATGCAATAAAATCTGGTCCCTAATCAACTCATCACGTAATGTGCCAAACCCGCATGTTAATGCTAAGAACTTTAAAGCAGAGACATACTCTTCAATGGATTCTTCTATCGATTGCTTCCTCTGGTAAAATGTATACCTGTCCATTTGCACACACACAGTGGGAGCGTAATATATCTTCTTGTGCATTAAAAGAAACATCTCCCTGGCCTGTTTTTTTGCAATGCGATTATATATTCTAAACCTAATAGGCCCTGAACAATGTAGGAGTATTTTATTCTTTCTATCAGGTGTGAAGTCTTCATCTTCGTCATAGGCACAAATATAATTTAAAAGATTCTCCCTCGATTCCTGCCATTTTAGTAATTTCCCCTCCAGATGATGGTGTGAATGGTTGAGGTGGGGTTAAGTTTAAAGTGTTTGCATAGTTTACTCTACATCCAAAAGAGATAGCCTGGATCCTTTTGGTAACAATTTGTGAAGTACTAGTATATTATGAAATACACAGGTACCATAACTTCTCCTCTCTGTCCCTAACAGCTTTTTTTTCAAAACGTGCAATGGTATTGAAGGGAATCCAAACCCAAATTTAGATTGAGGACCTAATTATTCAGTTTTATCTGTCATGTACCCACACACTGTGAAATATTATGTAAAGACAGAAAAACACTATAATGCTGTTTAAACATGCATGTTAAAGTTGCACAATTGTATCTGGATATAACCTACAGTCTGCTTTCAAAAAAAGGTCTCAATGCGGTTTGGTTTAAGTGTTTTTTCCTCTTCATTGTATTCGAGCTGAGAACGTCCTGCCTAGGATATGTAACAGGAAATTCAGAGCAGCAAGAATGTTTTCCATTGTAGTCTGTTAGTTTGGCATGAGAATTCCCAAACAACAGGAAAGAGCTGTTCTTTAAATAAATGTATGTAATCTGGGTGGGACATAACAGAAAAGCAGGAAGCTTTTTCTATTGGGAACATTGTATTAAATATGGATCTAGGACAAAATTAGTATTGTAAGAAGTAGACCCGAAGTGTATGTTAGTTGAGACTGACTTGTGCTTCGCTCATAGCACATCACTCTCCTAGCTGAATTAGCCTGGCATGTACAATAAACCGTTTTGTACTCCCCTTTGTTGCAGATGTGGTGATTAAATGATTTGCACTGCTTAAAGGATTTTTCCCGAAATCGTGGCAGAGCCAGCCAAGAGATCCCCTTTGCTCCTGCCTGCCTCTGGGAAGGTTCCCCTTCGGGGCCCCTTCGGACAACTAATTTAGTCGTGCACAATTTGAGGAGGATGGCAGACGCCCGTTGATACGAAAGATCTGTTTTTTGGACGACAGGGGTACCGGTCTGGGGGACGTCTGCAGCGGCCAGATAAGGTAGGAAAAAAGGGCGATTGTCGAATCCTTGTGTATTGATCCACAACTGTTACAAACGGAGATGTGTATTTAGTTAATCCTGACAGACCTTTGTTTAAGAATCGTCAGAGAGGAAGAGAGAGAGAGAGAATTAAATGTGTTTTGTTGATCCTGACAGACTTTTTGTTGAGGAATTGTCAGAGAAATAGAGGTTTATTTAGTTAAACTTAGCAGACTGTTTTTCTTTCCCTTTGGGAATTATTAGAGATATAGGAATTATCTAAGAGGTTTATCCTGACAGTTTTAATTAGGAAAGTGTCGGAGAAAGAGGAAAAGTTTAAATTTTGTATTTATATGTTATGTGAGTCGTTTTTCTAAATATATATGTATATATAAATATAATGTAGATTTGTGATTGTTATATCATGTGTAATAGATTATGATTTCTCTTGCATTATCAGAGGTACCAACTGTATTTTTAGTGTGAACTGCATCAGGACAGTAGCCTTTAAGAATAGTAAAAGTTTTTGGGTAGATTAAAAGGAAAATTGTGACGTCATGCCTTTCTTTAAGAAATCTTTCAAGGGGAGGCAGGAAGACAAAGTGGCTCATTTAGGCCATATGATTTCCACATTTCCAGGAGACTCTGACAGAATAAAAAGACATTGTCAGGAATTGGAATAAGGCACAGAGACTTCCCTGGTTCCATGGCCACCAGATGGCTCTTTTGATAATACAGTGATAGCCCATGTAATATCATATATCTTAGGAGCATATAAAGGAGATAAGAGAACAAAAAGATTAGCATCATTGGACATGTGGAAGATATTCAGTCAGGATTCCCATGTTGAAGCCACAGCACCACCCCCGACATATTCTGAGATAATCAAAGGGCCCTTATGCAGTCAGGGTATGTATCCATCATTGTCAGTGGAAGATAAGTACTCCACTACCTCAATAGACTCAGTTGACACTGATGTTCCAGCTTTAGGCTATAAAGATCCGATATTAATTCCTTAGACTGACATAAACAAAGTTACACCAAAGGTTGATGACTTATTAAAATAGGGAGAGGTTGATTTTGCTTAAACAATTAATAAAGACCCTCTTAAACCTGAACAGGTATATGAGGGAACTGTGTCCTTAACAGGAGACATTTAAGTAAAATTAAGACAAGGCAACAATGGAAAGTTGCTGGAACAAAAGTCAAAAGATATATTAGAATGGGCTAGCAAGATTCCTCAAAACTCAAGTGAGGGAAATGGATATTATACTAGCACCCCACAGGTGAAGTTTGATTTAGGGGCACAATCAAAAATATATCAGGAAGAGGATAAGGGTTATCATGCCATGACCACCACTGTAAAGGGAATACAGAATATAATTAAGAGATTAAGCGTTATTGCTGATGACTGTTCAAATATATGTAATTCCATATCATTTAAACCAGATGCAAAGCCAGTTGTAAGGGACATAGGATATGATCTAGAAATCAAGAATGTGACAGGAGAGGATGAGAAAGATGAGGAAGAAATAAACTCAGTGGCGAGTGAAACTAGAAGAGTTCTTGACCGGGAACGCATGGAATTGTGGCAAGAGACTGAGAACAGAAATGCTGAAATAAATAGAAGAAGATTAGAGGAACAAAGTGCTTTTAGAGAACAATTAAAAGGAGAGCAGGTGTTTCCCCGTAGTACAACAAGGTCTGGGCTTCCATTTCACGCAGAGGGTATGATAGAGTTAGGACAAAGTTCCCCTCCAGCTGAAGTAAGATCCCTTCATGTACAAAATATGCAGGGAATGACAAGTTTTATACAGAGAAAAGAAAGGAAACGAAACAGTGACTTGACACCCAATGAAATAGTAGCAAAGGGAGAAAATAGTTGGTCTAATGTTGTCCCATTTACTAATAACCTTGCAGGATGGACAGCAGGCATGGTGCCACAGATGAAATTGTGGCCAAGAGCATGATCCTTTGACCCTGAATTGATAAATATGGCTGATTTATGTATTTTTCAAGGTTATGGGGATCCAGAGTGGGATTATGATTACATACAACAAAGTCTGTGTGTGTGGAAGAAATATGCTTTAAGGTCTGACACACCTTATGAGGGACATGGTGACAGGAATACCGCTGTAATGCAGATGCCACTGGTGTATAAGACACAGGGAGCACAGCCTGTCTATTTTCCATGGCAACGCATGGATAAAGAAAATCTAAAAAAAGGCCTGCCTCCATTACATGAAGGAGCAGGGAAATGGATAAAAGCATTTGAAAACAGCTGGGATACCTTTAGCTCTTGGGGATGTAAAGAGCCTTTTGAGCTCCATAGTAGGGGGTGAGGTGGATAGTATAATGAGAAGTGCAGTGATACAAGGAGTAACTATTACTAAAGGAAAACATGATGGGTCTGCTTTTGGAGTTGTGCGCTCTAGAGTGTGGACTGAATTAAGGAATAGGTACCCAGACCAACCAGATATTGGGGCATTGATGACACAAACTATGTCTCCAGGACAGTCCTGTTCAGACTACATAACAATGATGAAGAAAAAGTGTGAAGCAGATGTAGGACCTGTAGACATGGGAGGTAGTTGCAGATTATTCTACAATGTTTTAAAACAGGAGCTACCAGGAGATATACAAGACCATTTAGATCAGGTTGTGGCTTTAGATGTAAAACCCTGGGCAGAAATACAAGCACATATTATACATTTTTGTGGAAAAAAGGAAGAAAAGGAAAGGAGGAATAAAGACCAAAGTGACAGAGCCCAAGCTAAACTGGTGACACAAAAGATACAGAAAAATGAGAAGGAAAAGACAGGAAAAGAAATGACTGTGCAGGTTCCTGTTGCAAACAGGGAGCAAGGAAGGGGTCAAAGAGAGGAGAGACAGATGCAAGGAAGAAGAAATTTTAAATGCCATTACTGCGGTAATATTGGACATTTTAATGCTGAATGCCGCTTTAAGAAGAGTGAAGAAGCACAGGGAGTGATAGGAATAGGAAGAGGAAGGGGAAGGCAAAATGTGAACATGCCAGGGCCAGCGCCTCAATATGGTCCTTATCAGTATGCCCCCTATCCTCAACAACAAATAACTCCACTACCACAGGTTTATATGCCACAACAGCAATTTGCTAACGCACCTTTTCAAGGGGCACCAGCACCTGTTGTGCAGGCAGGAGGCCAGCATCAGGTGCAGACTACTGCACTGGTGAGCACAGGTAGTCAAGGACAAGGGGGAGTGATTGTTCAAGGAGGAAAACCCTTTTATCATACAGCCTGATGGGACGCACCAGGAAATCCCAATAGTACTGTGGTAGCTAAGACTATAGACCCAGAGGAAGAACCAATGGTAGAAATGATTATAATGGGAAGGAGGTATGCTTTTTTGCTTCATACAGGGGCAACAAAATCTTGCCTCTCAGAAGGAAATGTTCCATTGTCCTCTGCCACCATGGATACGCAGGGCTTCTCTGGTGAAGTACAGCGCATTCCATACACAACACATGTTCCCATAGAGGTGGCAGGAGTGCAAACGCAGGAGCGTTTCCTTTATTCTCCAAATTCACCAGCAAATTTATTAGGAAGGGATATAGTGTCTAAATTAAACATAACAATAAGATTTTCCTCTGATGGGTCCATGACATGTGAAATACCAAGGCAAGTGAAATTTTGGATATATTTACTAAGAATACCAGAGGAAAATGTGGTTGGAAGGGGAGAGCCAGTGCATTATAAATTGCTAGCAGATGCAGTACTTACGATTCTGAAGACAGAGGAAATAATTTTACGGAGATGGATGGAATTACCACCAAGATTAATTTTTAGGAGACAAGCTGGCGGTGATGAACTAGGACAGGTGAATACCCTTTATCTTGAGTGCATGGAAATATCCAGAAGGTGGGGCGCTCTGGTGGCATCAGATAATGATGGAGGAATTTGGAAGGTCCTTATTTTTCTTATGCCTGTTCTGAGACCGCGGGACATTTCTGATTCAGAACTCTTTTCAGATGATCCCACCAGCACTGAGATAGTTTATACACACACTGCACCCTTGTTAGTACGTGTTTACCGTGCACAGACCACGTTACCAGTTGTGCCATCCCCCTCCAATGATATTGAAGCACTTGCAGCAGTCCCACCTTGTCTCTGGACATCAGCTCCAGATGAGGTAAGACTGATACTATCTGCAGAACCATTTAAGATAAAGTTGAAGCCAGGTGCACAATTGCCACGTGTAAAACAGCATCCACTGTCTTAAGAAGCAAAAGAAGGTATTAGAGGGACGATACAAAGACTGAAGGATCAGGCGGTCCTGTATTCCTGTCCATCACCTTGTAACACAGCAATTTATCCTGTGAAAAAATCTACAGGTAATACTTGGAGGATGATTCAGGATTTTCCCCCCTTTAATGCCATAGTATTAGCAGAGTACCCCATAGTGCCAGACCCATCTGTGATATTGACTAATATACCAAGTAACAGCAAATGGTTTTCTGTGGTGGATTTAAAGTATTCTTTTTTTAGCATACCTTTACATCCTGACAGTCATTATTTGACAGCCTTCAGTTTTGAGAGATGATTTGTTAAATTTCCAGTCAGACAGTACAGTTTTGCAATATGTAGATGATTTATTCAAATGCAGTAAAACAGAATCTGAATGTGTTCTGGACACTGTCAATCTCCTAACGCTACTTGCTACTAAGGGATACAAAGTGGACAGGAAAAAATTACAGTTTGTGCAAAAAGAAGTGCTGTATTTGGGCCAAGTGTTGTCCGCAGATGGCAAAAAGATAGCAGGTTTTAGAATACAAACTATACGTCATCAGCCTCAGCCCAAGACAGTAAAAGACATGCAGAAATTTCTAGGCCTTTGTAATTTTGTACATCAGTGGGTTTTTGATTATGCTACCATCATACAACCACTATTATATGCAATGAAGCAAGCTAAAACTGACAACACAGGCATACAGTGGAGTGATGACAGTATAAGCGCATTTCAGACATTGAAAGAAGCAATTGCTTCAGCCCCAGTGCTAGCAAATCCAGACTATACAAAGAGATTTTTTCTGTTTTCTGCTGCCACAGAGGATTCCATGATATCAGTCCTTACTCAAAAATACCCAATGGGTCATAAACCCGTCGCCTATTTTAGTGGACTATTAGATCCAGTAATGAAAGGTCACTTTCCTTGTGAGCGAGCGCTTGCAGCAGCAGCTTTTGCAGTAGAAAAGAGTAGTACTATTACAGCAGGATGCGCTGTAACATTGTATGTTGAGCACTCTCCATTTGCTGTGCTGCAGAAAAGTAAAAGTACACTGACCACTCAAAGAGCAACAGATTATGAAGTAATACTGTCAAACCCTTCTATCTGCATTGAGCGAGTACACTCAGTCAATCCTGCAACTTTTTTAGTGCACCCACTAGAGCCCACTGTGGGTGCACTAAAAACTACATGACTGTAGTGCAACATTGGGGGAGGACGATCACCTGGCACATGAAGACCCCTTGTCTGATGGCCGACAATTGTTTATTGATGGTTCCTCATGGATAGACCAGGATACAGGTAAAAGACATACAGGTGCAGCTGTTGTTGAGGCTATTAGTACACCTACTGATTATACCTTACACACATTGCACCTCTTACCCTTGTCATCCCAAGACTCAACCCAAGTGGCTGAATTAAAAGTATTGATAACGGCCCTACAGGCTTGTCAGGGTCAGCCAGTAACAATATACACTGATTCAGCATATGTAGCTTCCACAGTTCACTCAGGGCTGAAGAGATGGGAAAGGCGAGGATTTATTAAATCTGATGGGACACCAGCAGCGCACCAACATCTTTTAGCTGACCTTATTGCTGCATTACAAATACCATGTCAAGTAGCAGTGGTTAAGTGCCAGGCACATACAAAGGGAACAGATTTGGTGTCTAAGGGAAATGAAGCTGCTGATACAGCAGCAAAGGAAGCTAGTATATATGCAATGAAAACATGCAGAATGCACACTTTAGATGCAGATGATGAGGTTGAGATACAACACTATGAGAATATTTTCCTACAGAGGCATTATTAGACATTCAAAATGCAGCGCCACAACATGAGAAAGAGCTCTGGAAATCAAGGGGGGGAGTGACTGGATTTCCAGATCTTCTTTATAGATCAGCAACTTCAGGTAAAGTTATAATGCCTCAGTTATTACTTATAAAAGCCCTTCGACAACTTCATTTATCAACACACAATTCTAAAAGAGTAATGATGGATGAATTAAATAAAAGCTGGTTTATCCCTAATCTAGGACCGTTAGTTGATGTATTTCTAGCTTCATGTCATGTGTGTTATCAGTACTCTAATAAAAGGTCACCAAAAATGCCTTCATCCTCCATTCCAAGACCAATAGGTCCTTTCATAGAGTTACACATAGATTTTGTAGATATGATACAAAAATGTAATGGATATAGGTATTTGCTAGTAGTGGTGTGCCCATTTTTACGATGGATTGAAGCAGGACCCTGCTCCAGGTGTGATGCTGACCAGGCAGCCAAATTCCTGGTGAGAGAGGTCATACCTAGATGGGGGTTCCAGCGGCGATACGCAGCAATAATGGAAAACTCTTTGCTAACACAGTATTTCAGCAAATTACTACACTATTAGGAGTGGAACACCAGTTTACCTCAGTTTACAACCCAGAGAGTAATGGAATTGTTGAGAGGATGAATGGCTTATTAAAAAGCAAAGTGTCAAAAATGTGTGAGACACTGAAAAATAATTGGCTTTACTGCCTTCCCCTTGCTCTGAGAAATGCCCCTTCAAAAGATCATCATTTGACCCCTCACCAAGTCGTAACAGGTAGGCATTCTAATTTTTCTTTTAAACAAAATCAAATGATTCGTTCTGATACCAAGTCTGCATCAGAAAGTGTTTGGCAAGAAATGAATGCATACATGTCTGCCTTAACAAAAGCTGTACAGGTTTATTCTAAACAGGTTCAGCTGCAACAGGCCAACAGTACTGCACCACCCCTGCCCTTGTCTACAGCCATCAGCATCGGTTTGTGGGTCTTCATGCGCAACTTTGTGAGAACATGGAAGGATCCCAAGTTTCTAGGCCCCTACCAAGTAACACAGAGCACGCCAACAGCAGTAAAAGTGGAGGGGATGCGGAACTGAGTGCACGTAACGGACATTATTCCATTTTTGCCCTCACTCCCACAAGGAGTGGAGGAGGCAATGGTCCAAGAACAAATTATACAATGAAGAGACAGTTAAATGATATTTTTCATAGTATAATAATGAGTTCAGTGGTTATGATTATAACTCTGATAATTTGCTATTGTATTATGTGTTATGTAGATGCAAAAGATCCCACCCATAGGGAAGAAGTATTACGCTTTCGTAGAGCTGTTTTCAATGAAACGGATATACATCCTCTGCATGATTCTCTACTTGATAATTTGTGGTACAAAAGCATGCATGATATAGGTACCAATACACAAAATGATAGTTGTTATGTATGTTCTCATATTCCCCATGCCATAGAAACACCGGGCCCGATTCACAGAACTAACTTAAGACAAAATACTAAACTTACTACCATTTTGGTATTCACAGAAGGCACTTACTCATTTCGGTATTCACAGAAGTTAGGACTCCTAACTTTAGGACTCCTAAATGCCTTCTGTGAATACCGAAAGTCTTAAAATTAGGATTTTTCTCAGTTTAGGAGTAGAAAAGTTAGGACTCCTAAATGCCTTCTGTGAATACCGAAAGTCTTAAAATAAGGATTTTTCTCAGTTTAGAAGTAGTAAAGTTAGGACTCCTAACTTTAGGACTCCTAAATGCCTTCTGTGAATACCGAAATTCGTAAAGTTAGGATTTTTCTCAGTTTAGGAGTAGTAAAGTTAGGAGTCCTAACTTTACTACTCCTAAACTGAGAAAAATCCTAATTTTAAGACTTTCGGTATTCACAGAAGGCATTTAGGAGTCCTAAAGTTAGGACTCCTAACTTCTGTGAATACCGAAATGATTAAGTGCCTTCTGTGAATACCAAAATGAGTAAGTGCCTTCTGTGAATACCAAACTGGTAGTAAGTTTAGAATTTTGTCTTAAGTTAGTTCTGTGAATCGGGCCCACCACCTTTAGTGTATCCTAAAGAAGTGCCTGTTAATATGACAAAGTGTTTGTTGCATCTTTTCTTGTTTAGGATAAAAGCACAGTTACAGCCAACGCATGTTAGTCCTATGACAGCCAGAGTTGATACAACCAGATTTGATACAACCCCTGAAATTTTGCTAATTTTGACAGATAAACCAGAGAAACAGAGATAATGAAAGAGATATCCAGAATGAAAGGAGCAGGGCAGAAATATAGTTATGCAAATTGGGAGGAAGCCGTATTGGAACGAGGTATTCTAGGGAGATCTAATCCACCATCCACCTGTAATAATTATTCTACCAAACCACTGCCCCCAGATTGCGCAGCCAGGCCAGTATTAAGTATTGAAGCATCAGTATTTGCCAATAATAAATGGTTTACTGGAGCTAGGTTTTCATGTAGGGCCATGTCTTTATGGAATGGCACAGAAACAAAAAATCATTTGGGATTTGATTATATAAAAGCATCATGTCAGCAAGTATGGGATGAAAACATACAGAGATATACATGGACTGGAACTAAACGTCATCCTAAGCTGGCTGTGAAACTAATGGGATTTTCTCTTTGCTTTCAGGGAAATGGGATTGTTAAAGTGGGACAGAATCTCAATTGCAGTTCAACTATTTACAATGCCGATATGCAGGGCGGTACCTCCAGCTGTATGGATTTTTACTGGCAGTGTGGAGCTCGCAATATACACTCAATTACCCCCCGACTGGAGCGGAATCTGCTCTCTGGTGACTTTGCATACTCCATCTATGGTAATACCAGCAAAAGAAATACAAAATTTGCATTTGCATTCCATGAGTAAAGCATCAACTCTGCTGCATCATCACAGAAAAAAAAGGATGGCTGAGTACTTTGGAACTTCAGTGTGGCAGGATGTGCCTAAAGAGTATAGGTTGTTCAGTGACGCCCAAACATTTTTTGGAAGTCTGATACCTTTTCAATCAAAGGCAACTGCCCGCTGGGTTCAGATCACCCGGTGGGAGCTGATGAAAGCCATAAATGCTACTGAAGATGGCTTTAATGCAATTAAAGAAGAGCTTTGTTCAATCAGACTTATGGTGATGGAAAACAGATATGTTTTGGACTTAATGACAGCAATCGAAGGAGTATTATGTAAAAAACGTAATTCAGTATGCTGCACTTTCATACCGGCGAATGATGAAGATGAAGGAAATCTAACTCAGGCAATATTGACGTTGCATAATTTGCATGCACAGATGAAGAAAGAGGGGGGTGCTCCAGATGAGTGGTTCACTGGCTGGTTTGATTGGGTGCCGTCCTGGATGTCGGGGTTGTCTAAGGCCTTGTTGCCTATAATAGTTCTGTTGCTGTTGATGTGCCTAGTATTTCAGGTTATCTTAGCATGTTGCAAGAGGGTTACAGCTAAAATGGGAGGTATGTTCCCTATAAGGAGATATAAAGAGATGCAAAATATAGAATTTGAAGAAATGCACAGGGTGAAGAAGTAGTCGAAGAATCGACTAGAGAGGGGAATGAAAGGAATCAAAACCCTAATTTAGATTTAGGACCTAATTATTCAGTTTTATCTGTCACATGCCCACACACTGTGAAATATTATGTAAAGACAGAAAAACAGTATAATGCTGTTTAAACGTGCATGTTAAAGTTGCACAATTGTATCTGGAAACAACCTACAGCCTGCTTTCAAAAAAAGGTCTCAATGTGGTTTGGTTTAAGTGTTTTTTCCTCTTCATTGTACTCGAGCTGAGAACGTCCTGCCTAGGATATGCAAAAGGAAATTCAGAGCAGCAAGAATGTTTTCCATTGTAGTCTGTTAGTTTGGCATGAGAAGTCACAAACAACAGGAAAGAGCTGTTCTTTAAATAAATGTATGTAATCTGGGTGGGACATAACGGAAAAGCAGGAAGCTTTTTCTATTGTGAACATTGTATTTAATATGGATCTAGGCCAAAATTAGTATTATGAGAAGTAGACCCAAAGTGTATGTTAGTTGAGACTGACTGGTGCTTCGCTCATAGCACATCACTCTCCCAGCTGAATTAGCCTGGCATGTACAATAAACCTTTTTGCACTCCCTGTTGTTGCAGATGTGATGATTAAATGATTTGCACTGCTTAAAGGATTTTTTCCCGACATTATCACTTCAATGCAGTGGATTATTTTGAGAAGCTGCGATATTGTCTTCTGCTTTTATGAAAACGTGCTCTCAACGTCAAGTAGCTATTGCGACGTGTCCCACCAACGTGAACTTTGTATTGTGCACCTGTGATGCGGTGGAGTAAAGAGCAGACAGAAGCGATGGCGAGGAGTCGCCATGAGTGATGTGCAGAACTGATGCGATGGAAATCCAAGATTCACGCTGCAAATATGCATGAACTTGCTACATTACTCTTGTTGCACGTCGACGCTAGCAGAAGAAGAGAATATATGGCACTGTGATGCTGCTGATCTGAAAGCTGTGGCGCAGGGAACTCAGGAAACTCTGATATTGATAGAATTCTCAAGTAAGTTAGAGTCTCTCTACGATCATTGGGTGATCACTGTTCTGCCTGATCATTAAATAAAAGGCAAATACCTCACCAATATAGTGATGGGGTACTTTGCATTCTTCAGCAAAGTTGAATAGTGTAAAAGTTCACTTGAGCTGCTCTTCTGTTTCGTAACTTTGTAGTTATATAACAGATGTTGCTGCCTGCACACAATCAGGATCGATGTGCAGGTTCTTATGTCAGGGCGTCTCGCAGCTACAATTGCAGTGATGGACACGCGCTCTCTGACTTTGAAAGTATAATTTATTATCCATCAAAGGCCCCGATACTTTAGGAGCAGTGTACATGAACTGCCTTCCTTGTAACATGTCAACTGTCATGTTGCCCACCAGCTCTCTACCTACATTATAAGTTACATCAAAATCTACCTTGTGCTATGGAGTAACATCAGGGACACTGTATGACATCAGTACATTTCCATATACATCACACCAGTATAACCCGAGATATGGAATTTTGATATTTCAGTGTAAATTGCAGAAAAAATCACAAACTGCCAACTTTGGATATCTGGTCGGGCTAAACCGGAGCCCATTCACAAGTTCAGGCTGACTGTGAAGGAGCACTAGAGGGATCCAGTTAGGCCCGCTGAACAAGAGTACCTTAGAACTTGGTTGAGGAGTGTTGCAACATCCCGAGGCAATGCTACGGTTCTGAGGACAGTGAAGCTGCAATGCAAGGTCCTGTGTCATCAAATATCCCATCAGCGATGGCTTGTGATGCGAAGTCCGGCATTGAGGACACATCATCAGTTGAGGCGATGCATAGGTTCTGAGGAGCCGTGAAGCTGCAATGCATTAACCTGCATCTTCATTCGGGCTGCGTATGATGAAAGTCAGAAAGGTGTCACGCAGCAGAAGTTCTGATGTGGGACGACTGTTGCTCACACATTATCTCTCCCTCACTTTGTTTTTCCTTTAATTCCACATTATTGTTTCTATTTTATTTATGTTGGGTTCCCTCAATGGGTTTTTCCAACTTGGGTTGGATTATTTCTCTTTTTCTTTTCGTATCTGTGCTACTTTTGACTTGTCTGACAATACACATATGTTGGTGTTTTTGTTATGTTGCATGTTCCTTACTATGTCAGCCTTGAGAAAGCCTTAGGCCTGTGTGCCAGTAAGGGTCAAAACATGAGTTGGCTGTTGTGTAGACATTGCAGTTCACATCTTGGAAAGCTATCCAAGTATAAGGAATAATAAATGACTTTGCACAAATTCAGGACAACTGATCTGATGAATGTATCTGAACTACAAAAATAACGCACAATATAGCTACTTAGCTTTGTCCTTTATGTTTCTATGGACGATGTTTTAATAGATAAAGGGGTTTCCCATTCCTAAGGACAACTGAGCAGCTTGATTCAACCCACTCATCAAGGACAGACACCCGTTTCTTTTCTATTTATACACCTAAGCTCTCTATTGTGTGTGGCTGTCTAGGATGAATACACAAAGCCCATCTGTAAGCTAACTGAGCCATGTGAACCAGAGACAGACTTTATGCACTAAATGGCTAAGGTAGGAAATGCCAACTTTCAAACAGAAGACATTTCTAAAATTGTAATTTAAAATCTGACTTCACCATAAAAGAGGATTTTTCATTACAGTTCAAAAGGCACCAAATATGAACTGGCTACCTTTTCCAATTTAGAAGTTACAGCTTATTAAATGTAAATAGATAACCCCAATGTTATCCTATGAGAGAGGTGGGACTTACAATAGTGAAAAACAAATGTTTTTCATTACCAGTACATGTAAACTTGAAATTACCTGTTCTACTTTTTAAATACATTGCACCCTGCCAGTGGGCTCTTTAGGGCCTACCCTAGGGGTGACTTTTATGTATTACAAAGGAAGGTTTGAGCCTGGAAAAAGATACATATTTCAGGTCAAATGGCAATACACAACTGCACACTCAGGCTGCAATGGCAGGACCAAAACATGTTAAAAAGGGCTAGTCAAGTGGGTGGCAAAATGAGTACTGCAGGCCCACTAGTAGTATTTAATTTCATTTGCAGGCTGTGAGTACATATAGTATCACTTAACCAGGGACTTATAAGTAAATTAAATATGCCAATTTGGGATAAACAAATGTTGCCATATTTTAAGGAGTTAGTGCATTCACTTGAGCACTGGTTAGCAGTAGTAAATGTGCAAAGTCCTAAGGCCTGCAAAAACAAGATCAATGGTGAAGCCAAACGTTTGGGAGAAGACCACCATGGGGCTGAGAGGTATAACATGTGCCCCCCAGTAGGGACAACTACGCAACCTCCTGGGAGGTCTCAACACTAAGGCAGAAAAAACTTCCACCATTAAGTCCATTCCCTGTAGGTAGATAGACCACCTTAGCAATTTAAGATTGTCCTCACTCATCTGCATCAACCATCTAAGGGGCTTGTGTTCTGTCTGAACCTGAAAGTGAGTCCCAATTAGGTATGGTCTCAGCTTCTTCAGTGTCAAGACCACAGCAAAGGCTTCTCTCTCGATAGCCCTCCACCTCTGTTCCTGGGGAAGCAGCCTCCTACAAATGAAGGCTACAGGCCCTCTTTATTTAACTGTGACAATATTACCCCTATACCATGCTCTGAGGCATCAGTTTGCACAATACATTCCTTGGAAAAGTCAGGGCCTTAAGAACAGGGACTGAACACATGGGCTTCTTGAGTGTATCAAATGTTTTCTGACAGATCTCTGTCCAGATCACCTACCTTCACTGCTTCTTCGGAGTCAGCTCAGTCAAGGGGAGAACAATGGTTCCATACCCCTTGACAAACCTCTGGTAGTAAGCAGTGAGGTCCAGGAAGGTCCTCTCTTTGATATGCATTTTGGGGAGTTCACAGGCCATGATTGTTTTTATCTTGGCATGGAGGGACTGCATCTTACTCCATCCACCAGGTGTCCTGAATACACCATTGACCCCTGCCCTATCTGCTGTCTTTGATAGCCAGGCCTGCCAGTTGCAGAGCCAAGGGGTGGAGGTGAAACAGGGGGTCCTCCCAGCTGCTAGTGAAGACAGCTATGTCATCCAGGTAAACAGCGCTGAAGGCCTCTATTTCAGCCAAAACCTTGTTCACCAGTCTCCAAAAGGTGGCAGGGGAATTTTTCAGGCCAAAGGACATTACCTTGAATTGGAAGTGGCCCTCTGGAGTGGAAAACGCGGACCTCTTTTCAGCCCCCTCAGTTAGGGTGATCTGCCAGTACCCTGAAGTCAAGTAAAAAGTACTCAAGAACTTGGCATCCCCCAACCAATTAATAAGCCCAAAAACTTGGGGGATAGGTGAGCATCAGTCGTTGTCACTGAATTGAGCGCCCTGTAGTCCACACAGGAACAGAGTTCTGGTGTGGTGCCTGCGGGGGAGCGTTTGGAGCCAGCGCCACTGAGTAGGACCAGGTACTACTGAAGGGCTCGGTCACTCCCAACTCCAGCATCTTGGAGACCTCTTCCTTGATGCTAGCGGGCCCTCACCTTGTCTGACAGTCTGTAGGTTTTGTTTTTGACAGAGTGACTGTCATCAGTGTCAATATTGTGAGTACAAGCCCCAGGGTGAAGGAGAACTGTCCCAATAGCTGACGACAGCCCATCTGGTGCTTTGGGTTCAGAGTAGGGGAGAGGTTGACACCTTCTACTGACCCATATTTCTCCTTGGATGACAAGAGATCAGGGAGAGGTTCACTCGCCTCCTCTACTCCATCATCCATCACCAATAACAAGGCGATCTCAGACCTTTCATTGTGGCATTTCAGCCCAATGAGATGGAGGACACGTAAGGGGTTTATTGTGGTCTTGAGGTCCACCAGGTGGGTGGACTCCCCATTCCTCTCAATCACCTCATAGGGCCCTATCCAACAACCTTCGAGAGCCCTTAGCTCAATTGGCTCCATCACCCACATCTTCTGGCCAGGCTGAAGCTCACCCTGAGTGGCCTTCTGGTCATCCCATTGCTTCATCACCTCCTGGCTAGCTTCTAGGTCCTGGAAACATTCTTCCAGAACTTCTGCATTTGGTCGTGGAGGGCTAGCATGAAGCTAACCACATCCTTAGGGCGTTTCTTGTGAGCTTGCTCCCATCCCACATTCATGAAACTGAAAGGAGGTCCCCTTACAGGTGACCATGGAGGAGTTCAAAAGGGCTGTACCCTCTTCCTTTCTGTGGTCCCTACCTGTGTGCAAAGAGTAGGCACAGCAAGAGGACATCTCACTTCCACCTCATGGGCTCAGCTAGGTGAATGATCATGCACTTGAGGGTTTTGTTGAACCTCCAAGCAAGCCCATCAGTCTGGGGATGGTAAGGTGTGGAGAACTTGTAGATTACTACAGCAAACCATACAAGGGAACCCGAGTAAATGAATATAGGCAGAGACTCTCAGGAAGAAACTAACTAACACCAACCCTCAGAGCAAGGGAAGAAAGTGTCAACTGCCAACAAATAAGTATAGGACGCAACTACATCTGTAATAAAGGAAAATAAAGTTAGTCCAGAGGAGAACAAGGCTAATAACTAAAGTCCTGACCTAAGTACATATACCAAAGAATAAGGATAAGTGTTTTTTTTTTAAGAGCAAAACGTGATTCAAAATGTACACTACAAAAAATATTAATTATATTTTTATTAATCTTAGTAATTATTCTTTTATATTTCTCATAATAGAGACAGAGCCAAATTAAAAGTTGTGAACTGTGTACAGGAATCAGTTAGATATATAGGTCATACAATGATCGAATCACGTTTTGCTCTTCAAAAAAAAACACTTATTCGTAGTCTTTGTTATATTTACTTAGGTCAGGACTTTAGTTATTAGCCTTGTTCTCCTCTGGACTAACTTCGTTTTCCTTTATCTATTAGAGACGTAGTTTCGTCCTATACATATTTGTTGTCAGTTGACACTTTCTTCCCTTGCTCTGAGGGTTGGTGTTAGTTTGAACTTGTAGGTTACCCCACATTCCTTCCACGTGGATTTCATGTAAGCAGACATGAAGTTCATGCCCCTGTCTAACACCACCTCCTTGGGGAGAACCAGGTAGGTTAAAATCCCGATCAAGACCCTAGCCACTGTAGGGGCAGTAATGATCCGTAGAGGGATGGCCTCTGGGTACTGTGTGGCATGGTCCACCAAAATCAGGATAAACCTGTTGCCCAAGGCAGTTAGGGGTCCAAGCACTCAACAATGTCAATGCTCACCCTCTCAAAGAGGTGGCAGGCAGAGGAGTCAGGGGAGCCAGAAACAATCTGAGACTGTCCTCTTCGGGGGCCAATAAAAGTGGGTGACAAGCCTGTCAAAGGCCTTGCTCTGCCCTAGATGTCTTGACATGGTTATCTCATGAGCCAGACCCAGTAGAATGGCCCTGTAACATGGGTGAACCACCAGCACACATGCTGGCTTATGAACAGGTGCCTTAGGCTCACTGTAAAGGCGACTGTTCTCCCAGTAAAAAGATGATCTCCAGAGGAGTCACCAGCTGCTTAGGCTTTGGCCTGCTGACTCAGTCCCTCTAAGGTTGGACACTCTCTCTGCGCTTTTCAGAACTCCTCCCTGGTTACCCCCCTAAACTTGCCACTAAGCAAGCTCAGGCAGGTCAATTAAAGAGGCAATGTCCTTCCCGGTCAGCTCTGGAGCCGCCTCGTCCAGTGCCCCATCCACAGGAACAGGGGGAACTTCAGAGGCTGGTGTCCCATGTCTCCTCCCCTTTACTTTCTTTAAAGCCACCTGTTTCATTCTTCAAGGCTCCAGACTCTCTTGTCTCTCAGCTCGGGCAGCCATGGACTGCGCGGTCTGCAGACCCAATCAGGCAATCCCAAATTTCCAGGTGCTACTTGAGCTCCACCTCCTACCAGGCAGTGTGTTCCAAGTCATTCCCTAGCAAGCAATCCACAGGCATGGCAGGGCTCACAAATATCTTAAGAGAACCTGAGACCCATCCCCCGCTCAAAATGAACTAGAGCCACCAGGTAGAAGCTTTCACAGTTTCTGCTACTACAACTTAAAGACGTACAATTACCTGCCCTGCTATTTAAAAATATGGAGCCCTGTCTGTGGGCTGTTTAGGGTCTACCCTAGGGGTGACTTATTTGTATTAAAATGAAGGTTTGGGCCTTGCAAAGTGTTTTGTTTTGCCAGGTCGAAATGGCAGTTTAAAACTGCACACAGATGCTGCAATGGCATGCCTAAGACAAGTTTGAAAGGACTACTCAATTGTGTGGTGCAATGAGTGCTGCAGGTCCACTAATAACGTTTAATTTACAGGCCCTTGGTACATGTAGGACCACTTTACTAGGGACTTATAAGTAAACTAAATATGCCAAATGGGGATAAGCGAATGTTACCAAATTTTAAGGAGTGAGCACATGCGTTTTAGCACTGGTTAGCAGTGGTAATGTGCACAGAATCCTAAAGCCAGTAAAAAAGAGATCTGCAAAATAGGAGGGGCGAAGGCAAAAAGTTTGGGGGAAGATCACCCTAAGGCTGGCAGGTCTAGCAGTGAGTCTAACATGCGGTTAAAGTATCTGAAACATAAGGCCTGTGTAAGCAGGGATAAATATTTGGACGGGGATAAACCACATGTCTTCCCTTCACTGTATATAATGTTCAGTTTAAGGGCAGTTGAATGTATTTGTTTATAAATGGGGAACTGTGTCATCAGTCATCATTATTACGATGACAACTATTAATACATTTGTTTTATTCTCTTGCCCGTATTATGCTGCTTTAAGAAGAGAATCTTGAAGCTATTACTTGTGGAAATCGGAGGTCTAAATAGGTTGGATGGAATACTAATTTAAAATGCTCTTGCACATGTGCAAATCGCCACTTCAAAAGATGCTTTACTTATTATCAGTTGGTTTGCTGGGTTTTCACATTTTTAATTGTCTCTGCGATTAATATTGTTTCTTTACTATGTGAGGTATTTCTTGAACAGCTGTTATCCCAATTTCTATTTTAATCAGACATAAATCTTGTAATTTTAAGTGAAGCACTCATTCCCAGATGGCACAAGTGCAACTTGACATTGAGACTGTTGGTAAAAATCTTTTTAGTAAGGATATTAACTATGAGTTTAAAAAACCTTTACTGTTAACATTAGGCACTAAAATGGGTAATAAGATTATAATTCAACAGTTTCCACTTGCTTGCACATTTGGGATAGGGTGCTTCTTTCAGGATGGGGGGACACTCCCGTCAGTAGTAATGCATTCAGAGGTTTTAAATGAGAATTATGATATTGAAGGTTTTATACAACTCTGCTGCAATCCTATCTACATCAACCGCTAATTGGAATTTGCATTTACATTTTGAATAAATTAAAAAAAACTAAAGGGACTTGTAGTCCACAAGCAAAGGACGTGTATTGCGCATGACCCTCAAGTATAAAGTTAGTTGCCATCAGCTTTTCATAAATAAAGATTCTGGAGTTCCTACCGTGTTAAAAAGTATTCCATATAGACGATAAAAAAACTTTGAGGCAAGAATTGAATAATGTGGCACACTACCGTACACAGATTCCTCCAACATGCAATACAAAGAGGGATTAACTGAGTACAAATAAGTAGGCTGCAAACCAGTTCACAACTTCATACTCTTGACTGCTGCAGGATTATAAAGGTTGGAAAAGGGTGTTTCATGTTCAAGCATGTTGGACATGGCCCTTCTTAGGGGATTACCCTAAAATGTTTTGCTTTTTCTCCTCCTGGTTTTTGCTGATTCTCTTTTCATGGCCTTAGAACTCTGGGCGCTTTCCGACTGTAATGCAATGTGAAAGCACGTATGCCCTTCCTACCCATGCTAGGAAGTGGTGCTTACTTGATTGGTTCAGGTGTTGTATCTGTGAGTGTCACCAACCCCTGATGGTAGTGGTAAGTTCTGCCTGCTAGGGTCTTACCTCACCATTAAGCAGCAAAACCCAACTTTTAGAAGTAAAGAAGATTATGCACTTGAATATGATTTTGTGATTACAATTCCATACAACATTAAGGGCATCATGTATAGAGCCTTTTTGAGATCGCAAACCCTGTGATTTTTAAAATCACTGGCTCTGCGACCTATTGGGGCTTTTCTTTATTTACAAAGCCCCTTTAAGGAGTCAAAAAATGATTTCTGACTTGCAAAAGGGCTTTTTGCAACCCCGTCCAAATGGCAAATGAAAGGGGGTGTGAACGTACCACCCCTCCTATTTATGAGTCAGAGATGAGTGCATCAATGGTTTGTGACCACAATAGCAGTTATAAACCATTGATTAGATACCAATACCTCAAAGTGGGATCTCCTTTGCACCCCTTCCCCTTTGAGAAGCTTGAAAAAAGTTTTAGGAAGCATTTGCAGTGATCCTGTGAAACACTACCAACTGTCAGTGCACGTTAAAACATTTTTTTTACTCTGTGCTTTTTCCTGTAAAGAAATGGGCTGCGTTTTTTAAACAATTTCCTTTATCTAAACACAATTACAGATGAGGTAGTATTTAGATTGTATCTTCCAGGGAACTTCGAATGAATGTCCTAGGTGCAGGGAGGACAATGCATATTTTACACATGTGATGTGGCACTGCCTGATTATTTTACGACCAGGGATGAAGTAATTCAATATGTTCAAAATGAAAACCCGAGATCACGGGTTTAAGGACCAAGTCGTAGGAAGAGTCTCCCAATCGATATGATCAGAGATTGCCTTCAGGAAAGAAAAATTTCTGTCTTGAGTCCCCTCACTCACTAGGGTTTCCCCACAGTGACATGCTTCATCATTGGGGCCATCCCAGTTCTCTACGAACTGGGGCGTGCTGCGACTTGCGGAGAATACGTAGGAGCACTTAGAGTGGAAGACTATGTGTAGTGCACAGTGTGGTGGAGTGGGTTAAAGTGATTAAAAATACCTTGCTAGTGGGCTTAAATACTTTATTATCGCTCCTAGGTTGGTATATCTAAAAGGGGATGTTACACGGAGAAAACCTAACTATAATGGGTAGGAGTTCAGTGTAAGATCAACATGTTTCGAGCCTACCCCTAGCTCTTCATCAGGACCACACAGGGACCAGCCCTGTGTTTGCCACTTCTATTAAACCTAAATATGGAAATGAATTATTAATTCAAGAAAGCGCTGCAACTAATAAAACATGCGTGGTTTATACATACGATCACTATGTCACGTAGTGTATTTTGTTCTAAGCAGAGCTATGCTTCATGGACTCGCGGGGGTCGGTGTTTCCCTGAGAAATTATTTCAAGTTAGGGAAAACCGCACCAGGACACCTTTTCGTCTCCCCACCGGACCGCAGCCTTTTCTTGATTTAATAATTCATTTCCATATTTAGTCTTCCACTCAAAGTGCTCCTACGTATTCTCCGCAAGTCGCAGCACGCCCCAGTTCGTAGAGAACTGGGATGGCCCCAATGATGAAGCATGTCACTGTGGGGAAACCCTGGTGAGTGAGGGGACTCAAGAAAGAAATTTTTCTTTCCTGAAGGCAATCACTGATCATATATCGATTGGGAGCCTCTTCCTTCGACTTGGTCCTTAAACCCGTGATCTTGGCTTTTCATTTTGAGCATTAAATAAGGGAGGAAGGACCTAGTTGTAAACCCTCTACCTCCCTTTCATTCTGTATATTGTAATTCAATATATGTCTGACCTAACGGGCTGGCACACAACAAAATATATAGATACATGCCTACTCAGGCTGATGGTCCAGTCCGAGAAAACCAACCATGTGTTTAAATTTGTAGATGTGGCATTAATACAGGTCAAAAGATGCATCACAATGTCGAGGAAGGCAGTATTGGCGCTGCAGATCAGGGAGTAATTGAAGAACATTCGCAGGTGGGGGTGTATGTGGAGATTGACATATTATTGGTCCCTCTGAACAAAGGCAGGAGGAGTAAACAATAGACTAACTTGAATATTTACCTGGAAAAACTGGAAGCCTGTCACTTTTCAATTCTGGACTGAAAGGTTTTAGCAGGATATCACTTGGCTTATGTGGAAAGGTTTATGATTGTGTGTTTGTTTGCTTGTCGGGCATCGGTTGAGCTCTGTTCCATGCTAACTTTACAGTGGTGATTGTGATGCTCTTTCACAAACTGTTGCAGTCTTCCCACACATTGCTTCAGGTGTCATTTGATTTATTGATTATGCAACATATGTTCATCTTGTAATTTTAATGAAGAACTTTAAATGCAAAGTCAGTTGATTGGCAATCCCAATGTGCTATACAAACTGGAAGTAAAAAGTAAAAATAAATAAATGACTAATATCTTATTAAACCAGCCATCATCACAACCCTCATTAAGAGGCATATTTATGTAGGTTTTGCGTCGTCCTTACGCCATGCAAGGGGGTGCAAGGCAAAACCTAAGTTGGATTTATTAAGCACCGGAAGACCACCTTACGTGCCCCTGTATGGCTTGATATATCCAGAGTAACTTAACACAGTGCAAATTGCTGCATTGTGTTACAGTACCATGGGAAGGCGTTCCATGGGTGGAGTGTGGGTGTGCCCATGCATTCACCCATGGACTTTGGTGCTTTACTAGATTTACCAACAATGGTAAACCTGAAAAGGCATCAAAATGTTACACCTCCCGAGGTGAGGCTTAACGAGGAGAAATAGCTTTACTTCTACTCGTTACTTCTCTGTTTTTGTGTGCTGCATTCTGCAACACACATAGAAAGGGGAAAATGCCTCTTATGGTTGTTTTTGTGCAGGGAGGTATCACTTCCTGAAAAAAAAAACTGCTTACAACGCAGGCACTATGGTGCAAGGGTGCCTGTGTTGGTGCTAGGCAGCACATTGTACGCCTGTGCTGGGAAATGACAGGAATGTGCCATATATTGTTAAGTATGGTGCATTTCTGCATGATGATTTCATAAATATGCACCTAAGAGTGTCGGCTGGTAGGGAACGGGGTGGTGGGCAGTGCGGGGGAATTAAAATTTAAAATAAAAATCTCACTTGCCTTTTCTGCTGCATTTCTTCTGTCTCCTCTTCGCTTCTCTTCCTGACTCCAGTCCGGAAGAAGTTGTAGGAAGCAGCTGGGAACACAGGTTCCCCTGAGTCAATCAAAACGCTGGTCTGAGCTCTGTGGATTGGCACTCAGATGGGGACAGGGAGTCTGCGCATATTGCACACCAGGCTATGCATTACAGCCTGGTTGGGAAAATGCAAAGTGCCCATAAATGTTTGGCTGGGCCAAAATAGCCGGCCAAGCAGTCATGCGCACTTGAGTGTGTCCAAACCACTCCTTCTCCTAAGCCAACAGCCCTGCCCTAACCCAGCCCCGCAATAGCAAAAAATAAAATAATAACAACTTTGTTATTATCATTTCAGTTTTCCCTTTTTCACTTCTCTAAGAGCAGTGGGGCAAATGAGCCACCACTGGCACCTAAGATACTAACGGATGACCCTGTGGTTTTTCTGACTTTTTAGATTTTCCCGAACTTACCCTTTCCCATCAAGATCATCAAAAAGGAAGCACCCTCCGAGCACTAAGAAGTAAAGGAAATATGGCGCTAAGGCCAATTCAAATTTCCTCAATAAAACAAATAAACACGTAAAACGACTGGCATCATGCACATATGGATTAATTCAGGGTGCATCCACTTTTTTGCAGTGGCAGAGCTCCCTCAAAAATTGATTACAGCTTCATCCCCATCACTGACTAACCGAGTTACAGATAAGCTGTATTACTTAAGGACTGGAAAATATTAATCTTGATATCCTTAGTTTATCACCTCCCATATGGTCAAGATCCAGAAAACAATTATTCTTTTGTCTTTAGATGTCGGCCTTCCGATAATCATGTTTTCACTTTGCTTCTGAATTACATTGTATTTGTGTTTAAAGTTTATCACAGTTTTCTCCGGTGAAGTGGTAAATCCACATGACTGACATATCCTCACTGTGTATGGGATAAAGTACTCCCTACTCTACGATATTGCAGGTTGCCAAGCAGTTTCATAACCTTATAGAGACACAAAGACTGCATGCTGCATGACTTTATTTGTCATGCAACTCCAGGGCGACTTGCAATATTCTTAATAATATAAAGCAATTCGATATTTTATTGCCTATAGTATGTGAGTCTGTTTATACCTGCCAAGTGGCCATGAATAGGCTGGGAAGTGCTTTCATAGCTGCATGGTTTGCTACAACCCAACCATAAAAGCCCTTGCAGTCTAATCATGACTTCCAGTAAAGTTCTGCTGGTTTGAATGATTTGCGAAGGAAGTGGTAAGTGGGTAGGGTAGAGAAGGAGGAGTGTGAGGCAGAGAGAAAAGGAGAGTGGGGTGAAGGGAAGAGGCAGAAGAGACAGAGAGGGTGGTGAGATGAAACGGGAGGATGGTGTGACAGAGAGAGAGGGAGGAGAGCGAGGCGGAGAGTGAGGATGGGTGACCTAGTTCTAGGACACCCCCGCGCCGCACGGCCACCAGCTGCTGCGTGTGCCTCCCCGCATTTGTGCCTCGTTGCCCGGCTGCCGCCGCGTGGCCACGCCCCCTCCTTCGAGCGGCGTGGTCCGCTTCTCTCCCTGTGCCCCTGCTGTCCGATTGTGTAGTATTGTTTGCATAATTGGATTCTGCCTTCTGTATATCGTGTTTTCTTTCCCTGTGCCCCTGCTGCCTGATTGATTAGAATTGTTGTATAGTTGTTTTTCTTTTTGCCTTCTGTATCTCGTGTTTTCTGCCTGCGACTAGCCTTCGCCTTCCCTCCCCGCTCCCCGCTTCCCGCCACCGCCGCTAACCCCGCCCCTTTTCCCTTCTGTACCCTCCCCGCTCCCGCCTCCCAGCTGCTCCGCCCCCCCGCGCACTTGGCCATATATGGCGACCGTGCGACGCAGGTGAGTGTGACCTAGTTCTAGGACACCCCCGCGCCGCACGGCCACCAGCTGCTGCGTGTGCCTCCCCGCATTTGTGCCTCGTTGCCCGGCTGCCGCCGCGTGGCCACGCCCCCTCCTTCGAGCGGCGTGGTCCGCTTCTCTCCCTGTGCCCCTGCTGTCCGATTGCGTAGTATTGTTTGCATAATTGGATTCTGCCTTCTGTATATCGTGTTTTCTTTCCCTGTGCCCCTGCTGCCTGATTGATTAGAATTGTTGTATAGTTGTTTTTCTTTTTGCCTTCTGTATCTCGTGTTTTCTGCCTGCGACTAGCCTTCGCCTTCCCTCCCCGCTCCCCGCTTCCCGCCACCGCTGCTAACCCCGCCCCTTTTCCCTTCTGTACCCTCCCCGCTCCCGCCTCCCAGCTGCTCCGCCCCCCCGCGCACTTGGCCATATATGGCGACCGTGCAACGCAGGTGAGTGTGACCTAGTTCTAGGAAACCCCCGCGCCGCACGGCCACCAGCCGCTGCGTGTGCCTCCCCGCATTTGTGCCTCGTTGCCCGGCTGCCGCCGCATGGCCACGCCCCCTCCTTCGAGCGGCGTGGTCCGCTTCTCTCCCTGTGCCCCTGCTGTCCGATTGCGTAGTATTGTTTGCATAATTGGATTCTGCCTTCTGTATGTCGTGTTTTCTTTCCCTGTGCCCCTGCTGCCTGATTGATTAGAATTGTTGTATAGTTGTTTTTCTTTTTGCCTTCTGTATCTCGTGTTTTCTGCCTGCGACTAGCCTTCGCCTTCCCTCCCCGCTCCCCGCTTCCCGCCACCGCCGCTAACCCCGCCCCTTTTCCCTTCTGTACCCTCCCCGCTCCCGCCTCCCAGCTGCTCCGCCCCCCCGCGCACTTCGCCATATATGGCGACCGTGCGAACGCGCAGCGGTCAAGCGCAGCGGGCGCGCCGATTGTGCGCCGAAGGCGCGCCAAAGGCAAGCCCGTCTACGCCCGTCCGCGCCTGGACCGCGCCCAGTGCCAGGACCCCTGGCCCACGAGGACCCCGGCCGACCCGCCTGACGTACACCGCCGCCACCCTCATCGCACTCAACACCGGCCGATTCCCAGGATGCCACCGAGCCACACCACGACGCACCCACGGACCCTTCAGCTGCCACGCCTGCAAGTTCTCCTGCATCCGGACCTGCCTCGCACCAGCACCCACCAAGTCGAACACCAGCAGCACCCACCTCAAGTGCATCCTGCTCAACACCCGCTCCGTCCACAGACACGCCATCGAACTCTGGAACCTCCTCGACACCACAGCTCCAGACGTTGCCTTCCTCACGGAGACCTGGATGAACGCCTCTTCAGCTCCCGACATCGCTATCGCCATCCCAGAGGGCTACAAGATCACCCGGAGGGATCGCACCGCCAACCAGATGGGAGGAGGCATCGCCATCATCCACAGGAACACCATCCGTCTCACGACCAGCACCGACAACACCCTGACCACCGCCGAACACCTGCATTTCCAAATCCACACCGACCCGAAGACCACCCTCAGAGGCACCCTGATCTACCGACCTCCGGGACCACGCACCCAATTCAGCGAGGACATCGCCGACTTCGTCAGCCCGCATGCCCTCCCCTCTGCTGACTACATCCTCCTGGGGGACCTCAACTTCCACCTGGAGAACAACAACGACCGCAACACCAGCACCCTGCTCGACAACCTCGCCAATCTTGGACTCAAGCAGCTGGTGTCCACCCCCACCCACCTCGCCGGACACACACTCGACGCAGTCTTCTCATCCAGCACAGACATCGCCTTCAGCCACGCCACAGAGCTTCAATGGACGGACCACAGCTGTGTCCACTTCACCTTCAAAAGAACGACGACCCACCACCACCAGCAACAGGCTGCCCGCAGAAGCTGAACCAAGATCACAGCCGACCAGCTCGCCACCTCCCTGAGCCAGCACCCTCCTGCCAGCTCAGCGAACCCCAGCCAGGCCGCCGACAACCTCACGAAGTGGATCAGCAACTGCGCGGACGAGCTCGCCCCGCTGAGGACCCCGCCCAGCAGACCCGGCAGTAAGAAAGCCCCATGGTTCACCGACGAACTCAAGAGCTCCAAGAAGAACTGCCGAGCCCTCGAGAAAGTCTGGAGAAGGGAACCAACACCGGACAACAGGACCACCTTCAAACTTGCCACCCGGAAGCACCACCAGCTGATCCGCGCCACCAAGAAAACTGCATTCAAGGACCAGCTGGACAACAACGCACACAACTGCAAGGAACTCTTCAACATCGTGAAAGAGCTATCCAACCCCAGCGCAGGAAACAACGACATCACCCCATCGCAAGACCTCTGCAACTCCCTCGCCTCATACTTCCACAACAAGATCGCGGACATACACAACAGCTTCAACAACCAACCAACGCACACCACGACCGAACAACCACCCCCCACCACCACCCTCCACTCCTGGACTCCGATCAGCACCGAAGACACCATCCGCACGATGAACTCCATCCACTCCGGATCGCCGACCGACCCCTGCCCTCACCACGTCTTCAACAAGGCCGACGCTGTCATCGCACCCCACCTGCGAGACATCATCAACACATCCTTCGACACCGCCACCTTCCCTGAGAGCTGGAAGCACGCCGAACTCAGCGCTCTTCTCAAGAAACCCACAGCGGACCCCACCGAACTCAAGAATTACCGCCCCATCTCGCTCCTCCCGTTTCCAGCCAAAGTCATCGAGAAGACCGTCAACAAGCAGCTGGCCGCCTTCCTTGAGACGAATGGATCCCTCGACCCCTCACAGTCTGGCTTCCGAGCCAACCACAGCACCGAGACCGCCCTCATCGCCGCCACCGATGACATCCGAGCCCTGATGGACAATGGAGAAACAGCGGCCCTCATCCTCCTAGACCTCTCCGCGGCATTCGACACTGTCTGCCACCGCACCCTAGTACAGCGCCTCAGCAACGTCGGAATCCAGGAGAAGGCTCTGGAATGGATCATCTCCTTCCTCGACGGAAGAACACAGAGAGTCCGCCTACCACCGTACAAGTCAGAGGCCACCGAAGTCATCTGCGGCGTCCCTCAAGGATCCTCGCTGAGCCCCACCCTCTTCAACGTCTACATGAGCCCCCTCGCGGCCATCGCATGCCAACACAACCTCAGCATAATCTCCTACGCCGACGACACCCAGCTGATCCTCTCCCTGACCGACGACCCCGCCGCCGCCAGAGCCAACCTGCACGAAGGGATGAAAGAGGTAGCCGAATGGATGACGACCAGCCGCCTGAAACTGAACTCAGACAAGACGGAGGTCCTCATCCTGGGCTCTTCACCCTCCGCCTGGGACGACTCCTGGTGGCCTCCCGCCCTGGGCACCGCACCCAAACCGACAGACCACGCACGCAACCTGGGCTTCATCCTGGACTCCTCCCTCTCCATGACCAGGCAAGTCAACAACGTCTCCTCGGCGTGCTTCAACATCCTACGCATGCTACGGAAGATCTTCTGGTGGATCCCCACCGAGACCAGGAAGACCGTCACCCAGGCCCTCGTCACTAGCCGACTGGACTACGGCAACGCCCTCTATGCCGGTACCACCGCCAAGCTCCAGAAGAGACTCCAGCGGATCCAGAACGCCTCAGCCAGACTCATCCTCGACATCCCACGAACCAGCCACATCTCCGGACATCTGAGAGACCTACACTGGCTCCCCGTCAACAAAAGAATCCCCTTCCGCCTCCTCACCCACACACACAAAGCCCTACACAACCAAGGCCCGAGCTACCTCAACAACCGAATCAACTTCTACGCTCCCAAACGCCACCTCCGATCAGCCAACCACGCCCTCGCCGCCGTCCCCCGCATCCGAAGAGCGACCACAGGAGGAAGGTCCTTCTCCTACCTGGCCGCCAAGACCTGGAACTCCCTCCCGACCGACCTACGCCTGACCCAAGACCACCTCTCCTTCAGGAAGAAGCTGAAGACCTGGCTGTTCGAGCAGTAGCGGCACCCCACTCCCCCCAACGCCTTGAGACCCTACGGGTGAGTAGTGCGCTCTATAAATGTCTTTGATTGATTGATTGATTGATGGGTTGAGGGAAGTAGCCAGAAAAAAATAATTGCCCACTTTAAACCACGTTTGGCATGACCTTGAATGAGTGAACATGGGAAATGTGCAAGGCCAAATTTACCTAGGGAAGTTCAACACGGTGGTCTTTATACATTATAATTAGTGAAGAATTTAGCAAAAAGCTTCACGTTTCCTAGGCCTTTTTTGAAAAGTGCTAAATGCTAAAACAAATAATCAGGGTCCGCTCACTAAGGCTGACTTTCCACATCGTTTTTACGAGGGTTATTTCCAAGAACGTAGGGCTGCCTTTAAGTTTTAAACATCTAAATGGTACAACTAGCTAATTTACCCAGATCACACATCCAATCTGCTTTCATCCACTCCCAAGTTTGTATTTCAGTTTATCCAAGTTAGAAATGCCGCAACCAGTGCATGTGGAACTAATATTTGTTAGATATCTCTAACAAAATACCCTGGGTAATACCAATCTTTGAAGACAAATACCTTGATTTATTTAATCATTTAAGGCAGAAAGCTGCTGAAAGGAAAAAGCATTGAACAAATGAGTGGCTCTCACATCCACTATCGCTGTAGAGTGGCATGCAATGTGGCAAGAGAAAACAAGCCCCTGCTGCCCTTCTCACTCAAAAAGCAGTTGTAAAATGCTTCCTGGAAAAGGATATTCGACGTAGAGGCCAAGGCATATGCATCTAATCTTCTGAAAGCATTGGAAGACTGGGTCAGTAATAACAACATCCTCCCAATTACCCAGACAGGGTTCAGGCCTGGAACCAACACGTCATGTAACCTGACAGCGCTGAATCTTCTTGTTGACAAAGCAAAGGCCAAATCTACAAAACTGTACACCTGTTTTGTCGATCTAAAAGCGGCATTCGATACAGTACCAAGGGAGATCCTATGGGAAAAGATGGCCAGCTGGGGCACACCTCCGAAGTTGCTACGGGCCATTATAAATTTGTACACATCTACCTGGGTTAAGATAAAACTTGGCAACGGGGACAGAACAACACCAAAAATCCCCACTTACATTGGTCTCAAGCAGGGATGTGTATTGGCCCCCACCCTTTTCAACATCTTTACTGCGGACCTTGACAAGAGCATCTCAGAGATCCAAACAGACCCTCCAAATTTAGCCCAACACAAAATAAGGAGTATGCAGTATGCCGATGATATAGTCCTTTGCAGCCAGACCCCGTTGGGTCTCCAACGCGCTATAACAAGGCTGCAAAAATACATCTGTACGCATGGGCTGCAATTCAACTATAAAAAAACGAAAGTGGTCTGCTTTGCGTCTCACCCTGGGAAGCAAACATTCAGATGGTACATCGCTGGACATAACATAGAGCAAAGTTCCACCTATAAGTATTTGGGAGTACTGGTTGACTCAAGATGGTCATTAAGAGAACACACCCTGTACAGAAAAGCCCAGGCAAACAAACTGTGGTTCGCCTTAAACATACTACAAACTAAACTAAAATGTCCATCCAATGAATATCTGCTGAAAGTGATTGCTGCCAAATTTTTACCATCCCTCACTTATGGCTCCGACCTATATAGAGGCAAAGACGCTAATTTCCTGAACCTCCACCAGTCAGTCAGTCTTTTCCAAATTCCGCAGTTTGCATCTCAGGCGCAGGTACGCCTTGAATTTGGGTTATTAAATCAGCACCAAGCCAGACAAGCCGCCATAATAAAAACGTGCTGGAAACTAAGAGCAGCTCAAGAAGACACACTGATGGGTCACTGTTGGTCTGAAATTGACAATCAAACAAAAGGAAAAAAGGCTTGGAAAACAACACTGGAAGAAGCATTGAAAAGTTTAGGCATGCAAGAGACGTGGAACTCCAATCATACCTTCGTGGCCTTCAAAAAAGTAGCCAATGGAGCTGCAAAACAGAAATCCTGGATGGCCAATAAAGCAGCACTGGCAAAGTATAAAAACACGGCTGGATGGTACTGGCCACGTATGAGAGATGCGACCCGCAACCGTATCTAGTTAACTACATAACACCATCCACGCAACAAATGCTACTACGACTACGGCTGGGAACCTACACCACAAAAGATCAGATCCCGGCATGGCAGCAAACATGGCCAACAGCGCTGTGCAGGCTTTGTGGTCTCTCCGAGGAAACCTTGATTCATGTCCTGTGCATCTGTCCCCTTCTGAGTAAATTGAGATGGTATTATCTCCTACAGATATTCCGCCTTTTCCAAATTAGAACATGTCGGTCGGCAGCTATGTTAGTACTGAACAGCCAACAGCTGCAGACAGCTTGCAGGGCCACCACATTTTTTCAGAAAGCGATTCTCCTTCTGCTGAAAAACGAAATAAGAGGCGACCTATCGGGCAAAACCTAAAACATTATTGGAATAAATGACTTTGAAGATAGACAATGAAAGTTGGACTATATTTCTCCAAAAAACAAAAAAAAAAGTCATCATTCCGCAAATGCTTTTTAAAATTATTTATTTAAATGGAATAAGCTCTTTTGAATTTTACTCTTTTGTAAAGGTTTTAATTAACCATACACAATAAAATTTTACTTACTTACTTACTAGATATTCCGTTTGTGGATTACAGCTTTTGTAAAGCAGCAGTGCTTTCGTCAGGGTCAGCTTTGGGGAGAGGAGTTGGCCTAACTGCTAGGGCGGTCAACCTTAAATCTAAGTGAAGTGGGTTCGAGTCTCGGCAATGACACTTAACATCCTGTGATTCTGGGCAAATCACTTAGGGGCATATTAACAAGGGCTTTATCTCCGCTGTTTTGGCTTTAAAAGCCAATGAAGTGGAGATAAAAATATCGCCCTATCAACAACAGGGTGCTAACATGCAAAATCGCATGTTAGCACCCATTTTCACTACGCTTCCCTTTGCATCTCTAATGAGATGCAAAGTGGGCATTCCAGAGCTAAATAATAGGAGAAATGCCGCTAAGTGACATTTCTCCTATTATCAAGCTTCACGCTAACTCTGTTGGAGACAAAAAAAGCAGCGCTAACCACGGTTAACGCTGCTTTTTTATGTCTGCTAATTTTCAGACTTAGCCATGTAATCCAATGGGAGGTGGATTACATGGCTAAGTCCACCATGGGCTATCAACAAGGATATCCCTATCCTTGTATTTTTAGCGCTGAATTACCAGCGATAACCTCCCAAAATGGCGCTATCCTGGGATTTTTTTATCGTCTAGGCAGTTAGCGTTGTTAATAAAGCAATAACCAGGCGATATTATCCAGCGATAGCGGGCATTAAAAAAATTAACGCTAACCGCCCTTAGCGTTAATTTTCCCTGTTCCTGGGGGGGTCACTCGCCTGTGTCTGATATGTAGATGATGAAGGTAATCTCTAAACTCCTGGCTGTGAAACAGTGGACCATTATCCCTCCGGATTTCATCTGTCAGCCCTAACATGGCAAAGATATTCTCTAGCACTGGTTTAACGCACTCAAAGGCCATTGATTGCACTATTTCCACTTCTGGAATCTTGAAGTGACTGTCAATCATGATAAGCGTCATGCATCCATCAGGAAAACTCCCGAAATCCATGCTTACAGATGACCATGGTTGTGTGCTAGAAGCTTCAGTGATTATCGGTCTGACTGGTGTCTCTCCTCTGGTAATTAGACAGGAATGGCATCCTCTCACCAGCTCTTCAATCATCCAGTCTACGCCAGGAACCAACACCTTGGCCCGTAACCTTTTGTTTTGTCTAGACCCTGGTGGGCCAGTACTGCCATCCTCCTCCATAAACTCTGGGGTATTACCATTTGTTGACTTTGCAACACAAGTCCTTCCACGCTTTCGCTGAGCTCATCCCTGCACTTCCAGAGGCTTGTTCTAGCGTCTTTACCTCATCAGTCAACCTCCCCACTCAATCTAGGAAATTCTTCCTGCGATGTTCCAGCAACGCTTCTTTGACCGCACACAGTCATCTTCTTTGGTGGCGTCCACTATCTCGGCTAGAGCCAGTGCTCTTGGAAATGCTAATTCAGTGATCACTTTCCTGAACCCTTCATCTGGTTATTGATGCCTGAATGGTAGACCACTTCAAAATCATAGTGTTGGAATTGCAATGCCCATCTTTCAATTCATGGGGGCCAATTCCTCACTGTTCCGCCGAACAGCGGCACTAGAGGCTTGTGATCAGTGACCACACAGAACTTGTGCCCGCATAGGTATATGTTGAAATGTTGGCATGCCCACCTGATGGCCAGTGCTTCCCTTTCAATCTGTGCATATCTGGCCTTGATTGTTGATAGAGCTTTGCTTGCATAAGCAATGGGTACCCATTTCTTTTGAAGGTCTACCTGAAGGAGCACTGCCCCAAGTCCCACAGGACTGGTGTCCTCTATTAGTTCTGTGGGCTCCCTGGGCTGAAATACGCTGTGGTAGCTCCCTGTAGCAGTGCCCCCTTCACCTCCTGAAAAGCTTTTGATGTGGCACTCGACCATTGCCACTTGGTGTTCTTTTTCGTGAGAGCCCTCAGAGGCTCTGAGATGGTTGCTAGATGAGGGATAAATCGTGCGCAGTAATTTGCCATCCCCAAGAAGCTTCACATCTGTGTCAGCTTCTGTGGAATGATGGCCGCTCTTATGGCCTCGACCTTCGCTGGATCCACCTCCTTGGAAAACTTGTATCCGAAGAACTCCACTTCATTGGTGTAGAACGTGCCCTTGTCTCTGTGTAAAGTTAGCCCTTGTTCTACCAGTCTTTGCAGGGTCCCCCTTAAATGCATATAGTATTGCTCCAGCATCTGGGAGACAATCAAAAGATCATTGCTGACGTTTTTGACTCCTATCAATCCTGATAGAGCCTCTCTGATTGAATCTTGGAATACCTCTGCCACTGAGGATACTCCGAAACTAAGCCGTTTGAATCTTCTTAACTCTACATGCGTTATAAAACTTGTTATGTATCGACTTGACTCATCCAACAGCAACTGATGGTATCCAGAGTTGAGGTCTACTTTTGAAAACCCTTTCGCCCCGTTGATGTCAGTGACGATTTTTTCGATGGTAGGTGTGATGTGCCACTCTCTCTGTATTGCCTTATTTGGTACCCGCATATCCACACACAGTAGAATCGCTCCTGGCTGCTTTGGTTTGGCAGCGGAGAAACCCACAGTGTGGACCTTGACACCTTTTCGATAACCCCGGCTTTTTCTAGTTTCTCCAACTCCACTTCCACACAGGGTAACAGATGAAATGTTACTCTTCTGTGGCGTAGAGTCAGAGGGTTGACCGACCGGTTGATGTGTAATTTAACCTTGATGCCTTTCAGGCAACTGAGTCCTTCAAAGAGCTCAGGGAACTCTGACATTATTTTGGCAGCATGGGATTGGTGGACTTGACGTGCAAACATTACTAACCCCAGGTCCTCAGCTGAATGACTGTACCACAGTACCACAGTTCTCCTACCGTGCCATCTCCCACACTCTCCTGCAGAGGAGCCTTACAGTTCAACCAGAACTTCGGTGGTCTCTTGGCCTGGACTACACCTTTGTTAGAAATGCTCCTCCTGATGTCATCAGGTTAAGTGTTCATTTAGTGGAGCATCTGGAATAACGGACCTTTGGGGACTCTCCTATCCCTGCTGCTTAGCTGTGAGATTCTCTTTTTTTTTCTTTATTAGAATGTACTCTCATCCACTTCTGAGGACATTGCAGAGCCACTTGCCACCACTAGGGGGAGCCTCCCTCATTGGCAGGCATAGGCCCCTTTATGGCAGTCACTCTTGCCTGCTCAGAGCTCGCCTCTCACCTTCCCGTAGGCCTCGCACAGCTGGTCCCTTTGCTGGTGTGCTACCACGCCCTCGCGGCACGGCCAGGAATCAGTAGTGTGCCGCAGGCTCCCTCACCAGCCACCTCACCTGCGATCAGTTGGGCCGTCTACGTTCCGGCCTCCCACCAGACACTGCCTATGTGTGCAGATGAGGCCGAGTGCCGCTTCGAGTTGGTCGCCTTCACCATGCACGTTACCGCCCTGAGACACGCAGTCAGCCTCTCTCCAGCAGTAGAGCTGCTTCCTGGAACTCTTCTTTGGGGGCCATATTGCCGATGCCGCAGTGCAGCACATGTGGTAGGCTCGCTCTGCCTCATCGCCAATGTAAAGTGCCCCTGGGTATATGGGCGTACCTGCTGATTGGGGCCTATCTATCCTGTGGCAAATACAGAACACCAGACACACTTCTGGGTTACATGCAATCAACCGCGAGCACTGGGAGCACCTTTATTTATTATATCCAGACTGAGCCCTTCCCTGAGGCTGTAGTCTGTTACAAAGTATTTTAGTGGCCGGATGGTTCACTACAAACGGTACTCATAGCAAAGGCCTTAGGGAAATTAGAATGGCACCAGCCTATTTCACAGTGCGAGCGTCGCTCCCTCACCTTGGTGCCCAGCGCAGTGGCACCGGTCGTACCACCCTAACGCCGGCGCTGGCTTCAGTCACTGGGAGGTGCAATCCAAACTGGGCTATCTTCCACCAAAACAGTTGCTTGACTCTTCCTGTCACCAGCTTGAAGGGCTCAGTAGGAGCTTCCCAGACCCTGCTTAAGCTGCTGGAGCGGGAACCTTACGATGTCCTGAGGGAGGATAAAAAGACATTGAGGAGAAAAAGATGGTGAGATACAAAGGTTGAAGGTGAGAGAGGAGACAAGAGAGGCAGAGAGGAGGAGGAACAGACAGGGAGAAGAGGCAGATGAGAGAGGAGGGCAAGGAAGAGAAAAAAGATGAGAAAGATGAGGAGGATAAGGTAGAGATAGAAGTGGAGAGAGGGGGAGAGGAGGAGCCAATAGAGGCATGGAAGGTAGCTATAGAGGCGGCTGACTTGGGGGAGAAAGATGTACTGGTTGAGGCAAAAAGAGAGTTTGACAGTGAAGTGGAGAGAGGAGGCGGGTGAGGCAGAGAGAGAGTAGTAGTAAAAGTTAAAGAGCAAGATGAACCAGGTGGAGAAAGAGAAGAAAGGTGAGGCAGTGCAAGAGGAGGTGAGTGAGGGTGGAGAAGACAAAAAATTAAGCAGAGAGGAAGAAGGGTGAAAGGGAACAATGTGCTGTGGAGTGAGGATGGACAGGCACAGAGGGAGGATGACAAAGCACAGAGGAAGAGTGGCGAGGTCCAAAAGGGTATGGTGAAGAGAAGATGACATGGTGAAAAGTGAAAGAAAGAGAGTGAGATGGAGAGGTGGAAGTAGAGAAAGAAGAAAAGGGTAAAGCAGATAGAGGTGGAGGTTGAGATGGCGAGAGGAAGAGGATTAGGAAGAGAGAGAAGAGTATGGCAAGGTGCAGAGATGTGGCGGGCAGCGTAGAGAGAGTATACAAACAAGGCTGAGAGAGGGGAAGCGGGTGAGTTCAAGAGAGTGGAAGAAAGCAAGGGAGACAGAGAGGAGGAGGGTAGGGCTGGGACAGAGGTCCAAGAGTAAGGAGAGGCAGTGGCCAATGCAAAAAGAAGAGGAGGATGAGGTGAAATCAGTGGTGTCCAGTGAGATGGACTGAGAGGAGTCAAGCAAGGCACTGAGGAAGAAAGCAGAGCTGAGAGGAGGAGGGTGTACAGAGAAAGTGGAGGTCAATGAGTGGAGATAGAGCCTTAGAGGATTATGCCGAGGGAGAGGAGGAAGGTGAGGCACGGAGATGGAGATTATGCCAACAGAAAGGAAAATGGTGTGGCTAGGAGAGAGGAATAGAGATTTGCAGACAGAGAAAAAAGTAGATGGTGAAGAGGGGAGAGAGAACTAGAGTGAGTAGGTAGTGAGATTTATGATGCACCTGGGCGTAGTTTGCAGAGTTCCGCAATGCGGAACTCCGCAAAGTGCAAAAATAACTCTGCCACACTACACAAGCTCTGCGAGCAGCGGAGTGCATTAGATAAATACCAATTCTCAGCGATTATCAGTACCAGGTGGTTGTCCGCACTGATCAATCATCGCGAACGGCATCATGCACAGTGCAAGTGGGTGCTGCTTCCTTTCTGCTGCTCAAGTATATTTTTACTCGAGCGGCAGCTTTTCTCAATGCGAACGGACTGTTTCTCAACACGAGTGGTCGCGAGCATACGCGACCGCTCGCCATGAGAGATCTGACTGCCCGAGTTGAGAAATCTCGCCGGGAGGTTGATTTTCCATGATCGCGCTTGCCAACTTGATGTTGACGTTCGCGAGCAAGGAAAAATCTCACCGGGAGGTGAATTTTCCTCGCTCGCTCTCGCCAACTTGACATTGCCAAACACGAACAAGGAAAAAAACTCTGCTCCGCAACGAGGAGCAGAGTTTTTCGGAACTCTGCGAGCTTCGTGTAACGCGGAGTGCGGAAATCTCCGCAAACGGAGCAGAGTTCACCGCCCAGAACTACACAGAAGGAGGATGCTAAAGCACTGAGGAAGGGTAGATATTCACAGAGGTAGAAAGGCCCGACAGAGAGGGAGAGGAGAACAGTGAGGAAAGGGAGAAGGGTGTGCTAGATAAAGGAAGGTGAGGTGGAGAGACAGGAGGAGAGAGATAATGATGGGGAGAGGAATCTGAGGTAGAGGGAGAGGAGGGTAAGACAAAGAGGGGAATAGGGTTTGATGAAGAAAGGGAGGATGGTGTGGCAGAAACAGAGGAGGATGACACTGAGAGGAAAGAGGGAATGTGGAGAGAGATACAAGTGCTGCAGAGGTAGGGTGGTGAGGCAGAGAAAGAGAGGAGGAGGGGTATATGGAAAGATAAAGCAGGAGGGGAAGGGAGAGGAGGAGGAGGATGAAGCAAAGGAAGAGAGTGAATTAAAGAGAGGAGGAGGCTGAGGTGGAGAGAGAAGGTAAAGCTGAGAGAGGAAGAAGATGAAGCAACAATAGGATAGGAGGGAACAGGGAGAGAAGATGAGCAATACAGAGAGAGAGAAAAGAAGCTAAACGTGGAGAGATAGTCAAAGGTGAGTTAGAGAGAGGGGGAGGAAGAGTCAAAGAGAGAGAAGGGTTAGGTGGAGAGAGAAAGGTCAGATAAGGCAAAGAGAGAAGAGAAGGGTGAGACAGATAGGAGAGGAGGGTGGGCGGAGAAAGAGACGGGGAAGTGAGGCATAGGAAGGAGGGTGACGAGGAGAGAGGACGAGAGTCAGCAGAGAGAAATAGAAAGGGGGTAGGACAAACAGATGAGGGGGTCAGATTGAGGGAAAAGAGGAAAGTGAGTTGGAGAGAGAAGAGTAGAGTGTGGGGCAGAAAAGGAGGAATGGGAGACATAGAGAGAGTATGAGTAGGTGGAGGGAGGAAGGATGGTGAGGTTCAGATGGAGAATGGTGAGGCACAAAGGGATAGCAACGTGGCACAGAGGAACGATGGCGAGGCACAAATAGAGAAAGGGGTATCAAGAAGGAGAATGTGTAATGTAGAGGAAGAGGAGTAGAGTGATGTAGAGAGCTTGCAGATGAGCTTGAGGTAGAGAGAGTGGAGGAGGGTGAGCCAAAGGGATGAGGACAAAGTGGAGAGAGAGAGAGAGAGAGAGAGAGAGAGAGAGAGAGAGAGAGAGAGAGAGAGAGAGAGAGCGATGCACAGGGAAAAGAGGAGGGTTATGTGGAGGAGAGAAGATGGGTGAGGCAGAATGAGAGCAGATGTGTGAGGCAGAGAGAAGAGGGAGTTTGAGAGAGAACGAGGAGGAAGGGTGAGTCATTAAGATGGGAAGGATTGTGAAGCAGAGAGGAAGGTAGAAGGGTGAGATGCAAAAAGTATTGAAAATGAGGTAGAAAAAAATGGAAGTGATTAGGTTGAAAGGAAGAAAGGTGAGACAGTGAGGGGGAGGGGGGTTGGAAAGGGGTAGGAGAGTGCTGTAGAGGGAGGATGGCTAGGCACATGGAGGATGGTGAGACACAAAGGAAAGATGCTGAGGCAGAGAGGGATAGGAGCATAGTGAGGATGTGGTGAAGAGAGAAATGACGGGTGAGATGGGAAGCAAGATGAAGAAGGTGTATCAGAAAAGGAAGAATGGTGAAGTGTAGAGAAAGTAGGAGGGTGAAGCTAAAGGGAGGAATGTGTAGCAAATAGATAGGAGAAGGAGGATGAGGCAAAGAGGGGACTGGTTTTAGTAGGCAGAAAGGTGGAGGATGAGATGGAGAAAGTAGAGGAGGTTGAAGGAGAGAGAAAGAGTGATAAGATGGAAGAGATAAGGGTGAGGTGAAGAGAGAGGAGGGCAAGAAGAAGAGAGAGAGAAGGGTGAGGTGCAGAGAGAGAGAGAAGGCCAATAGACAGAGGGAGAGAGCGAGAGAGAGAGAGAGATAGAGAGAGGAGGAAGGGGGTAGGCAGAAAAAGAGAAGGAGATTGAGGTGGTCAAAGAGGCGAAGTTGAGGAAATTGAGGCGGAGAGTAGGTTAGGCTGACTCAAAGCAGAAGAGAGGATGGTGAGGTGCAGACATAGAGCAGAATGATTAAGCCGAGAGAGAGGCGGGTGAAGCAGAGAGAGAGAGGAGGTGGGTGAGGTGGATCGAGAGAGAGAAGGGGCAATGTGAAGAGAAATAATGGAAAGAGAGAGAGCTGGAGGAATTCAAAGCATAATGTGACTGAGAGTGATATACAGCTGAAGGTGAGACTAAGTGAAACGGAACAAGACAACGAGACTGAGACTAACAGTGACGGCAATAAACTGAAAGACACAGTAATGGAGCATGACAGAGACTGAGCGATTCAGAGACAGTGGCAGAGACTAAATGACAAGGCAATTTAGACAGTGATGGAGACTGACTGCAAGTACCTGAGATTAAGTGACAGATTGTAAGAGTGAAACTGAGAGCCTGAGGGTGAGACTGGGTGTGACCGAGACTAGTAGGAGTGCCTGAGAGTTGCTAAGGTGAGACTCAGAATGATTAACACTGACTGACAGCAAGACCACTAGTGTTTGAGATTTGACGATAATGAGACTAACAACCTTATAAAGTAAACAAGGGTATACCCAATCTGCTGGACCATGAACCTGGGGCGATATAATATAACAGACAACAATGGTTCACTGTAGACTCATTCGAAAAATATCAATTCACTAATATATCAATTCACTAACTTACCGGTGGCACGCTTCCAGTACAACAATTATCCTTTAACATGTTTCCGGCTTTGTATGTGTGCTGCAAAATGCAGCACTCATGCAAAGTAGAAATAAATCGAGGAGAAAGAAAAAATGTCTTCTTGTTGTACCTCTCTTGAGGAGACATAGGATTTTGTTTTGGTGGAAATCCTTCTCCATAGGAATTTGCATCAAAACCCATAGGTGGTTGCATCGGAATGCCCCTACACCATCCATGGATAGCCCCCTAGAAGCAGTTAACGCGTAGTTGCACATTGCACTACTGTGCTTTACTTTGGGAAACCATCCAATGCAAATCCTCTTTTGCATTTGCTAGTTAATTCCAACATAACACTTTGCATTGGGTTTGTGTTACAAATGTAATGCAAAGTCGGCACAAAGCATTAGTAAATGTGGGCCTATGATTGCATAAATGCAGACTGTCACCTCACTCACCGGTCTGCCATATATTGTTCTTACAAACCCACGAAGATCATTTAAAATTACATTCTCCTTCATCATCATTCAGTAAACTGAGATGAGGATCAGTTTGGCCACAACCCAGGAAGAATACATTATGATTATCGAAAGGCAAGTCTGATATTGTGTGTGTGCTTCTGTGCATGCAGCTGCTCAGGGACATGATATTGCAAAGGTCTTTTAGTACTGAGTTTGTTCCTTAACGGTCTTTGCATGCCCTGGCTGTTTTGTGGCTCAGGTGTTTCCTGGGTGCCTATTTCATTTGGATTCCTATGACACGAATGTTGTCTCAGATGCCTGCGTTTTCTTCCGGTCAGATGGCAGGTTCATGGCCCTGATGGCTGAGTTTGTGTTGCTCTTCTTGGTCTATTCCTTCTGAATGTGATGTTCATCTGGCTTTGCGTTCTGGATCCATTTCTTCTTTTCACAGTATTTACATTCATTTTTTCTGAGGCTGCTTGTGGAGATCCATGTTCCAGGTTTTTGGGTCTCCAACAGGCTTTGGAGGCTCCTGCCATGTCCCAAGTTTTAAAGAGGTGGGCGTATGCCATGTTCTTGTGAACCTGTGAAGGACCAGTTAACAGGAACAATATCATTGACACCGGGCCCATATTCCAGGTTTGTCAGAATAAAGGTGCTTTTTATCGCACCTGATAAATAACAATACTGTGTGGGTAGTTGTTTAACGAGTGTGATAAATAGCACATTATTTTAGTTTTTGGGGAATAACATATAGATTTCGGTACCTACTGCAGCAAAACCTGCATGGTACGGTAAATACTTTGGGGCAGATTTACGTTCCCTGGCGCATCCCTACAAATCAGCAAGGATGCGCCAGGGAAGATGCGTCACGCAAGTTTGCCCTTGCGCCACCGCTGATGCGCCGCATTTACAATGCGGTGCATCGTGGCGCAAGGATAAGCAGATGCGTGACGCATCTGCCGGCGTAAGGTTGGCGCAGTGCTGAAGTTGTGTCGCAAGCGCGACGCAACTCCAGCACTGTTCCAACCTGCCCTATCCCTAACATGGTGCGTCAGACCTTACGCCTGCTTGAAGCAGGCGTAAAGATTTGACACACCAGCGTCGGAAAAGTGACTGCGTGAAATCTTGTAGATTTCACTGTGTCACTTTTCCAAGGCGTTCCTGTGCCGGAACGCCCCCCCTGCGTTGAAACGCCCACATGAAACCTGACGCAGGTTTCATGTGGCGCAGGGCTTTACAACGTGACGCATCTCCCTAGATGCGTCACGTTGTAAATGGGGCTCAACGTGGCGCATGGTTTACGCCGCCGCTGCGTCACAAAAGTGACGCAATGGCGGCGCAAAAGTGGCGCAGGAGCATTGTAAATCTGCCCCTGTATACTTTTCCACTGTTAAATTACGGCAGGTTTGACATGCATAAATTTAATCAAGAGTGAGATATTTAAGGGACCTGATGATTACAGGATGCAGTGAATACCATACGACTCAGAATTCTGATCCCTGTGCGCAGAGAGGTTCACACAGGGGTGGGACAATTCCAAAGTACTTGTTGAAGGTCGTAGTTTTTGAATTTTGAAATCTGGACTTGTTCATTTCTCTTAAGTTGTAATGTTGTGGTGTGGTTATGTTGTGCTATTGCAGTGGCCTTTATATTACACCCCATCTACATACTCGATTAGCACATAATCTGTTAGCACAGAGAAACATTTATTTAGATAATAAAATTGGGAATTCAAACCCTGCTCGTACACGGTTTAACTTCTTTCCATTTGCCATACGGATAAATAATTGTTTTTCATTTTTTTATATTTAAATCACTATGATATGTGAATACAATTTAGGTTAGCGTTGGTCATTGAGTGTCTTTAAAGGAGTTTTCTACCACTAAATTTGAAAACACCATAAAAATTAAATCGTAAAAATAAAATTTGTGACAAGGCTGATATTTTTGCTTCTATTGAGCTCCTGCATATTTTATGAAAACTAGACGAACATCAAAGCGAGCTTACAACCTTGAACTTTGGTTTTAAATCTTTAAAGTAATTAAAGTGTCCTAAATTTTAATGACAGTGATAACCCTGTCAGTTAAGAAGTGCAGAAGAGAGCCATCTGCTCCCCGCATAAATTCAAAGTCTCGAACACGAATTAGAAAGTATTTTAACTGGCCCCTCACGATGTGTCTTCATCTTCATAGCATAGATTCATTAATAGTTCAAATACCGGCAGCCTGCTTACATATCCTTGGATAATTTAAAATAAAATCCGCAGCAATTTCAAAGCTCACTTACAACGCTCTCATCCACATTTTGAATTCCCAAGTTTATGGATATATAACCAATGTCAAAATCATTTGCTTAACTGCAATGCATGTTCATGTTTAATGTTGCAAAATATTATTTTTACTTTGATTTCGTGACATATGAATTTAGTAAAATTGGTAGCTCACAACCAGAAATGTGTGAACATCCTTAATGAACGCTGTAGTCTTGTCACATTCTATAAACCATGCCAGCTTTAAAAGACATATGAACGGAAAAGAAAGCAGACCGGAATGAACAAAAAAATATTTCTGGATTCATTGAAGTGAAATGATCTTATCTAAGATTATGTAATAATAATAAAGTTATTTTTAAAGCGCCTGGTTACTTCAATGGAAGTGTGCCAGCGCTTGAATTTCATATTCATACAACACCGAAAAGGCGAGTTCCAAAATGACTTTAAACCAGCCCATATAACCAAGTTTATTTTGAAAGATCAATTCAGAGCTTTCTTGCCTGAGTACCAGAGGCAGGGCATTCCCCTGTTTGGAAGACAGCCAGCTAAAAGAACAGCCACCCATGCAAGCTCTTTTCACAGCAGCATAGATGGGTAGAAAGGCCCCTGCAGACCTAAGCCTTCTGCCAGGTAGGTAGGGTTTAACAAGAGAGTGCAGATACCGAGGCCCTTTTCCATTCAAAATTCTGTGACAATAGCACAGAGCTTTGAAGGACGCTGTCTTGCCCATTGCCAGCCAATGTAATTTGTCAAGAGCTGGACCTGTCAGTGAACACCTCGGAAGGTTAAGCGGCAGACATACAGTCGCATTCTGCACACTTTGTAGTCTGCATTGTGAGACCCCCAGATACAGCACATTGCAGTAATCCAGTCTGGCGGCTTCTGGTAGAAATGTCACAATCTTTTTCAGGCTTTTCAGAATCCCAAAACATTTCCCCATTAAACTGGTGATATGACAGTTGAACTGTGAGACTTGCATCAAACCAAATGCCAAGGTTCCTAACTTTCGCTTTGGGATCAGGTTGTGGCCAAAGTGCATCTGGCCACCAGGCAAAAGACCAGATTGATGGTTGCCGCCCTAGATTGAGAACCTCTGTTTTTCCGGCATTTAGTTTGAGGCAGCTGTGGTTCATTCACTCCTGCCAGACATGATCTCAACAGAGCTGCAGTGCCTCTTTCATCCAGGGACAGGGTAATAATGTGCTGCGTATCATCGGTGTACGACACAATTTTAAAGGTGTAGCGCTTGATGATATCAGCTAGGGGGTGCATGTAAAGGTTGACTAGAGTGGGGCTCGGCGCTAAGCTCTGTGGCTTGCCCTGTTTCAGTGGAAAAACCTCAGATCAAAAAGGTTTTTGAGACACCTGGAAGGTCTGATTCTGTAGAAAAGAAGCTAGCCACAGCAAGGCATTGGTTCTAATACTGTAGTTACACAGCAGTTTGAGCAAAAGGCTGTGGACACAGTATCGAAAGCCACACTGAAATCCAGAAATATTAGTGCAGCAGTGTTCCCCACATCCACAACCTGCTGGAGGGATTCAGAAGCTAACAGCAAAGCAGATTCTGTCCTGGACTGCAGTCGGAACCCCGACTGGGTCTAATGGAGCCATTCCCTGGCCTCAATGAAACGCGACAGCTGTTTATTTACATGCTTCTCAACTACTTTAGAAAAAATGGTCAACAGAAGATGGGCCTGGAGTTTTCCAGCTTCAAAGGGTCCAGTACAGTGCTTAATTTGTAAAATATTAAGTGCCAGGGCTATGACCAGGAGGCCACTGTAGCTTGCACCCCCCCCATCGCCCTTAACATCACTGCCAAAAAAACTTCTAACCATCTTTCTCGCATGTAAATGCGACAGTTCAGATTATTCCAGGTCCCCAAAGCTAACGGAATGGCTGGGGAGGCAGGTATTAGCAATTTTTTTATGTATATTGTTTTCCTAAACAACTGTTATACTGTTTATCTCTAAATTACATGAGCAGCGCCACCTTGTGTCAGATTGCCCTAAGTTTGGTGTTGACAATTAGGTGCCGGTGCCGAGCACCGGAAACCAATTAAGTGCCGGTGCCCAGCACCGGAAAGCTCCGGCTCAAATTAAGCACTGGTCCAGTAGAGGCTTTTTTAGGAGTTGAATAATAATATAAGAGCATGTTTCAACTCAAGCTCATGGGAACCTGCCTAGCTCCATGGAGTTTGTAAGTACATCACAATGCGCAAGCAATATTTCCTTCATCCCTTGTTCCAAAATAGCAGGCGTGGCAAGATCGAATGGTGATCCTGATTTAACTTCTGTCAACAGAGGGAGAAGGTCTATCGGAGTGTTAAGGGTGGACAGTCCGGCCCCATCAGTGGATGGTTCAAACCAGGCTTCAAGACATGGGGCATCTCTGACTGCTTCCAGAAAAGTAGCATAAATAGCGGGGACTTTGTCAGAGAATAATTAAGTTATCAAATTACACCATACTGCAGAGGGAATAGTAAACGCTGACACTCAGATAGTGATTTTACAATGGAGGACAGTTAACGGGAGGAGTTTTGAGCCTGCTCAATTGTTTCCATGTAGAAATGCCGGCATGCAGACCTGATCTGTTTGTGGTATACCTTCAGGACTCTACTATAATTGTCTTGATCCTTAGTGTTAAAGTTTCTAAGCCAAATGCGTTTTTGTTAGCAAAAGTAGCTCCTCCTTGAACCATTCCGCCCAGGGTTTGGTGTGTCTGATTGTGTAGTTAATGGTGGGTGTGATTTGATAAAGTGCCCGATTAGCCATACCCCACTTGCCCATTAGCTCTACACAGTCACTCAAGAGGGAACAGATCTTTGTCAACACCTCTGTGAAAGCTGCAGGAGTATCCATGGCCCATTACCGTATCTAAACATGCTTGCCTACATTAGATGTTTGCATTGGAGAGGTTAGAGTCACGTTGAAGGGTATGGCACAATGATCAGACCAAATAAGAGGAATAGGTGGGTTTGCTACCAACCTGGACAATTTAAAGAAAATGGATCCAGCTAATGTTCCAGTCTATGAGTGGGGGCATGTACCAGTTGAGCAAACTGTTGTTTAGTACATCCATAGTAACGCAAGGCAGGACATATAATTGCTTTGCATTATCTCACGCCAGTGATACCTTTCATGGGTTGAGTATGGGGTGTTCCCACAAATCCCCCCATGCATTTTGCTGCATTCCAGATTAACAAAGAGTTGTAAAACTGGGAATGTGTCAAAATGGTGCACCTCCTAGACCCACATGTGAAAAGAAAAATGCCTTTAAAGATTGTTTTTGTGCAGGAAGGTGTCTCTTCCCGAACAAAAACAATCTTGAGTGTAATGCAGGCACCATTGCACCATGGTGCAAAGGTGCCTGTGCTGTATGTATGCAGTGCACAGTGCACCAGCTCAAGAAGGCAGCAGAAATGCACCATATCTTTGTAAAGATTACACATTTCTGATGTCTCCCTTTCATGCAATGCAGCACAGCAAGGTGCCTTGCTGCACAGCATAAAATGTTAGTAAATCTGGCCTTTAGTCTCTGTAATGGAAGTCCTTTTCTTCTTGTAGGGAAAGACAGCAGGCTGTATCTGACAAGGACTCCACAAGGTCAGAAATGTGTTTCCTCAGGCTGGTGCAGTTGCCCTTCGCAAGACCGGCTCTTGTGGTTGGTCCCAGTCCTCTGGTGGCTCGAAGTCAGAAGATATTTCAAATCCCAAAATATTGCAGAGGTCCTTAAGTCTTTAGTATGGCATAGTTAGTGTTGGTCTCAAACTTTATTCAAATTTCTTTGAATCTCATGCTCATTTTCTTGTCTCTGTCAGAAAGCACTAATGTTCCATCTCTCACTCCTTTCACTGATGACCAAATACAAGAAAGAATTATACAAGAGTCAGTAGCAAAATGGTAAAAAGGGACAGGGAAAAAAAGAAAACAGAGAGAACAGACTATCAATCTGACTTGTCACTTCAGCTTGGCACTTATGTCTGCAGTTCAAAGTGCGTATCTAAAGACAACAGGAGAGGTCTTACTAACCTCCTGTGATAATCATGCATCAAATTGCAACAGTGAAAAAATATTCTGTAATAGTATATCTATGTAATCAAACATATATGTTCTGATAGAAAACTGGTTATTTCTGAAACTAAAACATAAAAGAGTCGAATTTATTGGATAAATGATCATCAACACTTCTCGGTATCAGTAAAATAACTATCTCAAGTTCAGAACTGTGCACTTCATGATGAATATGTGCTTAGTTACTACTTGACATTTTGTGTCACTGAGAAAGTAATGAAAATGTATTAATATGTTGTGGTTCCTTATCATAGCAATTAATTTCTTCCTTTTAATGCACTCTTAAGACCTTTATGAATAGTAATGCACACACACACACACACATGTATGCATAAACAGATTACCTATTGGTGGTCTCCAGTAGGTAGTTATAGTTAGGACCATGTTTCCACAGGGAAAGCGTTTTTGATGTGCCTATAACTTTGGCGCCATTTGATGAATCTTCACAAAACTTTCCAAATAAATTTTGCTGTGATTCTAGTTGTCCATAGAAAGTTTCAGGGTGATCTGTCAAGCAGAGGCTGAGAAAAAATGGGGGTCCAAAAAAGTAAGTTTCCCATGTAAATCACCATAGTGATTCTGAACACGACTACTGCCCAAACCGTTAGACTGAATGACACAAAGTTTGGCAGAAAGCTAGCTCTTGGTCCAGAAAGAGTGCTTTTTGTTATTTGGTGTAAATCAGTTTAGCAGTTATAGAGTTTTTAAAAGAAAACCAAATTTGTATATAAAGGGACGCGTATCCTTCATGATGACAACGTGGAGCTTCACGACCCCTCATGCAAGAAGCACTGCTGTGATTGGGTGGCCGCAACCTATGTAAAAAGTTGCGGCTGCCATTCTACGAAGGGGGACACAGTCCCGGGGGATGGAAAGTATGGTTAGATAATATAAAAGGGAGTCAGGTTAGGGGTACCCTGACCCCATGGGTGCACTTTACAGCTCTGTGAGGGACCTCTTATGATTTTAAAAATGGAATATGTTTCTTTTAACATGTGGTTTGAGTTGTGTATCTAATCACAAGAATACTCCACTGAATGTGTGGAGGAGGGAACGAGAGGCGTGGGGTTCTAGGAGCTAGCAGCCTCCAGTACTAAATGTTTACCACAAAAGAGCTGCTCCTAGTGTGATAACCCAAACGAGTTACAAGAACGTCGTAAGTGTGGGCATCTCACAAAAAGTTACGGACTGGTCTCACACACCACCTGGTGTCATGCTTCATCATTGACCAGTCCTCGCCCTCCAAAACCTTCGTTTGATGGAGGGCGGGCATACACTTGACGACAAGGATGCACTTCTAAGTGACTAAGTGGGGGCCCGTGTATATGTGAGTGAGGTTAAAAATCATTATAGTACTCAGTGGCGTTTTTAATGTGAAATGAAAACTATATGATATTAAAATGAGAAAGTGACGGTAATTGGGGTGGTTAGTGTCCCCTACCATCTAGTGAATGGTCGACATGTTTCTGCCTAAGCGGCCCGATTGGGTCCATGGCATTCATCAGGACCTAGAAATGAGAAAAGGGGCTCCGTTCTTACAAAATATTGGTAAGATGTTACCACTGTGTGAGTATGGCGTTGGTCACACTTCACTGCTTAATAGCTGCTTCCAAAGGTGAAGCCTTTAAATGAAAATATGGGAAATAGTGGTTAATGTAACTCGCTGGGTCATTTGTACCTGTAGGGAAAAAAGAAGAAAGAAGGGCAATGCATGCATTGATTTCTAAGCGTGAAAAAATGGTGTGTACGTGACTTTGTGGCACTCTGATTGTGTACACTTTTGTGAAACTTTGAAGATGGTGGCAGGCGGCACTGCTACCAGTCTTACCCTAGTTAAATGGACAACTTGTCCCATGGGGGAAGGGGCGGAGGGAATCCACAGTTTTTGTCTCCTCTGTAAAAGAAAACATAGAAAAACCACACTCTTCATAAAAGCGTTTATGTTTTGAGGGAAATCTCCCAAACTGAACAAGGTAGTGATCCATTCAATCCTCATTGGGTCAGTGGGCGTACACACATGTAAACATAATCACACACTCCCTGGTCTTTCAGTTCAGGCACACTCTTACTATGACATGTGATGGATGCGTCCCGAATCCTATACGTCCGCTCCCGGTCCTCCCGAATGTAGAAATGGCAGGGAGCGGGCGTCGTCTATATAGGTGGATCGTGGTGCTTAATTGAAGTAATTATCGAAAAGCGTTGACAGGTACGCGTTTCCTGGTGTCCCGGAGTATCACCGCCTGGAGTAAAGATATCGGTTGTAGGCGTGTGTAGTTATTGAAGACACGGGCCTTATTCGTGGAAAGGCGAGTGGGCGTTTGCAGCAGAGGGTCGGTGTCGACAAGCCCAAACTGGCGAGGGTGTGCCAGGGGGAGGTTTCATTGGTTGCGACGTGTGTGGCCTCCTAATGCCTGGTCTCATTGGTTGCAGCGAGGCAGGGGGAGGACCCAAATGACGGGATGCTGTGCGTTGGCATAGGAACCGGGGCTGTTGTTGGTGCCTTCTGGAGCGTGTGTGGTGATAGCGTTATGAAGCGAGCTTTGCCTACGTAGCTTGCCCTGGTTCGAAGGGGGAGGTGTCATTGGTTGCGAAGTGTGTGGACTTCTGACGCCTTACGTTGGCATGGGGACGAGGATTGTAGCGATAACGTGATGAGCGTATGTCCTGAAAAATGCTCCGAACATATGGGGGGAAAACAAAGAAGAAAAGCGGTGCGTACAAGTAGCGGTGAACCGCTTAATAAAGGCAAATCTTTTTGTATATATTCATAAATGTGCACATGCTTACTCAAAAAACGCAACTTTCCTCTGTGCGACTTGTGGTGTCACGGACTACACTTCACTTTTGAACCGGGTGAAGGATGCGGACGGTGGTGTGGTCACTGTGATTAGTATGGTAAAACGTAGCAATACTACATTTCTAAAGGGTGGCAAAAGGCTGGTCATGCGCGTGCCGAGCGTCTGTGATCTACTAGACACTGCAAGACGATGGTGTGCAGGGAAGATTAAATCGTGATGTATCAAGTGTAGGAAGGACAAAAGAAGATTGTTTGGTGAGGACCAATTTGATGTTGGTGGCAGTAGTATCTATTCTTTTGTGTGTGCGACCAGGCTATGCTTGCCATGTAAGTCTGGGCAGAAGTTAGATCATGGTCAAGGGATGATATATATCAAGTTCATTGTTCTTTTTATCGTGTTAGCTGTAGCCAGGGGATGTCATCATTAAGGCCCTTCTCATGGGAACGGAGGCGGTACACCCATCGTTGCTCTCTGAAATGTAGTGCTCTGGTGAGGTCAGATTTGCCTTTTTTCATGACCTCAAGGATAGTCCAGCTCAGGTCTGTTTCTGTATGGTTTTTTTCTGAAAACTTGGTGTTGGTTTTTTTACATCTGATCGTGCTTCGATGTTCATTGATGCGGGTTCTTATCTTCCTAGTTGTCATTCCCACATACTGGAGCGAGCAAGGGCATGTTAAAAGATACACAACGTTCTCTGTGTTGCAGTTACTGAATGTTCTGAGTTGCCAGGATTTCCCAGTGCCTATGTCTACCTCTTTCGTGTTCTTGGTGAGGTTGCATGAGTTGCACGCACCACAGGCGAAGTGACCTATTACACGTGGTTGGTCCCAGAGTCTAGGTTGCTCATTGTCTTTCTTTGTGGTCATCTGTGCATGCACCAGCTCGTCCCGTAGGTTTCTGTTGCGTTTAAATGCAAAAAGGGGGGTTTCCCATTGTTTCCCGGCGCTATTTAGTATATGCCATCTCTTTTTGATGATTTTTTTAATTGAATTGGATGCTGGTGTAAATGTGGTAACACAGACTGGTCTATTTGTTTTTACTTGCTCAACATCCTCCAGCAGTGCTTCTCTAGGGTTGTTCCTTGCTCTTTTATTTGCCCTTCTTACCATTTTTCTTGGGTAGTGGCATTCGATGAGTTTACTCTCGAGGTGTTTTGCCTGTTCTTTGTAGTTGTCCTTCTCAGAACAATTTCTCCTTATTCGGAGGAACTGACCAACCGGTAGATTCTGTCTGAGGGCTTTTGGGTGGTAACTTTCGTATAAAAGTAAGCTGTTCCTGTCTGTGGGTTTATTGTGGACCTTGGTTGTTATCCCCCCATTGGTAAGTGTAATATCCAAGTCCAGAAAAACAGCGTGATCTTTGTTGATGTTGTGTGTGAACTTGAGATGTCTGTCTTGTGAGTTGACCCAGTGAACGAAAGCTGTTGCATCCTCCTCTGTTCCATTCCATACAATAAGTACATCATCTATGTACCGTTTCCAAATTCTGAGGTGATTCAGAAACGGGTTCACCGGATTGTTAATGAAGTCATCCTCAAATTGTTGGACGTACAAACAGGCCATACTGGGGGCAAAGGTGCTCCCCATCGAAGTTCCTGTTATCTGGTGGTAGATGACCTGTTAGTACTGAAAGAAATTTTCCGTCAGGGCCAATTCTGCACACTCCATGACGAAGTGTTGGGGGTGATGAAATCCCATTCTCTTCGTAGGATGATGTTCTCTACGACTTCCAGTGTTCGTTGTTGGGGTATACTTGTGTACAGGGCTTCGATGTCCATGGTTATAAGCCAGTCGTTAGTGGGATCTACCTCCAGATCTCTTAGGAGGCAGAGGACATCTTTAGTGTCCCTTAGATAGGATGGTGTCTCTTTTACAATTGGCCGCAAGAACCAGTCACAGAATTGCGACAAAGGTTCCAATGCAGACCCAATGCCCGATACGATGGATCTCCCTGGTGGTGGCATCCGGTTTCTTTTTTCCCTACAGGTACAAATGACCCAGCGAGTTACATTAACCACTATTTCCCATATTTTCATTTTAGGCTTCACCTTTGGAAGCAGCTATTAAGCAGTGAAGTGTGACCAACGCCATACTCACACAGTGGTAACATCTTACCAATATTTTGTAAGAACGGAGCCCCTTTTCTCATTTCTAGGTCCTGATGAATGCCATGGACCCAATCGGGCCGCTTAGGCAGAAACATGTCGACCATTCACTAGACGGTAGGGGACACTAACCACCCCAATTACCGTCACTTTCTCATTTTAATATCATATAGTTTTCATTTCACATTGAAAACGCCGCTGACTACTATAATGATTTTTAACCTCACTCACATATACACGGGCCCCCACTTAGTCACTTAGAAGTGCATCCTTGTCGTCAAGTGTATGCCCGCCCTCCATCAAACGAAGGTTTTGGAGCACGAGGACTGGTCAATGATGAAGCATGACACCAAGTGGTGTGTGAGACCAGTCCGTAACTTTTTGTGAGATGCCCACACTTACGACGTTCTTGTAACTCGTAAACGTTTGAGTCGTGTACCCATCACAATGCTCAGTGTGGCCCCCATGTAATGTTGTGGCAGAGTCACAAACCTTAGCAACAATAAAAAACATTCATACATTCCCTTACACACTAATTCATGCACTCACAGTCACACACACTCAGTCCTACACTTTCTCAGACATTCACGCACCCAACTCGCAGACCCAATCAGACACATGATTAATCAATCAATCAGTCATTTGTAGAGAACAGCAAATCACCCGTGAAGGTCTCGAGGCACTGGGGATGTTAACTGCTGCATGGATTTGATTACTCAAGATACTTATGCACCCACTCACTCACCCACTCAGAGACCCACTCAGAGACTCACACACCCACACACAGACCCACTCAGACAAACACACACCCACAGACGCCCATGCACTCAGTCACACACTCATTATCAACGGTTACAGGTTAGAGTTAGGAAATAAAATTTGAAAACCTTAGAAATTCACTTTAAAGAACACAAAGGGGTAATAGGCGGCAAGATGGCGGCTGGTCAGCCGGCTGAGCGAGCTGGTGCTGAGTGCTCTTCTGGATAACCCCTCCCGTGATCTCTGTATATCGGAGAATGGTTTAACATTGTGAATATGTGATTAATGGATCCTGAGGGATTTGCGCAGATGTGACCGGGATGATTTGGAGGCTGGTGTTTTTGTTGCAGAGGAACCCACTGTGGTTGCATCAAGCGACTCGACCAGGACGCTATTGGGTGGATGCACTTTTCAATTACCGCTAGTACTCGAGTGGTGGAATGGCACCGAAGCAAGCACCAAAGAACTCCAGGACCCGCGGAACTACGGCCGTTTCCAGCAGCCCGGCAAAAGAGGGGAAAGACGTATCACTTGGAAGTAGTGGCCAAACCGACCCGAATTCAAAAATAGCGCTAAATCGGGGGAAACAGACTGTACCCTCCATCTTTAACCTCCAGACTGTCAGAACCAACAAATCTCTGACGGGAGAGGAGGAAGCAATGAGAAAGGAAAATATAGCTGTTACCGGTGTGTCTGTAGCAGCAGTTTCTAGCCCAGGTATGATTTCACCACTTATCGTGACTGTTGAGAAAATGTCAGAGGATATATCCGGGCATCCAGCTGTCATGTCAGGTCTTGTGGATAGTTCAGGCATTGTAAAAACCGCATCAATACAAAGAAAAGAAATTGAAGGGGTTGAATCCAGTGTGAAGGATATCTTACCCAGCAGTGGCATTATGGGTCCTGTAGTTTCCTCAAAGACTATGCAGGGAGATGGCGAACTGGAGGTTAATGGGGCTTACTACAGAAAGACTATTACTGATCGATCAAATCTTCAAGAGGGGCATCAAGCTGATCTTGGTAAAGAAATTGAAGCCTTGGATAAGTTCTATTCATTATCAGACCCCTCTTCATCATCTGCGGATGAAAATCTGAGCAGAGACTGGGCAGACTATGATACAGATAGTGCCGTCTGGCCGTCTGGTAGGGGAAGTCAGGAAGATATGACCTCATCCCAGACAGGAACTGTTCGGAGACCCAAGGAACAAAGAAAGTATGAAGATCTTGCTTCTAGCAAGGCACAGGGGTTTGCAGGTTCCATGGTTTGGGACTACTCTTTTTCAGCTCCGGATGGTAATACGCTACTGGCTGAAGTAGGGGAAGCTGTGCCTGCTGCAAGCTCAGCCCAAGATCCTCCTAAGGAGGTAACGCTGGATATGATATACAAGACTATTATGGCTCATCGTGCTGAGACAAGTGTGGTAAATAATTTAATTACCGGGACTTAATTTGATACAGAAACATAATAGAAATAGCTCAGTAAATAAGAGGCAGAATCCGTGGTATTAGAGGTTCGGAATGGGCTTTATTCCAATGGACGATTCGAATCGGTTGCTCCAAGTTCCATCACCACGAAGGTTCAGGAAGTGAAGTACATACATTATTGATAATTAATCACTTTTATACAATAGGCATTACAGTGAAGCAAATGCAAGAGGCGTAACAATTGATAGTGTAGCTAAGAGATACATACGTAGCAAAAAATAGGCGTAACTGGGTGTGATTAAAGAACGTCATCAGGTGTGATGTCATAATAGGGTGGTTCCAGGAAAGAATTTCGCAATGTCAGCAGAAATACTTGGCAGAAATGCGCGCGCAGCAGCATGACGTGTGATTGACGTGCAACTAGGGGGTGAAGGGGACTTGACATTTAGCTCTACATGTGGCGACAGAAGTCTGGAGGGTCAAGTCAACCTAATCCCAAATCATATCTAACATCCTATGTTTAAAGAACTATGTTATCCAAAAGAGAGGCCTTCTTGGAGTAGAATCTTATTCTATACTGACTATACTGACTGTTAGTGCGTGTACAAGCGTCTAAGTGTCTACACTAGATGCGAGGGCAGAAATCTTCCATAATAATAAGGCTATGAATTACTTGCATAAAGACAGAGAAGCCGGGCCTTTGCTCGGTAGCTGGAAGAATGTTTACTTAAACTACTAGACAGGAATGTATTGGGCAGGGAGCGGAGCAGATAATTTCGAAGGTGAAATACAGTTTTTGGCAGGCAGCAAGCTGATGTCAGGCATCGTGAGCCGCGCAGGGAATGAGACAAAGTTCATGGTCACAGATGCAGGCTCAGACTGGAGCTTCAGAGGCAGAAGGCAAGAAAAGCTTGAATGACAGAATCAGGGCCTACTTGCCTGGACTGTAAAATGGCATAAGTGAACCATATAAAGCCGGTGGCCTTTCATACTTAGGAATGGAATATCCAGCCTATTCATGGCGGATCTGAAAGAGGACATGTTGACGGTGGACGCACATGTGTTTGCGTCTTCATAACTGGAACTGGAGGGAACATACATGTACTTGTGATTCATACATGAAACCGTTGGGGTCCAAGATAGGGGACATAACTGATCATAAAAATCCATATTTCCACATTCCCTCCTTGTCCCCTACTTGCCCGTCAAGAGATATCAATCTTCATCAATCCATTGATCTGTTCATATAGCATCATTTGTTCTTCTTTTTTCTTCTGGGATGAATGAAATCTTGGTGCTGGAATACACGATGTGGCACACAGACCACAAATCGCTGGTCCACATTGTAGGCATAGACAGCAACTGAATAGTATGAGAAAGCCAATACCTAGGAAGGATAGGACCTTCCATCCAAAGGTAGATAATACACTCCAAAACCAACCGGACCAAGTCCAGGTGCCTGGATTCTGGTGTATCTGGCTTACAATCTTATGAAGGCGGGTTATGGCTTTATATACAGATGGCGAATTTTCTGGTATGAAAATGCAACAACTTGATCCGATGACCCTACAAGCTCCGCCCCTATCGGCCAGGATGACGTCAAGGACAAGACGATTTTGAAGCACAACAATCCGCATAGCAGACTGTTCTTCTGTTAAATTGCCTAAGGCGGAAATAGTTTCATTCACTACTGCTTCAAGGGTTCTAGTTAATCTACGTATCAGCTTACTATTAGTAACGGTACCTATATAGGGAAAGAGACCTTTATTGAAATCTGTGTATTTTTCCCATGCTGTTTCAGTGTAATCGACAATTGGGAGATCTCTCCTTTCTCTATTGTGTACTAAATGAGTATTTCTGTGATAATCAGGAGGAGCTAGGAAAACAGGTGGCAAAAGGAATCCAATGTAACAGGTACCATCCCAATCTAGAGGTAGGCGTACATATGCCGTCTGACCACATATGAAATAGGAATGGCGGGAAGCTCTAAATGTCGACTTGCCTTGATCACTGAATTCTATTACAGTGGTGCATCTACTATGGCCCATATGTATGGAACCATTCTTTCTTACACATAATTCACCTTTTACTGGAAATACTGACATGGCGGGTAAAATTGGAGTAGCTTCGGATTCGACATTTAGGATCATAAGATTAAGCGTAAAATTACCTAATCCATACACTTCATTTTCTAGATCAGTTCCTGTTCTCTTGGGAAGTCCCTCCTTGTTAGGGTAGCAGACTTTAAGTAAAACTAAGTTCAAATTTCCCCATACCCAGTTATCTTGATAAACTGCAGAATTCGAATCTAGGGAATTAATTAAACTAAACCATGCTCCACAGGAGCCGTTGTGTGTGAACGGGTATGGAAAGAGAGGTAGAATTCCTTTATAATTCTGATAGGGAGGGAGTCGGCCACATATCCAACAATTTGTAGCATTGCTAACCTGATGGGAATGATGTAACATACTAATAAACGTGTTATTGCGCAGCGCAAATCTATAAGACAACTCAAGCGGAGGTAATTCACTGAAAGAATGTTCAGCAGTAATATTATAAACATGTCTAGAAATAGGATAATATATGTGCAACAATATACTTGCAGTAATTATTAAAAGACTTAAGAAAAACAAAATTAATAACGTCACTATACAATGACTACGCAGTGATTTACAGTATGCATGTCGTTTCAACATTTTTCGCGTATGTTCTCTATTCAGGTCTAAGGGGTACATGTCAGAGACAATTCAACCGCTTCACCTTGGAGAGGACTTAAACAATCAAATTGCTTGACTGATTAGACCTGAGTTTTAGTTTATAACGTTCGTGATTACTCGTTTCAACTAAAGGAAGTTTTGAGTCAATAGGTGAAGACACACGAGGTGTGGTGTTTACATCCGATGGTAGTCCATGAAATTTCTTGATATGACTTGAATGTACCCAGCCTTTTCTGCCTTCGATTTTCACGGCTGTCCTTGTGGTGAGCAAGACAAGTTGCGGCGACTTCCACCTAGGATCCAGCTGAGTCTTCCGATCGAAGTTCCTCACCAGGACTAGGTCCCCCGGAATTACGTCATGGGGTTTCACCTCAGTGTTGTCGGGAAAGGCTGCAGCTACCTGTGAACGACAAGATTGTAGTGCAGACATCAAGGAAGCCAAATAATCTGTCAGCATATTACAGTCAATATCAGTTATTTTACGTGGTATAGGCGTCCCCCACATATTTGGTGGTCTGCCAAAGATCACCTCATACGGGGATAGCCCTGTTCGAGAGTGTGCTACCATTCTCATGTAAAAGAGTGCAACTGGTAACGCTACTACCCAGTCGACACCTTTCTCTCTGCATATTTTGGACAATCTGATTTTCAGGATCTGATTGTGTCTTTCTACGAGACCTGCTGCCTCGGGGTGTCGGACACAGTGAAACTTCCACTGATAACCTAACAAAAGTGAAACGTGTTTCATTAATTCGGATGAGAACGGCTGGCCGTTATCTGAGTAGACAACACGTGGTAAACCGTACCGTGGGAAGAATTCTCGAACTAACTGTTTGGCAGTAGTCGGGGCAGTGTAATCCGAAACCGGGTATGCCTCTGTCCAACGGGAAAGAGCACAGACAACTACGAGAACATATTTGAATCCTCGACATCGTTCCATCTGGATATAATCCATCTGGAGGACTTCAAAAGGGTGATCAGGAGGCTGAAATCCACCCTGTTCTACGGGAACGCTTTTTCCTGGGTTAAACTGACAACAGATCATACAGGTACGGACTTTTTGTTTGGCTGCTGCTCGTAAATGTTTATTGAACCAAATGTGTTGAATGCTGTCTAGCATAGCTTTCTCTCCTAGATGCGCTGGACTATGTATAGTGTTAATAATAACTTGGACCATTGAATCAGGAAGGAACCATACAGATTTTTCCTTCGTCATCCATCCTTGGTCCGTTTGAATCCCTCCTAATTCAGTCCATTTTTTTATTTCGTCTGATGTAGCATGTGTCTGTATATCAATTACGTCAAGAGCGGGATCTTTAATCGTCATACAATGTGTTGGCGTCGGGACTATTGTCTTTGTCATGTCGAATGTTTGAGTTTGAGCAGTCTGTTTAGCTGTTCTGTCAGCTAGATCATTGCCTTGAGAAATGATATCAGTAACTTTCGTATGAGCTTTACATTTCATAATTGATATTGCAGTGGGTAGATGTATTGCATCTAAGAAGGCATGAATGAGGGGTCCGTGCTGAATGTGGGCACCGTGGGAAGTTAAATAACCTCTCTCTCGCCACAGCACGCCGAAGTCATGTACAACTCCGAATGCATAACGTGAATCAGTGTATATGTTGACTCTTTTATTTGTGGCTTGAATACAGGCTTGTGTCAGAGCGACGAGCTCTGCGGCTTGAGCTGACAAGGTATTTATGCAATTTGTTTCAATGATTTCAGTGTCTGTTGTGACTGCGTAAGCGGCCACTAACTCTCCTGTACTTGTTCTCATACATGAACCATCTACATACAACGTCAGGTCTGGGTCTGACAATGGGACATCTGTCAAGTCTTGTCTGGGTTTCGTCGTGATTGTAATAACGTCAATACAGTCATGAGCTAGTGGGTCTGTTCCAATTACGGGTAAAAGTGTGGCAGGATTCAATGTGTTACAACGTCTGATTTCTATATGTGGCTGGAACAATGTTAATTCATACCCTGTAAGTCGCGCTATAGTTAAGTGTTGTGTTTGCGTTCGATTCACGAGAACCTCTACTGCATGTGGTACTTGAACTGTCAATGGATGTCCTAACACTATGGCATCGCTTTGTCTGATTGCTAAAGCTGTTGCTGCCACTGATTTTAGGCATGCAGGCAAAGCCTGAGCTACGGGATCTAATGTACTAGAAAAATAAGCACATGGTTTGTGGGATACTGCCTGTTCCTGTGTGAGTACTGACAAGGCAGTACCTTCGCGTTCTGTAACAAAAAGTGTAAACTGTTTATTGTAACATGGTGTTGCTAAAACCGGTGCTTGACATAAAGCTTTCTTTAAGCTTTCAAAAGCTTGTGTATGTTCCTGAGTCCAAGGGAGAACAGTCGATGTGGCTGCCTCCTGTGTTGTCAATTGAATGAGTGGTTTTGCTAGAAATGCATACTGAGGGATCCACTGCCTACAATATGAAGTGAGGCCTATGAAAGCCCGCACCTCCTTTTGTGTCTTGGGTATTGGCATGTTAGCTATTAACTGAATGCGGTCGGGTGTAAGCTGCCTTCCCTCCTTGGACAGCGAGTGTCCAAGTTAAATAACTCGCTGGACACAGAATTGCAGCTTAGAAGGGGACACCTTGTGCCCCTTTTCGGCTAGAAATTGTAAAACTGTCAGTGATGCCTTCTCACATTCAGGTTCGCTTCTAGCGGTGATCAGCAGATCATCAACATATTGAAGCAGGGCAGTGTTTACTGGCATGTGGATACTGTCGAGTTCTCGTTTCAGTGCTTGGCTATAGATGCTGGGGCTTTCTGTAAATCCTTGAGGTGCGCGTGAGAATTTAAAGCTACGTCCATTTAAACTAAATCCGAACAAGTATTGGCTTTCCGGATCTATAGGGACGCTGAAAAAGGCATTCTTGAGATCAATTACAGTAAAGAATGTTACTTCAGAATCAATAGCTGTCAGTAATGACGAGATATCTGGGACCACAGGGAATTGTGGCACAATGCATTTGTTCAATTCGCGCAGATCAATAACCAATCGATATACTGGCGGGGCCTTTGGATCTGTTCGTTTAAGAATCGGAATTATCGGGGAATTACATATATTGGAGTCTGTTTCCACAACCACTCCTTGGACAATGAGCTCGTCAATGATTTGCAGTAAAGCCACTACAGCATCTGGTGGTAACTTGTATTGTCGCATTCGTGGTAGTACCACTTCTGCCTTTAGTGTAATCCGATATGGTGTAATATTCATGCAACCAACATCAGTAGGGCCTTGTGCCCATAGATGTGTAGGTAAAGTCTGCAGTCGGGGATCCATGTCTCTAGACACATAGTGACCTTTGAAATCACGTAAAAACAATCTTACTCCTTCCGGAGAACAACATATTATAGCTCCTAGAGCTTTCAGTGTTTTTATACCTAACAAGTTTTCTGGACATGATTTAGTAAGCAATAAATCTGTAGTTCTGGTCAAGGGTCCTATCGTAAGTGGAAGAGGCTGTGATACTTCATTAACAATATGTTTCCCTGAAAAACCAAGGGAAATATTCTGTGAGCCTGAGAGGGGTGCCCCTGGAACTTCACTACGTTTTATGGTTGTTCGACTTGCCCCTGTATCGAGTAAAAATTTTCTATCTTGGCCTAATAATTCACTATGTACATAAGGTCCTTCTTGGTCTACGGGGACCTCGATAAGGGGTAAGTCAACTTCCCTCTCTAGGCTTGTTCATGCGTATCGTTGATAATCAGGATAGTCGTACTGTGCGGTCTGGTACAGCTGTCGTGTCGTGGTTTGTGTGGCAGCAACCGGCAGCGCTGGTGCAGCTGGCACAAACTGTATAGACTGTTGTGGAGCTGGCATGGACTGTGCATGCTGCGGGGCTCCTTGTTCATTCTGATCCTGTCTAGGTGGCCGTGGTCTTTCTTTTGTAATACCTGTGGCGATATTACGCTTCAGGACTGGGCAATCGTGTATATAATGACCTGGTTGTTTACAATAGTTGCATGTCCCTTTTACAGGTCCTGCTGAATCACCGGAATGTGTCGTACCCTTTTTATGTCCTTCAGCTGGAACTGTCTGGGAGACTAGCATTTTCATTTTCGTGTCTTTCATGCGTCTTTGTTCATGTTCTTGTTCCTCTCTAATTCTATTGTGATGATACTGTAACATTTGTAACATTTGTGATGGGGTGTTACCTTGCCAGGTGCTCTCGAATTTTAATACTCTATTCTTCACTTGGGGTAAGGAATTTTCAACTAATTTTGTCACAAACAGATGTGGGTATGATTCGCTACTTGCTTTTATGCCACTATTTATGCCAAAACATTTTTCAAATCGGGCATAAAAATCACTAGTGTCTTCATCTTGCTTTTGTTTACAGGCTGAGATTGCACCCCAGTCTTCCTTTTTCGTAGTTAATAAACGTGGCAGTACCTGTACTAGTAAACCTGGTAGTGCTTTAGTTTTATCCCCAAGCCCCGAACCTGGACCTCGGGCCTTTTCTTCATTTTCTAATGCTGTCCAGTCTATCTTTTGGTCTCCCACCTCCCACTCTTTTTCCTTGAGTTTTTCATAAATGCCAGCAGGCATTAATACCTTTAATATTGTCATAATGTCGGGATAGGTATACTCTCCCATGAGTAACATGTCTTTAATTTCTCGGTGGAAACCCGCTGGGTCTTTGTCATGACTGGGTACCACTTTCTTCATCTCTAACAATTCTATTTTCGATATGGGCGTATATACAAATACACGTTTAAACTGATTGTCCTCGCCCTTTATTGGGTGTACTTCTCGTAAGGGATTCTGTCTGTCCATGTAATACGTCGTTCTTTCCTTGATGGGCAGTGAGACATGCTCTGGGCATACAAAAAGAATGTACTGCTTTCTTGATTCTAGTATTTCTTTAATTAGCTTAGTACCTGAACCTCTCCATCTATTCGTGAGTAATTCAGTCAATATATTAGGTAAGGGACCAGGATCTGAATGTTGGCTTTTATATAGTATAAGAAGTTGTTGAATCATATAAATCCCAGCTAAACGCTGTTCGTCTGGGGTGAGATTCAAAAATGTGTGTGCTACTGTATCATCATCATACTTTCCGGGACTGTCAACCCAATGAACGGCTGACCTGGCTAATTCTTGTTCATCCATAGAATCGAGAAAATGATAACCCCTTCGTTCTCGGAGTAATTTGTCAGCGGCTTGGAACGAATGCTCGGGGGACCTTATATTTATTATAGGTGTTTGGAAATTCCTGTTATTATCTGGACATATCGGACGTATCGGGTCAATAAAACATCTAGTACTATTACAAGATCTTCCTCTACCTACATAGGCTATGGTTTCTGACTGTCCTGTGGACAGTCCTGATCCTTCCTCCTGCTCGTTTTGTTCGAACTGGTCTACCGCTAATCTCTCTTCGTGTAGGCGTTCTATTTCTTTACGGATCTTTCGGCACATGGCTATTATACAATTTTGCTTATCATGTCTCCCTTCTGATATATTCTGGCTCCATCTGGTAAGAGTTTGCATTGCTTCCGGGTCTACCCCCGGTCGGTCTTGATTTCTGATCACACAATTTATGAGGAAACGTAACAGTTCCCCCTGTATCTCCACTTTCTGGTATTCCATAGCTCTGTTAATACATTCAGAATCTCGCCCTGTTTGGACAAAATGGTATATATTATCTAGATGCACAGTCATTCCTGGTATCTTCCCTAAATAGACCGCGGCTCGTCTGATACGTAATGATGCCATGATCATTTCGTCCTCTTTGCCGGGCACAGGGTCATATCTACAATCTATAAGAAGTTCCTTAAGCGTGCGGGCATTTATGAGTTTGGGGGTACGTGGATGTGCTGATTCTTGAAAGGTAAGTTTATTTACTCTGGGTGGCGTAGAAAAAATGTTGGTAGCACCTCCCGTAGCCCCATCTGGGGTATCGGGCGTGAAAGGATTCGTTGAGCGCGATACAGCAACTATAGGTGTGGACACAGCTATAGAAGTAGCTGTAGGAACAGATGTAGAAACAGATGTGCTTGCCGGAACTTGTGTCAGGATTTGTCGCTGTAGAGATACAGATACAGGATCTTGGCGTTGAACCTCCCCGGCCGACGGTCTATGTGGGGCGGGGTTAGCATACTCGGGAGCTGCGTCATCTAAATATGAGGAAAGAAAAACATCTTCTGCGGTTCTAGGATGCCCCTTAGGATGTACTTTTATTGGAAACAATGGGGGTGGCAAGTCTTTTGGTATTTCCGGAGTAGCCTTAGGTAATCCTTCGGCCAGGAGGGGATACATACCATTCATAAGGGCATTTCTTTGTCTGTCTACTTGTTCTGATTTCACTCGTGTACCTTCTTCAATTAATAGATTTTCTCGGACTTTATTTGAATTCTCTTTATTTTTCTCTTCCTGTCGGAGTGCTTTTTCTGCACGTCTATGAGATTCTTTACGCCATAACTCAACGGCGTCTTTCTGTGACTGTCTGACTTTCCTTTTCCATAACTCTTCTTCTACTTTCATGATGCACTCCGCATCCCAGGTCCCAGCTGCGGGCCACCTCTGACTTTCTGGTAATTCCTTGGTGTAGTCTACCCATAAGTCAAGAAATAATATAGCGTCTAAGCCATGTTTATGATACATGAAGTACCCTGGAGTGTCCCTAGGAGGAATAGGAACAGCTTCTTCGAGTACCCCTTTTCTAGTTGTGATCTGTCTTAATTTCGAAAAGAGCGGCATATTGAGAACTGATCTGATACTTGATCTTGAACAAACTTAATACAATAAACACAATAATGAACAGTCATTCACACCACAATATGCAGAACGTATTTAAAACATTTAACATTTAACATTTAACTGAGCAACGCTGATGATGACGATCTAAGGAAACTGAATCACTAAACATAATACTCGACATTTAACTGATTTATTCTGAATTTATATACTTGATATACTAGATATACTGCTAAACAGTACAGATACACTGCTGAAACAGTGCAGACCGGATTTGTGTACCCAAACCCGTCTTGACCGGCACAACCTATGTGCACGTCAGAACGCCTCCCCAGTAATGGTACTCACCGGGTAGCTCGGAACGGAAGGCCTCGGAACGGAACTGAACTGAACTGGACCGGACTGGACTCGACTCGAAAACTTCGGTGCTTCGGGACATCGGAAACTTGGTGGGCCTCTGTATACCTCGGATCTTGCTCTCTCAGCTAGGCTCTGGTCGGGATACTTCGCACTTCTCACCGCCTCGTCTGGGTGTTGATCGCAGCCTCAGTCGCCCCCGCTTGACCGGAGGGAGATACAGGAAATCCTGCTGGTACGAGTTGTTGTCCGTCCAGCTGTGGCAGGAGACCGGGCCTGCAACGCACCGCCGGCGCGTGAGATGAGAAAGTGTCCCTGTTCGGGCGCCATTCATGTGGTAAATAATTTAATTACCGGGACTTAATTTGATACAGAAACATAATAGAAATAGCTCAGTAAATAAGAGGCAGAATCCGTGGTATTAGAGGTTCGGAATGGGCTTTATTCCAATGGACGATTCGAATCGGTTGCTCCAAGTTCCATCACCACGAAGGTTCAGGAAGTGAAGTACATACATTATTGATAATTAATCACTTTTATACAATAGGCATTACAGTGAAGCAAATGCAAGAGGCGTAACAATTGATAGTGTAGCTAAGAGATACATACGTAGCAAAAAATAGGCGTAACTGGGTGTGATTAAAGAACGTCATCAGGTGTGATGTCATAATAGGGTGGTTCCAGGAAAGAATTTCGCAATGTCAGCAGAAATACTTGGCAGAAATGCGCGCGCAGCAGCATGACGTGTGATTGACGTGCAACTAGGGGGTGAAGGGGACTTGACATTTAGCTCTACATGTGGCGACAGAAGTCTGGAGGGTCAAGTCAACCTAATCCCAAATCATATCTAACATCCTATGTTTAAAGAACTATGTTATCCAAAAGAGAGGCCTTCTTGGAGTAGAATCTTATTCTATACTGACTATACTGACTGTTAGTGCGTGTACAAGCGTCTAAGTGTCTACACTAGATGCGAGGGCAGAAATCTTCCATAATAATAAGGCTATGAATTACTTGCATAAAGACAGAGAAGCCGGGCCTTTGCTCGGTAGCTGGAAGAATGTTTACTTAAACTACTAGACAGGAATGCATTGGGCAGGGAGCGGAGCAGATAATTTCGAAGGTGAAATACAGTTTTTGGCAGGCAGCAAGCTGATGTCAGGCATCGTGAGCCGCGCAGGGAATGAGACAAAGTTCATGGTCACAGATGCAGGCTCAGACTGGAGCTTCAGAGGCAGAAGGCAAGAAAAGCTTGAATGACAGAATCAGGGCCTACTTGCCTGGACTGTAAAATGGCATAAGTGAACCATATAAAGCCGGTGGCCTTTCATACTTAGGAATGGAATATCCAGCCTATTCATGGCGGATCTGAAAGAGGACATGTTGACGGTGGACGCACATGTGTTTGCGTCTTCATAACTGGAACTGGAGGGAACATACATGTACTTGTGATTCATACATGAAACCGTTGGGGTCCAAGATAGGGGACATAACTGATCATAAAAATCCATATTTCCACACAAGGCTGGAAAGAATTCCATCAGGAGGGTAAGCAAGGCATGTTCAGATATCGCAGCCAGGGTTGGTGAGGCAGAGGGGCGAATTTCCATGCTTGAAGACGATCTGGCTGTGCAAAAAGGGCTCACAGAGGCACTTAAAACTCAGAAGGACGATGCAATTTGGAAACTTTCTGATTAAGAGAATCGGATGAGACGGAACAACCTTCAGATTCTGGGCATACCAGAGGGGGTAGAAGGTGCGGACACTCGCCAGTTTGTTATAGAACTGTTCACAGAGGCTTTTCCAGAGTTAAAACTATGGGACTGGAAAGTTGAACTTCAACAAGCCCACCGGTTTCCTTTTAAAATTCGACAGCTAACTGGACAGTCTAATGTGCAACCTCGGGCTATTTTGATCTCCCTAAATAATTTTCTAACTCGAGAAGCTCTATCTGATTTGGCCAGGCCAAATAGAAATAGAGTGGGGAAGGGATGTGATTTTTTCATAAGGCCAGATTTTTGTCATGCGACAGTGGAGCGAAGGTGGCAGCTTCGCCAACTGATCTTTTTGTTTCAAGCAAAAGGGGCACAAGCGTTTTTGCTTAACCCAGCAAAGTTAAAAGTGTTGTACCAGGGTCAGACAAAGATTTTTGTCTCTGAAGTTCAGGCAAAATAATTTTTGTATTCAATTTAACGGGTCAAATAGGTAGCTGTAGAGTAGTCTTGAATCCTATAGCTCCTATTTTAGGCTGTGCCCTTAGGGCTTGATGCAGGCTGATTTATGCTATGAGATGGTTTCTGGCTCTGCAATGAGTCTGAGTTGATTCTTAAATATGCTTCTCCATTTAAAGGGAGGGGGTCTTCCAGGGGGGCCTCCAGCTCCTCATCACCAGGGACCTATGGTCCCTTTGCCGTGTGAAGTGGGCAGTGGGAAGGGGTGGAGAGGGTAGGAGTGGAGGGCAGGGGAAAGGTGGTGTAGGGTTGTTGGGGGGGTTAAAAGAAAAAATGTCCGCAGTATCATGTTTTTCTATTAAAATTTTCTTTTTTGATTATGGATGCGGTACAGTTCAAATGCTGATATTGATGTTTTATCCATGGCCAATTTAGGTCTGCGAATTTGCTCCTTTAATGTGTGTGGGCTCAATAATTATGATAAAAGGAAGAGAGTTCAAGCTGAACTCAGGGCTATCAAGCCCGATATAGTTTGCCTGCAGGAGACTCATCTTCCTTGGGTGAAGCGGCAGAATTTGACATACTTAGGGTATACCATATTAGCAGCATCTAAGCAATCTAACATGGTTAGAGGGGTTGCGATTTTGGCTAGACCCATGGTGGTGACAATGGGACGAAAGTCTGTAGACAATCAGGGTAGTTGGGCTATTTTGAAGTGACTAGTGGGGGATGCAAGATTTACCTTATGCACAGTTTACGGCTCCAATCTGGACGAAGCTATGGTTCTGGAATATCTGAACAGTGAACTAGCACTATGGTCCACACCATTCATTTTATGCGGGGACTTGAATATTAATTTGTCTGGCAATATGCTACAATCAGGGATTCAGGATTATAAGGGCAGAAAGCCCAAAGTTTTCAAAGCACTAAGCCACCTGCTTATTGACCATGGGCTAGTAGATGTTTGGGCCACTCTCCATACTCAAGATCCAGGATTCAACTTTTTTTCTTCCCCCATAATAAGCTGGTACGTTTAGATTATTTTTTTACATCCTTAGCGTGGGCTTCTGATTCTACTATACAAGTTTATCCTAGGGTTACGTCTGATCATGCTCCAGTGGCAATCAGTATTCCTAAAGTGGCGACTCTTAAGTCCTCTAAGGCTTTTACCTTTGACAGGAAGCTTCTATTTGATCATTCATTTGTTAATCACATGAAGGGATGGATAAAAAATTATTTTCAAATAGACAGTCAGCTTCGTGTGATATGGTCTGGGACGCGTTTAAAGCCTGTTTTAGAGGTGAAGTGCTGAGTTATGGCCTTTTTTTACAAAAACAGGCTAAGCTTGCCATTTTTGAATTATATAACCAACTTAAAATAGAGGAAGAAAGGCTGTCTTGTGGCATAGCGGCCGGCAATGATTTAACTGATGTATTAGATAACCTGGCGCAATGTAAATCTAATATAAATCGAACATGGTCTCAAGAAATTGCATGTAAATATCTGATCTATAAGAAACAATGCTACGAATATGGGGAAGCTACGGGCAGGTGTCTTGCCCAGAAGATTAGAGCAAGAGAAGCCCAGCAGAGAATACAAGCTATTAAAAATAGTGGGAGCTCAACGGTGCATGACCCACAAGAGATTCTGAAGGTTTTTCCAGCATTCTCTTCGGATCTGTATACAGAGCAAGGGTCTGTTGATTTCCCCCTAGATTTAGGACTTCCCCACCTGCCATGGAAACAGCTGGGTTGTGAGGATACTGAAATCTTAGATAGTCCTTTTACTAGTGAGGAGTTGGAACAAGCCCTGAGCACCATGGCAGGTGGTAAGGCCGCTGGTCCTGATAAACTTCCTATGGAAGTGTATAAAGTTTTCTTTTCAAGACCTTGAGGAAGACATGCTGGTCACGTTTCAGGCAGCTCGTTTGGGTGTCGCCCCTCGAACCTGGCAGGAGGCTAATATAATCATTTTTAAGAAGGACAAGCCCGCCGATCTTCCCGGGTCATACCGCCCAATTTCGCTGGTTAACTGCGATGGCAAGCTCTATGCGAAGATGCTTGCTAATAGGTTGGCGAAGGTCGTGTCTCCCCTGGTTTCGATACATCAACACGGCTTTATTCCAGGGCGGCGGACGGTTAATCATATCAACAGAGTTGTGACCCTTCTCGACATCGCGCAGGTCGAGTCTAGGACTCTGGGACTTGTCCTGCTCGATGCCGAGAAGGCGTTTGATCGTGTGGCCTGAAACTTCCTATGGAGGGTTTTACAACGCATGGGATTTGGTGAGGATTTATCAGGGCCTTGAAGGTTCTGTATCAGTCTCCTACAGCCAAGATTTGTACAATGGGGTGCAGCTCTAAGGATATCTCGATATCCAGAGGTACGCGACAGGGGGGCCTGTGCTCCCCACTCCTGTTCGTGTTATATATTAACCCTTTTATAAATATGCTAGAGTTAAGTCACCATATTCTACCTTTCATGGTGCATCACAAGCATTTCTCTGTCTTGGCTTATGCTGATGACATTGCGGTGTTAACAGCTGACCCGGATACAGCTTTGTCTGAAATTGAATATCTAGCCAGGCAATTCAGAGCTGTGTCAGGCTATAAGCTAAATACAACTAAAACCCAAATTGTTTGCACAGACCGCACTTGGGTCATTGACGATAGAGTAGTCGAGGAAGCTACCTATTTGGGCATCAAAATCAGACCTTGCTTAAAGGAATTAGTCCAGGTCAACTGGGACCTTATTCTGGGCAAGACTAAAGCAGCATTGGAGAGTTGGGAGAGCCTGCACCTCTCCCTAGTCGGGAGATCTTATCTTTTGAAAATGGTTGTTTTCCCAGCGTGATGTATTTTTTTAGAGCAGTGCCCCTAGGGATACCTAAACCTCAGATTCAACACCTTCAATCACTCTGTGCTAGGTATCTCTGGGCTCCAGGGAAACCTCAGAGAGCAGCTCGATTTACTACTCTTCCTTTGGACAGGGGTGGTTGGGCAGTACCAGACTTCTTTTTCTATCATATAGCCTGTCTGTTGGCCAATATGCGTATTTTATTGTCTGGGGAAGAAATTAGCAACCCGGCGGAGGCACCTTCCATTTATCAGATGGTTCTTGGCCCTGCAACATATAATTCTCTGTTCAGTAGGCTCGATGGTAGCTATTATAGAAGGACTCGTTTTAAAGTTCTGGGGGCTACTTATGGGGTATGGAACATCTTCAGAAGACTTTTTCATATCCCTAGGGTGTCTTTTTATACACCAATGTCGGCGGATCTAATATTGCCCTCTATATTTTGGGATCACATTGTCTTGGAATGGAGATTGAAAGGTATTATACGACTGGGGGATTTTTTTTCATCAGATAGGGTGTGTGTTTCCTTTTCTAATCTAAGGGATAAATATAAAATACCGAGTACACAGTTCTTTAAGTTCTTACAAATCCATGATTTTCTAAGTAAACATGCCCCAGCTTATAGAATAGTCGATGCTATGACCCGTAAGGAAAGGATAGGGTCCTTGTATCAAATACTCTTAGCAAGCAGGGCTGATGACCTGGATAAAGTTAATCTTAGGTGGAGGGATGCTTTGGGAGTCAATATGGTTTCTGTTGAATGCTCGATTAAAATTGCTCAGAAAGTTTGTCTTGATGCGTCACTGAGGGCGCAGCATTATAAAACGGTTTTTAACCTCTACCGCACTGCAGCCGTAATGATGAAATGGGGTGGTGCTGGGAATAGTTTAAATGATGGGAAATGTTTTCGCTGCTGGACAGACAATGCTGATATTTTGCATATATTTTTTTATGTCGAAAGCTATGTCAGTTTTTGGGTTATATTGAAAGATTTTTGTCATTAGTTATTGGAAACCCGGTCTGAATCTCAGCTAGTATGATGTTATTAGGGACAGGGGAGGAACTAAGTGATGGTCAACCCTTGTTTAAATTTCGTTATTTTATTTTTATTGCGACAGCAGTAGCACGACTTTGTATAGCTGCTTCTTGGCGGCAGGCTGAGGCACCTCCTTTCAAAATGTGGCGTGCAAAGTTTTATAATATCTTTAATTTAGAAGTAAGTTTATACTCTGTTAAAAGACCCAGTAGGCGGAAATTTGGTCTTACCATTTGGAAAGCCATGATCGATCACATTGGGGGGTAGTATCTCTTGTGTGTTTATTTTTCCTTTTTTTACTTGGTTTAATGCTTTGTGAATGAATGTACCTTACTTTGTCATATTATCATGTTTTCTTTTCTATTTGTATGGCCTTTTGATACTGTGGTTTCAATAAAAAAAATAAAAAAATTACATTAAAAAACACAAAGGTTTAGTTAGAAAATAACATTAATAAAACCTTAGAAATTCACTGACAAAACCAAAGGACAGACGCTCATGCACTCAGTCACACACTCATTATCAACGGTTACAGGTTAGAGTTAGGAAATACAATTTGAAAACCTTAGAAATTCACTTAAAAAAACACAAAGGTTAGAGGGACATTATAGTTCTACACTTTCTACACCACTCTGCAAACACACTTCTTGGTGCACTACTAGTTGGGGATGAAGTCTCCTTGGATGCTGATCGTCCTTGGGGCCAAGAACCTCTCATGTTACCTTCAATAATTCCCTTACAGCAAGATTGCGAGAGCTCAACCGAGGACCAGTCAAGGAAGTGTGGGGGCAGGCAGATGAGGGTTGCGCGGAGGGTCATTATGGGGTTGGTCTGGATCTGGGAGTGGAGGTGCTCCAAAGTATGGCAAATCTGAAGCCATCTTGATTGAATCAAACTAGTAAAACTTAAAACATTTAATTTAGAAAGAAACACAGTGAGGGGGTTCATTTTGTCTTAGAAATTATGGTTAGTTCTGTAGAAAGAAAAATGAGGACATGGTTTAAGTGAGATCTGAAGAACCAGGGCCTTATGGGCCTGGCGGCGCAAGGTACGCCTTAATCTCCTGAGTTAACCTGCTTTGTTGAACAGAGACACAGGACATTCTGTTGAGCGTAGAAGATCAGGTTTATTAGCTGCAGCTAAGTACAGTTATCCCAGAAGTACACTCAGTATGTTCTTAGGAGACTGCCACTTTACTCCATGGTGCACAATCTTTTATAGCACATAGATTCACCAAGAACACTCCCAATGCATACATGGTTATCCAATGAGAAGAGTTTGAAAACAAGATATAACCAATGAGAAAAGTTTGAAAACAAGATATCAAGTAACCCAAATAAACCTCTCTTCCAACTATTTTTGTCACCCCTCCCCACAAGTTAATCAGTTGTAGTGTCTACAACTCAACTTGCAGGTGGCGGGACATATTTGTACGCTTTGGAGGACAGTTGTGAAATGAGAGAATACAAGTAGAGAATAGCGAAGGCCAGAAGATAAGATAAAGTCAGGAAAGAATGGTGTGAACCGACAGACAGTTGAGACAGGGTTTAGTCAAACCAGAGGAGGATTAGTGGACTCAGCCAGTCCCTGACATCAGTCTCGTAAACAGAGGCAGAAGGTTATTTGACACGTCGCAGTAAGATCAGCAGAAAAACTTCGTTCATTGTGCTGTCTGTGTTAGGGCAACGCAAAATGGCGGTGGAACACAAAAAATGGTGGCTGAATACAAGCGAGATCGAAAATCGAATTTCCTCAGATCACAAATATCTTCCTGTTATATTTCAACAGTTGATTCCCTAGTGTTCTACTACAGCCTCCCAGAGTGTTCTAAAGAACACCTGGAGCACCAGCAATCTTACTTATGACAAAAGGATAGCACACCTGAAGCTATCTTGATTGAATCAAAGTGGTAAAACTTAAAACATTTAATTTAGAAAGGGACAAAATGAGGGGTTTCATTTTGTCATAGAAAGTATGGTCAGTGCTGTAGAAAGAAAAATTAGAACATGTTTTAAGTGAGTTCTCAAATATCTTCCACTTCTATTTAATTAAAACATTCTGACATATAGACTGAAACATCCACTTTCAACACCTGCAACAGACTGCCAGTTAACTCCCTGGTGATCAGCAGTTTACTGCATTGTTCTGATGAGCAACTAGAGTGTGAACATTCTGAATTTATGCCAAAGTATGGCACATCTGACTGCCATCATGATGGAATTGAAGTGGAAAACTGAAAACATTCATAACAAATTAGTCTCCCAAGATGGCCACTAGAGAGAAAAGAGCCCAAATGTACCACAAATATCACCCAAACGTAGCTCAAGTATAGCCCAATGTCAGAAGTGTGCAAAACACCCACACAGTTTGGGCTTCTTTATAAAAGTGCATGAAAGGGTTAACACATACTAACAATTCAGGAGTGGAGTGACAAAATAAAAGAAATGAAAGATATGTTTTTATTTGCTGCCTTCCCCACTATCAAAGGGTGAAAAGTTGAAAATCTGCCATTAAATATTTATTTGTATGAGAGTGATGTGCCATTCTTATGCTTTGTTTTTACATTCCCTGACAGTATTGTTTCTATCTGATAAGATCAAGAGATAATATTTGCTCAACAAACTCAATTTTCAGAAATGTGAATTACATTTAATTTATAGAAATAAATGACTGAAAACGACTGTGAGAATGTTATAAGAGACTACCAAATATTTTTAAGAACATTTTAGAGCTATATGCGGTATTGTATGAGTGGTTTTGTGAGTGGCTTTGTATGTTTATTAGCAGGTGAGTAAGAGGCTTTATGAGTGCATGAAAATGTGACAGTTTGTCAGATTTGCACACTAGGGGGTCTGTTACGATGGCGGGCAGTCAACGGCCGCCCGCCACTGCAACGGCTGAAGAGACCATCCGCCATAGGTGCGGCGGTCCCGCAATACAGGCTGGCGCATCCCGCATTTTATACATTACGGCGGGTGGTGCTGTAAGCAGCACCCACAGCAATGTACAAAATGCAGGTATTGCATTTGCATGCACAAGGTGGCAGGCACTGCGCGGTGCCTGCCACCTTGTGCATGCAAATGCAGGGGGGTACCATGGGTACCCCCATAAGCACTCCCCACCCCCAACACTCTGGGGGCCCACAAGGGGCCCCCTACAGGAAGGACTGTAATAATCCAAAAGGGGGACAAGGGGCTATATTTAAGGAGGTCCAATGTACGTGCCCCACAAGTCAATATCCAAAAGGGGTACAGAGTTCCTCAAGTACTGGAGAGTAGAGATGAAGTAATCAGAGGACGGCCAGGGAAATTTCAGAGGACCGCCAGGGAAATTTCCTTTGGTGGAACTAATGCTCTCACACACCCAGCAAGCTAGGTGTCATGCTTCATCATATGAGCATTGCCCCTCGTCAAGTCGGCGCTGCAATCCTTGACGGGCTCCCGAAACCGGGGCTCTTTGTCGGGGATCTTTTGTTCCTGCCGAAATGTGCGTGGGTGTGAGGGGCCTAGTGGAATAAATGTAGCAGAATGTGAAAATAAAGTAAAAAGGGTTAGTCAGTCCTAAGCTATTTTTATTCAACAGGTAGACTACCCTATTAAAAATGATGTAGAGAGGCTAGGTCCTAGAATATAAAGTTCTAGACGTAAAGCTCTACTCTAGAATGATCGAGTTTTGGTCTTAAGACAAAATCCTAATTTAAGACAAAGTCCTAATTTAAGACAAAATCTTAACTTTACTACTACTAAATGCCTTCTGTGAAAACCAAAAGTAGTAAGTTTAGGATTTTGTCTCAGATTAGTTCTGTGAATCGGCCCCTCGATGTGTTGGTGCAAACTATAGTGATTTAAAAGAGGAACAGTATCAGAGACAAAAAGACATACATCTATAGCAGTGGTTCCCAAACTGGGGTCCGCAGACAACTGGGGGTCCGTGACACATTCCCAGGGGGTCCGCAGGCAGCAGATCGGGGTTTTGTCTAGTGGCAGCTTTGACTCATCTAAGGAAGCACAGATGTTTGATATGCCTGCTGCGAAGAATGTCTACAATACATTTTAAAAAATGCAGTATATTGTTTTGTGCATAGCTCAGAAGGTTCCTGTTTTTGCCATAGAGATTCTTTTGTTATTGTGCAGTTCACAAGTTCCAATCGTAATCTAGCACAGTGAGCTATGAATTGCCATCAAAGAGCTGCATGCAAACTGCATGATACAAGTTAGTAAGTTATGCTTTTTCCCCATCTTTCAATATCCCAATGCTGCTAAAAAGGTTTGTTTGGGTAGAAATAAATCCTTTATTTTAAAGTCTACGCTAACCCCTGTGTTATGTTCTGAATCCTGAGTTTGTGCTTCTCCAGACCAAGCACTCTTAAAAAATGCCTACCCGTATGGATAACATGTAAATCCTACACCTTTTAGTCCCCTTTGCCTTATATAACATTTTCTATTCACTGATTTACACATGTATGTGTGTGATGTAAAGTGCTCTGACACCCTACAGTGGTATGAGAGGTGCTGTAAAATAAATTAAATACATGTGTCAGTGAGGCTATGGAGAGATGAGAGGCACTGTTGGAGGAGAAGAGTGAGGGAATCATTGAACATTGCCAATAGATTGTTGTATCCTGGTGCATAGTCAGGTCATTATTTACTATGCTTTAAAAGCTAATACAATTCAATGTATAATGACAAATGTGTTGTAAAATACACAATTTTCCCCCAAATTTTCTTTGGGGAGAGCCCCTCAAAGCCCCCTTTGTAGTGGTCAGGCTCACTCACTGCACTTGGTGTGCAATGTCCAGGGAATGGTGTGACAACATTTGCCAGGGCTGCTTTGGGTTTCCAGTCCAGCCATTGGCAGGAGCAGGAGCTTCAGGCAACAAAATAAAACCAAACAATGATAAGTTAGTCGCAAGATGCAGCACCAACCTTCCCATTAAGATTTTTTGATTTTTGCAAATATTTTTAATATAAAAAATACTAAAATCGTTAGTAATTTAAGTCTAGTCTTTGTTTGCTGTGCACACATGTGTGTTTATTTTTTCGAATTACATTTTTAATGTTTGGCATTTAAATCATTCAAATTTCTTGGGGTCCCCGGCTTCCAGTAGTGACTCAATGGGGTCCTCAGGAGTGAAAAGTTTGGGAACCACTGATCTATAGTAATTCAGCAAGTAGTATTCAAATGTAAATGTAGATTTATAGTAGTACATAAATTATAAACAGAAATACACATAGTTACATTCAACAAGCACAGAAATGTATAGGGACATACAGCGTCCAGCAGGAGTCAGTTGCCGATAGGTATGGAGTTGCCAGGACAGTGTCATCAGGAGGGACAAAATAAGAAATGTACATCAGAGTTACGTATCAAAACAATATAAGAAGTCACAGTTATAGCAGTAGAAAACCACCCACATTTACGTATACGAGAGAGGTGTACCAGAACTCATTACTATCTAGGTATAATGAGATACAGGTTGTCTGAAACCTCCAGATTAATAGGCTTTCAGAGCATAAGAAACTGACCTCATGGTGCGTATAGCATTATCTGATGCATTACTTGTTTAGAAGAACTTTGGGGCCGATTCACAGAACTAACTTAAGACAAAATCCTAAACTTACTACTTTGGGTATTCACAGAAGTTAAACTTAAGACAAACTTAAGACAGACTTAAGACAGACTTAAGACAGTCTTAAGACAGACTTAAGACAAACTTAAGACAGACTTAATACAGACTTAAGACATACTTAAGACAAACTTAAGACAAAATCCTAACTTAAGTCTGTCTTAAGTCTGTCCTAAGTCTGTCTTAAGTTTGTCTTAAGTCTGTCTTAAGCCTGTCTTAAGCCTGTCTTAAGACTGTCTTAAGTCTGTCTTGGACAAAAGCCTAACTTCTGTGAATACCAAAAGTAGTAAGTTTAGGATTTTGTCTTAAGTTAGTTCTGTGAATCGGGCCCTTTCTCTTTAGAATGTTTGGTTTGGCCATAATCCAGTGGCATCAGCAGAACCCACCTTTGTTATTTAATCCACTTCATATTTATAAGATCAGACCAATTAGAGCAGTGGGTGTGGCGGGTCTCTTAACCACCAAAGAAGGTGCTTCCTTGATCACGACCTGAATTCCAGCTACGACAGACTCTTCCATCCACAACGCTTCAGAAACCAATTACTGAAAGCTACTGATGCACGAGACCAACTCTTCCTGCAGTTGTTGGAGGGTGAGTAGTGTATATGTATGGTCTTTTATACTCTGTTTGCCAGTAATAATCTGGAATATACCGGAGGGGAACGTGTTTACTGTGGTTGGGAGTTGAAGTTCTAGTGATATAGTACCATCTTCTCCATTGTCTTGTTCACCAAATTATTCATGAACCGTATCTGTGTGCTGTCTTAAGCCCTAACCTATAATGACTAACATAGATCCTGGCTGAGAAGCTGAGAATTTGTCTTGGATACAAGAATAATGATGAGTGTGGCTGTGTGTACATTACAGGAAATGAGAGGCCTGTGATTGCAATTTATTTTATATCTGATGACAGAGAAACACTGTATTGGACAGTGAAAATTAAGGTAATATCTTATAAAGCATAATTAGATATTATTGTGATCTTCTAATTAAACATTGAATATTATAAAATAAACAATAGACATCTTTAAATGGGTACTTGGCACACACATATAATTGAAAAAAATATATATGAATGAACATATATCTGTGGAACAGAATTCATATAACTAACATATATGAAACGTATCAATCAAGCCATCAACTAGAATTCATTGCATTAAATCATTGTACAATGATGTGTATAAGTGCATGATCAATGAGACATAACTGACTATACAAAGGGTAGTTGATCAAACTGAGATTTTGCAAGTATACAATATGTTTGCCATAAAGGTCACAAGCATCGTTTCACATCAAACCTAAACAAGAAGCATTCAGTTCAACATTAATGTATACCTATGTGTACAATTAGTTTAAGGAACGTCTATTAATGAAGAAGCAACCATAATCAGAGTGGAATGTTTCACTATCTTCCTACATCTCGCAACCCACAGTTGAAGCTCTGCCATGGCTAATTTGGCCATTTTACCCCATTCCCATCGTTGTCAGATGGGTGGACAAACTAATTCACACTTGGTCCCTCCTATGTGGTACAGTCTGCCTGTCAACCTCTGACTTAATGAAAATCATGCCGAGTCCTTTAAAGTATGTGACTAAACTTTTCCTAATTAACTTCCCATAAAGTTCTGAAAAGCTGCAAGAGCTGCTTGTTGACCACCATAAGACGTGGATTCCTACTATTGTGCAGGCAGCCTCATTGGGACCAAGAAGAATCCAATGGTTGGTGAAAGTTTGTGCTCTGTGAGCAGCAAAAATCCAGGGCCTTATTTATGAGGCCTTGCTACACTTTTGTGCCACGAGTGAGTCACTTTTCGTGACGCACCGGTGGCGTAAAAAATGCACCATGCTGCGCCGTATTTACAAAGTGACACATCTAGGCAGATGTGTCCCTTTGCAAACCGCTGAACCACATTATACCTGTACCAGGTATAATATATGCAGGGTGGGCGTTCCCCCGCAAAAAGCGTCATGGAAGTGGCGCATTGAAATCTATGGGATTTCAGTGCGCCACTTTTAGGACACCATTGCATCTATATCTTACGCCTGCTTCACAGCAGGTGTAAGACTGATGCAGTGCTATATTCATAGCCCTCCCCCTGCATTGCTGGAGTTGCGTCACGCTTCCGATACAACTCCAGCAATGCGTCAGTTTTGCGCCAACAGATACGTCAGAGATACTGACGTATCTGTCATTCCTTGCGGCATGATGCGTCATACAGTAAATATGACGCCTCAATAATTTCGGAAGGAGGGCACAGTGAAAACTGTCGCATTGCTGTTTTGCACGGATCAATGCGACAGTTTTCATAAATAAGGCCCCCAGTGCTCTTCTAAAGTATATTCAGTTTATAAAGCACAGGTATGTGGTAATGCAAACATAACAACATAAAATAGATACAAAGCAGTCATGAAATACTGTGCAAAACACCACTAAAGTTCCTAAATCTAAAAGATTTAAAAAATGTAATTACACGTGCCACCAGCCACCCAATATATTTACTATTTATTTTCACTAGGTAAATTGCATATACTAAGATTATAGTAGGATATGTTTTGCAAACTTGATGAGAGGTTTGGCCCTTCAGTTGATTAAACATTATTATAAAATGTATAATATTGAAATCGCATCTTTTCAGTTAACTTTGTCAAATATTCTGGTTCTCTAAATAAGCAAATGTCACTTGGGGCACCACTGAAAACATGGCACATGGTACATGTCAGGAATATAATAGAAAATGCCAGTCCCTTAAATTAATTCGCACTGGCAGCATCACGAAATGGCATATGATTGCAGCATTAGGGAGCGCCCAAGATGAATGAAAACTGAAAGTTCTTCGGCCTTTCAATGGTGTCATGTCCAATATCCATCTGTATGGCTGTACAAAGGCCTGTCTGGTTACTGATTCAGCGAGAGATCAAAGGTGGGGGTGCAGCTTGCATTACGCTCAGATAGTGTTAGATGAATTTACACAAAGCAGTTTATGAGCAAAGTAAAACGAAGTGCACCCGAAATGCTACTGAAAAGGGGGTTAGGCTGTCATCTGGCTGCTGCTCGATGCCTTTGAGGATCATATTTCAGAAATAAAATAGGGCAGACAGAGGGAGCTGAAAATCAAATCGAGAATAAACACTGAGCTCTATAAAAAACAATTCCTGTCCGATGCATTTACACTCTAATGACAATATGTGGCAAATGTACTGAAACCTGCTATTCGTCTTCCGCAGAATCTCCCACAACTGCAACACAAATCCCTTTTTGTGAAAGAATTGAGGCATATAATTTGGTCTTTTAAGTCATGCTGTTTAATTCTGCTTTCACAATGCACTCTGAAGCCGAGCCTCTTGGAACATGATGCACATGAGATCGGAATCTCAATTCTCATTATGTTTAATGCTGCCACTTCGCTGTCCCAAGCCTCTTCAGCATTAGAGCAGACATGCCCACAGACCCGATTCACTTCAGAGGCTCCCGACCTTTAAAGCCAAACATAGCTGTAATCTAGCTGTCCCTCGTCTCAAATTGTCCTAATTTCAATGCAAGTTAATGGGGAAATTAAATCGCCCAATTATTTATTTTTTAAATCCCCCTGTTTCTGCTTTCCCAATATTGGTATATATGTTAAAGCTAGGATTTATCGAGATCGCAGGCACCGCCCGAGGTGGGGAGCATGGGGGGACTTGATAAACAGATGTGCATTCTCCATGTCCACTGGAGTACCCTGCACTGGTGGATTAAATGCGTCCTGTATTTGAAATGGCAGCATGGACACAGAGCACTCATATCATGTGGATTTTATTTGACTGGTGACATGAGACAGGCTTAGTACTACAGGGCATTGTATTCGCAAATGCTGCGATTCGCAAAAAAACAGCGTTTGCGAATACAAAATCGCAAAACGCGATGTATGAGTCATTTTCGCATCGCATCATTAAGGAATCGCTAATTTTGCGTATTTTGCGAATCGCAATTTGCGTCAGTGCATCGATACGAGAGGAGGATATGCCGGACGTTTGCAGAGCAAGATTGGAAAAAAGAAATTGACCTGAGTATACGAAGATTTAAATGAAGAAGTCCAGGCCATACCTAGACGATACAAGGATATTGAGGATCGCGATACTGAGGAAGGGGGCCACAGTAGATACCCTTCTGCTCTGAAGCAGGATTAGCTTGGATTATTATACAGGTTATATCCCCGTCCTGAGGAAGCCAATAAGAAAGTGGAGGTTGAAACGCAAACACGTCGACACATAGACAAAGGAGGAGTCCACCTATTGTTGGATTTAAAAACATGAGTTATTTGGCGTAATGAAATAAGATAGAGGGCTTATACTCTTTTTGCCAATAGGACTACCTTCGAATGTAGCACTAGGATTGAGAAGTGTACATTTTAAAGCAATAATTTAGGAGAAAATATCTTGGATGTATAATTTATTTGTGCATATTTGTAATGTATGTGTTTAGTTTTGTGTATTATTCATTTTGATGCTCACTGATGGATATTTGTGCCATAAAAAATATTTATTGAATTTGTTACAAGAAATAGTGTGTGGCCAAGGTAATTATTAAACTCTTGTGCTAAAACAAAAGAGAGATCGATCCCTCTATACCATTTGTTTATATGTGTTGGCTTACTTCATATACCTTCTGTTGAAATGCTTTACTTTCTGAAGTCTCTTCCAGAATAAAAAAAAAAATGTAATTGCTCTTTCAGCTTTGTTATGGCCTGCTGAAGAATTTCTTCCTCAGAGGCTCCTGGGGGCCTAGACATAGGTTCTACCCTAGCTTGATCCACAGCATTCTGAAGTCCTTGGATCTTATGCTGTCTAGTTTTATAAAGATTTGCCCTGTATGCAATCACCCTACCCCGAAAGGTGGCCTTAAAAGCTTCCTAGACCACAACACCTGATGCTGTATTAATATTTTCCTTGTAAAACTATTGTATAAATTCACGAGTTTCGATGATCCAATTTTGATCCAAGAGCAAAGCTTTCAGCTTTGTTATGTCCTGCCGAAGAATTTCTTCCTCAGAGTCTCCTGGGGGCCTAGACATAGGTTCTACCCTAGCTTGATCCACAGCATTCTGAAGTCCTTGGATCTTATGCTGTCTAGTTTTATAAAGATTTGTCCTGTATGCAATCACCCTACCCCGAAAGGTGGCCTTAAAAGCTTCCCAGACCACAAAACCTGATGCTGTATTAATATTTTCCTTGTAAAACTATTGTATGAATTCACGAGTTTCGATGATACAATTTTGATCCAAGAGCAATGCTTTATCGAAATACCATCTACTGTTATGTTTTTTTGGGGTGGGTAAATATATTAAATGGGAAACTAATGAATGGTCTGAAAATTAATTAGAAAAAATAATAAGTCTCCAGTTGTTTATTTATGAAAAAAAAGTCCAAACGAGAGGCTGTTTTATATCTAGCTGAGTAGCATGTAAACTGAGCAAGGCCTAGGTGGTCGAGCCGCCATGGATGAACTAAGGGGAAATCTTCTTTCATAGTTAATAATCTAGCTGTCTTTGGTTTTATTGATGTATCCAAACCTAGGTCTTGAATGAGAGTAAAGTCGCCTCCCATTACTATAATACCCATGGCATTTATCAACAAGTCATAGATCTGTTTCAGAGGCCCACTATCATCAAAAATTGGCCCATAGTAATTCAGCAACACAAGGTCTACACCATTGACTGAAACGTCAATCCAGATCCACCTTGCACCTTCATCTCAGATCACCTTTCCAAGCTCCCAGTCCAGTGCGGAAGAGAGTAAGATAGCCAACCCCTGTACCGCAGAATGTGCAGAGGCAAAGTATGAATGAGCATACTTCTTGGGGAGTGCGAAATTTGGGGAGTTAGACTTCAGGTGTGTCTGTTGAAGAAAGATCACCTGCGGGGAAAATGAGGCCATCCAGTTTAACATTGCTCCTCTTTTCCATGCACTTGAAAAACCATTTTGATGAAGTGGGTGCTTGGTAGTGGGCCCGGCAGTGGGTGAGCCCAATGCTCCACTGCTGCTGAGGCGCCTCACTCCTCCTCTTCCTCTTGCCCCTGAAGCTGCTTCCGGGTCATCTCCAGCTGCGATCGTTACCGAGGAGCCGCGAGGCATGCTGCAATGAGGCCTGTAGCGCCGTAGCGTCGCAGGAGGATAACAGCGGTTAATGGTGGGAACCGCTCATTTTCAGAGTTGTCCCATGAACTTACGGTTGCTTCAAGGTGCATTGTATGAGCACCTCCCTCTGGGGGAGATGGGTACGTCAGCACCAGAAATAGCTGACATTTGCTCTGATAACACGGATGCATATTGCCCGGCTACTTACTCAGCATTGGCTGATAACAATGATCATGTGTGTTCTTTGGAGATTTTAAATGGGGCTATTCTGGAATCATAGTCTGCGGAGAAGGAATCCATTTTGGAATCACAAAATATTTATCTTGTGGAAGAAATCTCGGATGCCTCCGGCTCACCTTAATTTGGCCCTGTTTTCAAAATGATCATGTTATGCTTTTTTATTACGATCATAATTTTTTTTAACAATGTATCACACTGAATTTGCTTAGCTTGTGCATGTTTTTATTTATTATTTATTAAGTCGCTAAGTTAATTTCCAGACCAATAAAGGGTATAGTATTTCCCATTCTGGGCCCACTTTGGTTCTCCCTTGGTTGCCTGTATTAGCAGCATTAGGCCGTATTTGCATTTCACAGCCCAGTCAGCAACATCTCCTAACATTTCGCGACACAACACAGTGGCATAGCAGCAGTTTTCTAACACAACAGTTACCTATAATATAAACAATGTCTTGGCCTCTTGGAGGTCAGAGGGAAGAATTCCAGCAGAGGGTCCAGTCTTGGAATGGAGGAAGCAGCCTTGCGTAAACTGAGTTAACACTTTTGATGCGAACCACCTACCCACACATAGCAGGTATGGGTTTCCGCGATAAGCCCAGAGATCACTAATCTAGCCCTGTGCTCACAGAGTGAGGGTAGGCTTAGATAGATATATTAGTTGTCATAGTTGGGCTGTTCATAGTTTACAGCCTGTTAGTAATGTTGATTACTTTTCTTAGTTGTATCTGTTTACTAATCACAGCAAACATGCTTCAAAATAGGCACCAATAGTTTCAATTAATATATTGTAAAATTTTGTGTCTTTCTTCTGTTTGCAATGGACATGCAGTACTGCAAATGCAGTTTCCACGTTTCCCTTTGCAACTGGAGATCCATGTTCTAGGTTTGCCGAAGTCACCTCCTGTTCTGGAAAGGTTAGAAGTTCAGGTGAGGCACTGTCAGATAGTCGGATTTGGGTCTTAATTTACTAATGTGGTAGAGAGACTCAGTCCCTACATTCTGATGTCCTGTTCTCCCAAGGCACAGTTCGGTTTCCTAATAGAGTCCCTGCAATATGACACCCCGAACGATGGTCTGGAACTAATTTAGCAGGTCTCGTAAGTAGTGCTTGTGTGTTCCCGTAGTACCCGCACACTTACCATCGGGGACGTCTGTGGGGTTGAGGATATATTCGCCACTGTATTTTTAGGGCTCACTTAATATTTTCTGTTGGTTGTTCAAGCTTGAACCTTTAAAAGGATCCCCCATTTCTTTTGCACTTTGTTTTTGTTGGACTTGGCCCTTTTTTGCTAAAGTTCCTTAAACTTTTTGCCTTCCTCCTAGACCTTTTTCTGACATTGTGTTGCCGACTTAGATGCTTTGGGCACTTTGCCACTGCTGATCAGTGTCAAAGGGCAAGTGCTCCCTGTATAAAGTGTTATGGTAATTGGTTGTCCATAATTGGTATGGTTGTCTTACTAGTAAAGCCTCTAGTAAACTGCACTATGGGTGCCAGGGCTGGTAATTCAAATGCTACTGGTGGTCCTGCAGCACTAATTGTTACTGAAGTAACTTGTCTCCAAGGGCCTGAGAGGAGCTGCCTTACTGTTGTGGAAACTCAGGAACATCAAAGTTTCCAAGGGTGTCTCAGCACCGCTGTGTGCTTTTTGCAGCCTGAGACCTTCGTGAGAATTGCTCCATGACCGTGTGCCCTGGAGCAGTCTTGCACTCTGCTTTGATCGACAGCGTGACCAGAAGTGCTGTGATTGTTATCGCGTTCGGCCCGGACCATCGTCCCAAAGGGGGAGCAGTGAGAAATCACCGCCACCGGGCCGAGCCTGCCTTTGCCAAGGAGAGACCTGTGAACCTTCACCATCGTGGGTCCGAGGTCCTTTGCCCAAGATCAACGGAGTCATGCCGGGAGCCCATCAGCTGGGAGGCTGTCGCCTGGCAGCCAACCCGAAGCCGCACAGCATGACCCCCAAGCCGCGAGGAGAAGAGAGAGAGACTGCACCCTCCAAGTAATGCTCAGCGAGCGTGCATGTGTCGCCGCCTATGGCGGAGTGCGTGCTACAAGAGGTCGCTCTCGGCCTTTCCAATCTTTGCAGTGTGAGCCTCTGCTCAAGTCAGTATCGATGCCCGTACTCACCGAGGAGTGGCAGTACCGGGGTCAGATGGTGGAGCTACACTTTGTTTCCTTCATAACCGTATTGGGGGCATATTTTGGCAGTCACTGAGCACGAGTCAGCCAAGAGTGGCATAGAGACCTTCAATAGCACCACAGTCAGGGCTGAACTGCATTATTACGTGCTTTGACGATCCGCATTAGTACTTGCATCACAAACTGCATTATTACTTGCTTTTATGATCCACATTAGTACTTGCATTACGAACTGCATTATTACTTGCTTTTACGATCCGCATTAGTACTTGCATTACGAACTGCTTTATTACTTGCTTTCATGATCCGCAATAGTACTTGCATTACGAACTGCATTATTACTTGCTTTTACAAACCGCATTACTACTTGCATTAAGGACTGTCTTATTTCTACATTACGAACTGCATTACGAACTGCATAGCATTGCGTTAGGACTGCATTAAATCATCGTGAACTGCTCATTAATACCGCTAGAACCTACAAGTGATTGTTGGCCTAATAACCGGCCCAGTGAAATATTACGAATACGCTTATACTGGATATTTTTATCGTTTGGTCTCATCGTATTTCTTCTTGATAAAGATACCGCTATTTTCCTAAATCAGTGTGGTGTCCATTTGTGGTGTTATCACTGTGTTACTGGGAGTGTGGTTGCAAATACTGTACACATTGCCTTGTAGATAAGCCTGGCTGCTCGTGCCAAGCCATCGGAGGGTGAGCAGAGGTTATTTAAGAGTGTGTCCCTCCTTTCCCTGACTAGAAGCAAGGGTCCCTATTTGGACTAAGGTACCTACCTCAGCCAACTAGAGACCACAGTTCTAACAGTTTCCATTACTGTTTTAATAATGGTGCAGCCACAACCTGTCCCTATTGCTGACAATTGCAGACCTGCAGTCCATGCACATGAAACTGTACATGGTCTTGGGTACTGCAGGCAGTGAGTTTATCATCATTGCCAAAGCCCACAATGGATATCTCTTAAAAGTCTTTTACACTTAGGTTAATTTTCCGGCTGTGGATAGTAACACAAACACATTTCATGAATGCACTAATGTTAATCCACCACAACAATAAAGGGCATATGCATTCTTAGAAATTCCACTTTTATAATGGGAACATCGAAACTGGTTACAGGTGTACTTTCACCAGTACGCTGGGCCCCTTATTAACAAAGGGGCCATCTGGCCAGGATGAGCTGGTTAAACACCATTCCCTAACCTACAAGGTCTCAATGCTAATGAGCTACAAGTCTTATACAACGATCTAGTTAGACTATATAGATGATTCACTTAGTATGTAACACATACCTTGCTGGCTGTCCCAGCAATGCCTCGCAGAGCAAGCCCAGTTGCCTGCAGTGCCAACAAGTCCTGTAATCATTCATTCAATCATGGGCAAAATTCACACAAAACGTGATGAAATTGCATTTTTGATTGACAAAAAAATCCATCAACTTGAAGCTGTGTAACCCCTTACGGGACCACAAGACGAGCACAGAATATTGACTATGTGCTTACCCCATGGGATGGTTCCCATAACTGTACCACCTGGGGCACAGTCTTTGCCGCTGTCTATACTATAACCCATGGTACTCCGTCCATGTCAGTCTTGCCGGAGGTGTTAAAACAAATACAGAATGAACATGGGGTAGTTGCTGCCCTGGATTTGGGGAAGAAACGAATGGGAAACTTTCCTGTAGTGACTGCAATGATTCTGTCCAACATTAAAGATGAATTGGCTTTGCTGTCTGTACATCAGCAACTCGTGCAGGTTGCACAGCTCAACCAGGAAAGTGAGCTACCTAAAATGATTTCTGAGGCCTTTACTTCTATAGGATGCAATAATTTGAGATCCAGACCCAAGAAACCACAACCTGGCAAACCTGGTTCTGACAAGGAGACTGCCAAGCTGAACCTGTAGTTTGTTTAAAAAAAGCAATGAGACAAACCCAAAGAAAAGCTAAATCTAAAGGGGGATCTCCGCCTCGGGAGAACTGTGAAAGACGCTATAATTTGCATGATCACTCAAAAATATAGCCACTAGATCACTATCTGCTTTCTCATACTCAGCCTTCTTGTTCTTTTCAAGACTCAACAGATGAGCAATACGAGAGAGGAAGGTCTTCTGATCGCTGACAGGAAGAGTACCTGAAATCGAAGAGGGACTCACAACGCTTGCCCGATGTGAAGATAAAGAAGGAGGAAAAACCTCCTTAATTCAATCCCCAATTTCAGAAAAAGATAGTTGTGGCTATAACCACTAAATAAATCAAAAACAATGAGAACTCTCCTCCTGAACAGGAGGTTAATGGTGGCTCTCTTCAACAGTGTGGCAGAGGTCAATAAAGTGCACTGGAATCTCACAGAGTTTCTGGCAGCGACAGCAACTGATAACTTTGCTACAGTCAAAACCCCAGACAGGTGTGTAACCCCTCCAGACAGAATATATAATTTGGATATACAAATTGAGGGTGGCATACATTGCACCATTACAGTAATATTCCATGAAATTTCACGTTATCATATGACATTTTTTTAGCAGAGGTAGATTGGCCCCCGCAGTTTGTTCAAACATCCCCTTAAGGTGAGGGTGTAAACATCTTTTCTTTTTCTGTGCTTGTCCCTGATGAAGTCAAACAAGCCTATGCAGCAGAATAGGCTCTAGAGCTAGCACCAACTTTTTATCGCAATCATGTTGGCTGGGATAAGGACTCTCCTTCTCAAGTAAACCCCACAGGTCCAGCCACAATACCCAATAAAACGGGATGCTAAATCACCTGTTCGAGAAACACTCTCCCAGTTGGAGTACCAGGGTGTATTTGAACCCTGTGTCTCTAAATGAATATTTCTCTCTTTCCTGTTTTAAAACCATATCATTCATATCGCATAGTGTTAGACTATAGACATTTAAACAGTCATAAATGTGCATTTTGCAATTCAAAATACACGCAGTACAGCACTTATAAATAATATAGTCAGCAAAAAATACAAAACAACCTTGGATATTTCCAATTTTTTTAAAGTCAAAATATACCACCTGAGAGCAGAGATTGGACAGCCTTCTCGATCCTCAGCTTTCAGTGTCATTTTTCACATCTCCCTATGGGGTATAAGGTATTGGTGCCTGCATAATGTAAATTTTACAAGATATTGACCCAGACGCATATTTGGTATCTACCTGACGCATGATGAGTAAAATACACATTTAGCGAGAGTGGATTGCATAATATTGAGATTCACCAACTATGGCTATAAGTTCAACTTTAAGAAATTGAATATAGCATTTCTAAGGGTTCATTTTTTAGGGAACAAACTTACACATGAAGGAAAAAGCCTTGTACCACACTTCCTAGAGAAGTTTGCTCTGCTGCAGCCTCCAAACACTCTACGGAAACTTCAAACCTTGTAGGATTCCTACATTTTTGGCAGAACCTACTTATCTGATTATATGCACTGCATTAAATCATTATACAAATTGATACACCCTAATTTTTCCAGTTCTCAATAGTCATCAGAACACACAGACATGCTCAGATAACTACAATCTGATTTGCTTGCAGCACAACACTTACACATGTCAACACAACAAACCTGGTCATCCCTATCATTGCGGATGCCATTGGTTTTACCTATGTCACCTTTCACAAAGGTGAGACACTGCCAATTGCTTATAAATCACATTTGTATTGCAGTAGAGTGAAGCATTTTGTCGCCACCGAAAAAATATTGACTGACATGCAATGCCTATACTTAAAGATCGCCACTTGCACAAGGGAAACGCTTAATTGTTGTTTTTCCCATTACAGCATTAGAGGCTGTGACCAAAACTAATGTTCCTAACGTTCAAGCTCTCCATCCTAGAGGGATACAGTGGGAAACATCCTTAGCAGCTGTTGATGTAGACTTCGTATTTGACCCATCTTTACAGACACAAGAGTTTCCTCAGTATGAGCATGTTTATCCCATGCCTAACAATATTTTTCCTCATGAGTAGTATAAATACATTTTTATACTGATGATTCAGCCCAACCTTTCAAACGGTACCAAACACCAATATTCAGTGGCATGCACCACTTTTCTTGGTGTGATGTTGGACGGAAAATTTAAACCACAAAAAACTCGCCCATAGTCCTCAGAAGACTGCACTGGGGAGTTGGCTGAACTGAAAGCCTTGTTCCTAGCTCTGGAAAATATGGATCCTGAATTCCCCACACTCATAGTGTGTGATTCGTATTACTGTGTCCAGTCTTTTAACAATAATTTACATTATTGGTGCCACAATGGATTCAAAGATTTTAAAGGCAACACATTAAAGCCTAAACTGCTTTGGGTTAAGGTGGCAGACCCTAAGAATAGGTTGCCATAGGCTCATGACATACATACACTGAGTCATCTACGTGTGGGACAACATGTTGCAGGGAATTCTTTGGCAGATGAAGCAGTCAAATCTGCAGATGCGACTGCAAAGGTTGCTGCGATTACTCATTCTCAAACAAACGTAGACAACAATATATTAGCTTCCGTTCATGCTACGCGTGACAGTACCACTTTACATAGGGGTTTTCCAACTTAAATGCATATCATTTAAGTGAACAAAATGTCCCCTTTGTAACAATTGCAGGGGTTGCTGATAGATTGATTCCCAATCCCAACCAAGACCGCAGGCTAGCCTTAGTGGTAGCTGTGCATGAAGGTGTTGCTTCTGCACATTCAGGTGTGGCGGCGACAATTTTGTTGCTACAGCAACGTTATTGGTGGCACGGTTTATACAGACAGACCAAGAAATATATACTTTGTTGTGATATTTGTCAACAAATTACAGCTTTTACTGTGGCTCTTTTACTGTGGCTCATTCACTGCACACACCTGTTGATATTTCTGGTTGTGGACACAATGTGCAGCTGATGCTCTCACTGTTATTAAAGCTTTGCAAGTCTTTATTGGAACACATGCATGTGCTGCATTCCACTCAGACCAGGGCCTTGCTCTTGCCTCTAAGGCTTACAGGGATTCTATGACTGCCCTGTGTGTAGATATACATTACCCTTCTCCATGTCGGCCCTAGGGCAATTTTGTTGTGGAGAAGATGAACTATCACTTAAAGCAGTCCTTAACAGGTAGATTATTAGGTACAGGGCGTAGTTGGATGCACCACCTATATGGATACAACTAGCACTTAATAATCTTCTAAAGTATCTCTGGGTGTCTGGATCCCATACAAGGTCCCTTTGGCATCAAAATGTATGTACCGCACCGTGACGGTCCAGATGTTGTGGCCAGTGGCGGCTCCTCGAGGGAGTGCTGCAGAGCGGTGCAGCGAGCGCAATGTAGTTTTATTTATTTATTTATTTATTTACTTTACTCTGATCGGCCGCATGCCAAAGTTTACTACCCCCGACCCTGTCCCTCCCACGCCCCGCCCCACAACCCCACTGCACTCCCTCGGGGAGCCGCCACTGGTTGTGGCAGCAGCCACACCCTTTGAGTAAATGATAATTGTGCTGTATTACAAGACTTACAAAACATCTGCAACAGCCAATCGAATGAGCAGTTGAAGACGTTTGACTCTGCAGGAATCAAGGAGCAATCAGCACCTTCCAGCTGAATTTCACAAGTTGGGGATCTCATCTGTCAAAAAATTGCAGCGAAGAAGCAGTTTGGCCAATCTTACCATGCACCACTGCCAGTCCTTGGCGATCAAGGTACAGAAACTTTAATATTGCCACTGCTATCTGGTTCTAGAGACAATCGTTGTGTCTCCATTGATCACATCAAGTTACATCATGTGGCCGATTCCAAACAGTAGGCCATGAAGAGTCCTTGGTAGTTCACTATCTCCTCTCGCTACCAGACAGGAAATTCCTCTGCAGCTTGTGAGTACTATCGAAGCAGTTTCTCTCCATTGGTGGGGGTATGGAGAGCGAACTTCAGTTAATTCCCAATACCACTACAATATTCAGTCACACAACTGAAGTGAGTACTGTACTTACTACTGCGCCAACTGCAGTAGATGCTGTTTCTATTGATCTACCTCTCATGGACTTCACTGGTTCTCTTACTGTTGTGTCTCCTGTTTTTCAACAAACTGCTTCTGGTTATTACGTGGGTTCAGATGATTTTTGGTCTGACTTTTTTGACACTTGCTCCATTTTAGAAACTCCTCCTGCAAAGGTTTGTGGGTTTTTTAAATGGCTGAAATGCACTTATCTGATCCCGCCTTGAATATATGTTTGGATGACACTTTCCTTGGTTTTTCTATTTCTGTGGATTAGATTTGTGACTGTTTTCTTCATGCTAAATGGCCTTTACCTTCTAGAACGCTCTGCAATGGAACGTTAATGCTTCATTCATCTGCACATAAGCTAAAAATAGACTTGACCCTTGTGAACATTTCAGCTGTTCTAGTAACTGATGGAATACTTTGTGATAAAGAGCCTTATATATTCATAACACATGGAAACACTGCAGATTCCATACTTATTTAGGGTTTCTATGGGTGATGTTATTGTACCTGGGTTACATTCTGATGATTGGGATATTGAGACTGTAAACTCCATACTCTCGGAGCTGGAATACTATACTTTTTTTTAAATCAGAGGATCTTTACTTAAATTCTGCTAATTATGGTGGAATGTTCTATTACCATCATTATAAACATCATTATTTACATCAAACTAGTGTTCAACGCATACATCTTAATAATACACAATGGGAACGTTGTCCTCCTTCCCCACAAGGGAGTTCCAAAACATACAGGGATAAATTCACATATTTTTCAGGACATGATGCATTAGATCCAACAGCTTTTTATTTTGAACTTGACCCTACACCAGCAAAGAAATATTGACTTACACAAACCAAGGTAATATATACAGACTTGTTTGTCACCCAACTAGCCAAGAAGGGCTGTGATTATTGGAAGAATACCATTGACGTGAAATAAATTTGGGGTACCAAACCTTGGCAAGTTCATGGAACAGACACCTTGGTTTTTCTGAATGATACAGTTCAGCCGCTGCTCGTAAAAAACTGGCAAACATTAAAGACTTGAATGCACCTAATGTTCCTTCCCGTCATCTGTTATTGATAAGATGCACTGTGACGTCTCCGTTATACCACGGGCAAATTCAGTTTAGATCTATCATGCAGTTTAGCTGGACACTTCAGGTCCTCAGAAATAGCTCCATGCCATAGTGATACTTTAATTCTACACAGCTATTTTTGCCTTTCACCCTGACACTCAACCAACGACTCATAGCTAAGAAATATACGCAAATGACACAATGTTACACCTCGAGAAGTTAGAACAGCTCCCATTTATAATAGCATAAACCCCCTCCGCAGTGTGGCTGATACATGGCATAATATAACCTTGCCAATTTAGAAAACCCAGTTCGCAGCTTGCATGAAACATTTCCCGGTGGGTCAATATGAAACCATAGGGGGTAGCTTGGTTCATGTGTTATGGTCACTCACATTACATTTTCAATGTGAGCGGGCTGAGATAGATGTTATTTCTTACTATGTGACTCTTCTGTTGGTCACTCAATTGTCTGTAAACACATTACCATTAACGGAGCATGCAATGCATCAGTAGCAAATTTGGCCTTTTATCTATAAGGAATAACATCCCCTTCAAATTTTCCCCTCATTGCTGTCCTTTCAAATGGAAGCTGTTTAATGTTAAATGATCAAGACTGTTGAGGCACGAAGGCCAGATTCACGTATATTTTATTGGTCTACCGGATAGTGACCTGCTGCAATAAGTGCTTTTTCCCCCTACACATATAGTCTCAAATGCTACATTGTGGCCTTCAATTCCAAAGATTTTAGCAAGGCAAGTTGACTAAAAGCCTTATTATTTCAAAAGGATGTTACATTAACATCTGTATGAGAAACTTTTGAACTGCAGGTTGCAAGGAGATCCAGTGAAATACAGTTGTTGTTCAGTTCCAATCTTCAATTACATTTCAGTAAGCTAATGCACTGCATATTTAATGCTTTCAACACTGCCAGGATTACCCACTTTAAAAATATAATTGGAACTTGTCCAGTCAGTACCTTCCAGAAATTTTTTCGAGTTATGCCAGCATTTATCCATTAATTATTTGTCAGTGTTCGAGGTACACCCTTGCTGTTATTTCTCATTTGCCGTTTGTTTTTTTCAATTTTGTTGCTCCGAAATGGATATTCATTTCAAAGCCCATTGGTACTGGAACTACCACCGGTTCAGCTGTGCCGTGAATGCATAATAAGGTGAGGTCCCTTTGCTCCAAAACTTGAATACTGACTGGTCATTGTCATTCTCACCCGCCTGGTTTACTTGCGCAAAGCACATGCTTCAATGCCTATGGTGCCCCTTCGAATGGATACTGGATGTTGGTCTGGCTCTGCATTTGCCTGTTGCTGTGGACATGAGTCTGCTGATGAGTCTGATAATGTCCCATTTTCAGAGTTGACCCATGAAATTGTGGCTGCTTCAAGGTGCACAGTATGATCCCCTCCCTCTGGGGGAGATGGGTGCCTTAGCGACAGAAACATCTAACTTTGGCTCTAATAACGCAGATGCAGGTTACCCTTCTCCTTACTCAGCACTGGCTGATAACAAGGATCATGTCTGTTCTTTGAAGCTTTTAAAGGGAGCTATTGCGGAATCATCGTCTGTGGAGAAAGAATCCGTTTTGAATTCACTAAACATTGACCTTGCAGAAGAAACCTTGGAAGCCTCCGGCTCACAATAATTTGTCCCTATTTTCAAAATGTTGATTTTACTTTTTTACTACTATTCTAATTTTATTTTTATAACATATCGCACTGAATTTGCTAAGCTTGTGCACATTTATTTGTTATTTTGTTAGGCACTAAGTTCCTGATCAAAGTGGGGGTGTAGTATTTCCCTCTCTGGTCCCACTTTGGTTCTCACTTGGTTGCCCGTATTAGCAGCATTACACTATTTTTGCTTCATACAGCCATACATAATGCATTTGCTTTTTTGCACGATATTATTTTTGGAATACATTACGCTTATTATTTGTTATGCAGTGACCCTTCTTGGAACTCAGTCTGAACATTTCATACAAGGTCAAACAAGATGGTGTACTGTTTTCTTGTGCCTGGTCTGCAACATCTCCTAACAATTCTAGACACAACACAGAAGCACAGCTGTAGTTTTCTAACACAGTTCTTATAATGTAAACTACATCTCGGCCCCTTCAAAGTCGGAGGGGAGAATTCCATCAGAGGGACCAGTCTTGAAATGGAGGCAGAAGCCTTGTGAAAACTGAGTTTACAACTAGGATGCAGCACACCTAACCACACATACCAGGTATGGGGTTAACGGCTAAGCCCAAAGATCACTAATATATCCCTGTGCTCACATAGTGAGGGTAGGCTTAGATAGATGGTGGGGCTGTTCAAAGTTTACAGCCTGTTAGTAATGTTGATTACCTTTCCTAGTTGTATCTTTTTACTAATCACAGCAAACCACCTTCAAATTAGACTACAATAGTTTTAATAAATATATTTTAAACTTCATTTCTTCTGTTTACTATGGAAATGTATGTGTGAGAATGAAAGATGATGATCCCTTTCCATGTTTCCCTTGGGGACTAGAGGTTCATGTTCTAGGTTTTCCAAAATCACTTACTGCTCTGGAAAGGTTAGGAACTCAGGGGAGACACTGTGAGCTAATCGGATTTGGGCCTACAGGTACTGATGTGGTAGAGAGACTCAGGGCCCGATTCACAGAACTAACTTAAGACAAAATCCTAAACTTACTACCATTTTGGTATTCACAGAAGGCACTTACTCATTTTGGTATTCACAGAAGGCACTTACTCATTTCGGTATTCACAGAAGTTAGGAGTCCTAACTTTAGGACTCCTAAATGCCTTCTGTGAATACCGAAAGTCTTAAAATTAGGATTTTTCTCAGTTTAGAAGTAGTATAGTTAGAACTCCTAACTTTAGGACCCCTAAATGCCTTCTGTGAATACCGAAAGTCTTAAAATTAGGATTTTTCTCAAGTCCTAAGTCTAAATTTAGGACTACTAAATTGAGAAAAATCCTAATTTTAAGACTTTCGGTATTCACAGAAGGCATTTAGGAGTCCTAAAGTTAGGAGTCCTAACTATACTACTACTAAACTGAGAAAAATCCTAATTTTAAGGCTTTCGGTATTCACAGAAGGCATTTAGGAGTCCTAAAGTTAGGACTCCTAAACTTAGGACTACTAAATTGAGAAAAATCCTAATTTTAAGACTTTCGGTATTCACAGAAGGCATTTAGGGGTCCTAAAGTTAGGAGTCCTAACTATACTACTACTAAACTGAGAAAAATCCTAATTTTAAGACTTTCGGTATTCACAGAAGGCATTTAGGAGTCCTAAAGTTAGGACTCATAACTTCTGTGAATACCGAAATGAGTAAGTGCCTTCTGTGAATACCAAAATGAGTAAGTGCCTTCTGTGAATACCAAAATGGAAGTAAGTTTAGGATTTTGTCTTAAATTAGTTCTGTGAATCGGGCCCTCAGTCTCTACATTCTGATGTCCTGTTCTCCCAAGGCACAGTTCGGTTTCCAAACAGAATCCCTGCAATGCCCAGTGTGGTGAAGACAGATGATACCTGAGCCATGACGGGCCCTGACAAAGCCTCCTCATTTGCAAATTACTATGCTCGTCTCTATGTCGAACACACACGCCCGGTGCAGGAGACCCTAGTAATTGCTGACATTCCATTGCCCAGACTCACCCCTCCCAGAATAAGAGACCCTGAACCAGCTGTTAACCATCTGCTCCTCCCTATCACAAGGCCACATGCCCCACAACCACTGAAGCAGAAGTGGAGGATGCTCTTTCTCCTACATTGCAGCAAAGACTTGGAACAGCCTCCACATGCATCTCTGGATCATCACCTCACATCTAGAATTCTGAAGGACCCTCAAGACCTGTATGCTTGAATGAGCCTTCTGGGTTCTGCAAGTGCCTGGATACCATACCCAGTGATGATTAGCAGCACTAGAAAAATCCTGCTGATTGATTGATTGATTCATTCATTCATTGACCATAGAAGAGGTTAACAAGGGCTTGACAAAGCTTAAAGGTAAGACCTCGGGCCCGATGAATTCCCGATTCTGCCATTAACCACATCCCATCATTCCATCTCCGATCTTAGCTATGTACTTTGAAGCTAGTGTTGTTAAAACCTAGCAAGCCATATCAGACTGGTGTGACTCCTACCGGCCCATCTCCCTCATCAACAAAGAGGGTAAACTATACGCCAAAGTGTTGATGAACCTGCTGGCCAACATCAGCACTAAAGTGTGTAACTTTATATGGGCGGGCAAGCCCCCTAGGCACTTTTTTGCCAAGAGTGTCAGATCAACATTCAACGGTTGTTTGGCCATGGCTGACATTTGTCTCTACTACTGGGCTGCACATACACTGGTGCTGAACGAATGGGTGCATGGAGGGTGAGATGACCCAGCCTTCAGAATGGAAACATCACTGATTGGTCTGGACAACCTCACGGGCATGTTAAATGGGATACCTATAATGTAATCCATCCTAGAAGTGACCAGAGTGGTGCTCCAGACCTGGGGTGCTGTGTTACCGTGGCCAGGCTGGGACCGTAAGGTCATACTGGAGACTCTCCTCTGGACTGGCAGGTGTCTGAGTCAGGTGCCACGGCTGGAGGCTTTATGAACTGGGATATGATTGGTGTGTCGAAAATGGGAGATGTGTCAGAAGGGGATCACTTGAAATCCTTCGTTACCCTTCAAACCAAATTCTCTCTCCACAAGTCACAATTCTACCATTATCTCCAGCTTGATTCTGCCCTGGCGGGCCACCGGGAGGCTCTTATGGAACTCTCTGAATATTATACCCCCTGGAGGGTCAGCTACTCCTAGGACCAATAGAGAAGGGGGGCATTTCACAGGTGTGTAGAGTACTGGTCAACAAAAAACACACAATTGCTGGACGGAATGCAGAACAAATCAAAACATTCCCCCCAGTCAAGAGATCTGGGTTAAATCCATCATTCTTTTGCTCACCATGCCACCCCAGTTTAGACCTGGCCATATGCAAATCAGTCTTGACCCTGTGCCTCATGGGAACAGTCCAGCCCGAACTGCCAAGCCAGGTCCTCCCTGGACTGGAAAAAAGCATCTTAGGACCGGTTTCGGGGTTTCACTCCTCTTCAGCAAGGATAGCTTGATTCCAGTGGCACAGTGAGCCCAGGACTCATGTCTGAGCATACCTGGCGCACTGAGGGCGAGAAAGCAAAAGACACATAATTGATGGGCGGAATGCAGAACAAATCAAAATATTCACCCCCAGTCAAGAGATCTGGGTTAAATCCATCTTTATTTTGCTCACCATGCCACCCCAGTTTAGACCTGGCAATATGCAAATCAGTCTTGACCCTGTGCCTCATGGGAACAGTCCAGCCCGAACTGTCAAGCCAGGTCCTCCCTGGACCGGAAACAAGCATCCTAGGACCGGTTTCGGGGTTTCAGCCAGGATAGCTTGATTCCAATGGCACAGTGAGCCCAGGACTCACGTCTGAGCATACCTGGCGCACTGAGTGCGAGAAAGCAAAAGACACACAATTGATGGACGGAATGCAGAACAAATCAAAACATTCACTGGTACTGGTCAACCACTCGCCCTGTAATCTTTCACAACTGAGAGCCTGATGGGAGGGCTGGGTGAGGCCGTTGGATGCGGATGCAGAATGGACTGAAGCCTGTATGGCACCACGTATTCTGACATTATCAGCCACACTATGCCTCATCCAACTACAGTTTTTACACTGCACATGTTTCACACCCATAAGGCTGTGGAAGGTGAAAAGAATCTCTGAACCAACCAGTACTAGATGTCAGGACAGCACAGAGGACTTCTTCCATATGGTGTGCCCCCCATCCAGCAATACTGGCTCGCCATCTTCTGAACTCTCTCTGATGTTCTGGGACAATGGATTGAGGTCTCGCCTAAAATTGCCTTACTTGGGATCCTACAAGATTTGAGAGGACCCAGGGGAGAATGCATCCTGGTAGAAATGGGGATGATCTTGGCAAAGAGCGACATTGCAAAACACTGGAAGAGACCGACAGCCCTCGCTACGAGAATGGAGAGTGGGTATGGACCCTTGTGTAAACCAGGGTCATCTATCTATATTGCAAGAGGGTGCCCTAAGCAACATGCCAGAGTGTGGGACAAATAATGGCCCTATTATGGGATTGATGGTAAATACTTGTAAGAGGGGAGGGAGGGGAGAAGAGGTCTATATTTACTGCCACGGCTCCTTGTTGCAGGTTCCCTGCGTGGACCAGAGAATGGTGTGTTTTGTTTATGTTTGTGATGTATAGCTAATGAAAATATTCTTATAAAAAAAAGTAAAGCCATTAACAAAGATGAATTGCAAGGCCCAATAATAGTGTTGCATGTCAGGTATTCCCAGTCCACATTTGCAGCTATGTTGAACACACTTCTCACATGAGACCCGTGGCGTGCTATCGGTCCAAAAAAGTTGCTATGTAGTGTCTGGAGAGACACTACTTCTTTTAATGAGATTTTGTCATCTGTGTTGTTATGGCTCATTATCATAACTTGCTAATACTTTTTATCATAATTAGCTATTGTTGTAGAATCTGGTTGTTTATATGGAGTTCTGTTGGCTTTCTTCTAGCCAGTTTGCTCCTGCATGCCTTGGTGTCAAAGGGCCTGATTTATAGTTTGATGGACCAGAACTTACTCTGTGAGGGCGATAGAGTTAACTACTCCATACCCCCCTGCCATATTTAGAGATGTCTTCCGGCCAAGCAGACATATCCTCCATTTACAGCAACTGCCATTGCAGTTCCTGTAAATGCATTGAAATGTTGACTGATGGCTTTCTCAACATGACAGAGCTGGATGTCACTCTTTCAACCTTTTTTTTTTAAATAAAAAAATAATGTCTCCCTCACCATGGGAGATTTCTCCGATGGCAAGGGGCTCAATTTGCAATTTTTAGGGCCCTTTGCCACCAGCAGAACTGAGTATGTGCATGCCCACACTAAATGGGACTGGCAAACACATTACTCCATCGGGCCATCTGAGGTGCGTGTAGGTGGTGGAGATGGAGTAGTCTCCGCTGTTTACATACAGAATCTCAGCCCGAATCTAAATGAGGTGCGCCAAACTTTGCTTTGGCAGAGAAGGTGCTCTGTTGCAACAGAGTACCCTCTAGGCCAAAGTCTAAATCGGGCCCAAAGTGGTTGGTGAATTTCAGACCTTATTTTCAAAAAGCTTGCTTGTTAAACCTTGCTATCAACAGCTTAATTTATTAGATAAGAACTCTGCCATCACACAACAAACAAAACACAATGGGCCAGATTTATTAATAGTTGATGTAACGCAGTTGCTGCTGCATCTAATGGTGAGAAAAGGAATGAGCCATATTTACCAAGATACTGTGCATTCCTACTCTCACTCTGCACTGACACACTGGGTGGTTCATAGCACCAACACAGGAACTCTTTTTTTTGTGGAGTTTTTTAGAGCGTGTACTAGACTCGGAGGTATCAGAGCTCTTTACATGAGCACCAGTTACGTTACAGACGGACACATTCATTTTTGGTAGTCACAGGGAGATTAAGTGATTTGCTCTGAATCACAGAATGTTGAGCGTCCCTGCCGAGACTCGAACCCGGTTCCCCAGCTTCGAGGTCGACTGCCCTAGCTGTTAGGCCACATTCTCTCCATCTAACCCTTGTGTCATGGGCAGGATTGCTTTAGAGGCATGACTGTTTTTGTGCAGGAAGGCACACATTGCTGCACAAAAATACTCCTCAGAGGCATTTTCTTCTTTCTATGTGTGCTGCTTAATGAAGCACATGTAGAAAGAGAACAGAAGAAGGAGAAATATACATATTTCTTCTCGTCACACCTCTGTTGGGATGGTGTGGCATTTTAATGCAATCACAGATTTACTGCCATTAATAAATCTGGGATTGTGCCAAATTCTATGGGTGGGAATGCGCGCACCCCACCCATGGGACACCTTCCCAATGCAGAGTATCTCAAGGCTGAGATTTGCATTGCATTGCATTACGCCACATTTACGAAGCCACACAGAGCCATGCATGGTTGCTCTGTGTGGCTTAGTAAATCTGACTTAAGGGCTTGTGTCACCTTCAATTACGCAAGGGCAACGCAAGCCCTTAGTAAATCTGGGCCAATAAGCCAATATATATAACATAGAGAAAGAAGATTTCATCAGCCCCCTTCATTATTTAGCTTCTTTAAGAATGACGTATTGAGACATTAGCTCTTTGGGTTGTCCTACACGTTTTGGCGCAGACCAAAGCATTTTGTGGATATTTATGTTGTTCAAAAATAATAGGTTCCTTTGTAACAGCTGCTCACGTAGGTAGGCAAACATTCAAAATACAAATAATCAGGTTGTGAGAGAATGGATCACTTGTCCTGTCAAATCAGGGTCTTAAGTGTTGGAGAACTGTTTAGAAAACCCTCATATGAGTACACAGGTCGGGGGTGGTGTATCTTGATTCTCCGCCTTCGTAAACTGTCACAGCATCTTCATTGGGTTTCTTTCGTATGTATGCTGTCCTCCACCTGGAGGTAGACCAACTGATTTTTCAGTAGTGTCCAGATATCAAAAAGAAAGAGGGATGTGCAAAACATGTTTCAGCCTTCTCGCTCATTCTTAAGGCTTTCGTCAGGACCAGAGTGTGAAGGGGGCTCGTTCTGCCGCCGTTTTTAAGTGATCAGGTAGTCAGTTTTATGTTAGTTCATTCGTAGAGTTGTTGTCTCTTCTTAAATACCATTTTGTGGCTCCCTCAGGACATCAGAGATCAGGGAAGGAACCTGTTCCGGTTCTTCCTATCACGCAACTTGTGCTGTCTCTGATCGCTTAAGCCTATGGTAGCTTGGCACAAAAGCAGTCAGGCTTAATTATTAGGCAATGTGTATACCCTGACCAAATTAGAAAAATGAATGAAATTGTAATAAATTATTTGACTCCCAAATGACAAAAATCCAACCGGTAGAACCAAAGTTATAAATGTTTAAAGTTTTTTGTTAAAACTGGTGCCTGAAAGATCAAAGCGCCTACTATGGATATCTATTCACACAAGACTGAGAAAAAGTCAAAAGTTATGGCTGAATCCAATGTGGTCCAAATACATGAGGTAGAATTAGCCTGGTCTCTGCTTATGTTCGAACTTTGAGACTTTTGAAGAAAAATGTCTGAGAAGGTAAAGTTCAGTTGGGCAAGGTGGTGTTTGAGGAGGAGGCGTCGTCATCAAGGACACGCTGGGCGAAGTTGCAGTGGAGATTATTTTGAGGGCCTGATCATGACTAGACCTACGGTGGTGCAGCGATCAGTGCAGCTACTGCTGCACCAGCTTTCTGACCACCATATTACGACTTTAGCGGTCGGGCCGCTATGGGACCCCCACAACTGCCAGGGCAGTGGAGCAGTGGTCTGAGGCTGCAATATGCTTGGTGGTGCTGCTGCGGTACCACCAAGCATATTAAGATTTTCTTGACCACCAGTAGTCTCATGGTGGTGCTCATGGCATGGAAATGCTGCCACAGAGGAAACTAAGGGGGCTTTTTTAATAGGCACCAACTTGGAACCACCCAAGGACCGCCTGCCAGACCAGGAGTAAGCTTGTAATCTGGAGGGTGGTGGTCGAGTTTGGTGGTGTGGGAGCGGGGCTTTTACACATGGAGGCCCACTCCCACACCACCAAACTTGGAAATCAGGCCCTAGGTCTCTTCTTTGGAATATCCAGCCGGGCAAAATTGTAGGCTGTGGCCAACGACGGCTCCGCGAAGCCGGATACCCTTTTGCAAGGAGCCACTGAATAGCATTAGCTGCTATGGAAAAGAACCTAGCTGGAGCTACCGCAAAATCAGACTGACCAGCAATGCACCTTGGGAAGATTGGCAAGCAGGTTGGTCCTGGGTTTGAGGGTCCTACTTTATATCCTGGTGCAAGCTTTGAATCGAAAGAATTGTCTGGAGTATTGCCCCCACAAATGGTTCTAGATTTCCCTCCCTCCCTGCCAAGGTTCCAAAGAATCTGGAGTGCTAAAAGTATTTTTGAGTGTGCTGCAGCAGCATCTTTAAAATGTAAGTGGGCAGGAAACAGCTCCTCCCCACACATCCTGGCAGGATGGCCAATCATGCCAATACCTAGTCTCACTATCTGGGAGGAATACACAATGGCCAACTGACATGCTAATGGCCATCATGTGACCCAGGTTACAGGTTTCAAGAACCAAATACTTAAGGCATATTCAGAACTGTGACTTAAAATACTACTTTTCCATTAAAATGATTTGAAATTGCAATTGTTTGGAGACCAAACAGGCAATTTCTTCCTATTCCCAATGAAATGTTATCATTTATTAAATGTAATAAGGAAACCCCATGTTATCCTACGGGATAGACATGCCTCACAATAGTGCACTCTGCCCTATGACCTGTTTAGGGCTTACCCAAGGGTGACGCATATGTATTAAAAAGGTTTATTTTTCCAGGTCAAACTGGCAGCTTAAAACTGCATCTAGGCTGCAATGGTAGTCCTCAGACTTGTTTTAAAGGGCTACTTTAGTGGGTGGAATAATAAAGTCCTGCAGACCTACTACTAGCATTTAATTTACAAGCCCTGGGTACATGCAGTACTTCTTTACCAGGACCTTATAAGTAAGTTAAATGTGCCAATCAGAGGTAGGTCTATTTTACCATATTTAAAGGTGAGAACACATACACTTTAACACTGTTTACCAGTGGTAAAGTGCACAGAGTCCCAAGGTAATGAGAAACGAAATTTAGAAAACAGGAGGGGAGAAGGCAAAAGGTTTGGGAGGACCATGCAGAGAGGGCCAGGTCCAACACCCGCTAACAAAATATGACTCATGCAAAACACCAATTATCAAGAAATGCTAACACATTTACACATGTCAGCTTCCAAAGTTGTTTTATTGCGCAGTTCATAAAGCCTAGCACTATGTTGTTGGACCTTTGCATGGGAGCTTTTTTAACTACCTTAGAGCATTTCATTGTGCATTTTCTTTTTAAAGTTGGCAATATATAATGTCTTGGGCATGAAATATGGTGTTCTAATGCATGGTTCCCAATATATACATGCTATGGCAATTCTAATAGGTCTCAGTACTGAAACCCATTTGCTTTATGACTGCTGTTTTTGGCCATCGGTAACCGCCAGCACTATGCGCTCTTCTGTGGTGACCATCTTGGAATGGGTTTGTAAATTACAACAAAATGCATGAAAAGATATTCCCCTCAGATGATTGTGCATCACAACAACAATCTTTGAAAGAGATTTGTTGAAACAAAATCCATTCATTGATGGCCGTTGCACATGTGTGAGCATCCCCACACATGGATGCTTTTCTTGGAATTATCAGAAAACCATTTTGAGATGGCCAACCACTGATAGCAGTGGAATTAGGGATACTCATCCAATGACAACTCAGTGAAAGCAAAATACTCTTAGGGCAAATACAGGAATAGGGGAAAAAAACATCAAATCAGAAGCAGGGAAGAGAAAAAGACAAAAAAGGTATCTAATCACGAGCAAGGGGCTGACAAAAACCCACTCTAAGTATCTGTTATGTATTGGAAACAACAGGTCATGCCAACAGACAGCCTAAGCAGTCAGTAACCAAGACCTAAAAAGCACCTGCTTCTTCATCACCTCTGTATTATATAATGCATCCCATCTTCACGCAAGTCATGGCTTAATTCACAGACCTTCATAAACATCGCCCATTATGCAGACCCCTACTTAACCCTCAATATGCTTATCTTTTAGGACCCATCAAGAAATATGCAAAAATGAACATCAAGGGTCTAATTCACGTAACGATGTTTAATCAGAAAGATTTACCAATTTGTAAATTTACTACAGCACTTGGGTGTAAATCTTCACCTTTTTGCTATTCACCATTTCCAAGTGTAGATTTACACTTAAGTGTAGACTTACATGATTCCACTGCATGGAGAAACCCCTAAAAGCAGGTCTTAAGACTGTTTAGTTACTTACAGAACTTTTAACATGTAGATGGTAAACTCCATGCAAACACAAGGAGATAATGGACTGAGTGCTGAAACTTTTCAGACACTCACCGATCTGGGTTGCATCCATCATCGTTCTTTAGCTCACTTCGGCACCTCGGTTCAAACACAGCTACATGCAAATCAGTCTTGAACCTGTGCGCCATGGGAACAGTTCAGCTCAAACTGCCAAGCCATGTCTTCCCTGGACTGGAAACAAGCATCCTGGGACCCGTTTCAGGCTAATAGCCCTCATTAGCCAGGCTAGCTTGAATCCAGTGCCAAAGTGAGCAAGAGACCCACGTCTGGGCATACCCTGCCAACTTAGGGCAAATGAAACAAACACAAGGAGATGATGGATGGAGCACTGAAACTTTTTAGACACTCACCCGAAGTCACAGATTTGGGTTGAATCCATCATCGTTCTTTAGCTCACTTTGCCACCCTAGTTCAGACACAGCTATATGCTAATCAGTCTTGACTCTGTGCCTCATAGGAACAGTCCAGCCTGAACTGCCAAGCCAGGTCTACCCTGTACCAGAAACAAGCATCCTGGGACCAGTTTTGGGGTAACACTCCTCACCAGCCAGGCTATCTTGAATCCAGTGGCAAGGAGAGCAAGGGACCCATGGCTGGGCAAACCCTGCCAATTTAGGGCAAACAAAGCAAACACAAGGAGATGATGGATGGAGCGCTGAAACTTTTCAGATGCTCACCACCGGTCACAGATCTGTGTTGAATCCATCATCATTCTTCAGCTCACTTTGCCACCCCAGTTCAGACCCAGCTATATGCAAATCAGTCTTGACCCTGTGCCTCTTGGGAACAGGCCAGCCAGAACTGCCAAGCCAGGTCTTCCCCAGACCGGAAACAAGCATCCTCAGACCAGTTTCGGGGTGACACCCCTCATCAGCCAGGCTTGCTTGAATCCACTGGCAAAGTGAGCAAGGGACCCACGTCTGGGCATACCCTGCCAACTTAGGGCGAACAAAGCAAACACAAGGAGTTGATGGACTGAGTGCTGAAACTTTTCAGACACTCACTGCCAGTCACAGATCTGGGTTGAAGCCATCATCGTTCTTTAGCTCACTTTGCCACCCAAGTTCAGACCCAGCTATATGCAAATCAATCTTGACCCTGTGCCTCATGGGAACAGTCCAGCCTAAACTGCCATGCCAGGTCTTCCCTGGACCAGAAACAAGCATCCTGTGACCAGTTTCGGGGAACATCCCTCATCAGCTGAGCTGGCTTGAATCCAGTGGCAAAGTGAGCAAAGGAATCATGTCTGGCCATACCCTGCCAACTTAGGGCGAACACAGCAAACACAAGGATATAATGGATGGAGCGCTGAAACTTTTCAGACACTCACCCCAAGTCACAGATCTGGGTTGAATCCATCATCGTTCTTTAGCTCATTTTGCCACCCCAGTTCAGACCCAGCTATATGCAGTTCAGTCTTGACCCTGTGCCTCATGGGAACAGTCCCGCCTGAACTGCCAAGCCAGGTCTTCAATGGACTGGAAACAAGCATCCTGGGACCAGTTTCAGGGTAACACCCCTCATCAGCCTGGTAGCTTGAATCCAGTGGCAAAGTGGGCAGGGGACCCACGTCTGGGCATACCCTGCCAACTTAGGGTGAACAATAAACTACATGAATATGAGTGGAAAATAATGTAAAATATTTATTACAATTTAGAGCTGTTAAGTTGAGATGTTACAACATATTCACACATTATTTCAAATTTGCACTTAATAATTAATAATATGTTTATGTCATTTATAAATCGTATTTCTTACAAAATATTTTTAAAAAAGCGCCCAACAACATTAATATTTTTGTATTTATTTAATATGTACAAAATAGTGTTAGGAGCTATGTTTAGAATTATTGTAAATTACTTTTCATGTTTTACAGCATGTTTAAATATCTTTTTTAATTTAATGTTTAAATTAACTTTTTTTTTTAATTAAAAATAAAATAATTCTGGAGCAATTATATAAAATGTAATTAACATTAAAAAAAATATGAATTCTTTTAAAATTACAAAAATGTGTTTACTTTACATTAAGGGCTTAACCTCTCACAGCTATGTAAAGGCCCTACACACAATAAAGGCGCCACTCTCGACCTCCTCACTGCCAAAGACAACATCCTACAAATAGGGCACATCTTTCCAGTGACTGGTCTGATCATTTTCAAATTCCATTCCTCCTCTTAGATAAGGGCTTGGGTAGGCAGGGTCAACCTATTACAGTGAAACAACTGACTCACAATATGAGAGACCTCAACATCAACATGCTAACGAAAAATAGACTACAGCTCCCCCTTAATATGACCAACCTTGACTTTCTAATCATTACATTAACACGTTGTCTAACATTCTTGACTTTATTGCTCCGAAACAGCTCAAGACTCCAACTTTCTAAACCATGGTTTAATAGTTCCCTAAATGATGAACAGCTCAATCTTAGACTCTTCGAGAGACTCTGGAGAAATACGCCTTCCATCACAAATCTCACTCAACTGAGAAAAGTGAGAATCACCTACAACAAACACACCGCTTGGCGAAAACTGACCACTTCAATTAGAAGGAGCCAAAAATAGATCCAAAAAACTCTTCAAATCATTAAGGAACAAACTAACCAGTCTTCTAACCAGAACTCTACTCCTATATCCCTGCTCCCTAGCGGTGATGATTTTACAGCTCACCATAACTTTGTTACCTAAGAAACCTCCTGCAGGATCAGTGGAGCTGGCAGAATCCTCGACAATATAATCGCCTTTGGGCTGCTCTCTCAAAAACAATGCCTCTTGGAGCTGTTTTCTCCTACCGGATTGCACTGAGCTCCTTCACAACATGGCATCCCTCAAACCCTCCAACCATTTTGGTCATCCTTTACCCGCCAGGGTGTATAAAGATTTAAACTCAACCATTCTCCCTCTTTGGTCCAGGATCATTCATGAATCCCTCTTACAGGGAAAGACTCTGGACTGCCTAAAAGTTGGGCACGTTACTCCCATTCCTAAGAAGTCCAATGAGGACCTATCAGATCCAAACAACTTTTGACCTATCACCAGCAGTATGACTCTAGCTAAATTGCTTGAAAATGTGTCCATTCACAGCTCTGCAACCACATTGAGAAATATCAACTCCTCAACCCTCATCAGTCAGGATTTAGATCAAGCACAGTACTGAAATAGCACTAACGCACATAGTTGATGACGCCGTGAAAGCCCTTGACTAAAATGTCCCTTGTCTCCTGATCCTTCTGGACCTGTCCTCAGCCTTCGATACCATCAAACATGAAAACCTGATTGATCTTCTTCAACACAGGACCGGTTTCTCAGGCCCGGTCCTAAATTGGTTTGCCTCCTTCCTGCACAACCGCATGCAAAGCATCAAAGTTAATCCTGCCCTCGCTTCCAGTACACCTGTCATGATTGGAGTCCCCCAAGGTTCTGCGCTCTCGCTCACTCTCTTCAACCTCTTTATGGAACCACTTGCGGCCATCCTGAACCAAGCGAACATTCAATACCACATGTATGAGAATGACACGCAACTGTACTTGAAGATCTCCTCTCAAGAGGACATAAAACATTAAATGCTGCACTTGCACGAACCCAACTATGGTTAGCTCAGAACCATCTCCTACTAAATACTCTCAAAAAGGAATTTCTTTTGATCGCCCCACCCAATCACTCGACTCCTACCCTTGACTGGATTAAACACCTAACTGCTCTGAATTGCACACCTCATGTTGTAGACTGTGCCAAATCTTTAGGTATCACCTTGGATAAACACTTAAAGATGCAAGCGCACATCAGTGCTACTACTAGGGGAGCCAATTTCCGACTTAACACACTGAAGAAAATCAAACATTTCTTCCCCCCTACAGATCTCAGGCCGGCGGTTCAATGCCTGATTATCCCTAGATTGGAATATGGGCTGGTGACCCTTGCTGAACTTCCCAAAGCTAGCTTGGCCCCACTCGGAGCTGCCCTAAATGCATTGACTAGACTTAAAACGGGCTAGAGAAAATATGATCACATTTCTCCCGACCTTCTGCAACTAAATTGGTTATCTATTGAAGCCAGAATCCGAATCAAGATAGCTTGCCTGACTCATAAAGCCATACACTACAACACCCTGTACTACCTAGCAAATAAACTTGAGCTATCAGGCTCCAGACGGAACCTCAGAAATACGTCCACCCTTCTCTTGAAACCTTCAAGATTTAAAAAGAAAAGATCTTACAACTGTGCCTTTACCAGTCGTGCTCCGAGAATCTGGAATGCCTTGCAATCCGAGATCAGATCCAATCCTTCCACTACTTCCTTTAAAAAACTGGTCAAACGACTACTACTGAACGAACGTTAACTCCCTCTTCCTGTGATCATGCTCTTGTGTTTGTTAATAACCTAATTCCTGTGGTATTACACTGATGCCTTATTGTATGTTTTTACCTTATTTTGATCTAATCCTCGATGGCTCCTTAACTGCATTAACTGATTATCTCGCTCTTGTTTTTGTTAAAATTCCCTGATTTGTATTGTACTTCTTTATGCATTCTATTATTATGATGTTGTACTCTGCGTGTTCTAAGGCACCGTTGATAACCTCTACTCTTTAACTTGAATGTTTTCCCACATGTTTGTAACTTCATTTACTTTCATTATTTTTTTTTGCCCTTTCTGGCGTCAACTTTGTACAGTTCTCTGATACCCCTGTGGGTCTTGTGTGCGCTTTATAAAACTATTCAAATAAAGAAATAAAAATAAATAAATAAAGATTATGATGTCGGTCGGAGTTACCTCCGACCCACATCTCTGCGGTTTCGGAACCAACCGACCACTGGTCGGGGGCCGAAACTGCTATTTCCTAATGGAGCTTGTGCGGCGGTCAGAAACTGGCCACAGCACAAGCTCCACTCCCACAGAGAAATGGGTGTTAATGCAAATACCTGCACTGTGTGGTAAAAAATACCTAAAACGTTTGTGTAGAATTTGCTGTTTTCTTCCTTTCTTACCACAAGGATGGAATTCAAACTTAAGATTCATTATGTTAAATGCAACATGTCTTGAAATGGGATTTGCATGGAATTGTTGGCAGGACACATTTTTATTCCCAATGTGGAGGCTTTCGGACCGACATCCAAATGAGGCCTTAAATACAATGGGGTGATATTTTTAGTCCCTGTTTCCATTATTTTATATGGGAGTGTGCTGCAGTTCCTGTGAGTGGTTATGTGCTGTGCTTGACTTACTTTAAGGCTGGGCTGGATCACATTTACTACTCTTTCATCCTCTTTAGAGCTACTCTAACTTCATAAGTGTAGTTTGTGAATAGCAATATTCACACTCTTTTGTGGGTGGGTGCTTGTGATAGCTTGTGTATCTCTATACCATGCCTTACTTTTCCCTAAACCCCTTCCATTGTGCAGTACATATTCCCCATTTTCCAGCCAGCCCCCCTTGTCCCTCCCACACTTCCAAATAAAATGTAGGATTAGGAGTTTGGAGATATGCTCAACTGTGGTGGAGATTTCTGCACAGAAAAGCTAAGAAATCGGAGGTCTCCTAAACATATGTAATACTACTCGCATACTACAGAATGTAGTTTTTGAATAGGTCCCTGTGAGGAAGTGCCCTGTACCCTTTCACCGAAACCTGACTCACCCTCCATCTTTTTGCCATGGTCCCTGTACAGCCTGGATACCGCCAACATCATCGGGGGCCGGAACAGCAGTTCAACAGTAACAATGGACTCTGCTTCCCTTTCCCAGGAGGGGCTCTCCTCGCCACGATGGAAGAGCCAATCCACGAGCAAGGGTGTGTGGGAAAGGACCCAATCTGCTATCGTGGAGCAAAGGAACACAACACAAAGGACGAACTTGGTAGAAGAGGAGGGGGAGGCAACCACAAAGACGCCGGAACTGGAGACAGATGCTGACCAGAAAGACCCCAATCAGGAAGACGCCATCAGAGAGGACTCGAGAACCAAAGGTGCTGGAACTGGAGAGGCAGCAGATGAGTGGAGCTCAGTGGAGAGAGTTGCGGCTACAGGCAGTGCGTAAATGTAAGGAGGGTGAAGGTTGGGTTGTGGGAAATAGAGCTGTTACTGCCTCACTACCCTCTCCATAGTCATTCACAGCCTTCTCTCCTGCATTGTGTTGGTCACGAGGGTTCTATAAAGAGGGCACGACCTACCTACAACCTTTTCATAACTGTCTTCACTACCCTTCTCTTTTATGTAAAAGGAACTTACTGATTTTGTTAGGCTACGAGCCTAGAAGTAGAGCATACACCAGAAACTCCCTCTGGCGTTTTCTATCCAATTTTCTCTTTTGATTTTGCACAATCCTCCTACCGGGTGTGGTAAAACGGTAAGCTAACAAAACCACAACCCCCATACTTACTGTGTTTTCTTTTTTTGTTTTCTCCTATTCCTTGGCTCCCTCCGCAAGCCTCCTGGGAACCCGCCAGCATACCAGAACGCCGGACACAAACAAGACAGAAATTGGACTAAGTGAAGAAATTGTTACTTTGGTTAGACTCTCATTGAGAAAAAACTCTTGGGATATTTCAGTATTTTTTTAATCCTCTTTGATCTTCTCATCTTGGTTTTGAATAACTGTATACACCTAAAACAAGTTTTTGATAATAAAACGTCCAATATTACCCCGATAAAGCCTCCTCGCTTCTGTTTCTGCCCTTCCCTCCGACAGAACTCAAAAGTTTTTTTGTTAAAGTTAACTTGCATCCTCTATTTTGGAAGTGTTGCAACTCATAGACCTACAGGTGGCATCCAGTACATTATTGCTGTATTGATACCTTCGGATAAAGCCAACTGTGCAACTCAATGTGTTTCTTTTTAGTTCCTCATTATCATCTCAGCTATGTCTCTATGAAGGAATCTGAATAACTTTATTGAGCTTTAATATTTTCATAACTATATGAAACACAAATCTCATATCTTACAATGGAGAAGTGTCTGGGTTAACTTCTGTCCACAATCTTGTTATAAATCGCAACAATTAGTCTTAATAATGTTCAAAGGATATGAAAACAGCCACTTATTGTTTCCAAGGCAGAGACAAAGGCCAACAAAAACAGAAAAAAGTGGTCCCGAGCAAATGTCCAGTTTATAAATATCCACAAATATGCTGTAGTAGAAATGTTTTCCACTTTATTTTCAGTCTTGTAACACATCCAAAGGGATGCTATAGCCAACCTTATTTTCAGTCTTGTAACACATCCAAAATGATTCCCATCTAGCCAGTCAAAGACCAATCCCGGCTTCTCTGTTGAACCAAATTATGTGATTTTAGACAGTTGTTTTGTTTCACTTTGCCTCATTTTTCATCATTGTTACATATGAGAGCATCTTGATCTACATAATTTCAGGATATGCACTGTATTTTGGTTTATATTGTTGCTCCATGTATAATAGCCTAGGCAAGCAAATCCTATATTGGTAGATTTTATGCCTGCACACTCATATACCCAGTTGCTCATTTGTTTAGCTTCTCAAGATGTCCTTCGATATCTGTGCTCTGCACAGGAGGGGCAGTGCCACTCCAGTCGAATAAAATGGCCCTCAATTTATGCCCAGCGAAGCAACAACTTATACAAAATTCAGGTGTCTTGTCTATTTAAGGAAGGTAAGATTTCTTCATTAGTTCAATCTGCAACAATGTCCACAATTCCCCTTTAATTTGACATCAAAAGTTAATGCTCTGTCTTTAATTCTTAGTGCAAGAAGTTAGAGTAGGGTTGGCACACAGAAGTCATAAGCCATGTAAAGTCTCAACTCGTTGAGGATCCAAGAGAATCTCAAGCTGAGCCAGGAGCCATGCGTCTGGCTCAAGTTTAGCTCAAGCCTTCAGTGGCTCTCTCCCCCACCACAGTTTTTACATATCGACAATTAAGAGGACAACAGTATAGGAAGGATATAATTTCACCCTGGGCAAACAATTTGATGAAGAAGGGGTAACAAGACCACAGTGCAGAACTCCGTGTTTCAAGCTTCATAACCTTCTCACTACACCACATTTTAGTGAGTGGACCATGAGACTGGGTGTTCTGTTCCCCATGATTAAAATCAAATGATTGTTGAGTTACAGTACTATTTTCTTATCACATACTCACTACCAATATTTAGTTTGATTATGTTTTTCTCTCTACATTAAAAAACAAACGAGAAGAGAAATAAGTTCACCCAAGAGCGTACAATGTATCACAAGGGGCAGCTGAGATAAATAAAAAAACTTAAAAACACACCTTCTAGTTCTACAGAATCTATCCTGCTCATTACCCAACAGCTGTGGTGAGAGTGGTTCTGATGGAGAAACCTTGGGACTACTCTCAACAAAGAAATGTTACTGTGCTATGGAACCTGGACATACGTTAAATACAAAGTTCAGAGCCAGACTATTTTGGCATAGTGGTAAAGCCAGTTGAACGTCAAGTCTCATAGATCCATGGCTAAAACTTTCTCAGATCACTGGCACAATACTGAAACCATAAATATTATGATACCATAAATATTGTCATACCAAAATATCATGTCAAAACTTTTGATCACAAATATATTATTTTTCTATACATATAATGGTAAGTACGAAAATATCGAAAATAAATATAATTTCACACTAATATAGAAACATATATACAAAAATACTGCTTTCACCTATATATGTTGTTTAAATAGGTCAAACTTAAATATGTTAACATGTACAATTAATATAATGTAAATAAATATGTTAAATAATATTTATATATATATACAATTATTTTCTTCCTTAAACAAACACACCCACATATAAAAAATGTATATGTTCATATACATATAATTAATATATAAATATAAAAAACATACATACACCACAATGTTGATAAAATTGGTTTAATAACAGCACAGCATGGCAAAAAATCCTGGCATGATTCGGTCACCATTGACCTTTTTCAAAGGCTCGCCTTTGACATCGAGGAGCTGAGCAGACAACCAACAAGTCAATTGCACATATTTATAGTTGTTTGCCCCCTAGTGGACATCCTTATGGGTCGATGTGTTGCATGCTGGTTCTTGCGGTTTTTACTGCCCCTTGCTTTTTATTAGGCCTGGGCGAAAATTTCGTTCCGTTCGCGGAAATTGCGATAATTTGACATTTTCGCGTTCCGCGGAAAGCGCGAAAATGTCAAAATTTCCGCATTCCGCAGCTTGGCGATAATTTGTTTCTTGCTCGCGCTGTAAAATAATACATTCTCGCGCCTTACCTGAATCCCTGCGTTCGCCGACAAGTTTTCTTGATGCGGTCGCGTTCTCCATGAGATGTTGTATTGTTTTTAGCCATTTGCGCTGTCTCGCGACAGTTCGTGCCCGCAATGACGTCATGCGTCGCGCGATCACGTCTTTCTTCTCGCGATCATGCACCGCGAGACAACTGAAAACAAGATGGCCGCGCCCGTGAGCAACCACATGGGTAAGTTGGCGAGCCGCAACCATGCAGAAAATCTCGCGAACATGCGGGAAAAAAACTTCTGCATCTTCGCGATATTTCTGCGTGTTTGCGATCATTTTTAACATTTTCGCGATAATTTGCGAAAGTGGATTTCGCAAATTCCGCCCACCCCTACTTTTTATCCCTCCAGTGGGTGATGACATTTGAATGTTCTCTTTGCTGTTGCGGTTTAGAACGTTGTGTCTCAGCAGCATATTTTCGAAGCTGTTGTGAACCATGCCGAAGTCGGTCTCCGGCGGCTGCCTGTTGCCCTTTACGCCTTCGCGAGCTCACAACACGGTCCACTGTCGGGCAAACACGGCGCTCTTGCTGGTGGTGCGTCGCATTATGGTAGGACCAAACCGTTTTGACATCACAAGATTTTCCCTTTTTCCAAAGAGAGGTTGCCGCACACCACAACGTTGATAACATTGGTTTAATAACAGCACAGCATGTCAAAAAATCCTGACATGTTTCGGTCCCCATTGACCTTTCTCAAAGGTTCGCCATTGACATCGAGGAGCTGAGCAGGAAACCAAAAAGTCAGTTGCACATATTTATAGTCTGTCATAAACCAATGTGACGCGTTTCGCCTTGAGGCTTGATCAAGCCGCAAGACGAAACGCACCACGTTGATTTATGGCGGAATAAATCAATATTTTTCTTAACCTGCCTACTGTCGCTGAGAGCACACGTGATTTATTTTGGGACTATTGATTGAAATAATCGGCTGCTCCACTGACTCTGGCGCCACCTTCCAAGGGACTCCGGCTTCCAGTAGGAGTACTTCACCTACCAAGTCGTCCCTTCTCCTGTTTCCTGTTTCCAAGGCTGTACGCCGCATACCGCACACCGCCGCCACCGCTTCTGTGCTCCTTGCTCCTTGTTCCTTGCTCCTGTGGGCTCCGTTCCGCTCCTGTAATATCCGCTCTGGCTCTGGCCGAAGCTCTGGCTGTGCCCGGTGGGGGTTGAGCGTTTTTGGGAGCGGGGAGCGGGGTGCGGAGCTGAGCTGAGCTGAGAGTGTCAGTAGCGGCAACGGGGCTGGCCGAGATGGGTGTGGAGCTTGCTCTCCTTTGTGGGACTTGGGCGGCTGCCGCATTGCCGGGGACAGGCAGCCCGAGGTGGGAAAGGTACCACCGAGAGAGCCAGTCGGGGAAGCGGGGGCTTTCAGAGGCAGGTGGCTGCACTGCTAGGAACAGAGATCAACAGAGTCGAGCAGAAGTTTTGATCGTTTGAGGGGCGTGGTGACCCAATGCGAGTGGGAGCTGCGAGGAGCTGTGTCCATGGCAGAGCACGGCAGAGCTGGGCAGTGAGCCTTGGAACCCCGAACATTTGGAGTCCTTGAGCACTGAGCGCTGAGCATTGAGCCCTGATGGAGTGACCGGTGAAAGTGCAAAGAATTAGCATGCTAGCAGAGGCAGTGGAGCTGCCAGAGTCAAGGCGTGCCACGGGAGCAGCTGGTGAGCAGCGGGGATAGTGAATGCTGGTGGGTTGAGGTAAGCGCAAGTATATAAACGACTTTAGTGCCTTTAGTGCCTATAAAGCGCCCTCTGTGCCTTTAGAACCTCTATAACGCCAGGTCCAGGGAGGAGGTTATAGGAGGGCTGAGGCAGAGCCTGAGGCAGAGCCTGTGGCAGAGTGGGTGTGCCGGTGTTGGTGCTGCTGTTTTTATATATTTTGAGGGGGGAAATAAGGTTACTGTTCGAAATGCGCTCAGGTAAAGAAAGAACTGTGGGTACTCCAAAAAGACGCGCCCGAAAAATTCAAGCACCAAAAGTGCTAAGAAATACTAAAGCCCAAATTAAGGGGGTAAGCCAAACGTTAATTTCACCAATAACTAGAATGTTTGAAAAATCTACTAAAATTCGATTTTATGCGTGATCCAACAACTGCACTTATGTTAATGCATCCAGAAGCAGAAATAAAAAGCCTGCAGACCCCAATTAAGCCAACAAATAATTTGAAAGAGAATATAGATCTAATTGATGTAGCCTGGTAATTGGACCAAGTAAATAAATTGCAAAATAGAGATTGTGAAGGACAAATAAAAGAGCAAATAAAAGAACAAACAGAGGATGCGGATCCATTACACTTAATGCATTCAGTATACCAAAATGTATCTCAGAAAATTGGAAATAGAGAGACGGAAAAAAATAGGACGAAAAAACCAACGAAGGATTTTGTACATGATGGTCAAATAAAAGAGCAAACAGAGGATGTGGATCCATTACATTTATTACATCCAGTTTACCTAGCACTATCTTTACAAACCGGAAATAGAGAGACGGACCAAAATAGGATGGAAAAATCAATAAAGGATTTTATACAAAGTGATAAGACCAAGAATACGCCCACTGCAGGGCCTCCGTGGCCAATAGAAGTAAAGGTTGATATAAGGAATAAAAAGGAGGATTTAGTCAATGCATATACATTGAGCACTAACAGGCACATGCATCAAAGAAAAAACTGTTTGCAAACGGGCAGATTCTCAGAATCTGCCCCTTTGCGACTGGTATTTTAGCATTTGGGATGCATCATCCCAAATGCAAAAATCGCAATTTAAGGAATCTCTCAATTGCGATTACTTAAATTGCAATTGCATTTAATGAATCCCAAATTGAGATTCCTTAAATGCAATGCATTAAAGTAAAAAAAAATAGTGATTTCGCTAATAGGGGGAGCAAATTACCATGAAGTTGAACTTCATGGTAATTTGCAAAAACTGTGAAAAATGCACTTTTGTGCATTTTTCAAAGTTTCATGTTGCGCACACACTGCAACATATGTGCACAGATCAATTTCAGGGGTGCAATAGGGTGTCATTTTGACACCCTTGCACCCTTGAAATTGCAACTCGCAAATTGCTCATGCAATCTCCAATTCATTCCTATGGGCCTGGAGGACCATAGGAATGAATGGGACGGCATTCCTTAATTGCGACTCGCAATTTGCGAGTCGCAATTAAGGAATGTGAAGGAATCGCTATTTTATAGCGATTCCTACATGCATAGGCTTTTGCAATTCCTTAATTGCGATTCCTTAATAATCGCAATTAAGGAATCGCAAAAGCCTACTTTGATGCATGTGCCAGCTAATCTGGAAATCAACAAAAATGTACCGCGGATATAATAAATCCTATTTACGGGTCTGTTATGCAAAATAATGCTTGTGGGGAGAAAAAGGATAAGGAACAGAGCTATGAAAGCCAAGAACAGGCGAGCATAAAACAACCAAAAACATCAGTAACTAGAAATAAAATTTTAGGAAGCAACGATCAACTGGTATTTATGAAAAAATATTCTACTAATAATGATAATATGGCTACGCCAAAAAATGTATCAGTTACAACAAATGTAGAAAGTGGACATGACGATACTAATATTTCAATGTGTGATAAGGAGAAAGACATGGATAACAATACAAAAAATAAAGATAACCAAGAAGTAGGAACTATATGGGATATATTTTATCAAACATCAGCATTGACTCTTGAAGCTCTAACAGTACAATCTAATAAAATGGATACTCAAATTGATATACTTGGAGTTATGGCAAATGCAGTCGCTGGGATTGAACACAAATTGGTCGAACTGAATAATCTTATAATTAAAGCCCAAAGGGAAGCAGCGTCAAATTATTTTGAATGTACATGCGCTCCCTTAATTAATAAATTGGTAACTATTCCAGATGTCTTGAATACAATCTTAGAGGATGTCAAAGATATCGTCTGCAAAAAAAGGAATATCGTAAGGAGAATTGTTGTTATTCAGAAAAATATGTATCTGCTTTGATAGAGGGAAAAAATATGGAGCAATCAGGTGAAAAAATAGATAACGAGGTCTTTGCTATATCAAGCACGGCAATAATACTAAGTAAAAAACAAGATATAAACAAGAAAAAAAGTATTGAAACATTGTTGGATTCCTCACACGACCTGAAGGAAGGTGGAGAAAATGATGAGGATTCAACAACCTTTGAAATAACAAAAAGACAAAGGAAAAAACTACGTAAAGCCAGAAATAAGGCGAAAAGGGTAACAGTAGAAAAGCAAAGAATAATATGGATACACCATAAAAAAAGGAAAGTGCAAAAAAAAAAAAATAGATACCAAACTAGACGCATCCTCTAATCAACTTGACGTAGGAGAAAAATTAAGGAAAAAAATATTAGAAAACCAAGACAGTAATGTAAAGGGGATGAAAAAAACCTTGAAAAAAAAAGAAAAATATTATGAAGTCTGGGAACAATTTGGGCGAACAAAATTCCCTCACTACAAATACAATTATACTAGCAGAAAGAACTTGCCAAAGGCCTTGTTCTCCAGTATTTGAAGTAAATAGGGACCAAGAAAAAGAAGTATTATGTAAAATTAATGGAAATGGATGTGTAATAAAAGAAGTCATTTCTTGTGACAGTCAAAATGAACAAACAATAAATATGACCCAAGTCATGAGGCCGTCAAATCTTTTTGGGTCTAAAATCGCACTGCACAATCAAAATGATGAGCAAATGTACATGGGACAATTGATTCAGAAGACAATATATCATAACCAAAAAACTGCACTAAGTATAGGTGGGAACATGAACCAAAAAGTTAATCAAGCAAGGAATGAACTGTGGGTTGACAAAACATTCACTAATTCCTTGGAAGTTAAAGAAACAATAGAGGAAATGAGACAAAAAAAACATGGGATAACCTAGTGATTGAAAGAGGTGGTCCAAATTGGCAAATTACATATGAGGACCAGGGAAGAATTGAAGAAAAAAGACAAATAGGTCTCTTAAAAAAGTCTGCTCAAATTATTTTTACACCACTATATGACTCACGGGGTAAACACAATATTTTGAATAGAGGAAATATCCTTTGGTTATTAAGAACAATAGAAACATTGGGGAAGATAACATCTGAAGATATTGAATGTGTAGGAATCCAGAAGGCAAACAGCCCCTAATGCTCTTAACAGTCGTTTCTGGGTTTGCAGCGGATTGAATCATGCAAGAGCAGGGAACCTTTCAAAACTGGGGGATATTAATTAGTCAACCGACTCCAAAGGTCTATCCAACACCTTTCTTAAAAACAGAAAGTCCGACAAAAAAGCCAAAGCTGGAAAAAGATGATTTAGTTTTTTCCATATTAAAAAATCCCCTTGGAAAAACACATCTTGAAGAAAAAAACTCTACCAATAAAATAGTAGTAGAACATGCAAATAGTATAAATGAAAAATGGATTGTGACAGCTCTACATGGTGACGAAGAACATTGACAAAGCTCAACACAGGCAGCATTAGCAGAGCAGAATAGGGATAATTTTGTAATAAGAATGTGCTCTTGGAATATAAATGGGATATGTACAAAATTAAAAGATTCCCAAATAGATGCAATACCAAGTATTAGTCATGTTATATTGGTCGTCCATGCGGGGGGCTTGCAACATTCATATTGTCTGATTTAAAAATAAATCATGAACGCATAGTTACAAATAACTCTAATCTTCTTGCTGTAAAGTTGAGATATACATCGGGCAAAGGTAAGACTCAAAAAATCATAATTTTGATACATATATATATATTCCACCAAAACAGAGCACTAGGAAAGAAATGTGTGCTGCTCTAAATAGTCTTCTTCTGGAGCATATTTTGGAAGAGCCTTTGGCAGATTACACTATATCAGGTGATTTTAATATAAATTTATTAATACCTTATTTACGGTATGATTACGTCCAGTCCCAGAACCAACAATGGGAAATCCCTGAACAAATAACTGATTCTCGAAAAAACACTAAACAAAATAGAATGGGGAGAAACTTTTTGATGGACATGGAGGCATTGGGATTAAGAATATTGAATGGTAGATTTCCAATGGACATACCACCTGCTTGGACATTTCATTTGCAGAATGGTAACTCACAAATTGATTACACAATGGCCTCATTATATATCTTCAATAAAGTGATTTCCTACCAACTGAATGAAGTGCCGGACAGTGACCATAGCCAGCAAATAATGAAAATAAAACTATCTTGTCCAAAACCTCAAAAATATTTGACAATGCAAGGCCAGATCTATGCCATCAATTATAGGAAACTCATATGGAACCCAAATAATGCGGATGATATAAAGGAAAAAACACAAAACCTAGTTAATGAGTGTTTTAAAGAAACTGCGATGGAAACAGTAATAGAGCAATGGGAAAATTTTATACGGAAAATAGTGAAGTCTAATGAAAAAACTGATTGTGTACAAACAAAAAAAGTGACCTGGACTGAAATCAGAGAAAATAACATAATTCTCCTGCATATTGTGAGAAAAATTAGACGTACCCGCAACAGACTTAGGAAACAGCTAACCAGGTTTCCGCTAAATGAAGATATAAGGGTACAATTAAGAAATACTAATTATAATCTGAGGAAATTAATTTGGAATGAACAAAATAAAGTTAGACAAGAATTGTGGACAAAAATCTTCTATGCAAGTACTCAAACAAACTCAAGGGAATTCTGGAGACTGATTAACGGTCTGGCCCGACCAAATAAATCTGCCCTAGGATCTCCCCTCACTGAAGACGAATGGTCTACGTTTATTATAAAACATCCAAACCCAGTGTCATTACCAAATAATGAATGTAACATACAGAAAAAGATGGATTAATATGTTATATAATGTAAATATGAAATTAATATAACTCAATTACAAGTGGCTAAACTGATAAAGAAACAAAAGGGCACCTGGCCCTAATGGTATACCGTTTGCATTATATAAAGAAGATCCAGAATTTTGGTCCGTATATCTAACTGCTTTCTTTAATGAAGTGGTTCAGAGTGGATTAATTCCAAAATAATATCTCCTATCTTTAAGAAAGGAAATTGGCAAATGCCGGAAAATTATCGTTTAATTACCCTTCAAGATACTGATGCAAAATTATTTGCTGGGTTTTTATTGATGATGTTAACAGATTGGGCAAAGGAAAAGCAGGTGCTGCCTCCGAATCAAACATGCTTTATTAAAGGTCTGGGAACCTCCACAGATATATTAATATTATCCGTATTATTGGATAAGGCAATTTTAGCAAAACAACCTTTATATTTCTGTTTTGTGGATTTTAAATCTGCTTTCGATTGTTTTGATAGAAATCTTCTGTGGACAAAACTTGAAAAACAAGGAATTCCTGATACATTGTTAAAAACGATTAGCTTCTGCACTCTGATACTTGGAGCAGGGTGAGGATTGGTGATGGACGCACACTATCAAAAGAAATCCCCACGTCTAGAGGACTAAAACAAGGGTGCGTCCTGGCCCCCCTACTTTTTAATTTATTTTTAGCTGATCTTTCTACGGATTTGAACAAAATGAATGCGCAGCCCCCGAAGCTTGCAGACAAACAAATATCCAACTTGTTATATGCAGATGATGTTATACTCTTAAGTCACACTAAAATTGGATTGCAATGACTAATCAACTGTATTTTAAACTTTTCAAAGGAAAATGGTATGATAATAAATTAAGCTAAGACCAAGGTAATGGTCATTACCAAAAATACGCGACTTAAATATAAATATAAATGGGTTTTGGAAGGTAATGAATTGGAACAAGTTGTTTCCTATAATTACCTGGGTGTTATTTTTAATGACAATGGAAACTTCTTGTCACAAAAAGTGGATATTACAAGGAAAGCAAATATTCTGGTTGCGGCATTTAGGACCATTCAGAAATCTATAAGTGACTTGTCTTATCGTCCCTTTTTGAAAGTAATTGCTGCAAAACTGCTACCAACTTTAACGTTTTGGAGTGAGGCAATGGATGGGAAAGATGCGAAGATCATTAATAGTGCGGTTGCAAAAACCTATAAAATGTTATTCTCCCTGCCAAAGAATGCCTCGCAAGCACAGGTGAGATTGGAATTTGGGTTAAATATTCAGCAATATGCAAGGAAAGGAGAAGCACTAAAAGTATGGAATAGAATAAAAAATGACCAAGATAACCAAATATCTCGGCTGTTGTGGCAAGAAGTAAAAAATAACAGAAAATGACATGCCTGGTCCTATTTAAATGCAGCGATAGAGGAATATGGCATAAGATCGATTTGGAACAATACAATTGCTCAGCAAAGCTTAACAAAAACTATTAAGAAACTTACTAACCACCTATCATTGATAAAGGATAAAGATATACTTGTGAAAAGGAATCATGCGTGGCCAATTATAAACGGATTCAAGGGAAAAAAGGTTCAAAAATATCTCGAATCATCATGGTCTAAGAAAAATAAATTCGTCTTTATTAAAGCTAGATTTGGTTGTTTGCCAGGATTATGTCACTTACCTCCATGGAAGAGAACAGAGGAGGACAAACTATGCAGGCTATGTAAATCCGGCCAGGAGAACATTATCCACTTACTGTGTCTTTGTCTGGAGTTGGAATATGAAAGAAAATCCACTCTTAAGAAATTATTTAATAATCGTAGTGTAAGGACATGTAGGCAAGCCCTGATAGCATGTTTTAACCCTGGAGATTTATTTATGAATTCTGCATTTGTAAAATGTATATGTGCTGTTGGGAAAAAGCTGGATGTATTTATTTGATTTTATAATGGATTGTGCTAATATATTTTATGTAAGTAAGTTTTCTTAAATATAAATATGATTGATTGTTTTATTGATCTTGATGATATTTTAGCAATTTTTGTAAGATCTTAATTAATCAAACAAATAAAATAAACTTGTTAAACTTGTTAAACTGTGTGGATATATATATACATATATATATATGCCATTATTGTTCAAGCTTTTGGAAACATCATGCAAATTATTCAATGTTTGATGCTTTCTATGTCTATGAATTATATGATTGGATGCCGTCACTTTAAATAGACTAAGCACACGAGGTAACGCTGTCATGTGATTAAGGCAGGGAGCTGTCGAAACGCGTCATGGCGATATTCTAAAGGAATAAAATAGATAACGAGCACTTATCTTGGGTCCACTCTCGTTTGTTTGTCTGAAAAACTTTGTGAGACGAGACTGCTTCATATATTCGCCGGCTTGACTTTCCCCGGTGTAGTGGACCCCCTCCCCGTGAAGTTGGCTCTGCGGCTGGTAAAGTCACTGCTTGGTGGAATCCGGCGGACCTCGAGGCTTCGAGCAAACCGGCGACCCGGAAGCGACCAAAAAAAGAACCGGCAACGGAAACGCGGAGCCCACTGCTGATGCGGATTTCTATCCGGGAAGGAGGTGACAAGCGTGGAGTCAAGCTCTTCGAATTGGGTGTACTCGGAGGAGTGGTGCTCAGCGAGGAGGCGGCAGCGCACTGATCGCCTCACAAACCCGGAGAATAATCGGAAGCAAACAAAGCAGCAGGAGGGGAGGTGTGCATCCGAGGAGCCTGCAATGAAGATCATTGTATTATTCGGTAAGGCGTCCTAACGGAACTGATTTGAACATTATTGTTTTCTTTGAAAATGTTCGCCGCAGCGTTACGAAATCGAGAAACAGCTGCTGAGGAGATGTTTTCAGACTCTCCAGCAACAACGCAGCTTATTGATAAAGGTATCAATAAGGAATTAAGTGGAGGAGAACAAGGTCTAAAGGAGAAATATCGCATTTTAGAGAAATTAATGCGTCAAGAACAGGCTAAGTGGTGGGAGTCGAAATCTTTACAGCGGTATCTAGATGCGGGGAGGATACCCAGGGGGCTGAGAATAATGATTGCCCCAAGTTACGACACCCCAAACCCCCGAATGATGGCTGAGTGGGCGGAAACGAATCTTGACTCATCACGCAAATTGGTCCAGATATTAGTGAAATATGCGGATGTCGATCGTGGTGAGCTTCAAACAAAAATAGATGCCCTAGACGCTGAAATAAAAACTATGGGTGATTCCCAACAAAAGACGAAGTTACATGAGGATATGGTGACAAGACTCAGTAAAGAGGAAGAAAAAATCAAGCAAAGAAAGACTTTTAAATTTCGTAGGGATAAGGAGGATTATGCAAGCGGTCAAATTTTTACATTTGCACGTAAATTTGATGCCTACAGGTCAGCAACAGTAAATAAGCAAGGGCAAAGTTTAACCAGTAATTTAATGGCAGTTAACACCCCCTCAATATCGGACCTGAGTTCCGCAGTAGAGAGTGAATCAGACACGGAGGGTAGAGCGGACTGTGCAATCAAACCTACATTAGAGGAAGAACTGGATTATTTAAGGAGAAGTAGAAGAGAAACGTTGCGCCCCTGAAATCGACTGGCAAAAAACGAAGAACAGAGAGCCGAAAACAACGGAGGAAAGCAGCCCGAGAACGTCGCCAACAGGCGCCAAACTCGAGGACGAGGTCGGGGTGGATGGAGGAAGAAATAAAAATAAAAAGTACAATGAAGACCCCATCCGAGGCACCTCAAACCATGACTATAATTAACTTGGCTCAGGTGGATCTGACACGGGCAGAGGAACAACTGCTCTCTTTGGGTCTCTCATACTGTCCTGAGTCCAACTTTGATTACCCTCAGACTCGGGCTGACATTTACAAATTTATCCGCAAATTAAAATTAAAAAAGTTCCATGCTTTACGCCCTCAAACATCCGGAACAGGAATTGGGGTTCTCCCCAATAATGACAACAATAACATGTCTGATTTAATGGTTGCTGACCATGATATGTTAAAAACTATACAAGAATTGGCACAGGAGGCTAACAGTGACATGAATAGATCTGATGAGAGTTTCATTGAAATGCACAATGAAACCAGGCAATCACCAGGAATGGACATTAGTTCTAAACCAGACACACCTTTTAAAAGTCAATCGAAATTTACTCCCATTATGCCAAGAGATTCTGTGGATGTTTTTAACGAGCAAGTTGTGGCACAGGTGAAAAAACTTTATTTGAATATTAACAAGACCAAAAGAAAAATAACAAATCATGAAAGAAAGTATAATCAACTTATCGAGAAATTGAAAAAGGAGAAGCCAGGTAGTTATTAGAAATTCGGACAAAGGAGGGAACATTGTGTTATGGCCATTAAAGCAATATTTGTAGGAAGCATATTCTCAGTTAAATGACACTAATTGTTACCGAAGGAGCTCTCCAACCAAATACAAATCTGTGCAGAATCTTCTCTTTTCCAAATTACTGGCATGGAAGAGCATGGGTCTATTGAACATGGAGGAGTATAAATATTTGAAGAAAGAGCATCCCATAACGCCATCATTGTATTTTATTCCAAAAATACATAAGAACATCAACAAACCACCAGGCAGGCCCATAATATCGGCCTGCGATGGACTATTGGAAAATGTGTCTCGGTATATTGATTACTTCTTACAGGATCACGTGAAAAGTTTAAAATCATTTGTACAAGACACCAGTGATTTCATTAGAAAAGTTGCTGATATAAAATGGCAAAAGAGATGGTACTTAATAGCTCTTGATGTTTCCTCCTTATACACTTGCATAAAAAACATAGATGGTCTTAAAGCTGTGGAATATTTTTTAGCCAACAGACCACTCAAATTTGCATGACACAACACAATGTTGATGGACATGCTGGCATTTTGTTTGGAAAATAACTTATTCATGTTTAAAAATCAAATGTTTCAACAAATACAGGGTGTAGCTATGGGGGCCAGCTTTTCCCCCAGCTACGCCTGTTTGTTCATGGGTTGGTGGGAAGAGCTGGTCCTCATGAGGAAACATGAACATGTGTTTATGAACAATGTTGTCTGCTGGCTTAGATTCATAGATGATTTGTTTGTCATATGGAGTGGATCAGAGAATGAGGCACACAAATTTGTGGCATCTTTAAATAACAATGATGTGAATTTGCAATTTACCTCCAATGTTAGCAATACTAATATAACCTTCTTAGATGTACAAATCAACATAGTAAATGACAATATGACTACATCTCTATACCGTAAGGACACGGCAGGGAATACTATGTTGCACGCATCTAGTGCGCACCCTCCACACTTAATACAGAGTATCCCATACGGAGAGATGCTGCGTATTCGTAGGGTTTGCAGTGAGGACTACGATTTAAAAGAGAAACAACTGGAAAGTAAAAAGCGATTCCTAGAAAGAGGATACAATAGTGCATCTATTGATAATGCTATAGTTAAATCTAGGAAACGCACCAGGCAAGATTTATTACAAGTCAACAGCAAATCACAGATAGCCAGCACAAATAAAGGGGAGGTGGGTAAGGAACCAACTAGATTGATACTAACTTACTCCAGACAGGAACAACAGTTGCGAGCCATTATTAGACAAAATTGGCCTATAGTCCAGGATGACCCAGTAATTGGAGCAATGCTCCCTAAGCATCCGGCTATAACTTATAGAAAATCATTCTCAATGGCTAATGCTCTATTTCGAAAAAACCCTGAAGAACAACAGCAAATAGGATGGTTGGTGGCTAGAAATGGTTTCTTTAAATGTTCTAGCTGCAAAGCATGTCAATATGGTATAAACAAAACCTCATATCACACTGCTTTCAGTAATAAAGCGTTTGATATAAAACAACACCTGACATGTCGGACAGAATTTGCCATTTATGTTCTACAATGTAGTTGCAATCTATCATATATAGGCAGCACCAAGTTATCTGTCCATAAACGCATTTTACAACATACACGGGCCATCGTTAACAATGACCCGAGTTACCCGGTAGCTAGGCACTTCAAATTGCATCATGACAGTAATCTGCAATTTCTGAAATATTTTGTCATTGATGCTATCCCTACCCTAAAAAGAGGAGGGGATCGTGAACATAAACTAAGGCGCCTTGAAACAAAATATATTTTAGAGATGGACACAAAGCAGCCAGGAGGCCTAAATACTAGTGAGGATTTGCATACTTATCTTGACTAAGAACTATTTCATTAGTAACAAATATACCTACTGTAACCAAATTGTTTTAATCAAACATATGCTGAGCTCTGCGATCTTTTATCCTCTTTGTATTTTCTTCTTTTTATACTGTTTTTATGCTGTAACGTTTCGGTGTTTTTATGGAGTGGATTTTAGTAATTGGATTGTATTTATTAACATTTTATGTATTTAATATTTATATACATATTTATATTAATTTTAAAGTACAATAGTGGGAATCAATTACTCTAAAACACAACCTATGAATTCCTTTGAACCCTAGACTTAACACTTATACAACAAATACCCCTCACTGCCTCTAAAATTTAATTTTGAAATGAAATTAATCAGAAATAAATTAGGCAGAGGCAACATGATAACATTTTACTAATTATAGCACGAGCACTTTAAAACAAGGGAAAAAGAAGGGTAAAATATAGCTGTTTGCGATATGGGAGATTTTTCATAAATTATTCATTTTCTCACATTTTAGGCACTTGAAAATCGGGTCCATTCAATACAATAGACATTAGGTAATACCGGTCCTTTTTTACATTTAAGCGAATTATTTCTGAAAATTATTAACATTTGTAATAGAACCGGTAATTTCTTACAACACATAATTCAGGAACCAAGCATTTATGCAAATTACTAAATTCTGATTATGTTATTGTATATACATGTATTTTACAATAATGTGCTGCTAACTGAGTTTTATTTGTATTTATATATTTATACTCTATGATTGTTAGCTTTATGACTTTTTAAGCATTTATGCCATTATTGTTCAAGCTTTTGGAAACATGCAAATTATTCAATGTTTGATGCTTTCTATGTCTATGAATTATATGATTGGATGCCGTCACTTTAAATAAACTAAGCACACGAGGTAACGCTGTCATGTGATCAAGGCAGGGAGCTGTCGAAACGCGTCATGGCGATATTCTAAAGGAATAAAATAGAAAACGAGCACTTATCTTGGGTCCACTCTCGTTTGTTTGTCTGAAAAACTTTGTGCGACGAGACTGCTTCATATATATATATATATATATATTCACTGAAAAAACCATAGGTTTCACACATGTTATAGTTAGTGGAAATTTTACTGATAAAAAACCAATGAAATTGCCCCGTTATAGTTAGCGCAGGCAACTATAACTCACGCGACCACAATCCTCTGCTGATGCTAATACTGTATTTAGACACTTATTTGCCCATGTCTTCTTCCATACATTTTTAGCTATACATATATTACAAATATTTTTTTTTCCTAAAGACACATATGTCATCAGCAGAGGATTGCGGTCGCGTGAGTTATAGTTGCCTGCGCTAACTATAACGGGGCAATTTCATTGGTTTTTTATCAGTAAAATTTCCACTAACTATAACATGTGTGAAACCTATGGTTTTTTCAGTGAATTTGCAAGGTTTTTTAAATGCTAATTCCTAACTATAACGTGTGTGAAACCTATGGTTTTTTCAGTGAATTAGTACGGTTTTTTAAATGCTAAGTTTTTTTCCCTTATAATAAGCCCTGTACATTTGGTGGCCTACGGCCACCAAAAGCACAGGGGGTGGGGTAAGTGTGGATAGTGTTTTTTTCCATTGTAATAAGCCCAGCACATTTGGTGGCCTTCGGCCACCAAAAGCACAGGGGGTGGGGTAAGTGTGGATAGTGTTTTTTTTATTTTTATTTTTTTACCGTACGCTTACCGTAAGCGTACGGTAAGCGTACCCCGCGAAATTGCCGAAAAAAAAATAAAACCGTTTTTGCACTTGAGGGATGTTTGGGGACTCCCTCCACATGACTATGTGGGAGGGAGTTGTCAAAACAGCCCCTTTACATGTTTTTGGGCTTCCGATTTTAAAAATCTCTCTCAGTGCGAGAGACAAAATGGCGGCCGCCGCTTCCTGGTTTCGGCCGATTCGAATGTTTACTAAGATCTAAGAGCCAATCAGAATCGCGCTCGCGCACGCCACCGTACGCTTACCGTAAGCGTACGGTAAGCGTACCGTAAGCTGGCTCAGATATATATATTGATTTAAAGGCTATTTTCTCAGAATCTACTGAACAGATTTACACCAAACCTACAAAAGGCACTTCCTTGACCTAGGGACTACCTCTCTGCCAAATTTTGAGTAATTCTGTTCAGCCATTCGGGCTGTAGCTCGTTCTAAAGGTCCTATGGAAAAATGCATGGGAAAAACGCGTTTTGGGACCCCCCTTTTATCTCAGCCCCCGCTTGACGAATCCCCCCGAGACTTTCAGGGTAGGAGCGGAGCGTAGCGCCCCACCTATTTTGAGAAATTCGCGAGGATTCGTCGACCGGCGCCAAAGTTATTCAAAATAGAATGTTGAGGTTTTCCTATGGAAACGTGGTCCTAACTATAACTACCTACTGGCTATCGCCAGTAGGTAATATATATATATATATATATATATATATATATATATATATATATATATATATATATATATATATGTATATATATATATTTGTGTGTATATATATATATTTACCTACACATACAAAAATAAAAAGTACAATAAATAAACTGCAAACAAATGTTAAATATTTCCATATATTTCCAATAGAATTGTACATAAAAAGTAAATAATATATGAAAATAAGTTTTACAAAAAAAGTCTTACAAAACAGTTACATACATTAATAAATAAACTATTCCCACTCCAATGTATACAACAGTAGAGAAAGTGTTAAACTCAAGATGGTTAAAATTCACAATTACTCTTACCACTCCAGCCTGCGCAAGAAGTAGGGAAAGCTTTGGACTCATGAGGGGTAAAATGTACTATTCCCACTCCAGCCCCTACAACAATAGAAAAAATGTTGGACTCAGGAGGGGTAAAAATTACTATTCCCACTCCAGTCAATGCAACAGTAGGAAGAGCGTTGGATTGGGGAGAGGTAAATTCTACTATTCCCACTCCAGTCTGTGCAATAGTAGGTAAAGCATTGGACTCAGGAGGGGTAAAATTTAATATTCCCACTCCAGTCTGTGCAACAGTAGGGAAAGCATTAAACTCAGGAAGGGTAAAAATTACTATTCCCACTCCAATTGTTCCAACAGTAGGGAAAGTGTTGGATTGCGGGGGGGTCTCAAATTTACTATTCCCACTACAGTCTATGCAACTGTAGGTAAAGCACTGGACTCAGGAGGGGTAAAAAGATACTATTCCCACACTAGTCGGTGCAACAGTAGGGAAAGCATTGGATTGCTACGATACTCATCAGGGTGAACCACAAAAGTCAGTAAATGAACTTGAGCTTAACCTTCTGGTAGCGTGGCATAAAAGCAGTCAGGCTTAACTTAGAGGCAATGTGTAAAGGATTTTTGCAGAGCACAAACAGAAATATAATGAAAACCCAACACAGGAAAAATGTCCTGCCTAATAAAAGAATATAGTAACTTTTTATACTTCATTTACATCAAAATGATAAATATCCAATCGGTAGAACCTGAGATATGCAATCTTACCGTTGTAAGTCAAAATAGTGGCTAAAAATCAAAATGTGCCAACTGTGGTTATCTGGTTGTGCCACAAGTTCAGGCCAACCGCAATGAGGCAAGGGCCGGATACAGGGACCACGTTAGACCTGCTGAACAAAGTATCTTAAATCCTGGTTACGAGTGGCACTAGATCCCACATCAAAGAAGCGTCGCACAGGAGAGGCGATGCAAGGTCCTGGCATGGAGATGTGTTGTGGACCAGTGGTTCAGAAGGAGCTGCAGGGGCAATTTGAGGTCCTTGTGGGAGATGCATCACACAGTGCAGTACTGATGGAGCTGTGGGCGTGATACGAGGTCCTTGCATGGAGATGCGTCCTACAGCGGTGTTTCCGATGGAGCTGCAGTGGTGGTGTGAAGTCCTGTATCGAGGGCGTTTGGATGCAGAGTTTGGTGAAGAGATGCATTGCACTGCCTCAGTTCTGCTGGGGTCACACGTGGGCTAGCAGAGCACATTCAGATCCACTTTCAAGGGTCCAGGAATGAGATGGCACCACTTGGGGGAAAGACTCACAACAGGCTGAGTCCAAGTACGCGGTTCAAGATGAGGGGAGTCTGGTTTGTCCCTGAGGATTCTGATGCAGGTCCTGGATAGTACAGCAGGGCAGCAGAGTGGCAGTCCTTGTTACAGCAAAGCAGCACAGCAGTTCTTTTACTGAGTCTTTCACAGGTCCAGAAGTACTGAAGAGTTGGGGTCTAAGGTGCATTATTTAAACCTGGTACCTATTTTGAAGTAGGAGAAGTTTCTAGAAGTGTCTGTCCCCAGATGTGTTTGAAGTTTCCCTCCTCCCTGCTCTGGTTCCAGCGTATCTGTGGACACAAAAGACTAATGACAATCTATTTGTGAGAGTGTTCTGGTAGAGCCTTTATGATGTGCAAGTATGGTAGGTAACAGCTCCTCCACCTCGTTAAGTCAGAGTGGCCCATCCTGCCAAGATTCAGCCTCCCTTTGTCTCACTGTCTGAGAGCAATACACAAAGACCAACTGACATCTGCACCTAGTCATGTGACCCAGGACATAGGCTGCAGGCACCAAATGGTTTGGAACAAGGAAATGGCAACTTTCTAAAAGTGGCATGTTCAGAATTGTGACTTTGCCATTAAAGATGGTTTTAATTCACAGTTCTATAGACATCAAACTCAACATTCCTATCTGCTCCCAATTGAAAGTTACCAGTTATTAAATGTAATAAGCGACCCAATGTTATCCTGAGGGAGAGGTAGGCCTCACAGTAGTGAAAAACAAATTTGGGAGTTTTTCACTGCCAGGACATGTAAAACTTAACGGTACACGTCTAACTTTTTTAATAAACTGCAACCTACCCTCTGGGCCGTGTAGGTCCTACCCTAGTAATGACTTCTATGTATTAAAAAGTGAGGTTTAGGCCTTCCAAAAGGTTTATCTTGCCAATTCGAAATTTAAATGTAAACTGCCCATGCATGTTGCAATGGCAGCCTTGAGATATGTTTAAAAGGGCTTCATAAGTCGGTGGTACAATCAGCTCTGCAGGCCCACAAGTAGCATTTTTTGTAAGGACCCAGGGTATGTGCAGTACCACTTTACTAGGGACTTAAAAGTAAATTAAATGTGCCAATTGGGTGTAAGCCAATTTTATCATGTTGAGGGAAGAGATCACAAGCACTTACGCACTGGTCAGCAAAGCTAAAGTGCATAGAGTCCTAAAGCCAACAAAAACAAATTCAGCAAAAAAAGGAGGGTTAAAGGCAAAACGTTGGGGAGAAGACCAATCCAAGACTGACAATGTCTAACAATGCCACACATCCATCTTCAGAGCTTCCCAATAGACAATTTCTGCTCAAGAAAGTCTTCTTCCAGTGAAACTTACACAGGCCACATTGCATGAAGAAGAATGACTCAAACCCAGAGCTGGTGGTTAACAGGCGTAAAGGTACTTACGCCCAAATCTATTTTATCAGCAAAGTCACCTTACTGGTGATGCCTGAGAGGGACTGGGGTGGAGAAAGTGACTGCCATATAGGAGAGAGGGTTGTTCTGTATCATGTCCTCATGTATACTACCTATCTCCAAAAAAACAATGTAAGGTCAAAACTTCCAAAGGAATAACGCAAAACAAAATAATCAGGACATTATTGGGAGTCTAAACATCTCAGAAGTAATCAACAGGACAGCAGTGGACAAGTGAACAAACAATGCCATTAGCAACAAGACATCCTCACCGGAGTTCATCATTTAACTTAATGGTGAGTTAAGGCATGAACTTTGATGCGAAGAGGGTCCATGATTATTTGAAGCAAAACATGCCATTACGATGCTTCAAAAGGTTGCAGTTGGTCTATTTTGCTGAAACCTTTGATAGTTTGTGTTCAGCAAATCAAAAAGGGCATCAAGGAAGGAGCATTGCAGAAGTCACATTGAACATGATGATTGACCTCCAAAGACAGTCTCCCATAGGGCCACCTCATAATCAGTTATCCTCCCCTCCAGTGGAGCAGGGTAAACATCCATCTCTGAGGTGATGATGCTTCTTGGACCTGTCGCCTCAAAACTGCTCGTGAGCTGTGTAAGCATTGTCTGTGTGTGTTTCAAGGATGTTTTTTTTACTTTCTACATGGTTTTGATGGTCTGGCTTCAATCAGGTTTGAGTCACTCTACAGATAAAGGTGGTCATGTACAATGGAGATTTCAGGATGGTGTCACCATTTCAGTCATCCTTGAACAAAATGGATGTTTGGATCATTTTTGGTTAATGATGACAGGGCTATTTCACTAAATGCTTTTGCCATTCACGCGCTGCTGGAAGACTTTGCTCTTAGATGAAACCTTAAATGCCTTCGGGACCAGGAAGAAAGCAGTCCTCATAATTGTTGCTGTATTTAATACAGCCTTTGTGTTAATATTTGGAAAGTGAACCCCAGTGGGGTCTCCCCTTGTTGAATTTTGGACATATTATTACGTATGCTTGTGGATCCGCATGTGGACACCATCAATAAATCAATCAATCAATCAATAATAATTTGTAAAGCGCACTACATACCCGCAAGGGTTTCAAGGCGCTGAGGGTGGGGGTAGGGGGTGCTGTTGCTACTGGTCAAACATCCAGGTCTTGAGTTGTCTCCTGAAGGTTAGAAGGTCTTCGGTTTGTCGTAGGATGAGGGGTAGGGTGTTCCAGGTCTTGGCGGCGCGGTGGGAGAAGGATCTGCCTCCGGCTGTGGTTCTACGGCTGCATGGGACGGTAGCCAGGGAGAGGTCTGCGGAGCGGAGTTTCCTGTTGGGTACGTAGAAGGAGAGTCGACTGTTGAGATAGGCTGGGCCGGTCTTGTGGAGTGCCTTGTGTGCGTGGATCAGGAGCTTGAAGTAGATTATTTTGTCACAGGGAGCCAGTGCAGGTTCCTCTGGTGGGGGGTGATGTAGTTGCGGCGCGGGACGTCGAGGATCAGGCGTGCAGAGGCATTCTGGTTTCTTTGCAGCCTGTTGATGAGCTTGGTCGGGGCTCCGGCATAGAGGGCGTTTCCGTAGTCGAGTCTGCTGCTGACTAGGGCCTGGATTACTGTTTTCCTTGTGTCTATCGGGATCCATCTGTAGATTTTGCAGAGCATACGGAGGGTGTTGAAGCAGATGGAGGAGACAGCATTGACTTGTTTGGTCATTGTGAGTTTCGAGTCGAGGATGACTCCCAGGTTGCGTGCATAGTTGGTGGGTGCGGGGGGTGTCCCCAGCGATGTGAGCCACCAGGAGTCGTCCCATGCTGAGGGGTTGGGCCCGAGGATGAGGATCTCCGTCTTGTCTGTGTTCAGCTTAAGGCGGCTATACTCTATCCAGTCGGCGACGGCCTTCATTCCCTGGTGGAGGTTGGATTTGGCAGTGAGGGGGTCCTTGGTGAGGGAGAGGATCAGTTGCGCGTCGTCGGCGTACGAGATTATGTTGAGGTCGTGATGTCAGGCAAAGAGTGCAAGAGGCGCCATGTAGACGTTGAACAGCGTCGGGCTGAGGGAGGATCCCTGCAGGACACCGTAGATGATCTCGGAGGCTTCAGATCGGAATGGGGGAGGTGGACTCTCTGGGTTCTGCCAGAGAGGAAGGAGGAGGTCCAGTCCAGGGCCTTGTCTCGGATCCCTGCATCATGGAGTCGTGTGCGCAGTGTGCGGTGGCAGACGGTGTCGAAGGCGGCGGAGAGGTCCAGAAGGATGAGGGCCGCCGTCTCGCCGTTGTCCAGTAGGATCCTGATGTCGTCTGTGGCGGCGATGAGGGCGGTCTCGGTGCTGTGGTTGCTATGGAATCCTGACTGGGAGGGGTCCAGGATATTGTTGTCTTTGAGGTAACAGGTGAGCTGGATGTTGACTATCTTCTCGATGACCTTTGCTGGGAACGGAAGCAGGGAGATGGGCCGGACGTTTTGGAGTTCGCTCAGGTCCGCCTTGGGTTTCTTCAGTAGGGCGTTGATCTCGGCGTGTTTCCAGCTCTCAGGGAAGGTCATGGTCTCGAAGGAGAGGTTGATGATGTTGCACAGGTGGGGTGCAATGGAGCTGCAGGCTTTGTTGAAGATGTGGTGTGGAAAAGGGTCAGATGGTGAGCCGGAGTGGATTGTGCCCATGGTCTTGATTGTGTCCTCGATGCTCACGTTGGCCCAGGTTGTCAGGGGGTCGTGGTTGGTGAGGAGTGGTGGGTCCGGCGTGTTGGGGCCTGTTAGGGTCATCCGGGTGTTGAAGCTGTTGTGGATGTCGGCGATCTTGCGGTGGAAGAAGGTGGCGAGGGAGTCTCACAGGGCTTGCGACGGCGGGATGTCGTTGGCATTGGAGCTGGGGTTGGAGAGTTCCTTCACAACGTTGAAGAGACCTTGCTGTTGTGTGCGTTGTTGTCGAGGCGGTCTTTGAAGTAGGTCCTCTTGGCGGTCCTGATGAGGTGGTGGTGGTTGCGGATGGCATCTTTGTGGGCTGCGCGACTGCCTGGCGACTTCTCGCTGTGCCATATGTTCTCCAACTTCCGGCAGGTGCACTTTGACGCTAGAAGTTCCGGGGTGAACCAGTTGGCTCTCTTGCTGGTGTCTTTGAGGGTTTGTTTTTTCAGCGGGGCTAAGGTGTTGGCGCAGGCGTCAATCCATCGTCTGAGGGTGCGCGCACCATCGTCAGGGTTGGAGGGGTTGGTCGGTGGGTTGAGTGCGAGGTTTGTCTGTAGTTGTACTTCGGTGATTTTGCCCCAGCAGCGACGGGGGATCTGTAGGGTGCGGTGATGTGCGACGGGTTTCCGGAAGGTGAAGTGGATGCAGTGGTGGTCGGTCCAGGTGGGTTCGGAGACGTGGCTGAAGGAGACGTGGGGGCTTGAGGAGAAGGTGGCGTCGAGCGTGTGTCCGGCGATGTGGGTCGGCGTCGTGACAAGCTGTTCCAATCCAAGGTTGGCGAGGTTGTCTATCAGGGTGGAGGAGTTGCTGTCATTGTTGTTCTCCAGATGGAAGCTCAGGTCTCCGAGGAGGATGTAGTCGGTGCAGGTCAGTGCGTGCGTGCTGATGAAGTCAGCGAAGGCGTCGCAGAATTGTGGTCGGGGTCCGGGTGGTCTGTAGACAAGGGTGCCTCTTAGGGTGGTCTTGGTGTCCGTGTGGATCTGGAAGTGCATGTGTTCGGCGGTGCTGAGAGTGTCGTCAGTGTTTGTTGAGACCCTGATGGTCTTCTTGTGGATGATGGCAATTCCTCCTCCGACTCCGTTGGTGCGGTCTCTGCGGGCGATCTTGTATCCGTCGGGGATGGCTATGGCGATGTCTGGAGAGGAGGCTTTGTTCATCCAGGTCTCGGCTTGGAGGAGATCTTTTCCCTTGAATCACACAGCATTTAGGGTCTCTACATCCCTCTGGTCCAGATGTCTAACTACTAACACATACACATAGGGTCAAAACATCGACGGAAATCCCAAAAAAGTGCCAAAATGATATAGGATGTTTGTTGAACTGTGGATATGATAGAGAACAGACATCTTTTGTAATATTTTGCTACGTAAATCATGTTAAGATCAGTCTTTGTCTACAATGTGTAATGTCAAACTTATTTTTTCACTGTATGTCACTTTATCACTAATTCGCATCATTTGATTTATTTTTGTGTTTTTCGGCAGCCTTATATGAAAAAGGAAATGTGTGCGTAATATTTACATATATGACTTTCAATATACTAAATAATTATAACTTTTGTTGTGTGTTGTTGATTTAAGTAATGTACTTTGAGGGTGTCGAATAATAGGCTGCATCGGCCCTCAGTTTCCCAGCTTCTTGGAGAACATACATTGATCTTGCCATATAGGTTTTAGGGGGAGGATGTGGCCTAAAGGCTAGGGTGGTCAATCTGAAATCTGGGGAACCGGGTTCAAGTCACAACAATGACGCTCAACATCCTGTGATTCTGGGCAAATCACTTAATCTCTCTATACCTAAAAAAATGAATGTGTCCTTGTGTAACGCAGCTGGTGCTCATGTAAAGCAATCTGCTAAGTCATACCTTCGGGTCAAGTTGGCACTATATAAAACTCCGAAAAAAAATAAAAACAGAATAGGTGTGACCTATTTTTCATGCAAAGAATTTGCGACACCCGACAGAACTCATTATGGTTATAACATTGTATACCCAGGTTCTGGGGGTCATAGGGTAACCCCTTGTGTTTGATTGTATCACTGTATGACCCCAGGCAGGTAAAATTGCCGGTGAGATGTAATTATTATACTCTTTAACAGGAACAATTGAGCGGTTGACTGTCTCTCATCAATGTGTGGTGTGTAAGACAGCCAGAGTCAGTATTTGGATATTTCTCTGGGAATCTAGCAGAAGATACTCTGGTGCACATGCATGTAGCATGTCTCTGGTTCTACCGCCAGGCCTTCACAAAGTTGTTGCTCTTCATCAATAGTCTGCCTGGTGTGGGTCAATGGATGCTCTCACAGCTAGCATTATGAGTCTTTGGTGATGGTGGTATCTTCTGGGGTGACCTAACCCATGGTCGTTTCAGGTTTACTAGTTCGGACTGACAGGTCAATGCCTTCTCTTTTTTCCCATAGTGGCTGGGCGTGGCCCTGTGTTCTTTGCAGTTAGGCCAATGGGGTCTGTCTTGGTGGTGTGGGAGAGGTACTTGTAGGTCAGTCATCAATCCTCCTTACACCTTCAGCTGTTAAACGGTGTACAGAACCATGACACCATGTGCTGTCTTTCATGAGGGATCGTTGGTCACAAGGCCTGTGCGTGGAGTTCTGAGCAGCATGAAGGTTTACATCCAGTGTAGCAGGCGATGTGCAACAGCTTCAGGTCTGCATCTGGTTTCTGCACATGTTCAGAGGAATGTGGGTCATTTTTCAGCACCCTTCTCTCTTCATTCAGTCTATTGTTCTTTGCTGTCACCATGGTGTGTCAATGCGGTGAGTGTCAAACTGCAGGATAGTGATGCACCTCCATTGATTGGCCATGGTTCTGCTTGTATTTATTTTAAAGATGTGTAGATGAGAGAGCATGGCTGAGTGTATACCTTGTTTCTAATTTCCCAAGCCTTTATCTTTAAACACAAGCAAGGACACAGTCACTGAAGCTCCTATCCTTAGGGCTATACCACAGAGCTACCTCTAGCACTTTCAGAACTTTTCTAGGCTGGGAGGGGGCAGCAAGTCAGTAGATGCAGTAGTGTGAGGCACCATGGATCCAGACGCGGGTCGTGAGTGTCAAGAGCCTCATGGAACATCTCCTTTGACCCTTATTTGCTTTCTGCTGGTGTCTTGGGGTTTTGTTAATGTAGTTGTGAGAGCGAGGTCTCAGCTGTGGTGTAAGCCTTACTCTACCAGTCCATTTCACATTTCACTATTCTGCTTGAGTGGGAGAGATGATGGAGGGCTACCTTTTCTCCTGCTGGATTTCAGCTAGGCATGGGAAGGGCTTGTGACTGTGAAACAGGAATCCTGAAAACATTTGTGGCTTTGGAGGCAATACCGCAGGCAAGGCGGCACCTTCATAGGTGGCTGCAGTAGATCAAGCAGTTAATGGAGAAAGTGCAGAAGCTTTAACTACTGGCAGCAGGAGGTGTGATAGTTCAGGCAGAGCTGAAGAGTGGGTGATGTCAAGATGGATGATTGTCAAGTGCGCAAGTCTGGTAGGAGCGCAATGTACAGTAAGGCAACCTCCCCTCACTGGAGTAAACAGCAATGTGAATGGTCAGAATCGAACTACTCTGGTGGTCCATCGGGCAACTCCATCACACTGGGTCTATGTGCCTCTGGTTAACATTGCTGTGAAGTAGGCAGATTCATTGGTGACTGATCGTGGCAATGTTAAGAGAGACAGTTTGGGGAACTTCCCTAGAGGAGCCAGCGAGTATTGGGGTTGGCAAGGCACTGCTCAGTCTTCTGTCTGGAGGAACTATGTCACAGCCTTCATTTTTCAGCAATGAGGAAAACAAACAGTGATCGGTGGAGGAGTACCAAGGCTGATTTGCATATGGCAGTTCACTTTCTCGAGGGGTGGAATGGGTGAAAAAGGATTGATTGGTGTGCGGCCCGAGCAATTGTGGGTGGCTGAGATTAATTCAAGCCTTTCATCCCTCACCTTGAAGTTGGGTGGTACAACGGGTATACCCAGGTGTGGATCCCATGCTCATTGTTCTACAGGGCTCAAGCTATACTTCACTGATAAGGCCTGAGAAGAGCAAAGCCAGTCTGGGGCTGCTTGTGTTCCCATCTGGAGGGAATGAGACCAGGTCAGTTCTTGTGGGGCAGGACCAAGACTAGTTTGAATATGCAGGTCTCTGTCCAGAGTGGCATAGCAGGTGAAAATGGTGGTCTGGCATGCAGCCCGAACGATCGCCAATGGCAGAGATTAATTCAAGCACAAGCATTACAACACTCAACTTGTTATTTCTTTTTTCAGGAGACAAGTGCCACCCAAGTATGTACCCTTGTCCCCTGCACGGGCCAGAGAAGCTCTGGGAGTCAGTCTGATCCTTCATGGATCTTTTATCAGTTACTCTCTCTTCTCCCTTCAGAATCAAGGCCCCCTATCACCATGGGCACTGTGTCAGGCACACTGGGAGAGAGGGACATCGTAGGTCTGTATCCCGGAGCAGGCGTGGCCACGCTGCATGAGGAAGCATGACACCAACTGAATAGGTGTATTAATGGCGTGAGGGCGCATGCGCCTAACTACCTTTTATCAGTAGGGTCACCGGACTGGTGATACCTGTGGGATAAGGGCAGAGGCAACACTGCAGCAGAGAGAGTTACTCTGTAACTTGTCTTAATGAACACCACAACATGCAAATTGTAATCGCGAGAAACAAATTACCTGAAATATGCATGAGAATAAACCATTTCCAGGTCAATTTAAGAAGTACAATGCAAAAAACACGTGACATTCAAGGCGATCTAACGTGTGCTGTTTGAAATGATTTCATCAATGTGAATATATTAACATTCCACTCAATCTTCCTGCCTCCTAATATTACTGAGTACGACCCAATGGTAAGATCATGACAATGATGTACATTTCTCACTGCTTTGATTCACTGCTCTAGTCAAACACTCTTCCCAGTTGGAAGCCACGCACTGACACTGTCACTTTTTCTGGCCCATTTCCCCGAGGCAAGAGAAAGGCAGAATAAACTTGGGCCATGGTTGTCCGCCATCTTTCACCAACGACGCGTCCAAACGTTGTATCTCTTTGCCGCCACTTCTCTCCTGTTCACGACGGCGTCTTTCCCAAACTTCTCCCGTGTAACCTACTTGTCGAGAGACAACTCTTGCCTGTGTCTGGAGTGAAGCTCTCGTTAAGGGATTTTTAGGAAAGTGTCAAAAGGAACTGGGCTGTCATTACCGACATTCGTTCGCCGGCTAAGTCACCATGCCAGAAATGTGTAGAAATGTTTTATGGCCACATTTGATAATCGCTTCAGCAGAACACCACTAATTAATCATTTGCAAGTTGTCTCCCGCTAACACTCACAGCATAGTTAAACTTGTGAAGATCCCATTATGGCAGCGATTTCTTGAAGCAATTACCGTATCAATCCACGTCAAACCAACACACTCGCAGTGGAGCACTCCACGCATTATCTGTACATTTCAGAACAAACCCTGGCAACACTGAAATGGAGGGAAATTAATTAAGGCCCCATTACCTTACAATGGGATTTTTATGGTAATACGAGTCACATTCTCATGCAAATTAAATGCGCTTAATTACGTAAACAAGCAACAATGGAAATATGATTTTGGCTGGATTTTCAGGGAGGTTTTTTAAAGGGTGTTATTTATGTATGTTTGGATGACGCAATAGTTGGCAAATCCATGCTTGGGTTTAGGCAGGCATAGAATCTCTGACTTCTCGGCGGTCAATTAGTTCTCATAGTTTGACAGTTACTAACAATGGGCATCATTTATAGGAACTGACGCATCACTGCGTCAAAGTAGCAATGCCACAAAAAAATGTTGCACTTTGGTATATCACTTTGAAACACAATGGATGCGTCGAATTTACGGATTGGTGCACCATGGCATAAGTTAGACTGTTGATTAAAAAAAACTGACACATTTGTGCGCATGTGCTGAAAAAGAGTTGTAAGGCTGGTTTGCGTCACCTTCATCAACGTGCGTAAATCGTAAAAAAGAATATTAAAATATTACAAATTTGAAAGAAATATAAAACACACCTCACAGAAGTCAGACGTGGTGCAGCAAGCAGAGACAGCAGTTATGGCAACAACCCCAGCATCAGCCAGGATGTTCAGACAGACTCCCAGGCGAAGAGGAAGTGCCATTTTCAGTGAGGCCGAGAATGACATGTTGATCACAAAGGTGCTGAACCACAAGCATCAGCTCTTTGACAGCTCAACATTGCCATTGGGGAAGAAAGAGCCATTTTGGCAGTCCACATGGGAGAAGATCAACAGTGTTGGACAAGCTTAGAAGAGAGTCACCGGCTGCAAAAAGTGCTGGCACGATAATAAGCACAGGACCCAGGAGAAAGTGGCCAACAATCAATCAATCGATCACAGGTTTGTTAAAGCCTGACTACTCTCCCGTAAGGGTCTCAAGGCACTGGGGAGGAGGGGAGGTGCAGGTTCCAGTCCATCAAGGAGGGGGTCTGTCGAAGAGCCAGGTTTTAAGGTTTCTCGTGAAGATGGGGAGTGAAGTTGTCTGCCTGAGGTGGAGCAGGAGGGCGTTCCATGCTCTGACCGCGAGGAAGGCGAAGGAGAAGCCTCCTGATCGGGTCTTTCTGGTGCGGGGGACCACGGCGTAAGAGAGCTGGGCTGATTGTAGGGTTCTTTGGGGTGCGTGGAAGTTGATTTGGCTGTTGAGGTATGCTGGTCCGGTGTTGTAGAGGGCTTTGTATGTGTGGGTGAGGATCTTGAAGTTGATTCTAGCCTCGATGGGGAGCCAGTGGAGTGTGCGCAGGTGTTGGGAGATGTGGCAGTGTCGAGGTAGGTTGAGGACCAGTCTTGCAGCGGCGTTCTGGATGTTTTGTAGCTTGCGGGTGAGGTTTTTGTTTATTCCGGCGTAGAGTGCATTGCCGTAGTCGAGTCTCCTAGTGACGAGGGCGTGGATGATGGTTTTTCTGTGCTAGAGGGGGATCCATTTGAAGGTCTTAAGTAGGAGGCAGAGGATGTGGAAGCAGGAGGATGTGACAGAGTCGATCTGGTGGTCCATTTTGATCTTGGAGTCTAGGATGATTCCAAGGTTGCATGGTTGGTCCGTGGGGTGGGTGGGCTACCAAGGGCAGGGGGCCACCAGGTGTCCTTCCAGGCGTCGGGGTGTGGGCCCATGATGAGTACTGTTTTGTCGGTGTTGAGTTGTAGGCAGCTATTTTTCATCCATTTGGTGACAGTTTTCATATGAAACAATGTTGAGTCCGTAGGTTCTGATGATGGGGGCGAGAGGAGCCATGTAGACGTTGAAGAGCGTTGGGCTGAGGGAGGACCCCTTGGTGACTCCGCAGGTGGTTGATGTAGAGTCCAAGAGGAAAGGGGGAATCTGATCTGCTGCGTTCTGCTGGGGAGGAAAGAGTGGATCCAGTCGAGGGCCTTGTCCCGGATACCTGGGTTGTGGAGTCTACGTATTGGGGTGCGGTGGGATACCATGTCGAAGGCCGCTGAGAGGTCGAGGAGGATGAGGGCTACTGTTTCTCCTCTGTCCAGTAGGGAGTGGATGTCCTCAGTTGCGGCAAGGAGGACGGTTTCTGGGCTGTGGTTTTTTCTGAAGCGGAATTGTGACAGGTCGAGGATGTTGTGCCCTTCAATGAAGGTGGCGAGTTGACTGTTGATGGCTTTCTCAATGACTTCCGCTGGGAACGGGAGCAGGGAGATGGGTCTGTAGTTTATGAGGTCTGTGGGGTCCACTGAAGGCTTCTCAGGAGGGGGTATATCTTGAATGTTTCCAGTCATTGGGGAAGGAGGCGTTCATCAGGGAGCGGTTGATGTTGTGGCGGGGCATGGGTGCTATGGTGTCGGCGGCTCTGTTGAAGATGTGGTGGGGGAAGGGGTCCGTGGGGGCCCTGGAGTGGATTGACTTCATCGTCTTCAGTGTGTCTTCGGTGGTGAGGGCTGTCCAGCTGTCAATCAATGGCTTCAGGGTGTCGGGGTGCCTGGTGGGGGTTCTGTGTGTTGGTTGTCTTCGTCGAAGTGGTCGTAGATGTTCTTGACTTTTGCGGTGGAAAAAGGTGCTGAGTTTGTTGCAGAGGTTTTGTGAGGGGGTAATGTCAGTCGACTCGCTGGTGGGTTGGGCAAACTCCTTAATGAGGTTGAAGAGCTCTTTGTTGTTGACCGCGTGTATGGAGATTCTGTCTTTAATCGCAGTTTTCCTCGTGTTTCTGATGAGCTGGTGGTGGTTGGTGCTGGCGGCTTTGAAGTTGTTGTGGGCTTCTGTGGATTTGGAGTTCCTCCAGGTCTTCTCAAGGCGGCAGCAGGTACACCTGGACTGTCGGAGTTTAGGGGTACACCATCTGGCCTTCTTGGTGTGTGCGTTGTTGTTCTTCTTGAGGGAGGCTATGGTGTTGATGCTGTCGTTGATCCATCTGTGTAGAGTTCGGGCGGCGGTGTTGAGGGCATCATCTTCCGCGGTGGTTGGGGTGGAGTTGCTGAGTGAAGAGATGAGCTGGTTGTCAGTGATTTTTTTCCAGTTTCTTCATGGGAGCAGGTGCTAGTGTCTGTGGATGTTGGGTTTTCTGAAAGTGAAGTGGATGCATCGATGGTCTGTCCATGGGAGTTTGGTGGTGTGGCTGAAAGTGATGGAGTTTCCTGTTGTGAAGAGGGGGTCGAGGGTGTGTCCTGCTGAGTGTGTGGGTCCGGTCACGATCTGGAGAAGTCCAATATTCTGGGAGTTGTCCGAAGGGATGTGGTGTTGGGGTCTAGTTGGTTGTCAAGGTGGAAGTTGAGGTCTCCCAGCAGGGTGTAGTTGGTGGATGCGATGACATGCGGGGAGATGATGTCTGTGATGGAGTTGGCGAATGGTCCGCAGGGCCCAGGTGGTCGGTAGATGAGGGTTCCCCAGAGGGTGGTGGTAGGACTGGCCAGTACCTTGAAGTGCAGGTGTTCAATCAAGTCTGTGGGCTCGTTGGGGAGTGTGTTCAGGTGGAGGGTGATTTTGTGGACGATTGCAATTCCTCCTCCCGGGCAGGTGGGGTGGTCCTTCCTGGAGATCTTTTATTCCTTGAGAATACAATATGAAGGCAGCCATTCAGATGAGAGGAGGAGGAACCGAGCTCCAAAAGAAGCTGGATGCCTTGGAGGAGCAGGTGGATGGTGTCAACCCAGGGGAGTTCCTCGGACAGGACAGTGCTGGCTTCGAGGACCAGCAAGACCTACAGGGTAAGTGGCAAAAATGGGACAATACAGGCAAAAAGCATGTTGTGTAGTGCAGTAAACTATGTCCCTGCTCTCCGTGGCACTGTGTGTAAGGGGAAGGGTAGGAATCATTCTCATGTACAGGTAAACATCACATAAATGTAAGTCACATTGCCTAGTAACATGTTGCACAGCTCAGTCCAGTTCCACCAAATTTGGCTTTTCCATGTGCGATGTGCAGCACCACTCCAGGCTCACCTATGTATACTGGGACTTGTAGAGGAATGCATAACATGAGTCACCAGGACTACAAGTCCCACAATACAAAGCAAAAAAACATGGGGCCTCATTTATGAGTTTTTGGTGCAGGGCAGTGCAGCAAGTCACTTTGCTGCACTGTCCTGCATCAAAAGGAAAAGGCAGGAATGCACCATATATATGACATGTGGCACATTCCTGTCCTTTCCCACTTTGCTGGTGCTGATTTGGCTGTCTTGCACCAATGAAGGCACCCTTGCACCATGGTGCAAATGTCCCTGCATTCTTGGCAGGATTTTTTTTATGTAGGCTGGGGCACCTTCCATCCATGGAGGCTTTTTCCTCGGTCTATGTGTGCTGTAGAATGTAAAGTTATTCCTCCACTTTATGCCTCCCATGGGGAGGCTTACGAGTTTGATGCAGTCCAAGATTTACACGTCCTTGCAAATCTAGGAATGCTTCAAAATCCATGGGTGTTGCATGGGAAAACCCACCGTTACTCCCACGGAACACCCCCTGATGCAGTGTAAGGCAACCAGCAACTTGGGCTGTGTTGCCTTACATCATATCTATGGAGCTATGAAAAGCCACACAAAGTGTCTTTGTGTGGCCTCGTAGATATGTATCTGCACTCTGCGCTTCCGTAGCATCAAAAAAATGTGAAGCACCAGCTGTCAAAGTGGCTTCTCAATAAGCCCCCTGGCTTGGAACAACACATCATGCATGGATACTTGAACCCTGCCCAACCTGACTTTGACGATGCCGGCCACCTTGCACCATGAGGTGAGTGTGTCTTATTTGGGCCTGTACACCCAAATTAGGACTGTCAAGCAAAGGGATAGAATGGGCTTGTCAGAGGATAAACTCCTTACCTGATAGTTTGCTCAGGTATGGGGCATGTGTAATAGCAAAACATCGGAACATGTGAATAACCATGTATATAGTCACTATCATGAAACTACATTGCATGCAGCTATCCCAACGTGTGGGGTAAAAGCACCTATGTGTCGTCTGCCATGGTGGGGACAAGCCAAACTCATGTACTGTATTAACTCATACTGGGGTGGGATGTGAATTTGTTGCAGCGTGGAACATCAAATCCCCCCCTCCTTCGTCACAGACCAAATATCACAATTCACATCAAATCAAATACATTCATTGGTGGGGCCCATAACACCAACACTCACACTTCATTGATCTGTTTTCCTGAGAGTGATACGTTTCCAAACACTGACATGAAAGGAATATCATTTACCTCAACTCTAAATGCATTGAATACCTTGTTAACTCCAACCTTGTGATATTCCCCTCATTTAGTGATTAATCAAATAGTTGTTATATATGGTTTTAGTGATTTAATTCATTTATCTATACTCTTCTTATTATCCTAGTTTCTGCAATAATCGACACAACACATTTATCAATTAATCATATATCTAATGAAATTGCAAATTGTTAGAAATCATCATCCAAACCGCAGAACATCATATTTACCTAATCTGACTAATAGTCGTCCTCTAAGTCAGTCAAGTTGTAGACAAATCTTTATTTCATCAAAGTTAGGCCACAATTCAGTCTCTCAAAGATTCAGGATAACAGCTGTCCAGCAGTGTCACCGTCCTCTCCGTCAGCATAACGTCAGGAAATCAAGTTCGTCAAAGAAGAGAGAGTTTTTTACTTCACTTCCCTACCTACTTTTATAATGAAAATAATGTCAAAAAGTATCAAGATTTAGGGTTTCGACAATCCCCATTGGTGGACATGGGGTCAAGCGGTAAAGTTCTCACGTAGTCCGCAAAATGAAGTCATCGCACTTGCTGGTTCCGGTTTTAAAGACAGTCCATTGTATTTTCCTTGGCGAAGCTCCCGGAGTGTCCTTGGTAGGAACATCAGCTCCTGGGGTCAGGACGAGACCATTGTTGCTGGCAGTGACGCATGCGCACTTCACCCAGAATCTCGTGTGTCGACGGCAGTCACGTTATACGTCTCGGTCAGCCACATTGGAATAGGCCGAAATGGTCAACTTAAGCAAAACAAACACAAAAACGTAATTAAAACATGGAAATGGCTAATAAAATGTTAAACCCTCACTAATTCCCTTATGTGTAAGCAATTATCTAGCAGAATAGCAACATTCAAAGCGTTTATACTCACTCAATGATGCGCAACTTACAATTACATCACAAAAGCGACATATATCATGCTATATTCTAATTTTCTACTATTAGTATGTGTACATATGTTAGTATACAATTAGTTTAACCATGTGAAGTGCAAATCCCACGTGTAATTCTTTTGTTAATATAATTGGTAAGTCTTTTACTTCAAACAAATTAATAAAATCACTATTAGTTGATTATTCAAATTAATATAAACATGCAGAATGGGGGGGTAATACAAAATGTTGTACTACCCGCTCCAGCAAATGCAAGTGATGCACACCAGAGGACCATTTGTATTGAAAGAAAACATGGCGTGATGGCCCTGTGGGCCTCTGGTAGTGCAGTGCATCATAGGTGTGGCTGAGCATGTTGAGCTGCCACTTTGTCTAAATGGGGAAACATTGTATACCAAGAAGGTGAGAACTGATGTGTGTACCTCAGGGTAGCATGATCAGTACACATGCACTGGTGTGTGTGACGGTGTCACACTTGTATCACAGCTGGGAAACGATGACCAAGAAGAGCACATTGGTGTACTACATCCTACATGTGATGTGGACCTGGGTGAAGATTTAGCATGTGGCAGGATAGAGTCTGAAAAAAGAAATTCTTACCATGCCACATACACCAACGGAAGAGATTGTGAAACATGGACTTCTGAAGTCTTCGGATTCACTAGATTACCACCCCAAAGGGCAGGATTCATGGATGGTTGGAGGGTGAGGTGTATGGGCCTAATAGTGTGGTAAGCCTATGCAGGTACATGACACCAATATTAGCACCACCAGCATGTGGGATACAGCTTGAAGCATATCCCTCAATCAGAGGCAGCCATGTCAGTTAATTGGATATTGCCATGCATATTGTTGGTGTTGGAATCACATGCAAATCAATATGTGATCTGGGTTCCTTCAGTGTGTGACAGTAAGTCGAGTTACTGGCCCTAAATGAGGATTGCCATAGGAGTCATGTACACATACAAGTGAGCGGGCCTGAGTCCAACAATGTGTGATACTCTGCTGATAACCAAGTCTGGCAATGATGAAATGGAGTGAGTGTCAGTGCTAGCGATCTGCCTAGTTTGAATGGGCCCATCCCCTCAGAGTGGGTATAGAATGCCTACTGTCCCCCACTATGGAGCCACATGTGTGTGCAATGAAATCATATGAGTATACACAAATAGGAAACCCATGGTTAGTACATGCCCTTACACATTCCTGCAGTGTAGCCAGGTTGTTAGCTGTGTAGAGGTGTGCAGATGAGTGTGAAAAATGAACTCTTGGCCACATGTAAGCACAATGTGCATGCAAGACAATGCAACAAGGAAAACTGGTGTGGTGTACTGTGTGAAAGGCAAACTGCAGGATCAAATCAAATACATGACCTGCTCACATCACCTTCTCAGGAACTTTGGCCTGTGTAGTGGCCACAGGGAATGCATGCACTCTGGGGACTTGGTGCAATGTGTACAGTAGTGATGCAAACACGTGCAACCACAATCAGTGTAGCCATCATCAAAAAGTAAGATAATCACCATGGCAGATATTGACCTTACCTCAATGTAAAGGCTCAGGAATGGCAGGCCAGTGAGCTGTATAGCTGTGTTGCAATGTGCGTCACAAACATCACCCCGGTTACACAGTGGTCGTTAGAACAATGCAGAGATACTGCCATTTGAATGGCAACTAGAGTGCAACTTGTCCTCAATACCTATGAGTTTCATATGTACCACATATCAATGGTGACCTGTAAGTGAATGAGAATAACTCTTTGTCCGCCAGATAACTCATGTCAACATCTAACATAGATCACGATTAACATATTTCTATTTAATTGCGGAGGAAGAATCATCACCTCCTGGCCAGCTGCCTGAGGCGGATGAGGTACCTGCTGAGGATGTCATCCTGCCGACCCTGGACCAAGACACCTTGTGGGAAATCCTGGCCTCCTTGGATACACATCATCTCCGGTCACAGGAATGACCAACAGCTGCGCTGTCTCTCCAGATGATCTTCCTACCACCAGACTTACTCCAGTGGTTAGCTCAAGCATAGGCCTGCACTTCGAGGATCCCCAAGTTGTCTTCCATCAGCAAGTGTTAGTAGTTCAGCGGCAGCTGTTAGTTAGTGGATGTGTGGGAAGGGATGGAGACCATGGCGGGCACCCTAGAGACAGTCCGTAGCTGCCTCAGTCCCAGTATGGACACATCAGATGCAATAAGAGTCACCTACATTAGGCTCCATGGATTGGATCAGTCCCTGACTGACATGTCTGGTGTCATGAGGCTGAGGCATGAACAACTGCCCTGCTAAAGTGGCACTAGTGAGGTTTCCAACCAACTTGTGGCGATCCTCACCATTCTAGAATCCATGTAGAGGAAGCAGTGCTCTATTAAATTGCAACAATGGCTGGCTACCACTGTGACGCTGGTGTTTGCTGACAACCCAGCAGTCCCTCTTCTGCACCCTGCTACCTTCCTTGTTGGCATAGGCAAATTATACTGGGGACTGGAGGGCCACAATGTTGTTGTGTTTCGATTTAGATGTTGGTATATAGGTTTTCCTGAATCATGTCCTTATATAGGCATAATTCGCATTGCCCTTATTTAGGCATAGAATGACAGTCCTTATTTAGGCATTAGCCATGCTATCCAAATACAGCCATTGTCACCCACATCCGTCCATCCCACGTCACAACGATTTCTTAGAAACCAGACCCTTAAGCCATTGGGTCTTTCCCTAGCTAGGATTATTGATTTCTCCAAGAACTCATCTATTATGCATGAACTACTATTCCTCAGGGGTTCATTCATGACGTCTTCCTCTGCCCAACTTTACGTCAATGCTAACATTCCTAAGCACCTTCCAGGTATGAATATACCTTTACTTACCATGGCAAACCATGGCCCGGCTGCACAGCTTGATACGGCTCGCCGCAGCAAGTTCGGAAGAATTCGAGTCCCCACCTGATGCACTGACCAGACACTGTCATCCCTGCTCGCAGAGAATCCAGCTTCCAGTGTTCTGACTCACTTTGCGGGGTGTTAGAGTTTGAGACCCGAAAAGAGATTCCCACCTCTCTCATTCTAAGGTATGGAGCTGACAAGAACCTAGAGGGACTCTTGGCATCCAAAACTTGGCATATGCAAAACTATAGCATACCTTACTATAGAATCCAGCACCTACTTCTTACCTTATACTACACTTAGGTTAGTTACACTGGGGTATAACGATTTAGAAAGTATCAAACGAGTATCCACTTTTTAGCCTATGTTATTTATGTATGTTTATATGAATATGTTTCATAGCTAGAAGACAATGCTGTTGCAGTATTATTTCTTCTTACTTCTTACGCTGTACGTATTATATCTCGCATGCTGTCTTGCGATTGTAACAGCTCATATCTCTTACACGAGAAACAAGACTGTTAAATAAATCCTTTTATTGAAACACCCGTTTATCTATTGCTGTGTAACTCTGAAGAAACTAAGCATGTACGATTGACTGAGTGAAACTGTTATCTGTAGTTTCCACGATTCTGAGACATGTTCCGATTCTAAGGGAAACAAAGTTGTCATGTTTATGCGGTTGCCAGAAACTACTCCCTTCTTGTTTATTCAAGGAGTTTTTAGTGGCCTCTGAGTAAGCTGGCACACAAAGTAATTAAGTTTATTGTACTCAATAGAGGCATACTGACCTCAGTCCTATGCCACAACTATAGTGTATATCATTCCAATGCGCAGAGCCTATAAGTGAAATAGGAACTACACTACAATGTGTGTGTAACGCTCAGATATCTCCTGCAACAAAACCAACACCCTCAGAGGAGGCACACACACATATCAGAGGACGAAGATGTGGACTTTAACACTCTCCGGCGGAGAGCGTCCCTGTAACATTTGTCTTTGCCACTTGGTCAGTCCTTCTATGGACCTGTGTTCATGATCATGCCTGTGAACTTGTCACCTGGAACTGTCCCCTATTTGCTTTTCCACCCGTTGAGCCTACCCATTTTTGGACTTCTAATGTGCCCTTTCTTCCCTAATGGCAATATGGAATCCTCCTTCGAAGGAACATTCCACTCCTTAACATGTCACTTGACATGTATCCCTAGGGATGTTGCCTGGACATCCTATGGCTTGCAAACAATGTTGGGGTTGTTGCTGCAAGGACTGCCACTTGTTCCTTGCAACACTTAATCATTTACAGAAAGCAGTGTGTTATATGTCTGTTGCAGATAGGATGAACTAAACCATGTATGGATGTGATAATACAAAATACTACTATAAGCATATTGTGGTAATTGTGCTACTGTCCCTATCACATGCTCAGGTCTGCCAAATGCAAGCATCATGTACTTCCGCTGGCATGGCAATATGTGCCCAATCCCTCACAACTATTGAACGTCATGGAGTGACAATAAGCATTGGTATCTTGAGTGCCACACAGTGATTTAGGCCAGCTAATCACACATAGCAGAGCTGTATAATTGAGCCTGTGACACATGTGAGCCACTAACACATGCTCACCCATCCACATATACCTTGCTCAGGTATCATGACAATGTCATCATGCACTTATATCAGCCTCAATGTTCAAACAAAGTTTACATATGAGTACCATCATAAGGCATCCAATAAGAACATTTCACTATTAATGGCCACACTCCACCTACATAGCATCATATCTTTGCCACTGAAGGATATAGAAGTTCAGTGCTACACGTTGGATGACAGTAAGCATTCAAGCAAGCACTCAATATTTATCAAATGATGAATGGTGTAGTAAGTCATATGGGCATCCGTAGGGTCAATGTGGAATTCTGCCTCTAAGAACCCGAACATGCATTGAGTGTGAGTGCAGCCACACATGACATCATCATAAAAATATACATACATCTCAAATTTCAGGAACAAGGTCACAGACCCATGGGACAATCGACACATACCAGCAGGAATAGGTTAGGTGAACCCTATGTGCATTTAAACTAGCAAGTAGCTCCCCAAGTTCTCAAGCAGTAAGTGCCAGAAATAGCAAATAGTCAATGGGAACAGTGATGGAAATTTCTGGGCAGGTGGGGACCACTTCCATAGTTACTAGCCAACAAACAGCACTGATGTTACATTAAAATGGTGCAGGGGTGAGTGCGCCAGTGGATGAAATCAGTGTGTGAACCAACACATCCATGACTTTTCACTATGGGTTGAAGATTTCATCCCTACAATACATGTAGAGCAAACCTTACGCACACAGTGCAACAGTAGGTGACTACCTGTGTTGGGCTGTGTGTCTATTCACACAAAGAGGGCCACTTACAGTGCCCAAACATGGTTGAAGATTTCTTCAATGACTTAATTGCAAAAATGACTGACTCTTGTCCATAGGTGTCTCACAAAGTTACACAAATCTGCAAACACTGCAGGGAAATCCTACTGCATGTGTTTAAATCAACCTAAGCATGTATGACAACTCCTACACAGAAAATCATCAAGCAGTCAAGAAAGTAGAAAACATTATTTGATATAAGTAATATGAAATATACAAATCTAAAACTACCTACACTGCACTAACAAACTTACCCTGTCTAAACTATGACTGCACTAACCTATGCTAACTAAACTACACTACCTTAACTTAACTCTATCTTAACCTACCTAACCTTATCTTACACTACTCTACACATATACCACAACAGACATGTTAAACATCAACCACACCATCCCCATCCCAGTTCCCAAATGAACAAAATGCAATATGCAATTCTGTAACTTGTAAACAAATTGCATTTTGCATTTGCAATTCAGTATTTGAAAGTGTTGTGTTTACGGTGTTTCTTTCAATGACCAAATCCGAATGGTATTTATGACTGTTTTGCAACCGAATTCCAGTAGCAAGACAGTAATACTTTGCCACCAGTTTAAAACTGGTGGTAACCCATTTGCAAAGAGGAAGGGCTCTCCAAGGGACCCCTTCCCCTTTGAGAATATAATTGATGTAATATAATGTAAATACAATATTTTTTAAGAGCAGACAGTGGCCCCAAACATCACAGTTTCATTTTTCTCTTTTAAAACGCATACCATTTTCCTTTAAAGATGTGATGCCTGTGATTCCTAATGGGTCCCAAACTGCAACTTACCTCATTAATATTCATGAGGTAGGTCGATTTGCGACCCACAAGTACTCCCTGAATGAAATTCAGTGGGTTTAATACCTTAGGAATGCTGATTTCCTAACTGCAATTCGAAAAGAATCGCAATTAGGGAATCGGTATCCCTAATGCTTGTCTAGCTGGCCCTTTATCTCTTGATTTCTGACTGGAAAAGAATTAACTTATTTTATGCAAAAAGTTTCAACCCGACCATTCATTTCAGAACTAAGGGGTAGATGTACGAACATAAAGAAGTGTGATTTCCTAATTGCAAATCACTGCGAATCGCAATTAGGAAATCCCAATTATTTATGTATATACAATTATGGGCCCCACATTTTCAGAGACCACTTAGTCGCATTGCAATTTTGGAAATCGCTTGTGACTCGAGTTGCAAATTGCAACGCGACCGCAAATGGAGAAAAAACACTTCCTGGTCATGGGAAATCGCCTCTGAACCAGGAAGTACCTCAAAGTACCTTTCTGAAGACCTGTCCGAATGGATGTGGAGCAGAAGTGGAGTGCAGCTGCATTTCCATCACAGCTATCCAAAATCCATCTGCACCAATGGCCAGCCAAAGAGGAGAAAAGGATGCAGGAAGCAAAAAACGAAAATTGAAATTCTCAGAAACAGTTGGAGGTCCTGACTGAAGAGTGCTGTGAGAACCATGAGGTACTGTTTGGAAAGGCATTTGTGATAGTCTTACACTCTCAAAAGAAAAAGATCTGGCAGGAAATGCAACACAATATTAATGCCTTTGGAGTCACCCACCATCCAATAGATGAGATCAATACAAGTTGGTATGACCTCAGGTCAAGAAAAGATGGCAACACAACTGTCGGAATCCTGGGCAAAGGAGGTAACCCCTCAACTGTACCCCCATCCACTGCACTGTAGGCCATGGTTAAGACCACCCTGGAGAATGAGGCTGTTCTGGGAATTGGGAACATTGACACCGCAGCACCTGGAACCTCACAAAGGAAGTGTGAATTATTTACTACTGTCACATCTCAGAACTCACATCTATGTCTAAGTCCACATAGAGCTGAAACATACATTAGATGGTTGCTCTTCAAGCTAGTGAAAAAAGTACTGTTATAGTGCAGTATGCTACATGTAGTCAAAATGTGAGCTAAGGATCCACATGAATGCAGATTTTCATTATGTCTCACAGATCTCCCTGAGGTGCACAATGATAACTCAAATGTGGAGTGAGTGGAAGGAGGCAAACATGGCAGCTGAGGAACCCATCCCCATTGCCAGTCACACAAGTACAACTACAGCATAATAAAGCTCTGCCTCATTGTCACCGCAGGCAGCATTAATGGAGGATGACAAAGTCACTCTGCTAACCAGTCCCATACAGCACCCATGTGTGAGGCAAAAACAGCAGCATGTTCCAGGGCAGGGGCGCAGTCGGCACTGTGAAGCACATCATGCTGTAGATCATGAAGCCAAAGCACAGCTGTTTGGAGGTCTTGAGGCATCCATGATCCAAATTCGGCATCTGCAACACAACCAGATGAAACTCATGAACAGGAAGATGCAGAACATGCAGTAATGCATTTTATTTGGATTTAAAAACATTGGGACATAATTGACAATCGTGAACACCAATGTGGTCATCCTTTCTACTGCCATTCAGGAATTGGGCCTGCATATGGGGGCTGACTGTGCCTATCAAAGGCGTTGAATCAAAGGGTTGCAGCTAGAATGCATGGCCTAACCAACACCATTGGTTCATTTGGCCAATGCCACTTCCATCTTATCGAGAAGAACAGTTACCCAGCAGGTGAAAATGGGACACTTTAGTGGTGATGTTGGCAGGGGCCTAAGGCAGATCCCGTCTGCAATTGAGGTGCTACAAAATACATACATAGCAAGTGGTGTTAGAGATGCCGCTTAGGATAATAAGGATATCTCGAGTGTTAGCAGCCTCTCTGCCAGTGATGCAAGTGCCCTTCGATGCAGCAGCAACCGTAATTAGGGGCAGGCCATGTTGGATGTAGCTGCAGAAAGCAGTGATGGACACATCATATTGTTGGGTCATACTGTCATGGTTATAGTTATTTTGGTAATGTAACCAACATTTGTTTATACTTTACTGACCACTTAGTTATCATGCAGTTCACAACTTAAACTATATATATAGTAGCCTGATATTAAAGGTTGCTTCAGTTTGCTGCATCAACACTACTTTCATCATTTCAGTGAGTGCAGTGTCATATAGCACTTACCTTGAGAAGTAATTTGTTGCAATGTGATCCTGTTGGCATCTACCCTCCACTACTGTACCCTGTCTCCAGGCTGCTGAAAAGGTGGTTCAGGATCCTCATCTTCAGAATCAGTGTCCTCCAAAGCAATGGGTACTCCGCACCTGGTTGCTATGTTGTGAAACATGGCACATGTTGCACAATTTTGCAGCCTGTCTCGGGCGCATACTGTTGTGCACTCTTGTAAAGGCACTGTAATCTTTATTTCAGCATGCCAAATGTTCTTTCAATTATTGCTCTGGTGCGTTTATGAGCAGTGTTGTAACACCTTTGATTTTGGTATGCTGCAGCTAGATATGCGGTCAGTATCCAAGGCTTTAACGCATGCGCACTGTCACCTGGAACAAAAAACATAAGTGTGAGCTTGGCAGAACCAGAGATTTGATGGTCACAATTATATGTGTCCTGATGCAGCATCACATTACCTAATCAATAGCTATCCTCAAAATCCTCTCTTTACATGAGTTGGTGTCCCTGAAGATGCATGAGTCATGGGTATTTTGCCCTCATATCTATAATGCAAAGATAACAAATGAAGGACGGAATTCTGCAACAATGTCAAAAATTCACCTTAGTACAGAGATCGGGGCCTAAATCCATCATTATCATTGCACACTATATCATTCCAGTTTAGATCCAGCCATACAAAAATAAGTCTTGACCCTGCTCCCCCTGGGAACAATCCAGCCCGAACTGCTGGGCCAGGTCCTCCCTGGATGGGAAACAAGGATCCTGAAACTGGTTTCAGGGTATCAGCCCTCATCAGCCAGGCGGGTTTGACTTCAGTGGCATGGTAAACACAGGACCAATGCTTGGGCATACCCTTCCCACTTAGTATGACAAATGCAAACAGAACATGTGTTCCATCATCACACCCTAAGACATGGGGGAATTAGGCCACCCTGTAAAATTAAAACTTTGTCAATTGAAATTTCTCTGCATTCCTCAATTGGTATATGTACCTGTTGATGTTTAGGAGCATGGCACCTAAGAACTTGTATAAAACAAAACAAAAATGCAACAGGGCACTTAGTTACACCCCACCAGCAACATCAATCACCCCGTAGTAGCTGCGCAAAAACAAAGGGTGCAGTGAGCAAAACACCTCCACATGAGTGGGGATGGAACTGCTTGGCAGAGTACTGTTTTCAATGGTGCACAGACAGAATATTGAGTTTCAAATATCGATATACAAAAATATTGTGTTTGAAATATTGTCATACAGGAATATCAAGAGTAAGAATATTGTGGACAAGAATATCTACATTAAGGTAAAAATTATCGTTTTTGAAAATATCGAAGTTAGTAATATCATTTGTTAAAATATCGTTGTTTAAAATGTCATTACAGACCAAGCTGTCTGCCCCACTTCACTCCTTCAAAAGAAGAAGACCACCCATATGGGCCAAGAAGATCAAAACAGAAGGAGAAAACCAATAGACAAACTGCCTACGAAAGTATACTAGAGAAAGACAAATCCCAAGATAAGAGACCGGAACACATCATTAAGAACATCTTACAAGCATTTTGAGAACATTTTGAAAACATTTGTAAATTCATAGCATTAGCATTGTGTCATATCTTAAAACTGAGGAGTCTAAAGGCTCTTAGGATTTCCCCATGGAGATTTGTTGCAATAATTCCTGTGCTTCCGGGACGTTACAAAATAATTAAATCTGCCTTTAACAAGCACTTTTAACTTGCTCTGTTGGGCAATCATTGCCTGTGCCCCCTGTTCTTTGAATAGGTGTAGCATTTTTACGAATTCCTTCCGCCTTTTGGCTGCGGAAGCTGACATGTCCGGAAAGATGCGGCAAAGTGGAACTTCTGTCAAGGTAAACTGTTGCTGTTTAATAGCCTTAGTTAGGATTTGTTCCTTAACCCTAAAATCCCCCAAATTGACCAACAAAGTCCGTGGGAATCTAGGATTGGGAGGGAGATGGGCAGGCACCCGATGAGCTCTCATAAGAGTAAGATTGCCATTAAACTCTGGGAGGACATTCTTATTGAGAAACTAATCTACCCACTGTAAAGTCTGCTGTCCCTCAAGGCCTTCCGGGATGCCCAGAATCCAGAGATTGGAGCGCCTAGAGTGGTTTTCTAATTCCTCGAGTTTATATTCCAGTGTTGCTTTCTGGCTCTGGAAGGTGGCAACTTTAATTTTCATAGTTGAGACTTGGTCCTCCAACTGCGAGATCCTAGCTTCTGCCTCGAGAAGCCATGTCGGCACCTGAGCCATGCTTTCTTCGATTTTAGTTAGACGAGCATGGATCGCAGCAATCTCAGCAGATTGGGAGGCTTTCAGTTCTCGAACCTCGTCCAGGATCAGGTTGAGGAGGCTCTTGGTGTCCCATTGCATGGAAAAGGATCTGTTTTCATGGGAGGGGTTGTCTTGAGTTGCTTCTGGCCTATCTTCAGACTGCGAAACCAGCGGGTCAGATTGCATAGACTCTGTTGAGATAGTCTGGGTAGCTCCCACAGGAGCAGATAGATCTGATGAAGAGCCCCCTAGAGAAGAAGACGTAAGCTCAGATGGGATAGACAAGGCTGCGTCCACAGGAGTAGATAGATCCAATGAGGATGAAGAGTCTCCCCCCAGGAGACGGCACCTGTAGAGCAGGGGATGACGGGGTAGATTGACCACTTTCTAAAGGATCTCAAAGACCCCCGCCTTTATCTAGGTCCATAGGGTTGTCCATGGGGTTGTTGATTGGTGGGGGCTCAATTCCTATCACCTCCAGTTCCCCAGATGGCAAACCGTGCTTAACTTTGAAAAATAAAGGATATTTTTTGAGATCCTTGGCTACTCCAGCCGAGACAGGCAACGTTGATGTCTTTACTTTAGCTAAATCTGATACGATGGAGGTACCTGCGATAGAACAAGGGCTGATGCTCGAATTCAGGTCCGCAGAGGCGCCCCGAGATGATCTTGAGTCGCAACCTCAGAGCTTGCCATTTCAGCAGTTTCGATATTCAAGTCAAGATCTTTCCTGAGAGCCGCCGCGCTGTTTGCCCGAGCAGAGGCCTGGCCGACTCGTTTTTTCACCCCTTGACCCAGAGTTGGGGAGTCAGAGTGGGCTGTTATTGTACCTTTAGCTCCTTCAGTATGATTTTGCATAATGCAGTTGTAGCAAAGATCACTTAACAAGACAACCAACGTTACTTCCTAGGACCGCCCAGCAACCCTCAACCAAGCAGCATAGGGGGACTCCCATGCACCGATGGGTAAGGATAATCCATACACTTACCCCCTCTTGGAGAGAATCCTGGTGGTCCAAGTAGCAAAAGTCAGAAAAGTCAAAAAGTGAAAAGAAAGACTACAGCTCCCAGAAGCCCAAGCACCAGCACAGCAAGAAGTAGCCAGGAGATATTCAAATTAGCCGGTAGACTGCCTCAGAATGCTACACGGCTGAAGTGATAACTGCATATTTGACCACCAAGGAGAGAGTGTAATTCCGGCATTCTCAGCCGATAGCCTGTGATCCTGCTGTTCCGGAATGAGCCTGAGCCCCCCCCCAGGCAGTTACTTCAGAATCCAAGGAGCACCGGTAGACAATATGCAGAGTAATGAAACTTGACCCAAGAAATACCTCCACACTATGCCGCATCTGAGTTTCTCTCGTTCCGGACCTGTTTCCCGGCTCCTGCTGGTGAATTCGTGGAGCTCAGCATCCCGCGTTCGAGTCCGCGTCTGACGTCAGCTCGGGCCTCTGCTTTGGCCACGAAGGAGGAGAGGGGCGTGGCTATGGCTTGGTCAGCCGGTCGTCAGCATCACGTCGAGATCACAGGTGTTGAACTGCACTACGTTGTTTAAAATGTCGATTTTTATATTAGTGTTATGTATTTAAGTATGTATTTTAAAAGTATGTGATGTAATTTTATTGTATAAGTATTGATTTTGTTTTTTAATATATGTGTTCAATTCTTAGGGGCTGATTCCGATTTCGGTGGGAAGGGCTCTGACCGATTGCCAGAGCCCTTCCGACCGAATCAGGATGTGTCAGCCGGATTCCTTTCCGACCGAGCCATCCTCATGGGCTTGGTCGGAAAGGAATCCGACTCGGATTTCCAGATTGCGGACGACAGACTCGGAGAGCCCGTCCGGCATCTGGAAATCCCTCAGTACTCCCCCGGCCGCCTCTTTGCGACCGAGAGAGTACAATGGCAGTTTTTCACTGCCTTCTCGTGCCGGTCTTTCCGGCACGAAAAGGCAGTCGGAAACTGTCTTTGGGGGCCCCCAGTGGGCCCCCCATGGGTGCGAGGCTGCCGAATGGTGGCCTGGGGCACCTATGGTGCCCCTCTGTGGATCTCTGCACCCGGTGGCAGGCACCTTGGGGTGCTGGCCACAGGGTGCAGGGATGAACTGCACCCCTGCTTTTTGCACTGCAAGCATGCATTCCACTCGGAATGCATGCTTGGATTGGAAGTATACGAAAGCGATCGAACCCTGTTCGCATCGTACTTGCAGGGCTCTAACCGAAGACAACAGGTCAGTCGGTTACGGCTCCTGACCGATGCCGGACGGACCTGAGTCCGTCCGATATCGGAATGAGCCCCTTAGTAGTGAATAATTTTATGTTAATTAAATTTAGCATTTTTTTGTTTTGTAGCGGGTTGTGGGTTTATAGGGGAATAGGGTGGGAAGTAATTTAATTATAATATAGTAATTCTTATTTTTTATTCATTAGTATTTATTAATTTATATTTTATAGTGTTAACTATAGGAATTAATTTGTTATTAATTAATTATTCATTGGTTGTTAATTTTAATTATTAATTAATTGATAATTATGTTAAATGTGCTATTTTTGGTTTAGGAGTGGGTTGTGGGTTTATAGGAGAATAGGGTGGGAAAGTAATTTAATTTTAATAAATGTAACAATAATTCTTATATATTAATATTTATTTAATTTTCGTTTATAGTGTTATTGTGGGGATTAAATTAGTCATAATTATTTATCAATTGTCTGTTAATTAATATTAAATAATTAAATATTTTGTAATTAATTATGTTAATCATGTCATTTTTTAGGACTGGGTAGTGGGGTTTACAGGGGAATAGGATGTGAAGTAATTTAATTGAAATAAATGTATAATTAATTGATAATTAATGGAAATTAGTTTTTTTTAAATGAATTATGGCAATTGTGTAATTAATTTGAGATGTGATTGTGGGGTTTATAGTGGTAAAGGGTGTGAAGTAAATTATTTTCAAATGATTACTACGTTGTTGTTAAATTAAAAAAAATTAAAATTAGTTATGGGAATTGTGAATTATTTTTATGTGTGTGTTTTGCTGTTTATTGGGGTAGAGGTTGGAAAGTATTTTTTGTTTTATTAATTAATAAATATCATCTCATTATTATTCATTCTTTAATTGATACATTTTTATGGTTATTGTTTACTTTTATTTTGTGTTTGGAATTTGGTTTCATAGGGGTAATGTTTGGTCAGTAAATAATTTGTATATGTTTTAATTTGATTAAGAATTAATACTATTTTTTTATTTGTTAATTCATTGTGGTAATTATTGAGGTACAATTGTTTTAGTAATTTGGATGTGTGTTGTGATATGTGTGCTGTTATAGGGTAGGAAATAAAGAATATTTATTTTTGTAACAACTGTTTTTGATTATAATATAAAAATTATTATATAATGTTTGTTGGTAATGTTTAGTTTTTTTAACATTATAACTTTTTTCTATTTTTTGTTAGTTTTTAATATTTTTATATATTTATTATTTTTGTTTTTTTAACAATTGTTCTATTGTAGTTGATCTTTTGGAGTCGGAATAGTAATTTTTACTTCCCCGCTATCCAACACTTTCCCTACCGTTGCACTCACTGGAGCGGGAATAGTAATTTCTACTTCTTCGGTATCCAACACTTTCCCTACTGTTGCACTCACTGGATCGGGAAGGGTAATTTTTACCCCTCCTTTATCCAATACTTCCCCTCCTGTTGCATTCACTGTAGTGGGAAGAGTAATTTTTAACCCTACAGTATCCAACACGTTCTCAACTTTTGCACTCACTGGAGTGGGAATAGTAATTTTTACACCTACGCTATCCAGCACTTTCCTTATTGTTGTACTCACCGGAGTGGGAATAGTAATTTTTACCCCTCCGCTATGAAACACTTTTCTGACTGTTGCACTCACTGGAGTGGGAATAATAATTTTTACCGATGCGCTATCCAACACTTTCCCTATTGTTGTACTCACTGGAGTGGGAATAGTAATTTTTACCCCTACGCTATCCAACACTTTTTATACTGTTGCACTCAATGGAGAGCAAAATTTAAGTTACATATTTTTAAATATATTAATGTATAATATAATTTTTTTAATTAGATTTTGTGTTATAGGTATATGTATATTTATATATATGTATTTGATATTTTTTATATATTTAAAACATTTCAAAATAAATTAAAGTTTTTGGTTTATTAATTGTTTTAAAGTAAATATACATTTATATATTACATTTTATATAAGTACATTTGCATTTTTTTAATTATATGAATGTATTATATTTGTTTAAATGTACATTACATCAAAATAATGTTATTATTTAATTTATTAAACATTATTTTTTATATGCAAAAAAATCAATATTTTGTACATCAATTTTTTTTACATCTATATGTTTTTTTTCTCAATATTTTTTTATTTTACATTTTAAAGATAGGATGTCGATATTATGGATGTCGATATTTGTATGTCGATATTTGTGTATGGGGATATTTTTGTAGTCAATATTATGTCAGTGACCGGTTTTCAATATGTGGGTTGGGCAATTCAATCAAATCTAATATCGCCACACTACTTAGGCTGCATATTTTCAAAGGTTTCCTCCTTTGTCTGTTGGAAAATGGTTAGCCTCATTCTAAAGATCCTCTCCTGTTTAATCCTCCTCCTCTGCTGAGCAGCCAGTAGTCGCATCCTCCTCGCAATCATATACAATGCAGCAATTGTGGAAATCCTTGATCCATTCTGGGCCAGCTTTTATAGTTTGCACAGAGTTACCACCCGAAACAAATTAGTGCAAAAATTCATGTGTTTTTGTGAATAGATGCTAAGTGCAACAGCCTCGAGCATAGGGTTTGCGAGTCACAAATATCGATTCGGTATTGGCAATTTGCAGATATCGATAAAAAAAAATAGCAATCACAAATCAGTTGCATTGCTATTTTAGGTTAGCGAATTGCATTCATAGATAACAACACACCAATTTTTGGTCGCTCACCTTTTGCAACTGATTTGCGAGTTACAAATCGTTCATACTTCTAGCATTAAATCAGGTCAATCAGCTTTTTTTCCGCAATTCATCCATAGAAGCAACATGATGCAGCTATGAGAGAATAAAAAGCAAATAACATAACTTTGGGTACTTATGGATACAGCTTTGTGAATCGATCTCTATGCATTAACATCGGGAAGCTCCACAAGCATTAGACATATGTCTTTTTCAAAGATCAAATCATCCTTTTCTTCTCCAGTTAGTCAAATTTATTTTCACTGTTAAAAGTCTGATTGCAATTGCAATCCGAGCTATAATTATAAAAAAAGGAAAGTGGTTTAGGGAAAATTGATAGTTGAAGGTAATGTTCACATAGCTAGTATTTATGAATAAATGACTAAATTGTTTTTGATTACATGAAATGAGATGCAAACGGAAAAAGTCCTTGACCAGGAACGTAACTGACTGTGTTCTTTTGTAGGGGTGGGGGCAATTTGCGAAATTCACTTTCGCAAATTATCGCGAAAATGTTAAAAATCTCCGCAAACACACGGAAATATCGCGAAGATGCAGAAGTTTTTTTCCCGCCCTTTCGCGGTATTTTCTGCGTGGTCGCGGCTCGCCAACTTACCCATGCGGTTGCTCGCAGGCGCGGCCATCTTGTTTTCACTTGTTTCGCGGTGCATGATCGCAAGACGAAAGACGTGATCGCGCGACGAATGACGTTACTGCGGGCGCGAACTGTCGCGAGACATCGCAAATGGCTACCAACAATCCAACATCTCGTGGAGAATGCGACCGGATCGGGAAAACTTGTCGGCGAAGGCGGGTATTCAGGTAAGGCGATCGCGCGCGCGAGAGAATGTATTATTTTACAGCGCAAGCAAGCAAAAAATTTCCGGTAAAATGCGGATTGTGGAAATTTTGACATTTTCGCGCTCTCCGCGGAACGCGAAAATGTCAAATTATCAGAACGGATTTTTAGCCCAGGCCTATTCTTTTGTCGCTTTTACTTCAAACTATGCTGGCCCTCGTAGCCTCCTCCCTCATTTGCACAGATACTTTAATTGAAAGCAACAGAGACATTTGAACATTTGCACTCAGAACCCTGTCACACAGCTCTCTCTGTTTAATGTACTTCCTGGGCCTCACGTTACAAATGTAGCAGACAGTGTCTGGTACACAAAAGATGCAACAAAATAGTACAAGTCCTTTCCATTAAGCATAACTTACATATCTTGTTTTGTTTTATGGCTGGTGCTCAGCTGTTCAAATTAGAGATGTCGCAAAAAGGGATTCGTCTTTTGCATCCCAATCACCCATGCTCAAAAGAAAGGAGAAGCATTTGGCTGGAGGGGCTAATGTGTGTATTCTTTACAGCAGTGCAAACTTGCCTCAAAGCTATAAAAAGAAGCATCCAAATATGACAAATGATCGTTGTAACACTGTCAACATGTACTAATCAGTTACAGCGTAATGCATAAAAAAAAAATGCAATGCCTGAGGCAGGGCTTGGCATCAACCAAGATGGCTGCAAAGTTGAAGAGCTCCACGACGGACCTTCCTACCCTCCCTTGAATCCGGCAATATTTGGCCTGGCCCAGCTGATGAACGGGGTACACCAGGGTGTCCATCTCGCTGGGAGACTACCTCCGGGGTTGACATTGGGCCAAAGACCATGCTCTAGAGTGGCTGACAGGGCAGGGGCCTGCATGGGCACAAACTGTCCCATGCTGAGATCTCCCAGAGTTTGAGTGGGAGCTGCAGGCGATAACTGGTGGAGGAGAGACGGGCCTGGAACTGGTCAGGCCTGGTGGTGTCCACTCCCTGCTACGCCAGCTTGGGCCAGGGGGCCGTCTTCCCTCCCCCTGCTCACTGGGAACAGAAGAGGAATACGCCAATGAGACCCAGAAGAGTGACGGCCAGAGTTGGTGCCTCGCCCTGTGCCCCCTGGGAGGGGAGCAGCAACTAATGAAGTGGTGGTGATCTGAGCGAGCCCCAGAAGGCCAACAGTTAAGGCAATCTGCAGATGAGGAGGCCAGCCCCAGATCCGTGAGGACCACCTGTGAGGAGAACAGCAAAGGCCCAGTGGACGAAGGCATGCACACGGCCACTGATGATGAGGGCTTGCGCTGCCCTGCATGCGTGGCCCAACATAAATGAGGAGCAGTGGTGCTATGGACCTGTGGTGAGATGAGCAGGCCTAACGGTGTTTGATCTGAGTCCCTTGGGGCTGGTGTTGGTCCATGCGTCTCTCATCCAGATCCTGAGGCCCAGGCCTCAGTTCTGGGAACTGAGCGGTCCGGTTGGTGATAGATGGGGGAGCCAAGATCGGAGCACCTGAAGGACACTGCTGAGCTTGGGCTCATCCTGAGCATTGGAGCAGGGGGTGGATCAGCGAGGGAGTTGGCGCTTGGCTGGGAGTGCTGTGCCCCCTTCTTCCCCTCCTACCACTGCTTTTTGATGGGACAATTCATTGAGACTCAGTACCAGAGTCGGACACATGAACAGGGGAGAGTTTGGGGGTGGGGGAGCCCTTCCCCAGAGACAGCACAATGCAGCTCAAGGGTGCTCCTCCCAAGCCAACAGGCTAGAGAAATACGCAGTGCCCAAACAGTTGATGACAGATGGAGGTGCGGCCGGGGGTCAGGAAGCAATGGAGCCCTCGCTTGAGTCCATAATGGTGGTCATCTGAGAGCTGGGAAAGACCCTTGAGTCAAAAATAGACAAAGTCACAACAGAGGTAAATTTCCTCCAGGCAGATATGAACAAGACCTTAGAGAAGGTCTCTATAGCAGAGAAAAATATCAGTGAACTTCAATCCACCTCTCGCAAGCTGGAAGACCGGGTACAGCAGTTATCCCATCAACATAAGATAATGGCCGCAAAACTTGAGGATCAGGCGGGGAGGGCCCGCAGGAATAACATCAGAGTGGTGGGGGTCCCAGAGGGGATGGAGGACCCCTGCATGGACTTCGTTCTGGAGGATCTCAGAGTGAGTCACCTGAAGCCTAAACTGCTATCATACTTTTTCTCTGTTGAAAGGGCGCACAGAGCGCCAGTGCTGCCGCCGAAGTTGGGGGCCACCCAGAGCCATAAGTGCCAAGATCTTCAACTACATTTTACAGAGCACACTTACTAGGGGAGACTTGCCCTATGAAAGCCCAATGATCCGGTTCTTCCTAGACTTTACCCTCCTAGTACAGCAGCAGTGGCAGACCTTCTATGAGGTTAAGAAAGCGTATGAGGCGAAAAACTCAAAGACATGATGCTCTTCCTGGAAATTCATGGTATTTTACAGTACCCAATGAGGTGTGAGATTGGCTTAAGGGTGAATGAGCGTACAAACAACAGTGATGACAGGCACAAGATCGGTGGCAGCGTGGGGGTCAGAGTGATGGCTCCCCCCAAGGGTCACAAACTGTAATTTAAGGTAAAAGATGTTCTCCAGAGAGTCGCTCTTCGAGCCTGACTCAATGAACATGCTGGGTGAGGGAGCCTTTCACCCCATTTGAAAATGATGGCCGACATGGAAAAGATTGCGCTTAGCGCCAAGCCCTGGGCGTGCATAGGGTGCAACGTACTGAGGACTGAACTCAGGATTTTTCTCCACTTGAAGGTCTCGTAAGTGATAGGTTTTCGCTACGACATTTGGAAGGACAAACACTAAACACTAGAATAACGGAGGGCAGGACAGCCTCCATCTGTGCACAGGAAACAGTGCCAGCCAACCCCAATACATAGTGATTGTTATAATTGGGCGACAGACGCTCTGCAAATTGGGGATGTGGGTAATTGTGGACCTACGGTGCAGGGAAGCAGGAAGGGAGGGTGTTTTCCAAGGGGATTTGTTTCTGTATTCCTGTGTTATGCATGTTCTGTTTATTTTGACCTAGCTTCAGAGACACCACCACATGAGGTACATGACATTCGGATACAGAGAGGCAGGGAGAGGGCAGCAGGGGGAGGGCAGGTGACAATTTACTCCTGTCCAAACATGACACCACAACCGACAGTAGCATTGAAAGTCATGACATGGCATGTCAACGGCCTTGGAGACAAAATCAAGCGTGCCATGGTCCCAAAATACTTGTGTAGCCGGTCCCCTGACTTGGTTCTAATATAGGAGATGCATCTGAGGGGTTATCACTTTCTACCACTAAATCGTTTTGGATACACTCTCCTGGCCCATGCAGGATTTACATAATGCTCCAGAGGGGTGGCAATCCTAGCTAAAAATACATTACCCTTTTTGCTGTGCTGTACTTGGCCAGACCCATTGGGCAGATAGTTGGTGCTGGCCGGGACATGGGAGGGCTGGGCTCTCAACATATGCTTCACTTACATACCATCAACGCTGTGCTGGAGCAGGGTTTTCTATTGTAAATTTATTGAGATTTAAACTCCAGTTTATGTTATATGTCATAATTAAAATTACTGATAATTAATTGATAACTATTAATTTTGTTAAAGTCTCTTACTAATCAACATTACTAATGAAAGAATTACACGTGGGAATGCATTTATGTTGCTTTATTAATACGTGAACTAAATTGGTGATCAAAATAATTAAATAAGTGTCGCAGAAGAGTTATTTGTTTCGTGTTTGTGCTTTTAAATAACGTGCTTTAATGCTTCTTTGTGTTGCAGATGGCTAGATAATCACATACACATAAGGGTATTAGTGGGTATTAACACTGTATAATCATTACGATGTATTAACGTTGTTTTGTATTTCTTTTAATAAAGATGGTCCGTTTTGGCCTAATCCAAGATGGCCGATATTTACAGCCTGCACTCGAGTGATTGAAATGTGACGAGAGGCCTTGCTGAACATGGTCAGAAACCACCTGACTTCGGCCTCTGACTGTATTAAAAGTTTCCGTGAGGACAGCAGCTCCAGGCATGCTGCCAGTTGCCCTTGGAGAAGAATAAAGCCACAATGAACTCTGATAAACTTGCGTTGGCTTCACTATGGTTTCGAGGAAAAGCATTCATGGATGTAACATTTTCTAGCTTGAGCTTCCTTCTTCCGTGTTTTTTATTTTTGTGATTTTTGTGAGCGGAGATTTTCTAAATGTTGCGAATCAACATCCTTTCCTGCTCGCTCTGCTCAGCAGCTCTACGGACGTTTAGAGTTTGTTTGTTACTTTCAATTCGTTATTTTCTCTATAAATAATGTTAGACTAGAGAGGGTCTAAGGCCACTTCTTCCCGAACCTATGCTCGAGAGGATCGACGCTGATTGAGAGGACGGCGACTCGGGAGACTTTACTGAGAGACCTGTCCTGACCCAAATGACACTTAGCTAGAATAGGTAACTATGAGAATAATGATTTCACTATTGATTGACTTTCTTTGAACTAATTTAGATAAAAGATGACCTTTGTTTGAATTCCAGTGTCGGTTGGTTATTTCTTGTCATTTATTGAGTTTCAAATGTATTTTCCTATATTTAAAATCATGACTCAGGACAATTTCTTTAGGTTGCATTGACCTCGCTTTAGATGCAGATTGTTTAGGATTTCTCCTATATATTCAGTGTGGATAGAGTAATAGAATGAATGTTAGTGTGATGGGCCCTAGCGTATGATGAGAGTATGTGCGTGTGACTGTGGATTTACTCTGTCCGTGGAAGTAGGGAGAATTTATATGCTCCGATCTGCAGCAGTTTCCTGGTAGCAGAGGATGGGTTAAGAATATTGTCTTGATCTGATAGATTGCTTGTACATAGGCTTTGATTTATTGAATTATTGATTGATGTTGGTATATGTACTAATACTATATGTTGAAGTCGTCGTATTGAGTTCTATGTAGTGTGTACGGCTTCTGGAACGTGGGGAGCTGGTGACGGTTCCGTAGTAGGGCAGAGGGAAGTGAGTGCTGCTCTCGGGAAAGACGGGATTGTTGGCCCTGTACGTATGCGGGGAAAAACGTGTGACAATTGAAGTTGCGCGTCACATTGTCTGGGTTCGGAATCAGTGACATCGTCGTGTGTTACTATTAGAGACATATTTTCAGTATAAAATGAGTGTGTATGGTAGCGAGGGTTATCTGTAAAACTCTGGTCTTAAGTCCCAGGGATCCGTAAGGTTCGCCGTTAAAGCTTATCGCTGGAGGAGTAATAGGTATTCTCTGAGCTTGTCTGAAGGACTGGGCAGAGGTAAGCACTGCTTGGTTAACGTGTGTCATAATTCTGTAGTGGGACAGACTGTTCGCTGTTCTCGGGAAAGGCAGGATTCTGTGTGGATGTGCTACATCTTCTGGTATGAAAGTGCGTGAATGTATGAGCATTTAGTTGATTGTGAGACTCTTTGGAGCATTCCCGGAGGAAACAGTTAATGGATGCATGTTAGAAGGGCAGAGTAGAGGGATGTGCTACTGTGTCAACGAAAGTAATCATTCCGTGGTAGAGCAGAGGCAAGCGCTGTTCTAGAGAGAAGCGGGATTTTTTGTGAAAAAGAATTTTCTTTACTATTCTGTGGTTAGCGAAACAGACAATGGAGATGTTTATATGTTGTAACTAATAGATTTTGTAGAATCTGAAACGAAGTCTACTGAGAAGGCTTTGTAAAGGAGGGGTAGACAAGTGACAGGAGACAGAGCAGAAGTGACTGCAGCGACTACTGACGTCATACAGACTGCGCTGTGATTGGGCAGTGGATTGGAACAGTGCTCGCGCTGGGATTGGTGCGTTGGTGTGAGCCGCGCAGGGATTGGAAGAAATACAGGGTGACGTAGACGCCCCAGGATTGGTGCGTTAGTGTGAGTCGCGCTGTTATTGGACAAAAGATCGTACAGTTGCGGAAAGGACTAGAGGGTTGTAGTAAATGCGAAAATGTATTATCAACCGGAGGAAATGAAAAAGAAATCCTTGTTCGGTAAAATTAAAAGATGGTTCGACAAGGATAAGAACATAATAACTAGAGAAGGTGAATTGTTACCTCCGACAAGAACTCCTGCATCCTTCATGGTTGCGAAATATGGGTATCATACCTGTATTTGGTTAGACAACTGGGCTAAGTACACTAAGGACGATGGTGTTTTAGCGTTCCCGGAACATGGTTCATTTAATCTGGCCGTGTTGAGAAATTTACGGGAAAAGATGATGTGTCTAGAGCCTAGACCAAGGCCGACACAGTTCGAGGCGTTGGTGGAATGGGAAGATGAGGTGCATGAGCGAGAAAAGCAGAGGAGTGGAGGCAATTATAGGTATATTTTTGGGAGGAAATATGATCGTGAAACTCATCATGATCGAATGAGGAGATGGCGAGATGCTAGTATGTCAGAGGGATTATATCCTATGAGAACTGTTGAGGAAGCGGAAGGGAGAAAGGGTGCAGAAAAGGTGCCTGATACAGAAGTGAGAAGGTATGGGGCTAATGATTATGAGGATGAGGTCTTGGATGACATGATTTATAAGAGACCACCTCCATATAAACCAGAACCAGAAGAGAGAACGCCAGTTGCTACTCCCATAAGAGATACTTTACGAATTGTTAAAACTGAGATTGTGACATCTGATTTAAAAAGTGGTAGCTCTTTCACGGAAAGAGAGAGAGAGAGAGCGAGGGAGAGAGAATCAAATCGGTGATGAAAAAACAAGAGAATTAGCTAGAACCACATCTGAGCTGACTGAGAAAATTAGAGAGCTGACGAAAAATCTAGAAGCTGTTACAGTACCTGTAACCATTGGTCCGGTTGTGCCTATTTTTGATAAACAAAGAATGGGTGAAAATGGTTTGACAGTTCCCTATGTAGGAAATGGTTTGGTTGGTTCTTGCACTTTGGAGGAATCAAGAATGAGGACGGGAGAAAATAATTTGAGACAGCTGAGACATGACACATGTAGTGGAGGATCAGATGTACAGCCTAGTTCAGGATTGAATACTGGTTGTTTGGGAGGAATGATCTTGGAACCACAGAGGATGGCAGAACAAGTGGGTGCAGTGAAAAAGTCTACTGAAATAACAGCTGAAGATTTGAATGATTGGTTGAAAGTTCTTCAAAAGAAGGATAAAGATTCACAGGCAATTGATGTAGCCAGGTTGCGCATAGAATTGGAGGAGCTTATTGTAGGAACAATTCCTACAGAAATATTGAAAAACCATCATGATGGAGAGTTGTTATTTATGTGCAAAAGTATCACCTGGAGGGCTAAGAGTACACATGACAGGTTAAAAGCAATAGCGAGTGAACAAGGAGTTGACATGGATAAGGTAAAAGCTTTGCAGAAGCCTTACAGGGCGGATTTCTCCGATAAGGACATTGAAAATCTAAATGGTGTTGGCAGAACAGGCCAGATTAAGGAAATGATTTCCTTATTGCGAAAATGGGGTGATGTGGAAAAATGGAAGGTTAGATGGTACAAGAAAAGGGAAGATTCAGTGGACAGGACTTACTCAGCTTTTCCTATGAGAGAAAAAGAGAAAACAGTGGATGCTTATCCTATGAGAGAGATTCCTGGAGGAGGATATGTACATGTGCCATGGACTAGACAGGATATTTTATCATTTACGAATGATTTTCCTCGACTGAGAGAAAAGCCCGTCGAGTGGTATAGGCAGGTAGATAGGTTTGTGAAATTGTCAAAAGTGCTGTGGATTGACCTGAATAGTCTGTTTGATATAATTGTTCCAGCAGACTTGTGGGCAGAGTGTAAGATAGTTGTAGATTGGCCTGCAAAGGAGTACCCAAGAGATCCGAAAACGGGAGCACCAGACCCAGAGGTTATGAAGAAGTATGAACAGGTTATAGTGTTCCTGAAAAATAAGGTACCCCCGAAAGAGACAGACTGGGTTAAGATAGATCGAACACATCAAGAAGCAAAATAATCAGTTCATGCTTTTTATGAAAGGCTGATACTGTCTTTTTTTTGGGTGATAAGGATTTGAGTCATTTTGTATACAGATTTGTATATGGCTTGAGACCTGAAATCAGTGAAAGGATTCGAGAGCACACAGTTGATTGGCAGAGTAAAAAGATTGATGAAATCTTGAGACATGCAAAGTACTTCAGTGATGAGATTGAGGCAAAACAAAGAAAGCTGAAAGAGAAAGCAATGTGGGCACAGGTGAAGGTTGCTGAAAGACAATAAGCACAGATGGTGGAACAAGCAAATAATCCAGAAAATAGGCCTAGATATGGTGCAGGAAAAGGAAAGGGGAATTTAGAGGAGGCCAAGAAAAAGTTCCCATGTCACAACTGTGGACAATTGGGGCATTGGAGATCCGAGTGTACCAATCCACCATTAGTGAGTAATGAGAATAAATCATTGAATCAACAGGTGCAGAACGAGGGGTGTAATCATCAGCAACAACAGCAGAAGGTTGTCAGACAGCAGAGTCAAGAGCCAAAACCGCCCTTGCCGCAGAATAGAGGGTCCCAAAAGTATAACCAGGACTCAGGATTCTACAATGATGAGCAGGTAAACAAACCGAGACGTTCAAACCTGGTACAGCAGTACTGGTTAAAGAATGAGGGGAGTGAGTCTGAAGGGGACTATTGACAATGCCGAAGAGAGGAGGAAGAGTGCATACTTGGTGCAACTCTAGAAATAGACCAGGCAGGACCATTTGTAGATGGGAAAATAAATGGGGAGAGTGTTACTTTTTTGGTAGACACAGGAGCGACGAGATCAACTGTCAGGTCAGCAGATATTAGAAATCTCCCTCTCTCGGACGAAGCAATCCAAGTGGTTGGTGTAGCCAATACACAGATTAAGACTCGTCTTACCGAACCAGTAAGGGTAAGAATAGGGAAATTTTCAGACATGCACAGATTTGTAGTCTGTGACACTAGTCCAGTGAACTTGTTAGGTAGGGACTTATTGTGTAAGATGAATTGCACAATTTTCTGTACTCCGGATGGAATAGCTTTTGAGACACCAGATGAGGATGTTCTGTACAGGATGACTCTAGATAATAGAGAGAGTGAGATTGTTGGAACGTATGCTGTGTTTAATCCAGATGATTTGCCTCAGGAGTTGAGACACACAGTAAAAACAGCGGTTTGGGATTTTACTTGAGAAGATGTGGGATTGATGAATAATGTAGATCCAGTAAAGATTTCAGTAAAAGAGGGAATCATTTATCCTAATATCCCACAGTACAGATTGACACCAGAGATAATTGAGGGAATAACCCCTATAATTGATAAGATGATTCAACAGGGTGTTTTGAGAGAGTTACTGAGTAGCCCGTGTAATTCACCGATAATGGGGCTGAAGAAACCTAATGGAAAGTTCAGGATTGTACAAGATTTGAGAAAAGTTAACAACATTGTAGTGGCATGTTGTCCCATTGTGCCAAATCCGTCAGTGATTTTGTATCAGATTCCTCATGATGCTGAGTGGTACACAGTAATTGATTTGTGTCATGCTTTCTTTTCAATTCCATTGCATCATGACAGCCAGCCGATTTTTGCATTTCGGTTTGGACAGCGTATTTTGGCATGGTGCCGTATTCCACAGGGGTATACAGAGAGTCCTTCGATATTCAATCAGTTGTTGAAGAAATAATTGGAGAGTTTGATCATGCCTGAAAGCTCAGTACTAGTGCAGTACATTGATAACCTACTTGTGGCATCGAAGACACGTGAAGCTTGTGAAGTAGATACCATAGCTTTACTGAATCATCTGGCAGATGGAGGGTTAAAGGTATCTCCAGCCAAATTGCAATTTTGCAAGAAAGAGGTGCATTATCTTGGACACAATATTGAAAAGGGTTTGAGAAAGGTGACCGATGACAGGATCAAAATTATCCGAGGAATGAGAGCCCCAATGACCCAGAGAGAAGTGAGGATGTTTCTGGGGATGGTGGGTTATTGTCGTCAGTGGATAAGTAATTTCTCCCTGATAGCAAAGCCATTGATTAAATTGACTAAAAGTGAAGTGAAAGACCCATTGGAACTGAACGCAGAACAAATGGCGGCATTTGAAGAGTTAAAGAGCAGAATGTGTGAAGCTCCTGCTTTGGGAATGCCGGACTATGAGAAAGAGTTTGAATTGTACTGCAGTGAGAGAAATGGTTGTGCACTTTCAGTGTTAATTCAGAAACATGGACAACTGAGAAGGCCAATTGCGTACTTCTCATCAACACTTGACCCCGTAGCTGTGGGTTTGCCAGGTTGCCTGAAAGCAGTAGCTGCTACATGCAGAAGCTTGGAACAGAGTGAGGGTATAATAAAGGCGATACAGCTGCCTAAAGAACTAGCGGTTGTTAAATGTGCTGCTCATGGACAAGGAAATGATTTTGTTACTCTTGGTAATCGTTTTGCCAATGACATTGCACAGTATTGTGCAAAGAACAATCATTCGATTAACAGGGGACGAGAAAGGGAGATGTCTTTTTGTTCTGTGATGTTTACTAATGTCCTAGAAACATGGGATGAGGTGAAACAGTTGCAGGATGAAGCAGGAGATGAGGAAATGAGCGATTGGATCAAGGCAGGTTGTGCCCCAAGAGAGACAGATCATGTTTAGATCTATAGAGATGGGAGACCAGTTATGCCTAATTCAATGCTGTCAAGAATGTATCATGGCCAGGGACATCTGGGGAGGGAAGCAATGATTAGGTACTTTAAACAAACCTGGTACAATGCAAAGTTCAGGCTGATTGCAGAGAGCATCTGTCAGAGATGTTTGATTTGTCAGCAGTTCAATACTGGAAAAAAGACAGTGGTGAGCCTAGGAACAATAGGCAGAGAAGGAGGTCCTTTTACCAGAATGCAAATAGATTTCATTGAAATGCCTCAAGTGAATAAATTGAGGTATGTTCTAGTGGTAGTCTGTTTATTCTCGAGATGGGTGGAGGCCTATCCGACTAGGAGGAATGATGGAATAACAGTTGCAAAGTTACTGTTAAGAGAGTTGATTCCTAGGTACGGGTTCCCAGTGACAATTGAGTCAGACAGAGGTGGACACTTCTACAATGAGCTCATGGGTTTAATTTGTGAAGCATTGAGCATACAGCAGAAGCTACATTGTGCATACAGACCAGAGGCTTCTGGTGTTGTTGAACAGATGAACGGCACAATCAAAAACCGAATTGGTAAGATGTGTTTAGCCACTGGAATGAAATGGCCTGATGTCTTGCCTCTAGTGCTAATGACTATTAGGTCTACTCCAGATAGAACCACAGGGTTGAGTCCACATGAAATATTGATGGGACGTGCGATGAGACATGCTTTCGTGCCTGTCAACAAGTTGATGACAATAACTGATGACATGATTTTGGATTACTGTAAAGGCCTGGCTGACGCAGTTCATTCTGTGTTTCACCAGGTTGGAGAAGACGCCACTACACTTGAGAAGAAGCAAGCCCATGATCTGAGTCCAGGGGACTGGGTGAGTATTAAGGTGCACAGAAGAAGAAATTGCTTGGTTCCAAGGTAGGGAAGGCCAAGACAAGTCATTCTGACTACGACAACTGCAGTAAAGTGTGCTGGTGTGAAAAACTGGGTTCATGCAAGTCATACTCTAAGAGTTCCGAATCCAAAGGATGGGACTGGGAAAGAGTATTTTGAAGAGTCAGATTCCAGTGATGATGCAGAAACTGAACCAGTGAGAAGAAAAAAGAATCCTGAAAGGGGGGAAGGAGAAAGAGAGTCGGAGTCAGGTGATTCTTTTTTCTTTCCAAGGGAGGCTTCAAGAGAAACATTGAGAGTCTCAGAGGAGAGATCGGATTCTGTAAGAGTGCCTGAAGTTGTTCCAACAAGCAGTGGAGAACATAAAGGAGGAAGAAGAAGAGAAGAGAGCAATTCCACAGAGACTACACCTGAATCAGATGAGGAGGTTGAAAATCCACCTGAGATTACTTCTGAAGAAGCAGGGTCAGTAGAAGATGGAGAGGGACAGATTGCGGAAGATCCCCGAGGAGGTGTAGGAAACATTCCTGATGAGCTAGGTGAAGGGACAAGTAGACAGCAAGAAGATTGTGTGTCAGAGACCCGAGGAGGGATAGTAGCAGGGAAATCTCAATCGGTGGGAAAGAAGTCTGTGGAGCAAAAGAGAATTGTTGAAGAACAAGAGGCAAATGAAACAGAATCAGACGAAAGTGAGAATGAGAAATCAGAGGGTCGAGTTCTGAGAAAGAGAACTTGGATCGGAGAGAGAAATAATAAAGAAGTGAGACCGAAAAGGGTTGTAAGAGGAGATCTTTGGCCTAACAGGATAAAGAGGCTAAGGTACAGACTGACACGAGCAAGTGCAAGTTCAAGTTCATCGAAAGCTGAACAGGTGAACGAGGTGTCGAGTCAGAATCAAGCAAAGGGTGATAAACAAAAGGTTTTAAAAGAACCAGAGGAGATCAAGAGAATCAGAAAACCTAACCAGAAGTATAGGTCACCGGAATGGACGTACGTGGCGCTGTCTGAAGGTGAAGAGACAGAAAGTCAAGGAAATCCAGAGGGGACCGTACGAGAAGTGGTTGAGGAGGAGAATGCTGTTGGAATCCTGAAAGTTATCTTGACTGACATTGGAGAAGAGTCAGATGCTCAGGATGTTGAAGATCTGATACAATTTGATGTTGCTGAAGAAGAAGTGAAAAGTGATGAAAATCCAAATTGAGTGAACAAAAAGGAGTCACTTGGAGAAGAGTGAAAAGAAGAATATCTGAAATTAGCTGTTTGAAATAATCTAGTGTTTCGGTAGTGGAGTAGAAGAGGACTGCCACAGTAGTAAAATGGCCAACACAGAAAATAATCAAAGTAGATGTGCCTTCTTGAAAAGATGGTGTAGAATGTGCTGCTGCTGTACGGGATTTTTAATGCTGTTATGGGGTGTACTTGCTTTACTGGTTACCTTTAGGGTTACAATAGACACTTTTGGAATACATACTGAGAATATGACTAATATAGGGAAGAATTCACAGAAGGTAGTTCCAACTAGAATTAGTAACATTTACATACATAAAGATAGGTCAATTAATGATTTTTCTAGCAATGTTTTTTCAAAGCTGTTGTACGAATACGTAAAGACGATGGAAGTTAGGGATTGCTACATCTGTATGCAATTACCTGCATCCGTTTCAGAGGGTGTTACTTATCACCATTTAAAAGCTACGTATGGGATTTCATGTAGTGTGCTAAGTAGTGTTTTTTATTTGTTAGGGAAAATAGATTATGAGATGTTTAACAAAGATAACATTTTTGGGCAATTACCTATGAATGCGAAGCTGAATCCAGCTAAAGAAGCTAACATTTTTGGTGAGATTTTTATTGAGACAGAAGAATTAACATTAGATTACATTTTTAGAAACAATTTAACTTGTAGTTTGAAAGAAGAAGAAAAAGCTTTCCTAGACATGGTGGAGAAAAGGAGAGTGAGCATGCATGAGAAGGCAAGGAAATATGAAATGAGTGAGACAATATGGGATATTGAGATGGGAAAGGAGTTGAGGAATGGGGCCAGTCCACCTTTGGCTTTAGATGCACCACAGAAGGGTAAACTATGCATTACCAGAAGGAGATCCCAATATGATAATTATTTTGTTGGGACTAGTGAGTGTCATGATACATACTTTATTGCAACAGGATGGGGTTTTAAAGGTGGAGAAGATCCAGTTTTGACATGTGTAATTGTTGCATTATTGATGCTTAGATTAGGGTGTTTGTGTTGTAAAAACAGGGGAGGGAAAAGGAGAATAATTAGAGGAAATACTGCAAAGAAACAAAAGAGGTCAAAGAGAGACCCACAAGAAATAGAATTAGAAGAATTGAGGGAGAGTGTTTACTTGGAGTCGAAGAGGGATGATGAAAGAGAGTCTGGTGTTTAATGTTGTGTCATAAAAGACATTTCAATTTCTCCTAAAAATGGGGACCACATTTTTTTTTTTGGGTTGGTTTTTGTGGTGATATATATCACCAAAGGGGGATAGCTGGAGCAGGGTTTTCTATTGAAAATTTATTGAGATTTAAACTCCAGTTTATGTTATATGTCATAATTAAAATTACTGATAATTAATTGATAACTATTAATTTTGTTAAAGTCTCTTACTAATCAACATTACTAATGAAAGAATTACACGTGGGAATGCATTTATGTTGCTTTATTAATACGTGAACTAAATTGGTGAGCAAATTAATTAAATAAGTGTCGCAGAAGAGTTATTTGTTTCGTGTTTGTGCTTTTAAATAACGTGCTTTAATGCTTCTTTGTGTTGCAGATGGCTAGATGATTACATACACATAAGGGTATTAGTGGGTATTAACACTGTATAATCATTACGATGTATTAACGTTGTTTTGTATTTCTTTTAATAAAGATGGTCCGTTTTGGCCTAATCCAAGATGGCCGATATTTACAGCCTGCACTCGAGTGATTGAAATGTGACGAGAGGCCTTGCTGAACATGGTCAGAAACCACCTGACTTCGGCCTCTGACTGTATTAAAAGTTTCCGTGAGGACAGCAGCTCCAGGCATGCTGCCAGTTGCCCTTGGAGAAGAATAAAGCCACAATGAACTCTGATAAACTTGCGTTGGCTTCACTATGGTTCCGAGGAAAAGCATTGATGGATGTAACATTTTCTAGCTTGAGCTTCCTTCTTCCGTGTTTTTTATTTTTGTGATTTGTGTGAGCGGAGATTTTCTAAATGTTGCGAATCAACATCCTTTCCTGCTCGCTCTGCTCAGCAGCTCTACGGACGTTTAGAGTTTGTTTGTTACTTTCAATTCGTTATTTTCTCTATAAATAATTTTAGACTAGAGAGGGTCTAAGGCCACTTCTTCCCGAACCTATGCTCGAGAGGATCGACGCTGATTGAGAGGACGGCGACTCGGGAGACTTTACTGAGAGACCTGTCCTGACCCAAATGACACTTAGCTAGAATAGGTAACTATGAGAATAATGATTTCACTAATGATTGACTTTCTTTGAACTAATTTAGATAAAAGATGACCTTTGTTTGAATTCCAGTGTCGGGTGGTTATTTCTTGTCATTTATTGAGTTTCAAATGTATTTTCCTATGTTTAAAATCATGACTCAGGACAATTTCTTTAGGTTGCATTGACCTCGCTTTAGATGCAGATTGTTTAGGATTTCTCCTATATATTCAGTGTGGATAGAGTAATAGAATGAATGTTAGTGTGATGGGCCCTAGCGTATGATGAGAGTATGTGCGTGTGACTGTGGATTTACTCTGTCCGTGGAAGTAGGGAGAATTTATATGCTCCGATCTGCTTCACTTACATACCATCAACGCTGCACACGAAAACTCTTCCAGAACTCAGCAAACTAATACTGGACATGCCCCCAGGCAAGAACGCCACAATATCCCCAGATCAGGACAGGGCTATGGTGTCTCTTTGGGCTGCCGGGCCGCAGCTGCTGCGAGCTTTGGCAGAGGCGATGGGGCTCGCGGACTTGTGGAGTATGCACAATCTGTCTACTAGGCAGTATGCACTTATTCCGGTGGCGCAAGGCAGTGGGTCCCATCCTTATAACATTTTCACACAGGTCATACATGCAGAACAGTTTCACGGTGCATGACACAGCGCAATGGGCATATGAGATCACTCCCCAGTTGAAGTGCTGCTGCAGGTTCCTTTACAAGAGCACACTCTCCCACCATGCAAGCATCCCTGGCCCTTTCAGGATTGCAAGTTCAGAGACAAGTTCAGGGAACGAATGAAACAGTATTTTAATGAGAATTCTGGCCAAGTGAGCTCCCACTGCACCCTGTGGGAGGCATATAAAGTGGTAGCCCGGGACTATATTCAGGCAGTGGTTGGGGGCAAGAGGAAGGAGCGGCGCTCTCAGTACGATGAAGTGGAACAAGAAATCATTGATATTGAGGCGCTGCTGGGAGTAAAGGTGGCAATTGACCCTACACTGGGGCACAGTTTGTGCCTCAGGCAAGGGGAGCTCAGAGACCTGGAGGAAAACACGGCTCATCTACATGTGGAACAGCACAGAGATGACTATATGATCTGGGCGACAAGGCCAACAAACTAATGGCGTGGCTGGAGAGGAGGGACAGGGACCGAAGTTAGGTTTCAGAGCTCCAGTTGCCTGGCGGTCCTCGGAGGAGGTCCGGAGCAGAAATAGCGGAAGCTTTTGCAACCTATTATGAAGCATTATATCAGTTGGCCTCTAGCAGAACAGGAGACAACAGTGTCGAAATACTCAAAGATATTCTCCTGCCTGAGCACTCATCAGAAGCCAGGAGGGCAAGCAGCCGGAGCCAGTTAAAAGAGGAGACTGTGAGGGCCATTCGGGATTTACAATCCGGGAAGTCAGCAGGCCCAAAAGGACTACCGGCGGCACTCTATAAATGTGTGACAGAGGGAGTTGCCCAGGCGATGCTAAACATGTTCCATACCGCTCAGAAAGGGGCGACTGCCAACAGACCTAAGACTGGCCACTGTTGTGGTCATTCCAAAGAAAGGTAGACCACCAAAGCTATGTAGCTCATACAGGCCCATTTCCCTACTCAATTCTGTTGCCAAAAGTCCTGGCAAAGGTATTGGCCAATTGGCTAGCTCCAGTGGCACCCACGGTAATCCATCCTGACCAATCAGGATTCATGCCACATATGGGCACCAGGTTGAATCTCTGACGTTTGAATGGAGTCATGCATGTGACATCAACCTGACTGGCTGAGGCCACAGCAGTGCTGTCGCTAGAGGCGCAAATGGCATTCAATAGTATTGGATGGCCATACCGGTTCGCGGTCCGGTCTAGACTGGTCTTCGGACCAAATTTCTTTGCCTGAGTCCACCTCCTATACTGTGACCCGCTGATGAGGATCAATGTGAACGGGACGATAACCAGATAGTTCTCACTGCACAATGGCATGTGACAGGGGTGCCCGCTTTCCCCTATTATCATTGCGATGTCAGGCAAACCACTCGAGGTGTGGGTTCATGAGAACCCTCTCGTTCAAGGTATTGATGTTGGAGGCGGCTTGGGAGGAGCATATCTCTTTATACGCCGATGACATTCTGCTCTATGCATTTAAGCCCATCAGACAATGCACAGACTCATCCACATATCCTAAAGTTTTGGCAGCTATTCAGGCTACCAGATAAATTGGAACAAGTCCTTGATTTTCCCCTTAGCCGGTGAGATCCCACCCCTCACATTTGCTTGTGTGGCCTTGGCCCAGCGAGACGAGTTCAAGTACTTAGGTATTTTGGATCACTAAGTCAGAAGAAGACTTCATGGCTCGTTACTGGAGAGATTGCGAGGAGACTTGGTCCGCTGGCGGTGCCTCCCAGCATCCCTTATGGGTAGAGCAGTCCTGTTCAAGATGATGGCTCTCCCTTGCTTGCTATACGCACTCCAGAACACCCCATATCAGATTCCAGGGGCGTTTTTCTGGATGATCAAGGCAGAACAGCGCAACCTGTTGTAAGGAAGTAGCAGCCCGCTTATAGGCTGCGTAAGCTGCAGCATTGGGTCTACGAAGAAGGACTGGTGGTCCCTGATGTCAGGAACTATGATTTGGCGTCTCAGCTTATCATCATCAACGATTGGGTCTTTGCACCCTACACCAAGCCCACTTACCGGGTAGACCACCACGCCATGGGAAACTGAGGTTTCCCGGAAGCGCTGTATGGCAAGGGGTGCAAGAAACCTCTCTCCGTACATATGCAGATGCTGGTACAAGCATAACAAAGGGCTACAAATCCCTGGGGTGGAGAACCAAATTGACAGAACAAACCTCGCTCTATGAGCTAGGGCGCCTGCAGTGTTTTAGCAGGTGAGGGCTCATTGGGCTGGATCACCGAGGGGATGTATGACGAAGTGGGCCATGATTACCTTTGAGGACCTGCAGACAGAATATAAGATGGCTGATCGGGAGTGGTTCTGCTACCTATTATTGAAACATGCCCTCTGTTGTCATGTGCCAGAGGAAGAACTAATACTTGAATACTCCCAATAGGGGACCGATTGTTATTCGACCCAATGATTGACAAGGCTGTCTCTCTCACACGCCAAAAGATTATAAACAACTCCCCGGACCCCATGGGCCCACTGAGGGAGGCATGGGAGACAGACATGAGACTGCTGGAGAACGACGTCTTAGTATGGGCCATACAGAGTCCTAGGGAGATTGTCATATGAGCACAGTTCAGACTGATCCAACTCTGGATCCTGCACAGATCATATGTCCCAAGGGCACTTCAACAACGTATGGGCCAATGCTACTCAGACCAGTGTGACAGGGTCTGCGGGAGGTGGGTATCTTCTTTCACATTCTCTTGGCCTGTCCCAAGATTCAGTGTTATTGGGCTGGAGTACTTCGAGTGATGACCGCTGTCATGGGTTTTCAGGCCCGGTAGAAGGACGGTGGCACATATTAGGAGTGACAGGGGAGGTAAACTGGCCAAAGCACACCAGAACATGGCTCATGTTTGTGTCCAGGGTGGTGAAAAGGAATATTGCCAGGTCATGGGGGGCCACTGATATTCCATGATTGGGGATTGGAAACATGACATAGAGTGGTGCCAACAGGTGGAGAAAGTTGTCTACCAAAGCAGAGGATGCCCAAAAAAATGGGAAAAGGTCTAGGCCCCATGGGAAAAGTGTGGCATTGGAGAGGGTGAGACCGGGAGGGGGAGGGAACCTAGTGTTATAGAGATCAGAAACTGTGAGTTTTTTCTTGTCTGGATTGTGCTATTCCCTCTGATCACTGCTGCCAGATATTTGGAATGGTGTATGAAGCAATTGTTTTTTTTTTTTTTTTTTTTTTTTCTTTTTGAAACCGTTTATTACACGATGAAAAAGTTACAGGCATGGGCCTACAACCATCCGGCCGGCCGCTAGAGTAGCAAAAGGCATATAACATACATACAGTGAGAGTCTCTTGGCGGAGCAGATTGGCAAATCAGGTGATATCAATAGCGTAGGCCGCATAACTCCTAGCCCACAATACGGTTTCCTTTTGTCAAACAAAACAACACAAAAAACCACACCCGCAAGGCAACCCGCGATCCAAGTGACAGTACGTGCTCCGTAAATGGGGGATCCTAACCAGCAGCAAAACTCTGAAGAGGGGAATGGGAGTATAGCAGGGACTGGGGAGCCACGTGCCCACGGCTGAGGGAGGGGGTCGGCTAAGGAGATGGGGCTGGCGAGGCTGCCGGTAGCAGTGGCGGCTCACAAATACCCCCACGGTAGGCGTTCCAGGGGCTCCAGATTTTCACCCACGCCCCAGGCTTACCCCTCGCCACATACACTACTTTTTCACGAAACATACACCAATCCATATGTTCTTTCCAGGCCAACACCGCCGGGGGCCTCTGGGATCCCCACAATTGGGCAATGTCACGCTTCGCTATCATGTATCCCAGAGTCACCCACCGCGTCTGCGGGACCGAATAATCATTTGGTTCCCACACATTCAGCAAGCATCTCCTCGCTTCAGGCAGCAGTGCAACACGCGTAACCACACGCAAAACCTCATGCACACCACGCCAGAATCGCTCCACTTTCGGGCACTCCCACAGTATATGCATGAAAGTTGCCAAAGCACCACAGCCGCGCTTACACAATCCGTCACCAGCAAAGCCCATACGTAGAAGCCTCGGCCCCGTGACGTAAACCCGGTGAAGGATCTTAAGCTGGACGAAGCGAAGGCGAGCCGGGATGGCCACCTCCTTCGGAGAGGCCACCGCGGAGATCCAATCCTCGTCGTCCAGCTCCAGCCCATCGGCAACCCAGGCCTCGCGGAGGCCAGTCAGCAGGCACAAATCTGTCATTGATCAGTTTTTTATATATAAGGGAGATCGTGCTGTCTGGCACATGGCCATCCAGCACCCTGTCCTCTAGGGGGGAAGACTCCGGAATGGACGCAACATCCGGGAAGACGGAGGCCAGCGCGTGGCAGACTTGTAAGTATCGAAAGTACTCACTGCCTTGCAGCTGAAACTCCATCTGCAGCATCTCAAAAGTCTTGAAACCCCCCCTCGTCCAGAGATCTCCCACCGTGCTGATTCCGATCGTGTCCCACTTCTCGAAGCCCTTCGATGTCCACAGGGAGCCCAACCTCTCAGACGCATATAGCGGTGACGCCCGGGTCAAACGGTCCTTCCACCCCATAGCTGCATTAGCCGCGTGCCATACACGCACCATGACACGCGTCGGTCCCGTCAGACGGGAGTCGGGCGTGCCAGAGTAGAGAGCTCGATTATAATCGCCACCGGGCAGGAGCATCCTATCCATTTCAAATGCCGGGTTCAAGGCGGGCCCGTAAAGGCCATGATTGATTGCAGCTAGCTGGGAGGCCCAGTAATACCGTTTAATGTCCGGGAGGGCGACCCCCCCATCGTACCACGGGAGCGTCAATTTGGCCAGAGCAATACGCGGCCTCCCGTCCCAGAACAGGCGCCGCTGCAGGCCCTCCACCTCGCGGAAGTAGCGCGCTGGTACCAAGTCCATAGCGTTCTGGAGGGCGTACAGAAAGCGCGGCAAGGACATCATCTTAAACAAGGCCGCTCGGCCAAGTGGCGAGAGCGGAAGACGCCGCCAACGCGCGACATCCTCTCGCAAGCGCTGGAGGGGGGGGCAACAAGTTCCGCTCATAGCGGGCCTCCGGGTCTAGAGTGATATATATACCCAGGTACCGGAACCCCTGGGAGGCAATCTGGATCGGGCAGTCACGCGGTAGGGCCGGAGCCTCCCCGGAAAGCACATATACGCAGGATTTCGCCCAGTTGATGACAAGGCCTGAGTTACGCCCGAAGGAGCGCAAAACATCAACCAGGACAATCAGCGATTTGCGCGGGGAGGCGAGATACAAAAGGATATCATCGGCATAGAGGGACACGCGGTCCTCATACTCAGGGGTCCAGCGGAGACCACGGATAGAAGGGTGCCACCGTAGCCACTCCGCCAAGGGCTCCAAGGCCAGTGCAAACAGGAGCGGCGACAAGGGGCAACCCTGGCGCGTGCCCCGCCCCAGCTCGAATGGGGCCGAGACTCGCCCATTCACCACCACCTGCGCCAATGGGCCCGAATACAACAATTTGACCCAGCTAATGAACCCCGGGCCAAATCCGAATTTCGCCAGCATCGCCCAGATGTATGGCCATTCAAGCGTGTCAAACGCCATGGTGGCGTCTAAGGATGCCAAGATGGCCGGCTCCCGCACAAACGGGACACGTGCGAGCACCCCGTGCAAGCGTCGCAGATTAAGAGCCGTGTTGCGATGTGGTATAAATCCAGATTGGTCTTGGTGGACCAGGTCGCCCACCACACCGACCAACCGGTTGGCCAACACCTTGGCGAGGATTTTGGGTTCCGCGTTCAAGAGCGAAATTGGCCTGTAGGATGTGACCCGCTCACGGGGTCTCCCCTCCTTGTGTATCACCACAATCGTGGCCAGACGCTGGTCCGGCGGGAGGGAACCCTGCGAGTGGGCCGCCAGGAACATCGCGCGCAGGTGGGGCGCTAGTACATCCGGGCGCAGCTTGTAAAGCTCGATGGGGAGACCATTAGGGCCCATGGCCTTGCCGGACGCGACCGAGCGAATAGCCAGGGCAATTTCGTCCGAGGTGGGAGGAGCGTCCAGCGAATCCCTGTCCTCCACCGAAAGGGAGGGCAGCGCTATGTCCCGAAGCAGGGAATGGGAATCTTCCTCCGAGCAGGGGGAAACCGGGGAGTACACCTCGCGGAAGTAATCCGCGAAGCAGGAGACGATGGCTTCCGGCTCGGTGACACGCGTACCATCTATCCTCTCAATCAAAGGAACCACACGACTCGCTCTCTCCCTCTTATCCAACCACGCAATCAATTTACCCGCCTTATCGCCCACATCATACAATCGTCCCTGTTGCTCTCTACTGAGGCCCCTGGCCGCCTCCGTGACGAGGGCCCTATAGGCCGCCTGCTTGAGGTGCAAAACATGCAACTTGGCATCCGTTACCCCGCTCCCCAGGTCACCCTCCAGTTCCACAATCTCGGCCTCCACCCGGGTCACCTCCTCCCGCTCACGCCTCCGGGCATGGGAGATAAGGGAGAGGGCCTCCCCTCTGAGGACTACCTTAAAGGCCTCCCACAGGGAGATGGCCGAAGGGACAGACCCCACATTCTCGTCAAAATATCGCTGTAAGGATTTGATCAAGTCGGCACGAATAGTGGGGTCTCGTAAGTACCATGCATTGATTGGGGCCACCCTGCCCTCCCCCCTCGGGAAGACATCAAAATGTAACAGTAACGGGGAGTGATCCGAAATACCCCGCGCCAGATGGCACACCTCTCCTACCCTCCCAGCGTGGGCTGCCGGGACCAGGATGTAGTCAAGTCGCGAGAGGCTACCATGGGCGCCCGAGTGGAAAGTGTATTGCAGCCGCGTAGGGTGCTTTAGTCGCCAGCAATCCACCAGGCCCAGTGTGTCTAAAAGGCCGGACAGCCACGCCTGTGCCCGGGGGAGGTCCCTAGGGGGGTGACGATCCATAGACCCAGAAACTACCGCATTGAAGTCCCCCCCAACCACCAGCAGGCCACCCGGGAGGTCCAGGAGGAGGCGCCCCAGGTCCGCAAATGTAGTAGCTTGTAACCCAGGCGGGACGTACACTGACATGAAAACAATCACTCTACCCTCCATTCTACCCACCAGGACAGTGTAACGTCCCCTCTCGTCATGGCGCACCTCATCAATCTCCAGCGGGAGCGAGTTCTTGATCATGATACCCACCCCCCGCGACCCGGAAGTGAAGCCCGAGTGGGCCACCAAACGATAGCCCCGCCGATTCATGGCATGGAAGGAGTTACCTATAAGGTGTGTCTCCTGCAAGAAGACAACATCTGGCGATATACGTTTCAGGAACTGCAGGACCACACCACGCTTAATCCGATCCCCCAGGCCGTTAACATTCCAGGACAACACAGCCAAGTCCCTACCCCCCATCATACGTAGAAGCAATCAGTCGTCCCCCACAGAGCATTTCGAGAACAGCAATACAGTAAAGGGTTTGCCTTGCGGTGCGAACAAACAACACACCCCCCCCGCCCCCCCATCCCAACAGAACTCCCCCCTCCCTGCACCCCTGCATGAGCCCAGTCAGCCCCCCCAAAGTGCAGTGTGCCTGTCGCCCCATAGAGAAAGACTAACTAGTACCCCAGAGGAGGAGGGAAGCCCCCAACAGACCCCGTACGACCTCCATAGGAGGGGAACATACACGATCGAGAAATGGTAAAGAAGTATTGTCCCGAGCAGGGCCTATTATTCACCCCTTAATTCTGATCCGGCAGGCCCTCTCCACCGCCCGCACCCCCCCCACCCCCCCGGCCCCGATCATCAGGCAGAGTGTCCAACCAGTCCCCAGCCGCCTCGGGGCGATCAAAGAAGTGCGTGCGACCTTCCACCTCCACCCTTAGCTTAGCTGGAAAGAGCATTGAGTACTTTAGGTTCAGGTCCCGCAGGCGACGTTTAACACCGAGAAAACTGAGTCTCTGCTTTTGGACCGCCGGAGTAAAGTCTGGGTAGAAACGCACATCCATGTTGTTAAGCTTGACCGGTCCCTGTTGCCTGGAGGTCTGCAGGATAGCGTCCCTGTCCCGAAAATTAAAAATCCGGGCAATGAGAGGCCGCGGCGGGGCACCGGCCTTCGGCCTGCCCCCAGGGACCCGGTGAGCACGCTCCACCGCAAAAAGCTTGCTCAGGCCCCGGGGCTGCAGATGGGTAAGGATTAGATCTTCCACAAAAAGGTCGGCGGCCTCCGCCTCTCGTCCCTCCGGCACCCCCACAATACGAACATTATTCCTCCTGGCCCGACCCTCGGAATCCTCCAGTCGCCGGTCCATCAGGGCGCTCGCCTGGCCAAGCCGGCGCACCTCCTTTTGGAGGGCCGCCACATCTGTCTCGAGGCCCGTTGTGGTGTGGGTCAGGGAATCGACCCGGTCATTCGTCTTAGACAGGTCGGCCCTCACCAGGCTCACATCCACAAGGACCGAGTCTATTTTTTGCGCTAGGGTGTCGAAGCGCTGGTCCACCGAGGCCTTCATCTCCGCGATGGCGCCCATGACGTCCCGGAGGGTCAGGTCCACCGGCTGGGCAGGCGTCTCCGTCAGGCCCGCCGGGGACGTGCGCGATGTCTCCGGAGATCCCTTCTGGAGAGTGTAGCGGTCCATACTGTTGGATTGGTGCGCCGGGCCACGGCGGGTCGTCTTCACCTTCGCCCGGTCGCCATCTTGTTTGGTGGACATGCTTGCTCTCCCACCGTCGTGCCAATCTCCTCAAAAGGGCCGATAGACCCGTTCACGGGGTCCGGGGGGGGGAGGGCGGCCACCGCACCGCAGGACAATCCACAGCAGGCGGGTCAGCCGGGCACCTGGACAAGACCACACCACCGCACCCCGCTTCGCGACCCTACCTCGCTGCAGGCGAGGAGGGCGCAAAAGTGAAAGGGAAAGCGCGGGGTACGCGAGTCGCCCAGCCGTGCCCGCCGCTGTTGTTCACTTTGTCCCCGGATCGCCCCACTACTCCAATCCGGGGGGCCGGCACGGGGAAGGCCGCAACCTTCGATCGGCGCTCCCGCCGGTGTTCGGGGTCCGATTCGAACACGGAAAACGGGTGGCGCCTCAGCTCGGGTTCACCGACACAGTCCCCTCAAAAAGGACAGGATATAGCCAGGATTAATTCAGGAGGTCGCGGAGGTCCTCGGGAGCCTCGCACCTACGCGGCCATCTTGGTTGCGCGCTAGGCTCCTCCTCTATGAAGCAATTGTTAATATAAAGAACGTTTAAAAAAGTATGCATTAACCTGCAAAAATCAATCAATCAATCAGCATTTGTAAAGCACAAAACTGCACCCCTGAGGGTATCTGGGCAATGTGTCTCTGTCGAAGCACAGGTCTTAAGTCTCTTTCTGAAGTCTGCCAGTGTGGGGGCTGTATGGGCCGGTCGTTCCAGGTCTTGGCAAAGATGTAGGAGAAGGAGCGGCCACTGCAGACATGTGGTGTGCAGATGCATGTGTGCTAGGGCGAGTGAAGAGGAGCTCAGGTGTTTAAAGGGTACGTGGAAGTTCAGTCCATGGTTGATGTAGGCAGGTGCTAGGTCATGGAGCGCTTTGTAGGTGTGTGTGAAGATCTTGAACTGGTATCTCTTGTGTATGAGGGGCCAGTGGAGGTCTCTCAGGAGGGGGGCGATGTGGGTTCATTTGGGGCGGTTCAGAATGAGTCTGGCTGTGGAGTTCCGCATAGTCTGGAGTCTTCTGAGGAGGTGAGTGCAGATGGCGGCATGGAGGGCATTGTCGTAACAGAGGTGCCTGGTGTTGGTTGGGATCAATCTGAAGATTCTGTGGAGCATGCAAAGTGTGTGGAAGCAGGAGGAGGCGACTGCTTTGACTTGCTGTTTCATGGTCAGTTGGCTGTCGGAGATGATGTGGAGATCACATGCATGGTCAGTTAGTGTGGCTGTAAGTACGAGTTCTGCAGGCTACCAGTTGTGGTAACTTGCAGTGGTGTTCTTCCTGAAGATTAGCATTTCAGTTTTGTCGGAGTTGAAGTTGAGGCAGTTGTCACTCATCCATTTAGCTACGTTGGTCATGGCGTTACAGAAGTTTGCTTTGGCGATGGAGGGGTCCTTGGTGAGCAAAAGGATCAGTTGAGTGTTATCTGTGTAGGAGATTATGTGGAGTTCATGGGATTTGACGGCGTCTGCGAAGGTGGTCCTGTATATGTTGAACAGGGTGGAGCCGAGGGATGTTCCTTTGTTGTACACTGCATATTATGTTTTTGGGAGCAGAGATAACGGGAGTCCGTCAAATGATCTATGTTTGTCCTGTAAAGAAGGAGGTGATCCACTTGAGGGCAGCTTGCTGTATGCCTATGTTCTAGAGTCTGTTGCTAAGGGTGTTGTGGGAGACGGTGTTGAACGCCATGGAGAGGTCGAGGAGGATCAGGGCCACAGTTTCTCCACGGTCAAGGAGTGTCCTGATGTCGTCTGTAGCAGCAATCAGAACACTCTCAGTGAGGCGTAGGTGGCTTTGTTCCTGGAATTCAGTGAGCTGCTAGTTAATGGCTTTCTTGAGTAGTTTGGCCTCGTAGGGGAGCAGGGAGACTAGACAATAATTTTTGAGATCGCTGGGGTCGGCCGAGGCTTTCTTTGGGTACGGTCTCACATCTGCGTGTTTCCACCTGTCTAGGAAGGTTGATGTGGAGATGGAGGTATTGAGGAAGCTGGTGAGTTGCATGCTGTTTGGGCTCGTAGTGCGGTTGTAGAGGTGGTTGTGGCAGGGGTCGGTGGGTTCCCCTGAGTGTATGGAAGACGTGATGCCTCAGGTGTTCAGGGTGGTAATCAGAGATCAGGTGGTAATGGTTTGGCTGATGTTCACTGATTGGTAGAGATTGTTGGGGTTGAGGGTGAAGGATGAAGGGTTGGAGGTTGAAATTGTAGATGTTGGTGATCTTGCTATGGAAGTAGTCTGAGAGGATGTTGCAGAGTTCTTGGAAAGGGTGAATGCGTGTCTGTCTGTTCTGTAGCTTGAAGCCACATAACTAGGCATAAAAGAGAAGTGATTTATGTGCTAATGAATGGCTAAGTGCCTTTATTCCATTAAAGCCAGACAAATCTAAGAAATGAAAAGTTCTGATGGCACCCTTGTCTTCTTTATAGCCCTTTTTTTGGTTCTATGTGAATGAAGGTCAGCTAGCCATAATTTCAAATAAAGATAAAAACATCACTGCGATGAAGGAAAGGGAGTCTTCAATGTAGAATGGCTTTCATTTCTGCCGTACTCATTAAAAGCTGCTGTGAAGGAGTGGAAAGAGACAATAGTAAGAGAAACGGGAAAGAGGGGGGGGCTGGAATGGGGGAATCAGTGGGAGGTAGAGGGTGAACTGATGAGCGACACAGAGGTAAAAGCAGGATATGGACATGGAAAGAAGAAAATAGAAGGAAATGTGGACATACTCAGCAACACACAGGGGAAAGCAAGAGGGAGTTTTAAGGGCTTTTATTTTTGACATATTAGGATGCCTGACCCCAAGCTTGGGGCAGATAAAGAGGGAAGGTTAGGTTGTCTTTTCCTTTTGTCATATCATAGTGCTTGACCCCAAGATGGTGCCAAAGTCTCCCAATACTTGGACCATCATTTTGGGTCCCGTAGTTCTGTTATGCCAAAATGAAAAGCAAATATAGCAACTATGACAGGATGAGTGAAATTAGTATGCTGAAAAAAGCCATAAAAAGTCTGACACTCTGCAATATAATACTGTTGATTGCTTTCAATATAGATTGCAGGTATAGCATAAATAATTCAATGTAAGTGTGATGTAGTGGGTGTAATTAGATATATAGAAGATAGTCCTGCATGCAATGAAAGAACTCGACTGAAGGTGGTAGGATACACCCAAATAGCCAAAAGCATTAGGGCGAGAAAGCAATACTCGGTGGGCTGAGCCAAGAAATGATTGACAAAGTCTCACACCGATGGCTTTAAGAGCTTGGACAACAAATCCAATGGATGAAGGAGGTGGTCCCAAACCCACCGTTAGTTTTTTAAAACCAACATGTTTCTTTACCAAATTTGCTGTAAAAGCTCAGACCTACAAATGAGAGTGTTAACCATGAAGTAGGATAGAAATATACATGCCACATGACCATTACACATCATTGCTAAATTTTACTTAGAGGATCTTTCCCTGAACAAAGGAACAGACCATCAGACTAACTTGTACATATTTTGCTCCTAAAATGAATTAAGGTAGTTTATTGACTGGAAAAATTTGGAAACAGTATAATAATAATTTGTATTGTTGTTGTTAATATATGTACCTTTTCTAAACAAATCTTTTTTTTTGTTTTGTTTAATTATTGCAAAAAGCGTGGTATCCCAACATATGAGTTGTGCACTTTACAGTATTAAAACCCATCTTACTTGTCTATAGAGGATGATGATCACATCAAGCAATTCCATCTCCTCAACCAATGCCAATCTGTGTTCAGGCCAGGTTACAGCACTGAAACTGCCCTGGTACACAGTGAGGGCAAAGCTCTGCGATCACTTGATCAGAATGAATGTTGCTTACTAATCCTACTTGACCTGCCAGCTGTATTTGACATGGTCAAACACGAGACTCTTATGAACCTCTTGTAAAGCAGGATGGGTCTCTCCGGTACTGTGTTAAAATGGTTTTCCCCATTCCTACACAACATATCTCGATGTGTTTTGATCAATCTCACTCTATCTGATCAGTCACTAGTCACACCTGGTTTCCTACAAGGCAACATTCTCTCCCCCACTCTGTTTAATGTGTACATGGAGCTCCTGACCAAAATCCTCAAGTTCTCTAACATCTCCTACCACATGCATGCTGATCACACTCAACTCTGCATGAAAATTGACTCACCGGAAGACATCAGCATCCTTAATAACACTGACAAAAGCACAGCATTGGCTGACTCAAAACTACCTCAAACTTAAAACACACAAAACGGAATTCTTACTAATCTTTCCACCCAATATCACTCCAAAGATCAAAGAATGACTCCCACATTGTACATTCTTGAAATGTACCCCACACATCATTGACTCAGCAAAATCCCTAGAAATAATCTTAGACAATAACCTCTCAATGCAGAACCAAATCAGCGCCTCCACCAAAGGGGCTGATCATCAAATCCATGCATTAAGGAAACTTAAACTTTTCTTCCCACTGCAGATCTCAAAACAGTGGTTCAAGCACTTGTGATCTCTAAACTACACTATAGTAGTGCTACCCTCGTGGGCATACTGACAATAAAACTAGCACCTTGGAAGGCTTTCATGAACGCGATAGCTGTGCTCATCACAAACTAAAATGAAGAAATCATATTAACCCTAACCTCCAGTTACTACCTTATGAGGCTAGGATCCATCTCAAAATTGGTTGCATGACCCATAAAGCTAATTCACCACCACACTCCTTTCTACCTGGCCCAGAAACTGACCCTATCTGGGCATCTCGGAGAACAAGCTCCCTTCTACTGAGTCCCCACAAATTCAACAAAAAGAGAACCTACACGCGAGCCTTCGCCAGAAATGCCCCAAAATCTAGTACTTTCCTCTTCCTAAGACCAGGTCCAATCCTTTAAAATCCCGCTTCAAAAACAGAAGTAAAATCTTTACTATCAAACAGATTCCTTCCCCATTGATGCTGTACTTCTCATCCTTATCGCAGAGAGTCTACTTGCTTCTGTTTATTTTTAGGTGTGACTTTCTATTTTCCATGAGGGTACGCTCCTCATTTTATATATTGTGTGCTTTTATGGGGTTTTTTCCACCATTTTTCCTACTGAGCCGACTAGAGGTGCCATTTTTGGTGAGGCATCGCACTAGTCGCTTGTCAGTAGGCGGGGAAGTAACTTATGCCACTGGTGCATTTACGAAGCACCACTCCAGCAGTGAGATTAAAGCATTCCGCCCATGCTATACCTGCCCTTGCCTGCTTAATATAGAGGATTTCCTGAGTTGGTATCATGATCTGCTTGCCACTATGCTTCCCTGGATCATTTATTCAATGGTCCCACTTGTGAACCTCAGGTTGACTCAGTAAACACCGCAGATCCAGGGGCACCAAGGAAAACAGTTGTCAGTCCTTCTTATCTATGTACGGTCCTTGCACAAATATACCTGCCACATCTTTGATCTTCTTAGTAGTGAAGAATGAGATGTGTTTTTTATGACGGAAACTTGGTTGAATTAGTCTTCCGCTCTGGACATTGCGCTGGCTGTCCCTGAGGAGTAATCTTTTGTCCACTGTGATAGATGCCTTAAATGGGGAGGTGGGGTGGCGATAGCTTTTAAATAGTCACTTTCATGCGCCACATTTGAGCTTAGCAACCTTAGCCTTGGCTTCCAACTTTTGCTATCTGCTCAAATTTCATTCTCAGGGGCACAAATTTATCATCCCTGGGCCCAGCTGGGGCCTAGAAAGAACCCTGGCACCTAATCTTTTGAACTATGCCAACTTCACTGTCCTTGGGGACTTCAACTTGCAAGGGGACGACCCTTAGGACGAGTTGTCATTTTCACTTACAGAGCATATTCTCACTCTGAATCTGCCTCAACTGGTTCTGGCACCCATGCACTTGGCAGGACACACCATTATTTTTTTTTTTTCCAACTGTCTGTTATCAATGTGCCCTCTGAAGCACGCCCTGTGGTCCGACCATATTTAGATTTTTTTTTATTGGACCTCAGCTAAACCCTATTTGCAAGGCAGGATGGTGGACAGCTATGCTTTCAGGGTGTGGAAGAAGGTGAAAACGCCGGACTGGGTGGACTTCCTTGCCACTACTCACCCCCGTTTGAGTAATGATATCAATCTAAATGTAGAGGCTGTTAACAGCTGGTTTCTGGGGCCAGCGGACGCGATAGCTCCCTCACAAGAGCAGAAGAGAAACAGCTGATTTTCTGCTCCGTGGTTCTCTTCGCACCTGGTCAAGGAACGTAAAGCTTGCAAAAAGCTTGAACATATATGGCACCTGGACTAGTCCTTGAATAGTAAATCTATCTGTAAATCAGCTCTTAGTGTCTGCCACACCTCTCTTAAACAGGTGCAAAGCTTGTTCTTCACAGAGCAAATCAACTCTGTTGGGCATAATACCAGTTCTATCTTCCAGATCGTGAAGTCCCTTCTCTCTCTGCAGTCCTGCCAAATAACTTTTGATCTCTCTCAAGACCTCTGCAATGGGCTGGCAATGTACTTTGAAACTAGAATTTCTGATATTCAGAGAACATTGTCCTCCCTGCCAGTTCTACTGGTCACCTAAACCCTAATAGGCTCACCAACAGGCTTACTCATTTTAAGCCCATATCTTTAAAACAGTCCGGGGAAGTCATCTTGAAATGCAAATCAGAGTCGCCTCTGGATGCATGCCAACCCTAGGCTGCTTGCTGAGGCAATGGACACCATCAATCCAGTGATCAACTCCATATTCAATCTCTCCCTTTCTTTGGAGGTCCTGCTGGCCTCTTGGAATCTTGCCAAGGTGATCCCTCTACTTAAGAAGCCTGCATTGGATCCTAGAATATTTTGAAATTATAGGCATATTTCTGTTCTGCCAGCCTTTGCAAAAAATGCTGGAAAAGCTGGTCAATGCTTAGCTCTTGTAGTACCTTAAGAACGGCAAGCTGCTACATCCTAGCCAACCTGGCTTTCATCCCATCATAGTACAGAATTGGCAGGACATGTAACACTCAAAAGTTCATGTCCTACCTTCTAAACACATAGTTCCCTGCCCATAGGGCTGCCTAGGGCATAACTTAGTGTTGATGTATATGTAATAAAAGGGAAAGTTTGGGCCTGAAAAGTAGGTTTATTAGCCAGGTCAAAATGGCAGTTTAAAACTGGTCACACAGGCTCCTCAGGGGCAGGCCTGAGCCATGTTTGAAGAGCTACTTAGGTGGCTGGCACAATCAGTGCTGCAGGCCCACTAGTAACATTTAATTTACATGCCCTGGGCACATATAGTGCACTTTACAAGGGACTTAATAGTAAATTAACTATGCCAATTGAGGATTAGCCAATGTTCCAATGTTTAGAATATAGACCATATGTACTTTAGAACTGGTTAGCAGTAGTAAAGTGCCCAGAATCCTAAAACAAACAGAACCAATGATGGACAGAATGTTGAATGATGCAAGCATTCACCCCAATCACAAGGATCTGGGTTTAATTCAGCGTCTTTTTGTTAATCACGCCACCCCAGTTTGGACCCAGCCATATGCAAATCAGTCTTGACCCTGCTCCTCATGGGAACAGTCCAGCCCAAACTGCAAAGCAAGGCCCTCCCTGGACCAGAAACAATCATCCTGGGACCAGGTTTGGGGCATCGCCCATCATCAGCCAGGCTAGCTGATCCAGTGGAGCAGTAAGCATGGGGCCCACATCTGGGCATATCCTTCCCACTTAGGGCGACAAAGGCAAAAAGAACAAATAGTGGATGGAATGCTGAACAATGCAAACATTCACTTCCAGTCACAAGGGTCTGAGATTAATCTATTTTTTTTTCCTCGCCACTCCACCCCAGTTTGGACCAAATCATATGCAAATCAGTCTTGACCCCGCTCCTCAGGGGAACAGTGCAGCCTAAACTGCCAAGTCAGGTCCTCAGTGGACCGAAAACAAGCATCCTAGGACCGGATTCGGGGCATCATCCCTCATCAGCCAGGCTAACTTGAATTCAGTTGCCTGTCAGGCTTGCTCCGACAGTGTATGCAGAAGGGGCAGAGAGGATTCTCATTCTAGTGCATGCATGCATGTCTTCCGTCCCTTCCCTCTGACTCACCTGTTTGCTTCCCAATCACCTCTGCGGTCGATGCTGAGGATACGCGTCAGACTGCAATTCGGTGGTTTTCCCTTCCCCTGTAGATTCAATTTCATTGTGTCTGGCCTCGCTGTGCTTAGGTGACAAAATCATGCAAAAAGATACCGAAACTATTTAAAGAATCCATGTATACTTCAATGTTGGTAAAGCGCGCTGCGTAATATATAGAAGGTACTATACTTATTTAATGTGTTCTCCAAGGCGGTTGGAGATTCCTGTTCCTGTTGTGCACTACTGCAAGCTATGAGAGATAACAAAAGATATAATTAGTCATTTCCTGAAGTCAAGGGACTAATTATTAATTACGTAGATTTTTTGTGCTTTTGCCTTTTTCCTTTGTTGTGAATCTATCCAGTTGGGTAATATGTTTTTTTGCTTTTTCTTCTTTGGACTTATTATTCTGAATGAGGACTTTTCTGATGTTATGTTATCTCACCTGAGAGGTTAGTACGTACTGTATCTTCTCTTAATTTCAGTGGTGGCCGGCATGGTTAGGGGTGGTGAGCAGGGCGGTGGTGAGGGGGAGACTGAGGGAAGCAAGTGTAAAAAAAAAAGAAAAATTTACCTTCTCGCCGCTTCCTTGCTGTGTCTCTCCTGTGTAGTCCCTTGCCCCAGCCTGGAACAGGAAGCATTTCCAGGCTCCCCATAGCCAATCACAATGCTACCATGCAGCATTGTGATTGGTCTGAGTGCCATGGTTTGGCGCTCAGTCAGGCAGTGGGTGCCTGGGCATGTTCTCCACCCAGGCTGTTATACAGCCTGGGTGGAGAACATGCAAAGTGCGCATGAATCTTTGGCCAGCCCGAGATGGCCAGTAAAACATTCATGCTCACTTACAAATGTGCTCACCACTCCCCCTGCTCCTGTCGTGAGAGCAGCCCCGCCCCTACCTGCAAACCTGACACAGCAGGACCAAATAAAATGATAATAACGTCCAGTTATCCTCATTTTATTTGTCCTTTATTTCACTGCTAAAAAGCAGTGGGTGATGCACCTTCACCTGATCACTACTGCTATCGCCAATTGGTTTACCTCCAGGTGGAGGAAAGCACATTGTCAAAAAGACCGAATGATGATGATTTCACGTTCTAGGAGAAGTGGAGAATCAAGATATACTGCTTTACCACTCCTGTACGTGAATGAGGGTTTTTAAGTTGGTCACAACACCCAACCCTGGTAATACAGGTACAAGTGATCCATTCTCCCTCTGATTACTTACCTTTGATAGGAAACCAAATGGATCTCTGCTTCTTCCTCCCTCTTTTGATTATATACAATTTTAACCTCTTCACAGCTTTCTTTCCTTCAAAATACAACATCAAGCTTTAAAGTTCCACCCATTTGAACACATCATTCATCCATCTGGATAATTTGCCTCTTCATCAGCAATGTTGCAAGCACAATGTATTTACTGTTGGTTTTCTTTTCTTTGGGGTGAGGCAAAAATCAAAACAAACAGATTTGAAGCTTGATCTGAAGTTTGGTTTGAAGAGACCAACTCTCCCTGTACTTTCAATTAAAGTTTTTGTAACTTCCCCCCAATAATATGCTATAACTGGAGAGGCACCTGTGCTCTACATCTGAGACATGTAAAATCCACAGTGGGGTAAATTATGCAAGTTTTCCTTGGAAAGTTATATGCATTGAATTAAACTGTGATAACTTAAAGTGAACATTCCTAGAAGCTTGAGGCATGTAACGCAATACTCAATACTAACTACCGACTCACACAACTTAATTTGTTACAATATCAGTTTATAATTGTTCTCTGAGTCCTGCCAGGTTGCTTTTGGATTTGTCCAGCAGTGCCCAATACAACATTGTGAGCATCCTTCACAATTCTTCCTGTGTAAACAGTTAATCAATAAATCAATCAGGGGGTTTATAAAGCACGCTACTCACCCATGAGGGTCTCAAGGCGCTGGGGGGGGGGGGTGAAGCTCCGGATCGTTCCAGGTCTTGGCTGCGATGTGGGAGAAGGCCCTCCCGCCTGTTCTGTTGCGGGGGACCTCTGCCAGGGCGAGGTCGGCAGAGTGGAGGTTCCTCTTGGGTACGTGGAGGGATACTCTCTCGTTGAGGGATTTGGGTCCGATGTTGTGGAGGGATTTGTAGGCATGGGTGAGGAGTTTGAAAGTGACCCTCTTTTCAACGGGGAGCAAGTGGAGGTCTCGTAAGTGTTGGGTCATATGTGTGTGATGCAGTGTTCCAAGGACGAGTCTGGCTGCAGCGTTCTGGATGGTTTGGAGTCTGCGCAGAAGATTTCTGTTGATTACGGCATATAGGGCATTGCCATAATCCAGTCAGCTGCTTATGAGTGTGTGGGTGATGTCTTTCTGCAGTCGGGGGGATCCATTTGAAGGTCTTAAGGAGGATGCGCAGACAGTTGAAACTAGTGGAGGTGACGGCGTTGACCTGGCGGTTCATGTAGAGGGAGAAGTCGAGGATGATGCAGAAGTTTCATGCGTGGTCTGTGGGGTTGGGTGGATTCCCAAGGGTGGGGGGCCACCAGGTGTTGTCCCAGGCGGAGGTGCAAGGTCCGAGGATGAGGACCTCGGTCTTCTCTGAGTTGTGCTTCAGGCAGCTGTCCTTCATCCAGGCTGCCACGATCTTCATTCCTTCCTGGAAGCCGAGTCTGGTGTCCTCTGGATTCTTTGTGAGTGAGAGGATGAGCTGGGTGTCGTCAGCATAGGATCCAATGCTGAGCCCATGCTGTCTAACGATGGCTGCGAGGGGGGCCATGTAGATGTTGAAGAGCGTGGGGCTGAGCGATGATCTTTGGGTACTCCGCAGATGATATCGGTGGGTTCGGAGAGGAAGGGGGGGGGAGTTAATGTAGAGCTCAGCAAGCCAGAAGTTCCATCTCTCTTTCTCCCCTTAATTTTTCCTGTGAATTCACTATCATTCCTTTGAGCACAAATGTATGCATGTGCACACTGATGAAGCGGAAATTGCATTTAATTGTAAGGGTGCATCATAATCATGTTTAGAGCGGTCCCACATATAATCACTTGTATTAACGTGAAGTGTTAGAATTTTTAAATGTATTAAAATGAATACGCGGTGTATATTAGGCCATTGACATAGTAGTGTGGAGAATCGATGCAGATAATTAATGTAATTAGCAGGAAACAATATCATGAAGAACTCTTGTTGTGCAACTGACAATTATTTATGTATTCCATGTGCTTATTAATTACATTATTCCACACATAGAAAAAAGCATCATTTGAAATTGCATTAATGTTATGTACATTTGCAAAAGCTTATATATGGTTTTTCTTATGTTGGCTGAACTCCGTACGCCTGAAATGCAAGTCCCTCTAAACTCTTGCTTTAGAATTAACAGTTTGAATTTCATGTGTACTGTGGAATTTATTCTTTCTCACATTTGTGTTGCAGGTGAAGAAGCGCTCACTTAGATAGAATAATGTCTTTGCTTTACTAGTCAGGCAAGGAGATAATAAGTTAAAATCCTGTGGTTTGAGTTGATAAAGGAAGGTCATTGTGCTTCACACAGGAGAAGGCCTGGGAACCAGGAACACATTTATAAAGGAATATACACAGTCGACATAGTGCAAAATTTTCTTCAGGACTGTATCCAGGGTGGATGGCGTGAGCCAAGGTGTATCATGGGAGTGCCACCTGAGAATAATTGTATGTTGGAATTAGGGATAGTGCGCCACTTCTATCTTGCCTTCAGAAAGAGAGCATCTTAGAACGAGCTCTGGCTTTCATAACTATATGCTACTTGACCGACTGATCATGGGGAAACTTCTTAGGAAGACTCCACATCCTGACACATTTTACCTTTCCTCCTGAAAATGCTTACTTAGGGATTTCACCTTAGTGTTAGTGTAGCGTTAGATTAAATGCTTTTACCCACCAATCCTCGATGCAGGGAAATTTGGAATCATGCTTCCTTATTTTCTGTATTCTACTTCTTGAACTAATTGTGCTGTTTACGCTGCCCCATCTAAACAGGATGCGCAGATTTGACATCATGCTGATTCCTCTGTACTTATATACTCTTGTGTTGAGGTGTCTCTATGTTCAGTTATTTTTGGCCCTGTAATAAATTAACCAACCTTAAGTAGTTGTCCATGAGTTAATATGTTTCCAAGAGAATAATTGTCAGATTGATTGTTTTTTTAACAACTTTTCTCCCTTTACACTTTCATGCTGCGAAAAAGAACCATCAGAATGTCACTCTAGAACAAGTCTAGAACTTATGGGCCTGGCCCCTTTGCACACCATCCTTCAGCACAAATGTTCTAAAGGGTCCACGTATTTCTGGTTCATAGAACTGCCCACCATTTCCATATCTGCCTTTGTTCAGGTCTACAGATGCTGGGAATCAAAGTATCTCTTCAGCACAGGTAAGCTAAAACCGGTATCATCAGAGCATGGGCAGTCCTTGAGCCTGTTCGTTTATGTCATCTTTTTCATCAGTGCCTAGTCACCTCACAGACTGAGCCAGTTTCCCTAATTGACATTTGAGCCCAAAACAATTTATTGAATACGCTTTCCTGAGACCTTCCACCAAACCATTGTGCAACCAATTTGCATTGTGCAGCCAGTTTATACAATTCAAAAGTGCAGATTCTTCTGACAAACCTCATCAACAGGAAGTCTAAGTTCTTTAATGGCACCCTGTGACTTTCAGAACTCCATATTCTATTGAGGATGATAGCATTCAAATCTTTGAACCATATTTCAATTTTTTGCTTCTGGTTATTCCAATTTTTTTTGTACTAAAGGTTTCTCCTGTGTCTTTTGGTGCATTATCTGAGGCCATAATTCTGCTGGAAGATCCTTCATCAGGATTATGAGTTGGAACTGTTCAGTGTTTGGAAAGAATGGTAGGGATGGGTATTTTGAGTTTTAACCTCTTCTGTGCCCATGACGAGATAGTCTCGTCATGGAGCACGGTTGCGCTGTGCCCATGACGAGACTATCTCGGCATGAACCCCACCCACTAATGCAACGCCCGGCACAGGAGGGGGAAAGGGTGTGGCACTGAAGGGGTTAATAAAACTTCTGCACACTTTTTTTTTTCATAGGCAATACATTAATACTGCACCAGTGTACAAGTGTTAAGTTTCATCTGTGGTGGTTCCATCTTTTTTACAAGCACACATTGAGGCTGAATGGTAGGTCTTAGCATTAAATTCAGTGCATAATTAATGGACCATGAAGTAGGGCTGTATGGCAGTGGAGCTCGATTCCTGCATGAAAAATAAGTTTATGCATGGGACTCTATTTACAGGATCTACAGTGCATTGCTTACACAATGCTCACTGTGTGGTGTGGAAGAAATAACCCACAAATAATGTTTTAAGAGCTTTAGTTTTTGCTCCTGCATGTGGATACAATTGTTGGCTGTTTAATCTGTAACCACAACCATGTACTCCGATCTGCCCACCACTACTGGGGCACTGAGAGATCCCTTCTGGGATGATTTGTGTGCCTAATAAATAGTGTACTTGGGAAACCAGGTAGGAGCCCCTACAGCCCAAGATTGACACTATTCTGTCTTGGGAGCTGCCCAAGACCCAGACAGAGGTGACAGACTTTTTAGGTATCACTGGTTACCACAGGAGATTTGTTAAGGGCTATGGCACCATTGTTGCCCCCTTAACAGAGCTGACTTCCAGGAAGCAGCCCAGGAAGGTGATCTGGACTGATGCCTGCCAGAAAGATTTTGAGGCCCTGAAGGAAGCCATGTGCACGGTGCCCATGCTCAAAGCACCCGACTTCTCCAAGGAATTTGCAGTGCAGACTGGCACTTCAGAGCATGGTGTGGGTGCGGTGCTCTCACAACTGAATGATGAGGACCTAGACCAGCCTGTAGTCTTCTTTAGCTAGCAGGAGACTACTCCCCAAGGAACAGAGGTGGAGTGCCATAGAAAGAGTAGTTTTGCTGTGGTCTGGGCGCTGAAGAACCTAAGACCCTACCTTTTGGGACACACTTCCGTGTTCAGACCAAAGGCCCCTCAGATGGTTGATGCAAATGGGTGGTGAGAACGCAACACTGTTGAGGTGGTCCATCTCCCTACAGGGAATGGACTTTACAGAGCAACACCTCCCTCGAACAGAAAACGGCAACGCTGATGGTCTGTCCAGGTCCTTCCGCCTTAGTGAAGAGAACTCCCAGGTAGTTGGGTAGTTCTCCCTGCTTTCAGCTGGAGGGGACATGTGTTAGACCTGTCATCTTTTGGCGTGTTTCCCCTGTCTTTTTGCTTTCTGACCTCACGTTTTGACTCTGTTTTTGCTGGTTTAGTGTCTCTGCTCTCTTTCTCAAGGCTGTTTAGTGTTATAGTGCAAGTGCTCCCAATGTAAATTGTGCTATGGATTGGTGTTTCCATGATTGGTCTTTTTGATTTGCTGGCATGTCCCTAGTACAGTGCACTGAGAGTGCCAGGGACAGTAACTCAAATGCTACTAGCGTGCTTGCTGCACTGATTGTGCCACCCACAGAAGTAGCCCTTTAAAGGTAACTCAGACCTGCCACTGCAGAGTCTGGGCACAATTTGTAACTGCCATATCGACCTGGCAAGTGCATCCACTTATCAGGCCCTAATTGTTCCTTTTCCTACACATAAGTCACCCCTAAGGTAGGCCCAAGCTAGCCCTGTGGGCAGGGTGATGTGTATGTTAAAGGTAGGACATATAATGGTATGTGTAGCATGTCCTGATAGTGAATTACAATGTATTTTGTTTCTCTCTATGGGAAGGCTATCTTTCCCATAGGATAGAATGGGAGTTGTACTTATAACGTCTTATAAGCAAAACTTCCCATTGAGACAAGAAAAGGAAATAGAGTTTAGTATGCCTGGACTCAGACTGTAAAAATGCATCTTTTAGTAGAGATGATTTTTATGGTATGTGTTTGAAAATACCCCTTTTAGAAAGTAGGTATTTCCTTGCTTAGCCATTCTGTGTGCCTCTGCTGGGGTTGTGGATTGACTGTCTGGCTTTGGAGCGACAGGGGCTGAGGATGTGTATTCTCTTCAGACAGACACTGGGAGGGTCCAGGTGTGTCCTGCCTTTCCTGGATGAGCAAGGGCTCGGCTGAATATATACATGGGCATCATTTAGAGTAGTGCGAGGAGATTTCTGAATGGGCCTGGTCTGCTTTAAACAATGCTGTCTCGACCTCTTGCTGAGAAGCTGGGACAAAGAGGACCAAACTGGTATGGACTAAGCACATACACTCTCTGCCTGAGAGACCAAATTAATTTTGAGCATTAATATTGGGGCCCAGATCCCAGAACTTTAGAACTCGCTGGAATCAAGGAATCTGCCAGGGAAAAGGGCTGGACGGGCTGCCAGGAGGAGTACTGCCTCTTTGCTGTGTTGTTACTTTCTTGGGTTGGCCTGCAGTTGCTGCTTCTGCCTTGGGCAATGAATGGACTGGACTGAACTTTCTTTACTTGTGCTGAGTATCTCCAAGTGCTTGAAGTAGAGATTGCCTCCTGTTCTGTCTCAGAGGCTGCAAAGACTTCACCAACCTCTGGGTACCGCTTCTGGAACTGTTGTTTCAGTTGCCATAGAGAAGGGGAAAAGCAACTGACTCCATCACCGACTCCTTCGCAGGCTCCATCTCCTGAATGCAAAAGGAACAATTGATCGACAGAATGCAGAACAATGTCATACATTCATCCCAGTACAGAGATCTGGGCCTAAATCCATTGTTTTTTTGCTCACCATGCCATTCCAGTTTGGACCCAGCTATATGCAAATCCGTCTTGACCTTGTGCCCAAAGGGAACAGTCCAGCCTGAACTGCCAGGCCAGGGCCTCCCTGGACTGGAAACAAGCATCCTAGGACCAGTTTCGGGCTTTCATCAGCCAGGATAGCTTGACTCCAGTGGCATGGAGAGCACAGGACCCACGTCTGGGCATACCCGTCCCACTCGGGGTGACAAATGCAAAAATAACTGGGGTGGCATGGTGAGCAAAAGAATGATGAATTTAACCCAGATCTCTTGACTGGGTGTGAATGTTTTGATTTGCTCTGCATTCTGTCCATTAATTTTGTATCTTTTGCCATCTCCTGAATGCACCGCAGAAGGCACTGCCACATCTCGCGCTGCAACCCTGGTCTCACCGACAACAATGACCGACACCCCCGAGCCGCTGCTTGCACCGTGATCTGCGGGCACCGCACTCCACTGTCTCACTTCACTTTGTTACCCTGCTCTCACCGATGCAGTCACTGCTTGCTGACTTTGAGTCCCGTGACCGCATCATGGCTGGGGGCACCACTCATAAGTTTCATGAGGCACCGCCTCGTCCCAAACCGCAGTCTGGGCCGACCGATGCCAGCTCCCACTAACCAGCTCTATTGCTTACACCATGACCTGCCAGCTCCGCAACGAGCACCACATCGAAGAGCTGGTTTCACAAACGCCGCTGGATGACCGTCAACGAGTCGCTGTCTGCACCGTGCCGTGAGGGCACCTCACGCTGAACCACTTCACTTCACATCGCAACCACGACTGTTGCCACGACTGGCTTGCACCAATGTGTCAACGCACAAAAAAGGTACTGTTTATGAGTCTGCCGACCACCTCGACTGACTCGGTCAGACAGAACTGTTGGATTTTGTTGTTTTCAGTATCGTGGTAGCCCCTGAAGGAGCTACCGACTGGGAAGAACTGTGTTTTGAGATATTTCTGCAATTTTAAAGGATATCTTGCGAAGTATATATTTTTAAGTACTGTATGTTAGATTCTTATCGTTTTGGTCTTGTTTTAGATATATACAAATATTGGATATTTTTCTAAACTGGTGTGGTGTCTTATTGTAGTGTTTTAACTGTATTACTGTTGGTTATGTGCGAGTGCTTTAGACACTGCATCTGAGATAAGCCTGACTGCTCGTGCCAAGCTACCAAGGGGGTGAGCAGGGTTTATTTTAGGAGTGTAACTCCCTTATACTGACTTGAAGAAAGGGTCCCTACTTGGACAAAGGTGCAAACCATTGCCAACCAGAGACCCCCATTTCTAACAACCAGACTAATGTATTCTTCTATTACTATATGTAGATGAAAAGTACCTTTGTTGGTTGGCAAGTTTTTGCACGTTGCGCAAAGTACAAAACTCTAGGTCCTATACGTTCTGAAAAATCCACATGTGATTAAATCAAGTTTTGCAGTTCTCATCTGTTTTACCTTACATCAGGCAGGATTCTCTTCATCCTACTTGACGAAAAATCATAATAATAAGAGACACTATCTATTTTGTGTTATATAGCTAAACCGCTTTAAAAAGATCTCATGCCACCTGCACTTATGCACAGTTTAATCAAAATGCATTCCCATGGTTTGCCATACCATCTCGACCTTATGCAGGGAAATAACTAAGGATATTAGGCAGATTACTGGTAGCCCATAATTTCTCTCACAGGGGGGAAATATATTTACCTCATGTCATTAAATTGACAAGGTGTTCTAACAAATTGGCATGGGGGATGAGACACCTACCCCCCCACCCACGATTTTAACCTGCTCGGCATGCAATGAATATGTGTGTCTGACTATTAAGATTCCTCAAATAACCTGTGTCCCCTGGTGTTATTTAATCCTATTGAGCCCCCAAGGCGAGCCTTCCTTAACAGCATCACCACGCAGTACCAAGAAAACCCACATTAAAGTTAGTACGAGTAAAGTAGAAAGCCTGCAAAACACCCCCCAAACAATCCTGGCACTGCAGCTTCATTCAGAACACTTACTAATGAGCATGGTGGCTCCAAACATCCTTTCTCCATTCGATTTCAAACGGATGAAAGGAGCCATGCTGGGAACTTGCAATTTAAATATCCCCAGTAACTGACATCCCCTGAGTGGTCTGGGGATGCGGTCAACCATACAAAACCATGGTCGCCATCTTGGATTGTCTCAGTCCATATATAATAACCTTTATTTCTTTCGTCACTTAGTATGTTTCATCTGGAGCCTTATCAATCCTCACAAATCAAACAACTCCAAATAAAGAGTGTTAATCAGCAAACCCCAGCATTTTAGTTCGGCATGTATTCTGCATGCTAGATTAACACACATTTTCACCCCATATACATCATATGGAGCAACCCGGTGATGAAGAATGCCATCTTAAAATGGCCATGTCCATATGTAATGTATTCTAGCTCTTTAGTGAACCTTTCGCAAATCATCAAGATCCTTAGCTTTTTTGAAATACAAAAAATGAAAATATAATTTATGGATCAATTACACCCCAACATTATAGTAGGCTATGTATTCCATGTACTATACTAGGCCCGAATTTTTAACTGTCATATATCGCTTAAAATGATCAAACAATGTAGACCGCTCTCTATATATTTAATGCTATCTCGGGTACAACTTTAAATTTGGTTTTGGTAAAATTAATCCGCAGCTAATGAACAATAAAAAAAACTATTTTATTTCGTCCAAAGCACGTAAACGATAAAGTTGCTATTCTGTGGCAGCCATCTTTAAATGTGTCCCAAAGAGTCTAAAACCCCAGTTATTACAATCAGAGCTGGAATCTTTTTACCTTGGAATAGGGGCTAAAAATTGTCACAATAGAATTGTCTGCAAAATCATCAATTGATCACAAGCCAATAGTTAAGACAAACATTCACTGCTTGGGGGTGTTAGACTTCAGTTGCACACTATGAAAGTACTTGAACATTTCAAGTCAGGTCAAGTTTATTTATTTGCATAGCTCATTAAAACCATTGCAATACAAAAATATTTCATTTTAAAACAATATATACGTATAAAACTCCATACTTCAAATACCTTATGTTGGACTTGGCCCTTTTGGCAGGTTCACCCCTAAAACTTTTTGCCTTTCCTGTGACCTGGTATTGGTGGTCCAGAGTAAAGTGCGTGCGCTCTCTGAGTACGTGTGGTGAGATTGGCCTGCCCTCCCATAGGAATGCATGGGGGATATTTGTGTCCATGGTAATTCCGGGTGTGAGAGGAGTGCAGGATCAAGTTTAGTATGTGCGGACCTGTGAGAATAAATGCTGCGCAATGGTGTGCGCACATCTATGGTGGCTGGTGGAGAAGTGCCACTTCTAGAAGTTGGCATTTCTGTGCGCTGTGTGTTTGCCTGCCTGATGTGGAGTGCATGTCTGGCTTTTTGATTGACAGGCGCTGGATGCTGTGGGGAATTTCAGGAGCCAGGGTGAGTCAGCCCAGTGGTGAATAGAGAGATCTGCATCTAGATAGGGGGGAGGAGTTGCACCTGGGACCTGAATAGGGCTGTGCCTTCCCTCCACTATGCTGGCTCCGCCCCCTGTGGTGCGTCTGAGCACCTCGCCCCCACCTGACAAAGAAGAGAGGAGCTGAGCAAAACAAAGTGCTCCAAAGCTCCCCCATACCAGTTCTAACTGGTATCCCTAGACCCTGTACTGTGACACAAAGGGGAAAAGTAGTATAAATGAAGGGGCTGTGACCCTATGAAAATGTTCTCTGTGTGCTTGTCCTGATGCTGGGGGCTGCTGCTGCTGGGCTCCAGGAGGAACCGACACAAGGGACTGCCTCCCTGCTGGAGGGCTCTGTGTGCTGGCCTGCCTGAGCCCAGCCTAGTGCCCCCTGAACCTTGCCCTGGAAACCCAGGACCTAGCGCCTGGAAGAGCGCTTTACTTGCCTGTATTTTGAAGAGCGCTTTACTTATCCTTGCATAGCGCTGGACTTTTGCCCCTTCAGAACGCTGTAGTTTAGCTCAGGAGGACTGCTGGTGACTTACAGCGCGAGGCTGTCTCGTGGGGGATTCCCATGTTTAGCGTGGGGAAAGCGGGAGCCCACCCCGCATTATTGCCGCGTATTGGTGCCGGTTTTGACTAGGAGGCGGGTGCCCACCCCGCATGTTTCTGCAATCGCAGGTGCCCACCCCGCTCTATATTTTTAATTTTCAGAGGGGGCCTACCCCTCATTGCCCGCTTTGCTTTATTTTTAACTGCGGGTGCCCACCCCGCGTTTCTGCCGCCTTTCTACTTATGCCGGTATAGTGGGAGCCGACCCCGTGTTCCTGTTTCATTGGCAGCGGGAGCCTACCCCGCTTTTGCCAGAAAAGAGAGATCATCCTGAGGATCACCGCCGCCCTGCCCGCAGCAACCTGAAAGAAGATCCCGCCCGGACGTGGGCAGGGCCAACTCCGGACGTGCTGTGGATCGCGGGGCTCCCATGCAGAGAGGAGAGCCCCCACAAGTACTGAAGCAGTCTGCCAGAAGAGGCGGAGGGGGCCCGAGGCACATTTCCGGTACCTGGCCCCACCACAGAGGAAGACGTGCTGCAGTCGGAGCCTCCCCAGCAGAGGAGAAGCTCCACAGTACCGCTGCGAGACCGGAGGAGAAGACCAGATGAGACTCTCCCCCCTCCAGCGAGGAGCCCGGTGAGTGAGCGCTTCTCCTTTGGGGGCCTTGTTTGTTGAGCGGACCCACGGGAGAGCGGGCCGATCCAACGTTGGGGGAGAAGAGGCAAATTGGTTACTGGAGCCCAGCAGCGGGGCTCCAGAGCACAGTTCCTCGCCACAGCTGCACCGCCATAGCAGGCAGCTGCAACGATGCCCGTAATGTATTCTTAGGGCCCCAGTGAGGGTCCAGGGGCACAGTGGTGCCCGAGTGTGCATTGCTAATTTCAGCTGCCCTGTGAGAGCGCAGGCAGCTGCAACGCTTTGGGGCATTCATCTTCTCTGTTAGAGTACCAGAGAGGGCCCAGGGGGCACGCTGGTGCCCATGCTCATTTTCACAGCTGCCCAGCAATTAGTGAGCAGCTGCCACGTTTAGGCCTGATCTTTTGCTTTTGCTGCGTGCGCAGCCAGCCCGGACATTCTGGACATTGGGCATTTGAGCCCCCAGTGAGAGGCCAGTTGGCCTGTGGGCCAGGTTAAGTGTGTTGTGCCCCCGTATGGGGCACACTGCTTTTATGCTAATCTGTTGCCTAAGGTGTTTACACGTGTGATGCTATGGTGCTTATGCATAATGTAGTTATGCCCCTGAGGTTCATGCAGGATATGTGTTATATCTAATGCTAAGGTCATACTTTTACCAGTAGTTACTGGTGGTGCTCTACAGTTACTATTTGTGCTACATCTACTATTTCTACTAAGTGATGATTCGGATAGTGGTCCATGTGGCCCCGTAATGTGTATATAATCCCCTGTAAATATTGCCCAGTGCCAGTTGGCACAGTGTATATTATGCGATTATGATCTAATGTGTTTATTATAATACAAAGGCTATTTTTATATATAACCTTGTGTGGAGTTCCTTTTGTGGTGTGCATGGGGTGTTGTTGCTGTGTGCGTGCGCAAACACTTTACACATTGCCTCTGGGATAAGCCTGACTGCTCGTGCCAAGCTACCAAGGGGGTGAGCAGGGGTTATCTTTGGCGTGTACCTCCCTTGCCCTGACTAGAAGGGTGGTCTCTGCCTGGCTTTGGCGCAAGCCTTAGCCAACCAGAGATCCCATTTCTAACACCTTATGTTTAAAATATTTCTAAAAACTGTACTATAATTATACAAATTTACAAATACGGGGTCAATTTCTTAGCCACATTATTTCCGACTTTGCACATGTTTGTTAGTCAAGGTACCTAGTTCAAGTCCGTACATTTCTTTATTGATTATATCAAAAATTAATATATGCAAATAAGGTGCTTACAGCTCCAATAGAGTTCATTAGTGCCTGACAGGGAGCTCCTCCTGATTCTGAATTTGTTCCACATGGGTGGTTTGTGTATGCGGTTTGGTTGTTTTAATAACTACGTTGCCAGCATTTACTTTTCGCATATCCTCAAGAACTTTATAAAGGAGCAGTTCAGTTGTGGGTCGCTAGGTGTAAAACATGCCAGAACTGTTTGCCTCCTGGTTCGGACCACTCACTGATTAAATTGACCTTTTAGTAATTGTTTCCGTTCTTGTAAAAGTTCTTTACAGGAGCATAATAGATGAAGCAGATCTTCCGGTGCTGAACCGCATAAGCGGTACATAAGGCCCGCTTTCTCCTTTAGCCAGGGTGGGAGATGCTGTAAGGAGGGTAACAGACTTAGTCTATACTTCATGAAGCTAATTTTTATATACTTGGCATAGCCCAGGTTAAAGTACTTTTGAGCGACTGGCTCGACGTGGGTATTCAGAGTCATCCATCCGTGAGCCCTTTCTGAAAGAGATGCCTTGTCCTCCAGCCATAAAAGATGTTGAACTGTTTTCCAAACCTGTTTCTTGAACATGCTGGTGGTTGTAGGCTTTTCCCAAAGTGGATTCAATCCCATTTTGAGTAAGTCATTTTTAAGATAACTCGTTGCAGGTGAAGCGGTATGTTGTTGTAGCTCCTTCGTAGCTGTTCATTTAGAGCTCCAGGTAGGGCTTTCCGCACTTTGTCCCAGGTAATGATGTATGCCCCTTGTCTTGCAATAGATTGTTTCTGCATGCCAAACTTGAGTCTTATTTGCGAGGGCGAAGTATATTTGGGCAGCCCAAATATGATCCTATTTGTAGTTGTTATTGTAGAGTCAAGTATTTTGGCATCTCTTCCTTTCTGCGCCTCACTGCCGTAGGTAATTGTTGGCAGTAGCTTTGCACGAACCACCTGTACCATAGGCAGAATCGATGGCCCATTTAGTTTAGATATTAATGCTTTTAAAGAAGTTGCCAAGGCAAGGCCTTTATGCCTGATGCTGTTTCTCTCTGCAAGGAATCGGCCACCTTCGCACCAAGATATTTATATTTCAATGTGTCCTCGATTCGGGTCTCCCCCCAGAACCAAGCTGCAGTTTTTTCCCTTTTTTACAGACCGTCATGGTTCTTGTTTTGTCCAGATTTATTGTTAGACCATTTGCTTTAGAATAGTCCAGTGTGGCGTTTAGAAGGTGTTGAAGGCCTACTTTCATTTGACTGATCAGGACTATGTCATCCGCATATAGGAGACATGGCAATAAGATTTCTCCCAATTTTGGGGCGCGTGAATTACAAGCATTTAGTGTCGGTACAAGCTCAGCTATAAACAAGTTAAAGAGTGTGGGTGTGAAAACACATCCTTGTTTAAGCCATTTATCCGTTGATATGCGTCTCGACAGGAATGATCCATCGCCCAGCTTTATCTCAACCCATGTATCAGTGTGCAAGTTCATCAGCAGGTTGAACAGGGACTGTGGCAGCCCCAAACAGTGCAGTTTGGACCATAATCTATTGTGATTGACGTGGACGAAGGTTGCCTTATAATCAATAAAACATAGATGCAGGGGCCTTTTTGCAGTTTCAGCCTTATCAAAAAGCATTGACATAGTTATTATGTTTGTAGTTGTCCCAACTGATTTTGCATGTACGGTCTGCTTCAATGGGATTGCGGATTTCTCTTTCGGCCCTGCCTGAAGCTCCTCTAGTAGCATTACCGCAAAACAAATTGTCTCGTTGTCCATTAGTGCCACTAGCCGATAGTTCTGTGGTGTTGACTTTTCCCCTGACTTGTGAATTGGTGAGATAATAGATCCTCTCCAAGAGTCCGGCAAAGTGTTTATCATCCTTATTTACCCGAACAACGGTTCTAGCGCTTCAGCCCAAAAAGTTTTCTCTTGCTTATAAAGTACCGGTGGTATTCCATTTGGGCTGGGTGCTCCTTCTCGCCTACCCTTGCCTATTTGCCTTTTGATTATACTAATTCAGCTCATTGACAAATCCTCAGTTGAGAAATCTCCTTCCAATTTCCCAAGTATGGTCTGGTTGCTTGTTGCTCAGGCCATGATGATATTATGGCCTTCTGCTGCATCCAAAGATTATTTCCCCTTTACACTAAGCTCCATGTCTTGATGGAAGTGAGATCTAAAGTATTTTACCCATACTTTCTCTGACATTTTCGAGGATATCCCGTTGTGGTTAGGGTGAATAAATTGATTTATGGTGCTCCAAAAACTAGCGCTGTTATTTTGTTTGATGTCGGCATGTAATTTTGCCCAGAGGTTGTTCCCTGCATCTCTGTTTGCATCTTTTTTTTGTTTTTTCAATATTGCCTTATTCTTTTGTAATAAGTTTAATTGTATCATTTGGCTTACACCAAAGCTGTCTCAGTGAGCGATAGATGGAATTTTTAGTGAGCTTGATTCCTTTGTTTGCAGTTTGTGATATGGACTTCACTCCGCCAAATCTCTGCTGAGTTTGTGGTTTGATCTTTGTGGTAAAAACTGCCATAGTTGTATTGAAATGTTCCCATTTCCTAACTTCATCTTGTCCAGCCCTCAATTCAAAGTGTTCTTTTGCAGTTTCCAGCATCCTGCATTCTTCAGCAGTCCTGATTTTGATTCTTTTAAGGTCAATGGTGAAATCTGATCCTTGAGGAGCCAGGCACCATTCAAGCATAGGAACAATTATTCTGAGCTCGATTTCTTGTGGCCGGTGGTCACTATCTCCTTTGTCACCCAGCGGGAATTAAATAATTTGATGAAACATCTCTAGGGAGACAAAAGTGTAGTTGAGTATCGTATGTGTTCTTGTTGAGCTGTGTGTTGTTACAGGAGGGTTATCTGCAGCTGATCTGCCGTTTAGTGCTCTTAAATTTAGATGTTCCAGTTCCTCCAGGACCAACTGTCCTACCTTAGTTTGTTTGCATGGATGCGGTTTCCCTTGCTGTGGGATGTTCCAAATTGTATTTTGTAATAACACTTCTTCATCCAAGGAGGAACCCATTAGATTGAAATTTAGGTCCCCGGTGAGAATGAGGTCTGTTGTAGGCCCTTCTCTGATACATGTTTCTAAGAAATTACACATTACTCTTTGCTAATTTGTTTTTTTTCATTTTTGTTGAATATAAACATTTATTATTATGATGTTGATGTCCATTACATGTGTTGATGTTTGGGAGAATAAGTTTACAGCTAAGGTTGCTGGTGATGTAGGAGCAAATTCACAGGCAATGAGATTGATTGTACTTGCAACATATATGACCAAACCTCCCTGCAGGTGTCAATACTTTGCCCCTGTGAGTGCACTTGTGAAAGAACACAGGAAACCCTGCAAATGAGGAGGATCAATCAGCCAAGTCTCTTGTAATGCCACAATGTCAAACGCCCTGATATGGGTGACAAAGTTCTGATCATTTGTTTGCCAGTCCATTCACATTCCATGAGCTTGAACATTTAATGAGTGCCCTTTCTGAGCCCATGGCTGTTTAGAAAATTGATGTGAAAACTATGCATTAAAATACATTATTTGGCCCCATTTTGTACAACATTATCTTGGGGGAACCCTTTTAGAAGAAGTCAGGTTAGTTTACTTTGTTTACTCATGTTTCAGAATTTGAGTCAAGAGTTACACCCCACCACTTTGAAAAATCACCAAAACATTAGACCTGGGCGTGCAATTCTGCTCCGCTTGCAGGGTCCTCAGATTTATTACCCAGTCCGTGCTCCATGTAGGGTGCAGTGTTCCAAAAAACTCTGCATAGCGGAGTTTTTCCTTTCAAATGGCTCGCCAACGTTAAGTTGTTGAGCGCGAGCGAGAACATTTGACTTTAGACCATCTCCTGGGGAGATTTCTCAAAAGCAGCGGTCGCGGCTTATCACTACTGCTTGCATTGAGAAACCTTCTACTTGCTTTGAGGAAGTTGCCGTTCGAGTAGAATATATACTCGAGCGGTAGAAAGAAGCAGCACCCTTTTGCACTGTATGTAGTGCCGTTCACACAATTTTACAGTGCAGGACAAACACCCAACGCCAAAATTCTGCACGAGTAGCTCAATGTATTGCACTCTGCCGAATGAGGAGCTCCACTAAGTTTTTGGGTCACTTTTTGGAGCTCCATGTAGTGGAACTTCGCGAACTCTGCCCAGTTCACACAACAGCTGCCACTTTTAAATAGAGTAAGCAAGAGAAATGCAAAATAGTTAGAAAAAAATCCACAATAACCATATTTGTAAATAAGTGTATCAGTTAAAGATTAAGGGCATTATTTTAGAAAGAGACAAGTTGTAAGATATTTTATTAAATTAATCATGTAGGTTTTTCCTGGAGCACCAAAGAAGGGAGCTCCAGGTGGTAGCTATGGCACTGAAGAAGAATTGATCCAGGGTAGATATTATTCTGAATTCAGATTTTGATTTCAACGCACTTTAAACCTAGTCCTATACTTCAGGCTTGGGGTGCAAAGTTTTTATTACGCGAACACAGACTCACAAAATTCCTGATTATTGACCTAAACAAAGTCTACGCATAGTTCATAGACTTCCCAACTTGTCCAACTTCTATGAATATATTTATATTTTCTAAGCAAAATGGCAATATTTCATCATGAGTGTCAAACATTTCTCCACAGGTGTTATTTTGCACTGAAAATCAATATGATGTTTTCTAGTGAGGAAAAATTAGGGGCCATATGTACAAAATAGTCCGTTTACGATTTCCTAATTGTGAATTTTTGCAATTAAGAAATCGCAAACAGGTATGTAGAACAGTGTCTCAGACACTTTTTTGTGATTCCCAATGGGTCGCAAATGGAACTGCCTCATCAATATTCATGAAGCAGGTCACAATTTGCAACCCATCGGGAATAGCTACAATCACAGGGATGATGGTCTGCTGGGGTCAGCAGACCACCATGTCTGTGATTGCTTTTTAAATAAATCAATATTTCTTTTTATAATGCAGCCGATTTTCCTTAAAGGAAAATGGTCTGCATTACAAAAATAACAATGAAACGTTTTCTTTTCATTTGTAAGAGTCGGCAGTGGTCCTTGGGACCACTGCATGCTCTTAATTTTTTTTTTTACCCACGTTCACAAAGGAAAAGGTTATCGTTTGCGAGTGGATTATCATCTCCTCTGTGGAGTTGGCAAATTATGAATGTTTTGCGACAGCATTCCAGTCTCAAAACATTCATATATACCAGTGCTATTCAGTATTAGGAAGGGACGCCCTAAACATGCCCGTTCCTAATACTGAATAGCAAAAGCAAAATGCGATACAGTATCAAGTTTTCGAGTCGCATTTTTCATTTTGTTCATGGCAAAATGCATTTTACCAGTCGCAAATGGCCCGATGAGCTGGTTGCGACCGGTAAAAAGATTTGTACATCTGACTCTAAGATCGTTCTCCTCAAGACTTGGAAAATGTATAATATTGGCCCTTTTTTTCTCAACAATTTAAGAGATGTGCAAAACTCAAAATTTTATTTCCACCACAAATGCAGAAAACTATGAGAATTATGTGTAGTTATAGTCATATTCGCAACAATTACAGGAAGTTTGCATGGTGTAAAACTTCCTGGGGCCAGATGTACAACCATTACAGATTACAATTCGCAATTTGTGCCTTTTAGAAACTCGCAAATTGCGAGTCGCAATCTCTAATGTACTACAGCATCTGAGACACTGTTTACGATTCCCAAATGGGTCGCAAAGGACCTGCTTTATTGATATTAATTATTTTCATGAGGCAGGTTGCATTTTACCAGGTCTGTGACTGCATTTTACTTAAAGCAGTTTTCTTTTTTGAGATCCACCCTGTTTTCCTTAAAGGAAAACGGTATGCATTTCAAAAATAAAAATAAAACATTTCATTTTTTAAGAACAGGCATTGGCCCTTGGGACCACTGCCGGCTATTAAAATACATTTTTACTGCCAATCACAAAGGGGAAGGGGTCATCTTGAGACCCCCTTCCCATTAGCGACTGGATTGTCACAAATTCGAAATTGGTGGTAACTGCGAATGTTTTGAGACCGCATTTGCAGTCGCAAAACAATCTTACATCCCCCTGCGACTCGCTATTAAGAAGGGTTGCCCTTGGCTCGCCCCTTCTTAGTAGCGACTTGCAAAACCTATTTTATGAGTGTAACAGGTTACCCACTCAAAAAATAGGTTTAGTAAATGCTACAACCCTTTTTAGCGGTCGCAAACAGGTTGATTTCCCTTTTGCGACTGCTAAAAATGGTTGTATATTTGGCTCCTACTTTATACTACTGTACTCAAGGCACTAGTCGTCATCTACCCACACACTGGCATTGTGTTGATAGTTGGCAATGGTAGTGATACTTCCCACTGTCACTGGCGGTGGACCACAAACCACCATAGAGGGATGATACTATCCCAAACGGGTGCCAGTCAAATATATCTCACGGTTGTATTCTAGCAGGAGTCATTGAAGGCCGCTTCCAAAGAACAGACAAATATGCCTTCAAAAGGAAAACCTTCAGGCAAGCAATGAGCTTTTTAAAGCATCCTCAGCCCTGAAAATCGTATATTAGAGATGCAGACTCCTTAGCAGCAATCGTTTTGTTTCAGCAGACCACCTTTGCCAAATGTAATTTCACTGTGATTTACAAGTGTTTTGCAATCAGCCCCAATGCTTGCACAGCGTTTTCCGGCATCTGGAAGTAGCAACATTGTTATTCCTACCCTTATTACCGTCAGACAAACTGAAAGAAAAAAAGGACAGTCAATCGATCACCCAGCAGTGGAAAATATGTTTTGCAAAATTGTACGCGTCTAATACACCCAGTGCCTCATTTATGGGGAATTGGCGAAGAGCAGCACCCCAAGTCTTCCTGCTGTGCTGCCCTATGCCAATGTGAAAGGGCAGGAATCCACTGTATTTATGAAATACGGCTTTTTCCCTTGCGATGGTGCACAATTTTCTGCCTAGCACTAATGCAGGCACCCTTACACCATGACGCATTAGCGTCTGCGTTGCATGCAGGATTGTTTTTGTGCAGTAAGGGGACCTGCCTGCACAAAAACAACCCCAGGAGGCGTTTTCCACTTTCTGTGTGAAAGAGGAAAAAAATCTAGGAGAAATAAAAAATATTTCTCTTAGTTACGCTTGCTGGGGGGAGACATAAGGATTTGGCTCTGCCCCTAGTTTCCACGATTAAGTAAATCTCGGGCAGTGTCCAAATCCATGAGTGTTGTATGGGAAAACCCACTTCAATGCCCATGGAACACCTCCACAATGACTTGCGCTCCTTTGTCTTACTCCATATCTATGAGGCCACGCAAGTGGCTTTGGGTGGCCCCATAGATATGGTTGAGAGGTTTGCACCGCTGGAGTGTCAGAAAAAATATGCTCCAGTGGTGTAAGCCCCCAAGAGAACAAACCATGAGACCCCACATCCACACAACTTGCAGAACAGAAAATAGGTGTGTGCTAAAACGGGGTTTGTTCATTTGTACTTGCATTAATCAGAAATCTCACTTCTGTGTGCGTTTTTTTAAACTGACCTTTGCCAAGTGCAGTGTACCCATTTGTCCAGTAATTCGCAAGGGAGCAAGAGGACTCTGACTTCAAATTAGTGCTTTAAGTCTGATCCAGGGGACACATTGCATTTTTCATCAACCAGGACTAAGACGGGAGGAACAGGTCAAAGTTTAATTTCATCGAGCTCGGAGAACACAGCTTTATATCAAATATATTGCTTTGTATATCAAATACCTTGGTCTGGAAAAGAAACACAATTGTTATTCTTTGAGAGTAAATAGCAACATTACTTTATATAAATAATGACTTCTTAAAAACTTCGCACATATATTAATCACAGTAGTTTTATTTGCATACATGATTGTGTGCATGGGTTACTTACCGCTGTATTTCACAACAAGCTGGCGTCCATGTATTGTGTACTTGTTTGCATGCATACAGTATTGATTTTCTCATATAATATCCTGACTGATTTCTATTTACCTGCATACAATATTGATTTGCAAGGGCGTAACTACCAGTAGTGCAGCAGGTTCAGTGACACCTGGGCCCACACGTCCACGCATCCTCCTGGAACCCAATGATGTCATTTTCGAGCTGTCAAATTGAGGCTTAAGGTGGCCGCTTTCCTAGCTTGCATGAAGGACCATGGCGCCCTTGCTGCATCACTGCTGTATTTCATGCATAGTATACTGGTGTGCTAGGATATTGTACTAGTTTCTGTGAATAATAACTTTGCTTTACTCTCATTATGAACTGCTTGAATGCCTAAACTGCCTGCATACTATTCTGTTTAGATTGCATAGGATATTAGCGACATTCATTAAATACTGATGTTCATTAACATTTACCAGAACCTTTTCATTATTGTTTTACACTTATTATGTAGTGGTTGCATAAATAAATACATTGTTGAAATGCATAGTATAAACATTTGTATGTACAGTTGGCAGAATGGCTCACAGAGCCATTATCTCACAGCTGACTAATTCTGTGTCGGAGATCATGCAGTTGTGTTCCAGCAAGGCAGACTCAGCCTTCCATCCTTACAAGGTCGGTAGAGTCAGGACCATAGACTGGCTAAAGATAACGACAGTTATTTACAGAACATGGGGCCTCACCCACAAAGAGATTTTGTTGATGCAACCCTGGTAGTCCCAAAATCACAGGCCTTCAACTGCAAAATGGCTCTTTGGTGTGTATGAAACCAATTTTGCGAGCTAGAAAAGCATTTTGTTGTAAATACTTATCTGTCTGTTTTGGTAGCCCTTCCTTTGTGTCCTTTCCCCTTCTATCACTCTAGAAGCTGTAGGGTGTTCTTAGAGTGTTTATCTATTAAGCTGTATTCCATGCTTGGCAGTTATGTGTCTGGCCAGCTGGAGAGAGGTTGCTGTTTGCTGATATCTGAATAAATCCACACCTGCTTACCTGTAAACGACCTTCGTGTCCCTGAAGTCTTTGCTTACATCATTTGGCGACGATCTTAGTAGCTGGCTGGATCCTGACTCAACAGTGTTTACAGCGTGGTTCGGAATATCGTCAGGCAGTAATTTCTTTTCAAAAGCGGATTGGATCCAGCGTGCTAAGAGACATTGTTGTGGCCTCGCAGGATGTTTCCGTAATTTTCATCGTTTTGGCTGGTTTCGCCTGTTGCCGAGAAGCGTTGTGCTCACGTCATCGACAGTAAGCCCATCTCCACGCATGCGCCGATTCACAAGGTTGCCTGGATACCGTGGCATCAACACCGTCTCTCTACGTAGAGACGCAACCTTGTCAGCGTTCGCGTGAAGGTTTCTGCCAGCGGAAGGTTGCCTGGATACCGGGAGGTAAACATTCAGCGCTCGTAACGCTAGTGTGTTAAAGCCAAAGGAATCGTTACCTTCTACGCAATTTAGAGGGTGCGTTACATGACGTCCTGAGCTCATTCTTTGTACTACAGCAACGCGCTTAGGAGCAACCGGTGTTACGCTAGTAAGTGCATCCTGTGGCCTCATTGCAGCTCGTAATTTAAAGGGCAACAAAACTCAGGTGTGACTATTAAGGTGGTGAATTGGAAGAGTAACAGTTGGGTTTTAACCGTTGTGTGTACTTAAAAAAAAAAAAAAAAAATATTTAATAACAGTAAGCCGTAAATATGGCACAGCAAGTCACTGTTGCACTCCCACCACCCTTTTTAAAGGAAGCTGGCACGCCTGAAATTCCGTGGGAAGATTGGATAGTTATGTTTGACAACTATCTGGAGGCCATGGATGGTCAAGAATTTCCAGCTAAGAGGAAAAAAGCGTTGTTGTTAAGTGCTTTAGGGAAAGAAGCACAGAGAATTTTTAAGTATCTTCCTCAAGCGCTGCAAGCTAGTGGTCAATCATCTCCAGATGTATACAAAGATGCAATGACCAGACTTGAGATTAGATTTTCAAAGGAGGAAAACTTGGTGATGAATAGGTACAAATTCTATAAAAATAAACAACGTGTTGAGGAATCGATTGATGACTTTGTGTCTCGTTTGAGAGAGTTATCTGTCAAGTGTAACTTTGGGACTATGGCAGATGAAATGATTCGGGACCAACTAATTGTTCAGTGCAACAATAAAAAAATCCAGGAGAGACTCTGGGCAGCCAAGAATCCGTCTTTGAAGGTTGCCGTGGATTTGGCGAAAGTTGTGGAACAGTCTGAAATTTGCATGAAGGAATTGCAAAAGTCAGGTGCTCAAGCACAAGTATCCGAGGTGTCTGAAAAGAATCCTACTGAGAGCGAATGTGGGGATGATGAATCTATCGCTGCGCTAAAATCGAAATCAAAATTTCCTGAGAGACAACGTCAATTTGTAAAGGTTCCAACAAAATTTTGCTCAAGATGTGGGAGTAATGCTCACTCATCTGATGCAAAATTCTGTTTTGCGAATAACAAAGAATGTTTAAAGTGTGGGAAAATGGGACATTTTTCAAAAATGTGCAGATATAAAGGGAAAGCGAGAGTAGCGGTAGTGGAAGAAAATAATATTGAGATTAGACGAGAGAATGATAAAATTTTGATTGTAAATGAAACTGACACGGATATCAATGTAATCAATGAGATGCGTGAAAGACGCCCAAAGGCGGAATTTGACATTAATGGTCATGTGGTGACCTTGATGGTTGATACTGGTTCGAGGTACACCATAATTCCCGAACTACTGTTCAGGGAAGAATGGGTAGATAAACCTCTAAAACAATGTGATATTTGTCCCACAGGATACCAAGGTGAACGGATTGACATGTTAGGTTATTTTGATGCGACTATTAGTTTTTCAGGCAAATCTATCCAAGGCAAAGTTTACGTTGCCATGGACGGGCCCCCCATTCTTGGATGGATTCATCAATATGATCTACATATCATTGTGAACCCTAGAGCATCTTGTCAGGTGATGGTAGTAGATGAGGTGTCCATTGAGGATATAATTCAGGGAGCAAGCAGGGTGTTCAGAGAAGAGTTAGGGGAATTGAAAGGCTATGTACATAAGATTTTGTTAAAGGATAATTCACTGCCAGTCCAACACAAACTCAGAAGAGTTCCGCTCACAGTTAGAGATGAAGTCAAATCTCTGATTAATGAAATGCAACAAGGGGGAATTATTGAACCAGTAGAAGCTTCAACCTGGGTTTCTCCGGTTGTGATTTCCCGGAAATCTGATGGGAAAATTAGGTTCTGTGTGGACCTTAGATCCCTTAACAAGAATGTCATAGCAGATACCTTTCCCCTTCCCAATATTGGTGAGTTGGTTTCTACCCTAAATGGTGCAAAATATTTCTCCAAACTAGATCTTATAAGTGCATACCACCAGATTCGCTTACATGACGAATCAAAAAATTTGACTGCATTCATTACCACAGAGGGCACTTTCCAATTCACTAGGCTTCCTTTTGGTTTAACCTCGGCTGCCAGTGTTTTTCAACGGATGGTAACTGAATTGTTTAAAGGTATTACGAAGGCAGTCTTCTTTCAGGATGATATCTTGATCTTCGGTGAAACCATCGAGGACCACAATTACGTTCTAAAAGAGGTGTTACACAGGGTTGAGAGTGCGGGGCTAACATTACGCAAGGAGAAGTGTTTATTTTTGGTGCAACAAATTGAATATTTAGGGTATGAGATCTCAGCACAAGGCGTTAAACCAAAAAAAAATTTGTTGGAAGCGATACGTTCAGCGCCTTGTCCTGTAGATAAGGATCAACTTCGCTCCTTCATGGGACTTATTGAATTTTATTCAAAGTTTGTGGAACATTTTTCAGACAAAACATTGACATTAAGGCTTCTTTTAAAAAAAGGTGTTAAGTATGTTTGGGATAGTTCTCACACAGAGTGCTTTAACGCCATTAAGAGTGAATTGTGTGGGGCGAAAGTGTTAGCGTCTTTTGACATAAAACGCCCTTCTATTCTGATGGTTGACGCAAGTGCAACGGGTCTAGGCGCTGTTCTTTTGCAAAGGTATCCGGATGGTGACAGGACTATTGCGTTTGCCTCACGCACTTTGACAAGTTCAGAGAAAAATTACTCGGTAATTGAAAAAGAAGCTTTGGCTGCAGCATGGGGTGTGCAGTACTTCAGGACGTATCTTTGGGGTACTAGATTTAAGCTTATGACGGATCATAAACCATTGGTAAGAGTGTTATCTCCAGGTGGTGCTGGCAAAGGATCTCCTAGGTTGGCGAGACTTGCGTCCAAGCTGCAAGAATACCAGTATGATATTTCCTATATTCAAGGTTGGCGTAATATACAGGCCGATTGTTTGTCCAGGTTGAGTATTAAGGATGTGGAGTGTAATGTGGAAAAGTCTGAAGACCAAGATGACGTGGCTATTGCATGGGTCCAGGATGTATTAGCATTAGGCGAAGGTACATTTGATAGAGAGGAGTGGCATTCCGCGATGTCTAAAGATACGGTTTTGTTGAATGTTATGGACATGGTTAAATTGGGTGTTAGAAGGGAGAGCTGCGTCCAACCCTCTGTTAGGCCTTATGTCAAAGTATTTGATGAATTATCAGTGTGTGGTGACCATATCCTCATGAGGGGAGACAGGTTTATTCCTCCATTTAGCTTGAGACCTAAGCTAATAAGTTTGGCCCACGAAGGCCATATGGGCCAGACATTCACCCAACGTAGAGTAAAAGCTGATTTTTGGTGGCCAGGATTGGATGCACAGGTTTCTTCTTGGGTAGAGAATTGTTCCTTTTGCAAGGATAGTGAAAAAAGATTAAAACTTGCAGCTGCCCAAGTTAAGAGTTGCATATCGATTCCTGAACAACCATGGCATAGTATTTGTTTGGATTTTATTGGTCCCATGAACGAGCTTCCGTCAGAAAAACGTTTTGCTATTGTAGTTGTTGATTTGTTTTCTAAATGGCTCACAGTAAGTTTTGTTAGAGATATCACTACTGAATGCACCATTAAGTTTCTTAAGGGTTTATTCCATGAGGAGGGGTGCCCTTCCTTTTTAATAACAGATAATGGCACTCAGCTTACCTCACATAGTATGTGCACGTTTTTATCCTCTTGCGGTGTAACACATCACCGTACTTCTCTTTACAATCCCCAAAGTAATGGGGTTTGTGAGAGAGCCAACAGGGTTGTCAAAGGAATCATTCAAATGTCGTGCACATCTGGTGGTTTTGCTGACGAAATGGTACAGGATATGGTATGGGCATATCGCACTACTTCTCATGATTCGTGTGGGAAGTCTCCTTTTGAATTAATGAGGGGTAGACGTCCTGGTACTAAGTTGAATCCTTCTTGGATCAAAAACAGGGTGGGCAACACTCAAAATGGGAGTTGTTCTCCTTCATCTACCGTGTCTATTTCACCTGGGGATTTGGTGAAAGTTAAACCTGGTAGAATAACTAAGGGACTCAATAACTTCAGAGGTCCCTATAGGGTTAAGGAGTCTTTTCAAAATTACGTTGTACTAGATAATGGTGAGAGGTGGAATCTGAGGAGAGTGGCATTGTATCAAAAGTCTGGTGTGGGTGATACTTCTACTAAGGGTGACTTGGACCCTGTGTCTAACTCGGGGTATATGTTATCTATTCCATGTGACATCACTCCATCCTCTTCTTCGAGTTCTCTGCAGGAGGAGGGTGGTGGAGATGCTTTTCAGAGTGTCAACATTCAAGAATGTTCTTCGTCTGTAGAAACCAGAAATGCTAGACCTCGCAGACCTCCTGCGTATTTGAATGATTATTTGTGTTAATAGTAGTGGCTGGAACATTGTATTTGGTGCTGTAGTTTAGTCATGTTTTATTTATTTTTGTTCTAGCTTTTAGTTAAATCTTTATCCAAATTCATCTGTAAGGGAGAAGATGTGTTGTAAATACTTATCTGTCTGTTTTGGTAGCCCGTCCTTTGTGTCCTTTCCCCTTCTATCACTCTAGAAGCTGTAGGGTGTTCTTAGAGTGTTTATCTATTAAGCTGTATTCCATGCTTGGCAGTTATGTGTCTGGCCAGCTGGAGAGAGGTTGCTGTTTGCTGATATCTGAATAAATCCACACCTGCTTACCTGTAAACGACCTTCGTGTCCCTGAAGTCTTTGCTTACATCACATTTCTCACTTGCAAAATGAGTTTACCAACTCACACCGTATGCCATTAGGAAGGGGTATGACAGTGGCGTTCTTTCCCAATTGCAGTTCCGGGTTGTGTGCATGAATTGTGCTGCAATTAGGTCGCGAACCATTGCTCAACTACCAACACCTCAAAGGAGGTGGTAACTGATTTGCAAAGGTGAAGGGGTCTTTTTGGGACAACTACCCATTTGTAAATGTGGTTAGCAGCATCGGGGTTAGTTGCTGGATCACCCCTGATGTTTTCCCAAATGTTTTTATTTTTTTAGTTTTTTTTAATGAGTACCGGTTCCTTTAAGGAACACAAAATGCTTTAAAATGTTTTCCTTTGGGAATGATTGAAAACACATGAATGGTAGTTTGCTCTTCCTCGCAGTCACCAGCCCTGTTTTGTAGCCAATCACAGGGGGTCACAAATAGCGACTTGTCTTACCAAGATTTATTCAGCACGTCGATTGAATGACCCTTGCGACTGGAAAGTGTTGTGACGCAATTTGCACATAGGTGCTATTGTAGAACTGGAGACAGGTCACAAACATTCAGTGTACAATTTGATACCACTCTTTAATACCTGTCTCTTTAGAAATGGAACGGTGTTATATGACGTGCCACATAAAACACAAGCTGCTGCTTTTATTCATACTGGTTACTTACAAATGTACAGGGACATTGTACTGGATGTTATCTATATTATTATTGCGTTTGCCTTGTACTGCACTTAATATTATGCATAATACATTGGTTTGCATTGGTTGATCTACTAATTTTCATTCATAAGACATTGCTATACATGCAAAATGCACTGATGTACATACACAAAATGTTGCTGTGTTATCAATATACTGGATCATTTGTACAATACATTGCTTTGCCAAAATAGCATACTGGGTTGCTTATATAATGCACACATTTGAATGCATGATATGCTGGTGAGAATTTTTCATGTACTGATTTTATGCATAATGACTTGCTTTAAATTAGTAGTTACTGAATCATATGTGCATTTCTCGATAGTATAATATCACTACAAAGAAGGATGGGGAGATAAAGACCACATGACACAATCCTACAAAATTGTCAAAAAACACAAAAGGCGATAGTGCCATAGAGTCATGCAAAGGTGCATTATGCTCAGCAGGGATGGTACTAGGTATGGGTAGTATGGGTAGTATGGGCAGCTGCCCAGGGCCCCGTGCCTGCTCACATCGACAGGGCCTTGCACCAGTGCACAATCTTTTGAAAGACTCACGAGGCCTAGGCTGAAGCATGGTGCTGCCTTGTAAGGTATGAGGGAAGGCCCCTCTCCGCCGGCCCTCGCAGCCGTGGACTGAAAGGGGCTTGAGAATTCTAATTGCGGCATCTGCATGAAACCAGTGATTATTTGGGTACATGAAGTGCCCTTAGGTGTGAAGAGAGCCAGGCCCATGCCTGAATAAAAATAAGTTTATCCTGCAGGGCTCAAAAAGAATTAAATGACACAATATTGATAGACAAAATTATCAGGAATTATATATTGTTAACAAAAATATCACTTTTCTATACTTAACTAATAAAAGTATAGAGAACACAAATATCGCTGTTAAAAATATTTATTTTTACTAATATTGATGTGAGAAATTGGGTTACTGGTTGAGGGGGATGAAACCGTACTCAAATAGTAACCACAATCCTTGACAAGCAGAAGTCACAAGCAAACCCTACATTAACCTGTGCTCAACCTTCGGGTTGCTTGGCACAGAGCAGTCAGGCTTAACTCAGAGGCAATGTGAAAAGTATTTGTGCAACACTTCAAACAGTAACACAGTAAAAAAAACTCCACAAAAGGATCCCCTAACAGAATAGAAACATTGAGTAATTTTTAATAAATAAAATAAGACAAAAACAACAACAACAAAACAATAAGTAAAAATGGAAATTTGCAGGCTTAAAGGTTTCAGTGATATTAGCTCTAAAAAGCACAAAGTGCAAACTGTGATTATTTGGTCACTCCAGACAAGGACAAAGTCACAAGTCCAGGCAGACTGCGAGGAGGCACAGGCCAGCTACAGGGACCAACCTAGGTCAACTGAACACAGTACCTTAAATCCTGGTGAGCGGTTGCACAGAGTTGCTTTACGAGACTTCATGCCTTCTGCCATCGGTTCTGATGAAGCCACGCAAAGTGTTTTTCACTACCAGGACATGTAAAACTAAAAAGTAGATGTTCAACATTTAAAATCCATTGCGACCTGCCCTCTGGGATGTCCAGGGCTTATCCTAGGGTTGTCATATGTGAATTAAAAAGGAAGGAATTGGCCTGGCAGAAGTTTTCTTTTGCTAGAGAAATAACAGTTCAAAAACTGCACATGCAGGCTGCAATGGCAGGCCTGAGACATTTTTAAAGGGCTAATTAAGTGGTGTCACAATCAGTGCAACTGGCCCACTAGTAGTATTTAATTTACAGGCCCTGGGTACGTGTACCACTTTACTAGGGAGTTACAAGCACATTAAATATGCCAACTAGGTATAAGCCAAGCCTACCATATTTTTTTTTTAACAACAAACTTTATTGTTTTGTACAGTGCAAGGGTCAATCAAGAAAGGTGACTTCGTAATAGTGTGAAACACATAAGCCCCTTCACTGCAATTTCCTCCCACTTCCCTGGTCTGCAAACATCAGACAAGCCTACCATATTTTAAAGAGCGATCACAAGCACTTTGTCCCGTTCTTATTTTTATGTATTGGGTTTTCTCTAATGACTCTGTAACCTTGTCATGGAATTTCACATGCCTGTGGAATTCCATTGTTGTAGTTTGAATTCCATGTAATGACAGTTGTTCTGGGCAGCTTGGAAGGTGGTCATGACTGCTACTGGCTACATTAAAGCACAAGAAAGACCTACCTGATTGCTGAGTCATTGTTGTTATTTATAGCAATTTTGGTGACAAGCTAGTCAGACATATTCCCTAGGTGGAGGCAGTGACAGGAGTGCCAAGCAGTCGTATGACCACGGTGAACCCATAGAGAGGTCTTTTTTCAGTACAGGACACATCCTGGAAGGTGACGATAGTGTAGAGAGGTTTCACGGCTAATGCCATTTGTGTTCAACGGCAAGTACTTTGCTAATATTCTGATTTAGCCCGATATATTTCTTGACCGCGCAAAGTTTCAGCGCGCTCCTCACATTCTGGGTCATTCACGTCATATGTATTACGTGCCCTCACGCTTGATGACCATCTTGGGGGAGTGCTTTTCACCTGGTCAAGTTGTTGATGGACTATCAAGTCAAGACGTGCAGGCGCGGTGGCCATCTTTCTTTTTCCTCATGCGGCTGTATCTATCAGTGTTCATCGCAACGGTGATGAACACACCCTTTGAAGTTTAAAGAAAATATAAAACCACAAGATCGCCACCACATTCGGAGTGTATACTGTCTCCAGATATGGTACTATGGTTAGGCTTGTGAATAGTGTGTTGTAGCACTCCCATGCATGTTTCTTGGCATTTTTCTCAGTGTGTCTTCTAACAGTGACACGCACACCTATTTTGTGTGTTGCCATAAAAGCAATTAAACGGTGACACGCACACCATTATCCTTGAAGTTTAGTGACACTTCTTTAGTACATGTCCTACATTTTCATGAGTTTGGATACACGCACTTTATAAGTTTGCTCCCAGTATCAATGCCTATATTTATTCAAAATAATGGCAATATCACATTTAGCAATTATAACACCACCATGTTTCTTTGCACAGCAAGGAGAACCCCCTATTCCTTGGGAGGATAGGTTACAGATGTTTGAAAATTACTTAGTGGCTCTTGATGGTCATGAGTTCTCTGCAGCAAGGAAAAAAGCTTGATTGTTAAGCACTTTGGGGAAAAAGGTCAGCGCTTCTTTAAATATTTGCCACAAGCCGTAGGTACCAACGGTCAGCCTAATTTCAAGGAATATGAAGAAGCCAAGCGACGCCTAGGAATTAGATTTGAAAAGGAAGAAACTTTTGTCATGACCATATTGAAGTTTTATACGCCTCATCAGACTAAAGAAGAGTCTATTGACAAGCTTGTGGCTAGACTTAGAGAACTAACAATCACATTTAGATTTGGGACCATGACAGATGAGTTGATTAGGGATCACCTAAAAGTCCAGTGTTATAGTAAAGAAAAGTACAGGAAAGACTGTGGACACTCAAAAATCCATTCCACGGATGGATTCGATATTGCTAAGGTGGTCGAGCAATCTACTTACTACATGAAGGAAAAGGGAAAAAAATACCTATGCAGGAAATCAGGAAACTCCAGAAGTTGGAGCAACTATGAACTCTGGAGGAACCTTTGTTTTAGATGTGAGGTCCCAAAAGCCTTATAGAAAAGGTAGTCCCCAAAGTAGTAATCAAATGAAGCAGAGTAATATAGATGTGTTGTAGATCTGGAAGCTTGAGTCACTCAAGTGAAGCAAAGTATTGTTGGGCCAACAACAAAGAATGTTGGAAATGTGAACGTGTGTGGCATTTTGCAAAAATGTGTAGGTCAACAGGGCGAGGGAATGTTTGTACTGTATTGACTGAGGTCCCTGAGTGTTATCAAGAAAGTGATAAAATGTTGTGTGTGATGAAGAAAATTGGGGGTCCGATTCACAAAAGTAATCTGAGTCAAAATCCCAACTTTACAACTTTCGGCATTCACAAATGGCATTTAGGTGTAGTAAAGTTAGGATTTTGTCTCAGTTAAACTTAAGTTTTACTTAAGTTAAGCTTAAGACAAAACTTAAATTACTGAGACAAAATCCTAACTTTACTACTCCTAAATGCCCTTTGTGACTACCGTATGTCGTAAAGTTAGGATTTTGTCGCAGATTACTTTTGTGAATCAGGCCCATTGATTGTGAGGACAAGAGAATCAATCGACCTAAGGCCATGTTTGAGATAGATGGACATAATGTACATTCAATGGTGAATTCGGGATCGATGTACACCATCATTCCCAGGAAGATGTTTGATTGTGAGTGGCGTGACAGAGATTTACTTCCTACAGACGTTTCTCCTGGAGGTTATCAGGGTGAATCTATAGATATCTTAGGTTATGTGGATGCCGATATCAAATTCAATGATAGGAGTATTTGGGGGAAAGTGTATGTGGCAGATCATGGTCTACCCATTTCGCCTTGGATACACCAATATGATCTGCACATCATTATTAACCCGAGAGCTCTGTCACAGATCATTGTGGTTGATGATGAGCCTGTTGATGATATTTTGAAGGGTGTGGAGCACATTTTTAGGGACAGATTGGGAGAATTAAAAGGGTATGCCCACAAAACTGATTTGAGTGAGGGGACCATTTCTATGCAAAATAAGGTAAGGAAAGTCTCTGTAGGGGCACATGATGAAGTTGAAAAACGTATTCAAGAGATGTTAGATATGGGGACCATAGAACCGGTGGAGGCATCTAGATTGCTTTCACCCATTGTAATCACTAAGGGGCATATTATCAAGACAGGCGATAAAATTATCGCCGCGTTAGCGCCAGAAAACTGCCGCTAAAACGGCGATAATGGGCTTGATAATATGCTCTATGGAATTCCAATTGAAGTCCATGTTAGATGTGAAGGACATCTAACATGGGCTTCAATTGGAATTGAGATTGTTTTCTGACAAGACTGAAAGCTTGAAGGTCCTCTTGAGGAAAGGACATAATTTTAGGTGTGAAAGTGCCCAGGAAGAGAGATTTGAAGGAATAAAGAGAGATATATGTGAAGCTGGTGCCTTATCTCCTTTTGACATAACACTCAGGTCTATTCTGACAGTTGATGCCAGTGCTACAGATTTGGGAGCAGTTTTGTCCCAAAAGCATGGCAAGACCGAAAAAACCATCTTGTTTGCCTCTAGAACCCTTTCAATGTCAGAGAGTAATTATTCCATTATCGAGAGCGAGACCTTGGCTGCTGCGTGGGCAGTACAGTACTGTTGTATATATGTATGGGCTGTTGAGATCACACTGAGGTCAGATCACAAACCCCCATTAAAGTACTCCTCCCAGATGGGGCAGGCAAATGATCTGTGAGGCTAGTAAGACTAGCAGCAAAACTTCAGGAATATAGATATGATGTTGAGTATATTCCTGTGTGGAGGAATACTCAAGCCGACTGCTTGTCTAGGTTACCGCTGAAGAGACACTTGAGTGATACTCAAGAAGATATTTCTGTTGCGTCTGTCCTAGATGCTGTAGATTCTGCAGATGGTGCTTTTTCAGCTGAGGAATGGGATTGTGAAATGGAAAAGGATCAAGTGTTAAAAGAAGTGATGGATGTAGGAGAATCAAAAGTGAAGAGGGAGAGTTGTGTGTCATTGTGCGTCCCTTCATCAAGTTAATTGACAAATGGAGTATATGTGGACATAGACTACTAATGAGGGGTGAGAGGTTCATACCTCCTTTTGGGTTGAGCTCAAAGCTGATAAAAATGGCCCATGAAGGACATTTAGGCCAAAACATGACACAAAAGAGACTTAAGGGTCAATCTTGGTGGCCGGGTCTCGACAGACAAGTTTCCGAATGGGTTGTGAACTGTCTGGTATGCAAAGAAGGTGGAAAAAGGTTGAGAGTGGGTGCTCAATCCAATGTGGGATGCATTGATGTTCCTGATACTGCTTGGCACACTGTATGTGTGATGGTGAGATCTTTAAGAGGATGTGGCATTTTTCAACACTGTACTGCTTCCTATAATCCCCAGGGAAATGGTATTGTAGAAAGTGCCAATAGGTTGGTGGAAGGTGTTATCCAGATGGCTGTGGAGAGTGGAGAGTGTGTTGATAAGCAAGTGCAAGGAATGGTTGGCCATATTGCGCCACTGTGCAAAAAGCAACTTCAAAATCTCCTTTGAAGTCATGAGGGGTAGATTACCTGGCTCTAAAATGGTACCAGCATGGCTTAAAGAGGTGGTAAGGCATAACAAACTTGACAGAGAGTGTAATATCCCTGTTACCAAAGGTGTGAGTCATAATTTGAAGGTTGGTGATTGGGTGATAATCAAGGTGGGGAGGTTTGTAAAAGGGTTGTCAAAGTTTCGGGGTCCATACAAAATCAAACAAGTATATATCTTTCATGTGTTGCTTGAGAATGGTGAGAAGTGGAATTGTCGCAGAGAGGCTTTGTATCAGAAGGGAGGTGAGTGTAGAGTTGAGAAAAATTACAGAAGAAGTGGCTTTATGTTAATGAGTCATGGTGATTGTGTAAATTCCCTTCCAGTGTTTCCGAACACCCAAGGTGTTGATGTGGAGAGCAGGACTGTTATGGAACCTTGTTCCTCTGCTTGAACGAGCTCCTTCAATGAACCTTCACATGTTCAAGGTATTACTGGTGAGAAGAGATGTGCTAGGGAATGCAGACCACCCACCTTTTTAAAGGATTATGTACAATCAGTTATTTGATATGCGTAGTGTTGTTAACCCCTTCCATGCTCATGACGGAACGGTTCCGTCATGAGCGTCGGTTGAGCTGTGCTCATGACGGAACCGTTCCGTCATGAGCCCGCCCGCGCAAGAAACGGTCAGCACCGCGGCGGAATTTGCGCCGCATGGAAGGGGTTAATACCATTTTTGTTTTCTATTTTTTGTTATTATTCTTTATTGTTTTCCCTTTCTTTCTTTTTCTTTTGGTTCGTTACAAAGAAAGAGCATGTGTTATATACTGTTTATATGCACTGAGTTTTCTCTAATGACTCTGTAACCTTGTCATGGAATTTCACGTGCCAGTGGAATTCCAGCCATTGACAGTCATTCTGGCCAGCTTGGGAGGTGGTCATGACTGCTACTGGCTACATGAAAACACAAGAAAAACCTACCCAATTGATGAGTCATCGTTGTTAATTACGGCACACTTTAGCACTGGTCAGCAGTGGTAAAGTGTGAAGAGTCCGAAGGTCAACAAAACTACCTCAGCTAAATAGTGGAGTGGTAAAGGCTAAAAGCTTTGCGGGTGACCCTGTAGAGAGGGCCAGGTTCAACAATCTCAAACAAAAATATTGGAACAAAAAAATCTCAAACACATTGCCTAACACAATATAAACTACTATAATAACACCAAAATAATTATATTATCACTAATAAACATACAAATAACTAGTTTTTACATTAAACTAAACATTAAACAACATATACACCTGTTCTAACAATAAAATAGATATTAGATCATCAAAGTAACTATAAATCACCACAAATATTAATATAACTAAATACATAACAACATGAGTTAACAAATATTTACATAAACTACAAACATTTATACAACAATCTAAATATTTATATATATCTATATAGATAGATAGATAGATAGATAGATAGATAGATAGATAGATAGATAGATAGATAGATAGATAGATAAATTACATTAAACAATATTGAACTACATATTAAACATTATAAATAAAACATAAATTAATGTTTGCCTGAGAAGGACATAACTGAAAAAACGAATTCAGAACTAACAAATAAGATTAAACACTAAACAAATTTAACAATAAATCACACAAACAATTAACCTCTTCGCTTCTAGGCCTCCCCCACACTTCGTGCTAAGCCTTTTATTTTGCTATTTGGGGTAGTTCGCGATAAGACCACGATAACATTTGTTCACATAAGGTATCCACACAAAATTTGCATCCTTTTTCTCCACTATTTTAGGGATTCTAAAGTTACCCAGGGTTTTTAGATTCCCCTGGCGAGACCTGAGAAATTAGCCAAAATACAGCTAAATTTGTTTTTTTATGGAGGGGGAATGGGAAAATGTAGTGCAGAAGAAAGCATATGTTTTTCCATGCAAATGGCATCAACAAAGGGTTTGCAGTACTAAAATTACCATCTTTGCAGCTTTCAGGAACAGGCAGACTTGAATCAGAAAACCAACACAGTTTTGCCATTTTATATGGACATAGCCCATTTTTCCTATTTGTTTGTGCTTTTAACCTCTTCTAGTGGTACAAATGGGTGTGAAACCTATGGTGGATCCTGGAAAGCTATACATTTCTGAAAAGTTGCCAATATTCTAAATTCAGCAAGGGGTCACTACTGTAGATCCTTCAAGGTTTTCCTATAGTAAGTAACAGTTGAAATAAAAAAAATATTCAAACGACTTGAAAAAAACTGCTATTTATGTCTACATTTTCATCTGTAATGTCTTCTAACTATGGCAGATTTTCAAAAGCAATATACAGTTATGGCTGATGGACCCTTCTGATTGAGGGATAGATAGGGCTTATTGGTTCACCAAGAATCTGAGGCACCTAGAGCCAATAACTTAGCTTCACCTTGCAATGGTTTTTCATTGTGTACTGGGTAAGCAGCAATTCATTGGGTAAAATATAAAGAGTAAAAAATAGGTATCAAATAAGTCTATGTATTTCCAAGATATGGAGATTATAAGCAGTGGTTATTTGCACATCTTTGAATTTGTGGGTACAATACCAGCATGTGAATTACAGGGCATTTCAAATAATTACTTCTTTCTTATACACTGTCTTACATTTGGAAGGCACAAATGCAGAGAAAGACAATCGATAATAACACTTGTCTACTATTTGGGGCTCCCCTAAGTCTCCCAATAGAAATGGCACCCTACTTATGTGGGTACGCCCAGTGCCCGTGACAGAAAATGGCCCAAAAAGCAATGTGCACAGATCAAATTTTACCACTAAAAACAGATCCATTTTTGCAAGGTGCCTCGCTGCGGATTTTGGGCCTTAGCTCAGCCGGCACCTAGGGAAACCTAGCAAACCTGTACATTTTTTTAAAATAGACACCTAGGGAAATCCATTATGGGGTGACCAGTGTGAAACCAACCAGCTTCTATTACCCAGAATCTCTTGCATACCTCAAAATTTGTCTAAAAAAACATATTTTTCTCATAGTTCTGTGAAGTAATGTTCTAGAAACTGAAGGAAGCCACAAACTTCCTTTCACCCAGCATTTCTTCAAGTCTTGTGATAAAATGGCACCTCAATTGTGTGGGTTATGCCTAGTGTCAGCGAGAGGGAAGGGCCCAAAATGCAATGTGGACGCATTACATTTTTCCACGGAATACTGAGCATTTATTTTCCAAAGTGGGTAGCTCTCGATTTTGGAGGCCAGCTCAGCCGGCACTCAGTGAACCCTGGCCAACTTATACATTTTTTAAAACTATACACCTAGGGGTATCCAGGGTGGGCTGATGTGCATGGCTCTCACCACATTTTTTTACCCAAAATCCCTTGCAAACTTCAAACTTTGACTAAAAAAACACATTTTCCTGATATTTCTGTGATGGAAAGTTCTGAAATCCGTGGGGAGCCACACATTTCCATCCCTGGCATTCCCCCAAGCCTCCAGATAAAAATGGTACCTCACTTGCATGGGTAGGCCTAACACCTGGGACAGGAAATGGCCCAAAACGCAACATAGACACATCACTTTTTGCCACTGAAAACGGAGCCTTTTTTCCAATGGGAGTAGCTTTAGATTTTGGACCCCTAGATCAGCTAGCACCAATGTAAACCTAACCAACTTGTTCATTTGTGAAAGCTAAACACTTGGGGATATCCAGGGTGGGCTGATTTGTATGGCTCTCATCATGTTTTTTTACCCAGAATTTCTTGCAAACCTCAAACATTTACTAAAGAAACACATTATTCTCACATTTCTGTGATGGGAAGTTCTAGGCTCTTTGGGGAGCTACAAACTTCTGTCCACCCAGCTTTCCCCCAAGTCTCAGATACAAATGGTACCTCACTTCTGTGGATAGGCCTAGTGGCCACAACATAAAGCGGCCCAAAACGCAACATGGATGCACCACATTTTTCCACAGAAAACTGAGCCATTTTTTCCAATGTGGGTAGCTCTAGATTATGGACCCTAGCTCAGCCATTACCTATGAAAATCTAACCAACATCTACATTTTTTAAAACTAGTCACCTAGGGGTATCCAGAGTGTACTGACTTGCATGGCTCTTGCCACATTTTTGTACCCAAAATCCCTTGCAAACTTCAAACTTTGACTAAAAAAACTAATTTTCTTTACATTTCTGTGATGGAAAGTTTTGGAATCTGCGGGGAGCCACAAACTTCTGTCCATCCAGCATTACCCTAAGTCTCCAATAAAAATGGTACCTCACTTGTGTGGTTAGGCCTAGTGACCCTGACAAAGGCCCAAAACACAACATGATGCACAACACTAGACACCGGGGGATTCCATGGTGTGTTGACTTACGTGGCTCTCACCAGGTTTTTTAAACCAGTATCCCTTGCACAGCTCAAACCTTGCCTAAAAACACATTTGCCTGGCTTTTTTGTCAGTAAAAGTCCTGGAATTTGCAGTCAGCTACAAATTTCCTAACAGCAAGCATTCTCCCAGGTGACTCAATAAAAATGCTACCATTCTTCTGTGAGTGGAGCAAGTGCCCGCAACGGGGAAAGTCCCAAAATATTTTGTGGCGACATCAAAATTATTTATCACAAAATTACCTGTTTTTACAAGGGGGGGGCACCAGCATTTTTGGTCCCAAGCTCGGCAGCCATCTAGGGAAACCTAACAAACCCAAACATTTCTGAAAACTAGACACCCGGGGAGTCCATGAATCCCACAACGTTTCCTTGCCCATAATTCCCTGCAAATCTCAAAGTTAGCTTTAAAAAAATCATATTTTCCCCACATTTCTAGGCGGGATCACCACGCCGGTACAACAATCCTATCACCCAACATTTCTCTTCATCTCCTGATAAAAATGATACCTCACTTGAGCTGGTGGGAGATTGAGGGGGAACCAAAGTGGGCCAAAGGGTAGGTTTTGTAACACTTTTCGGGCTGACTCTGCTTAGAGCACCCACACATATAAATGTAAAAATCCCTTTTATCTAGCCACTTTCTGAGCCATGGGGCAACTGTATCCAGAAATATGGCAGATCTGCCATCAAGGAGAGCAACCCTTGGCCAATGGGTAACTCCCCACAATCCTCATAATAAATAATTTCTCTGGCCTAGTGGGCTTCAAGCCCCCCCCCCCGTGGGCACATGGGCCTAAAAGCAGCTGAAGAAGCCTCTGCTGGGACTGAAACACACATGTAACATGCCCCCAGTGAAGCGACATTTGCCTAAGGGATTCCTCCCCCAACAAAATTTAAAATAAATTCTTGGTGGTTCAGTGAGGTGGATTCCTGCTCCACGATCATGGCCCCACACACACAATCGAGGAGCGTGCAGATGTAGGGAGAAAGTCCATTCCCCTTTCGTCTGTAAACCTGAAACAAAATTCCCCGCAGAGAAGGACTTTCCTCTTGTGCATCCTTTCTCTGGAAGCGTTGAAAGTAAATGGCATCCCCATCTGCACTTGATGATGTCGGTGCACCTTGTCGGTGCCAACATCATCAAATCACCGAGGGGGGGATTGGGAGTGGCATACATGGTAATTGAAGGCCCACAAGGGAAGCATTAGCACTTCCTCCGTGGGTTTGTGTGAGGATGGATCCATCCTCAGCACATGCCCAATGTGACTGAGGATGGAAGTGTTCCGTCCTCAGCCCACAATTGGTTAAATCAACAATATAAAGGACATACATATTTTATCAACCTAATACTTCAAGAACAAAAGCTGCAAGCAGAGGAAACTTCTGGATTATCTGACCAGAACCTGAAATTAGAAGCATATATGGCAGTTGCCAATAGGTAGTTATATTTTCCATAGGAAAATCATTTTGTGACTTCCCTATATCTTTGGTGACGTTTGACAAATCTTCACGGAATTTCCCTAGTAAGTGGCCTGGTGAATCTTGTTCTGCTTCGGGGTGATATATCAAGCTGGGGCCTAGAAAAAAGGGGGGGTAGTAAAAAAAAGTGTGTGTTCCCATATTAATTCCGATAGGACCTTCGAACACGACTACAGACTGAACGGAATTACACCAAATTTGACAGAAAGCTAGCTTTCGGTCCACAGATTCTGCTTTTTGTTATTTGGTGCAAATCCATTCAGCAGTTGTTGAGAAATTTAAGGAAAATATATCGACATCAGTGATGTCATTTGAGATATCATCAATGATGTCATCAGTGATGTCATTTGAGATGTTATCAGTGACGTAATGAGTGATGTCATAAACAGTGCATAGCGGGGCGTAAGTTATAGTTATCTCAGGTAACTCTAACTGCGGAATTGCTCTGGTTTTGTATGAGAGAAATCGGAGCCTAACTATTGCATCCCTGTAACCTTTGATTTTTTCAATGAATTTCTAAGGTTTTTTAAAAAATTCTATTTCCTAACTATAATGTCCCTGTAACCTTTGTTATTTTCAGTGATGTCACTGACCATGTCATGAGTGATGTAATATGTGAGGTCATAAGCAGTGCATTGCGGGGGCTCGAATCATAGTTAACTCAGCTAACTATAGCGGCAGAATTTCACTGATTTTGTATGAGTAGAATCTGCCCCTAACTATAACATCCCTGTAACCTTTGTTTTTTTAGTAAATTTCTAAAGTTTTTGAAATGCTAATTCCTAACTATAACGTCCCTGTAAACTTTGTTTTTTTCAGTGAATTTCTATAGTTTTTAAAGTAGTAGTCACATTTGCAGAGTAGTGGAGAAAGGGGGCTTGGCTGCTATATTCCATACAGGTACCTTACATAGGAACAGGTAACATTGCAAACTTTCACCTATATTTTTCCCTACATTACATACATAACGGTTCTTAGGGACTGACCTTTTACCTAGATACGACACTGCTTTCAGAACGCTGGTTTTTCCCTAGTTCCAATCTCATAAATTATGCATGAGGTTTCTTGGAAGCACAGCAGTACTACCATCTCCTGTATACTATCTCTGTATAAAGATCAGGCCCGACGTCATCCTCTAGGCCGACACAGTAACTCAGCAAGGTAGGACCCCTGGGGAGACCTGTGGCTATATATACATCATGTCTTGCTTTAGAAAGACAGAGGAGACCGTGACTTCCTGGCTGACACACTGACCAGAGACGCTGAGGTTTCTGCATGCAGACACTCTAGCTCGCAGTAGTCTAACATCCCTCGCGGTATGTCCAACTCGAGACCAGGACGGGGTCCCATATTCTCTTATTCTCAGGTAATGGGGTTGCCTAGATCCTAGAGGGATTCTTGGCATAACACCTACATAGATGCTAAGTACATATGGGTACATCTAGTTAGAGAGGCATCGTAGGAATATGCACTTATCATGCATTTTATGTACATGCATATATCCATGCTTACTGCAAAATGGTAGAACTGTACCATCCCTTTACTTTCGTAGTACTGCTAATCATATATCTCTGCTACTGTCTAATAGTTGTTGCAGCTCAACTATTCTACACTAAAATAACAACTGTTGAATAAATTCTTATTGAAATGCCCAGCCTGTTTATTCTGTGTATCTCTGAGACAAACTAAGTGAGCATGAGTGACTGAGTGAAAAGTAGCATATTGTTTCCACGGTCCTGGGGGTCAGGGCTGTCATGTTCTGAGGTTTCCAGAAACTATTCTCTACCCGATAAGAGGAGATTCTAGTGGCACAGTGAGCTAGCTGATACAGACAGGCTAACGTATCCGGTGGGGGTGCACGGAATCAGTCCTCCACCAATCCTACAGTTTATGTTATCCAAACACGCAGATCCTGTATAGATAATAAAGGAACTACATGACATGGCACCACCAACGTTGGTTGGGTACTTATTTAACAGTAGAATCTGAGTAGTTCAGTCATGCTATTCTCAGAGTCCCCTACTCACAAAACACCAGAGACATCTGGAATGGGTGGGCACAAACTCCGCCACAGCTGAGTAGGTGAAAAATCATATTTATTGGCTGTTGGTTAATTTAGCTTGAAGGACACAGTGTTCCTAAAATTAAGCACAAAAATACCCTATCTTAGTTCTGTTAAACAAAAAAAACATCTTCTTTACAAAAATGACTGAGACAGGGATAACACCGTGGTGGATCTGCACCACTCAGCCGGAGAACAAGATGCAGACGCAATTCCGATTGCAGAAAAATTCAGAAATACAGTCACCTTGAAACTGCTACAGCATGGTTTAACACCCAGGGGTGGCGTAGTAGCTTTCATGATCGAGGCACACGAATCAAACAAAACAGAGGTATTTTATTTGTGGGTTACATTCCCAGTAGCAAATGCAAGAACAAAAACATTGCACTCCTACACAGAAGGAGATGCACCAGTGGAATATTGTCCATTTGAGGACATTAAGGTTCAGCTCACGTACCAGGAACACTAATACTGGTTTAAAGGTGCCCTACCCCACATAAGAAGAAGATGTGGGGGGTGCCTTTAAACGATTTTAAAATATCTTTGAATGATATCATTAAGTGTGGGCGACAAATTCCGTTCCGCTAGCGGAACTTGCGAAATTTCGGCCTTTTCGCGTTCCGCGCGGAAAGCGAAAATGTCGAAACTTCCGCGATGCGCGGCGGAACGGAAATATACAGGGCAGGATTCATTTTGGCACAATGCTCCTGTCACTAAACCTCAACAGGAAGCACTTACAGATATAAATAAAGCAGGTGCCCGAGTTGAAGGTCAAATTCAGTAACGCATTAATCAAAACAAAACATTTGTGAGCACGGTTGAGGCTAGCCAGGTGTGCTTTCTCCCCATATCTACCGTCAACAATTTGCTGTAATCCTTGATGGAGCTCTGTGCATCCATGAGTTTCTCGAGCGCAATCCCCGTGTAGTTCCTGACACCAGGAGGTTATGTCTCCTCATCTGCTGCTCTGATCGGTCTCTGGCCCTTTATAAACAAGAGGCATGTGAACTGCATGGAAGCCCCGCCGGTTTGGCCCCGGCCCACACACCAGCGGTATGCAACGGCTTCCCGCCCTTTCCCCCACTATGATGGACAGCTCACTCGAGGGACCCCAGCGCCCGTCGGCGCGGTGGCAACATTACAGTCCAGACACACATGGTCGCTGTAGACAACTCTTCTGGCCCTTTAAGCAGCTGTAGTGTAGGAAAAGCACTATACATTTACCCAACGAGGTAGCACTTACTGATCAGCCAGTAGAAAGTACTCCAGTTGGGTAGAGGTATTGCACAAAACGGTGGCATCTTCTTGGGTGAATATGCAGGGCAGGATTCATTCTGGCATGATGCTCCTGTCACTAAACCTCAACAGGAAGCACTTACAGTCCAGATATAAATAAAGCAGGTGCCCGAGTTGAATAAGCTCAAATTCAGTAACGCATTAATCAGCACAAAACATTCATGAGCACAGTCGAGGCTAGGCTAGGCTTTTAAACTTGAATTGTTTGTTTCTTAACTTGCTGTGCACTCACCCCCCCTCCCTTATTTTGCCCCCATTCTCCTACCTGCACAGTCGTCTTGGGCGCTGCAGCGGGAGGTCTTGGGGAGGAGCGCTGACGCTGACATCGTTGGGGAAGCCTTGGGGGACGCTGATCCCGCTCGGCCACGCCCACTCTCAGCTGCTTTTAATCGCGCCTCTGTTCGCGCGCAATCAGACACTGCCTAACTCCTGAGGCAGAAGCCGGGAGCAACGATTGCTTTTAAACTTGAATTGTTTGTTTCTTAACTTGCTGTGCACTCACCCCCCCTCCCTTATTTTGCCCCCATTCTCCTACCTGCACAGTCGTCTTGGGCGCTGCAGCGGGAGGTCTTGGAGAGGAGCGCTGACGCTGACATCATTGGGGAAGCTCTGGGGGCTGCTGATCCCGCTCGGCCACGCCCACTCTCAGCTGGTTTTAATCGCGCCTCTGTTCGCGCGCAATCAGACACTGCCTAACTCCTGAGGCGGAAGCCGGGAGCAACGATTGCTTTTAAACTTGAATTGTTTGTTTCTTAACTTGCTGTGCACTCACCCCCCCTCCCTTATTTTGCCCCCATTCTCCTACCTGCACAGTCGTCTTGGGCGCTGCAGCGGGAGGTCTTGGGGAGGAGCGCTGACGCTGACATTGTTGGGGAAGCCCTGGGGGACGCTGATCCCGCTCGGCCACGCCCACTCTCAGCTGCTTTTAATCGCGCCTCTGTTCGCGCGCAATCAGACACTGCCTAACTCCTGAGGCGGAAGCCAGGAGCAACGATTGCTTTTAAACTTGAATTGTTTGTTTCTTAACTTGCTGTGCACTCACCCCCCCCCCTTATTTTGCCCCCATTCTCCTACCTGCACAGTCGTCTTGGGCGCTGCAGTGGGAGGTCTTGGGGAGGAGCGCTGACGCTGACATCGTTGGGGAAGCCCTGGGGGACGCTGATCACGCTCGGCCACGCCCACCTTTCCCCTTTATAAGAGGACGCCTCCTTCCCGGCCACGCAGCGGGCACGCCGATGGCGCGCCAAAGGCGTGCCAAAGGCAAGCCCGTCTGCGCCCGTCCGCGCCAGGCCGCGCCAGGCCGGGCCCCGGGGCCCCTTCTCATGTCACTTGCGTTTCATATTCCACTGCTCTCCTGCTTACCTACTGGGCCAATTGGCCTATAAGCAAATCTGTGGAGGATCACCTTTATACTCTTGGTATCCTTCGGCTGAATTACAACTATCCATCGACCGATTTGCTGAGGTCGCTCCCGCCGGCATCACTACCGTCACATTTACATCCGCCTCCTCTACCTCGCACATGTCCTCCCCCTCTGGCTTCTGTCTACCTTCTCAACACTCGCTCTGCGGTCAAACACCAAGTAGAGCTTTTTGACCTTTTGGAAACCTCCAAGCCAGACGCCCTATTTTTGACCGAAACCTGGTTTACCCCTGACTCTTTGCCTGATATTTTAGCAGCTCTTCCCACCCCGTATTATGTCCTTCGCGCTGATCGCCCGGAGGGAAAGAATGGGGTTGGAGTAGCGATGATTGTCCGCTCCAACCTTCAGTTTCAAATTCTCTCCCTCCCCCTGATTTCAGCAGTTGACTTCTTGATTGTTCGCTCTACTAACCTTGCGACTCCCCTCACTTGTGTCCTTTGCTTTCGACCCCCTCAGTCGATGCCTCATTTCATCCCTGCCATTCAAGATTTATTAGCTACCTTGGTGGTAAACAATGCTGCGGTACTGCTATTAGGCGACTTCAGTTTCTGGCCAGGCGATCCTCGTGAAGACTCTATGTCTAAAGACTTTAACAACACTCTTCATTGCATGAATTTTATCTCTCACATTTTCCTTCGTACCCACACACACGGTCACACCCTGGACCAGGTATGGACCCTTAACCAGCCCATTTGCACCCCCCTGGTGCTCCCTTGCATCTGGTCAGACCTTTCACTGATTTCCTTTTTCCTCAACTTGAGAATGACCGCTAATTCCCCTTTCCCTAAAAACATTACTGCTCGCAATTGGAATCGTGTAGACATGTCCGTTCTTTGCCGTTCCTTGGCATCCTCATCTCCTATATTAGCTGACACTTCCCCTAATTCCCAAGCGATCGTCCTTAACAGCTGGTTGTTCGCTACTTGTGACTTAATTGCCCCCATCAAGCGAATCAGAACATGCCGCTCCCATGACGCAAACAGATGGTTCACTGACGCTTTAAAAATTCAGAAACTCGCGTTGAGGCAGGCCGAGCGTCGCTGGAGACACAGGTATTGTCCGACTCTTAAAGCTTGCTACGTGGCCCTCCTTCGGGACTATAAAAAAGCCATACTCTCAGCTAAACTGGAATATTTTTCTCAAAAAGTTCACCAAGTAGCTAACAAGCCCAAAGAGATCTTCTCCATTGTGCATGAACTTGCAGCCTCCGACAGAGTCGCCCCTAAGCCTATCCCTTCCCAACCCCTTTGTAATGCCCTTAATGACTACTTCATCGAGAAGATTGTCATGATCAAACGTCACATCCCGTTACCTCCTCCCTCCTTTTCCTGTCCCCCCCTACTGCCCACCTCTTCCACTTTTGACCATTTCCCGCTAATCTCTAAGGAGGCCTTCCTCACCCTCCGACAGAAGGTTAAGTCAGGATCGCCAGCTGACCCTTGCCCTGTTCATATTCTGCGGGAGATTTTTTCCATTTGCCCGGACCCCCCCCCCTTGCCTTGCTCAACTCTTCTCTTTCCCAGGGTATAGTCACCGACTCATTCAAGGCCGCTACAGTCATCCCTATTCTAAAAAAGGCGGGTCCCGACCACACCCTCCTCCCGAATTTCAGGCCTATCTCCCTTGCTTCCTTTTTTAAGCAAGATTCTGGAGAGTCACACCACCTCTTGCCTTTCTTCCTATATTGAAGAAAATCATCTTCTTGCCGCTAATCAGGCTGGCTTTCGTCCTGCCCACTCTACGGAGTCCGTCGTTCTTTCCGTGTTGGATGAGCTGAGGAGAAGTGCTGACATCAATTCTCCTCAGGTCCTGGTCCTCCTTGACCTGTCCACCGCCTTCGACACAGTTGACCATTCCATCCTCTTAGACCGTGTCGGGGGCGCCGGCATTCGGGGTTCAACCTTGGCCTGGTTCACTTCCTTCCTGACGGACCGCTCCCAGGCTGTCAAACTAGAAAGTTTTTCTGCCCCTATCTGTCCTGTTTCTTGCGGGGTGCCTCAGGGCTCTTCTCTTTCCCCTCTTCTCTTTAATCTTTACATTTACCCTCTGATCGCAGCCCTACAAGTAATGGATGTCACGGTTTTCAACTATGCCGATGACCTCCAACTTATTTTTAATCTCTCTTCCTCCTCAGACTCCATCTTTAAATTCCGCTCCACCCTGACGTTCATCCATGATTGGATGAACTTCAATCAACTCAAATTAAATCCAGAGAAGACTGAGCTGGTTCTTATCGGTGGTCCCTCTAATCCCTGGACTCCCGCTTTTTGGCCCACCATTTTTGGATCCCCCCCGTCCCTCTATGTCAGTGAAATCCCTGGGCATTAAAATCAGTCAAGACCTCTCGATGTGCCCTCAGATTAGCTTGGTGGTCTCATCTTGCTTCTTATCACTCAGAATAATCCGCAAAATCTCCCGCTACTTTTCATTGGAAGCCCTTAAGCTTATCATCTTGGCTCTGATTTTATCTCGCCTGGACTACGGCAACGGCCTGTATGTCGGAATTCCTGCATACGAGTGCTGTCGCCTGCAGCTTATTCAGAACCAGGCAGCTCGCCTTATCTATAGGCTTCCAAAATTTCATCATACGACCCCTCTTTTGAAGACCCTTCACTGGCTTCCCATCCTGGAGCGATCCCTTTTCAAGATGGGTTGCCTGATATTTATGTCACTGGCCGGTACGGCTCCAGCCTTCATTAGTTCAAAGATCACTATCTATGCTCCCAGTAGAACCCTCCGCTCTTCTACCCAACTCCTCCTTAGCACCCCTCGCAGTCGGAGGAAAAAATTTGGCGGCTCTAGATTTACCACCCTTGCCCCCTCATTTTGGAACTCACTTCCTCTCACCATTAGATCCATCCCCACCTACCTTACTTTCGCAAAGCTCTTAAAACTCATCTTTTCTTGTTGGCATATCCATCCTAGCCCCCTTCTTGTGCCTCCATGAAGTGGCTTTGTCCCAGCGCCAAGAAGCCGTTTGGCGGAAGAGCGCTTTACAAATCCCTTCAACTTCAACTTCTAGGCAGGTGTGCTGTCTCCCGATATCTTCCGTCAACAATTTGCTGTAATCCTTGATGGAGCTCTGTGCATCCATGAGTTTCTCGAGCGCAATCCCCGTGTAGTTCCTGAAACCAGGAGGTTATGTCTCCTCATCTGCTGCTCTGATCGGTCTCTAGCCCTTTATAAACAAAAGGCATGTGAACTGCATGGAAGCCCTGCCCGTTTGGCCCCGGCCCACACACCAGCGGTGTGCAACGTCTTCCCGCCCTTTCCCCCACTATGATGGACAGCTCACTCGAGGGACCCCGGCGCCTGTCGGCGCAGTGGCAACGTTTCAGACACACAAGGTCGCTGTAGACAACTCTTCTGGCCCTTTACGCAGCTGTAGTGTAGGAAAAGCACTATACATTTACCCAACGAGGTAGCACTTACTGATTAGCCAGTAGAAAGTACTCCAGTAAGGAGATGTAATGCACAAAACGGTGGCATCTTCTTGGGTAAATATGCAGGGCAGGATTCATTCGGGCATGATGCTCCTGTCACTAAACATCAACAGGAAGCACTTACAGTCCAGATATAAATAAAGCAGGTGCCCAAGTTAAATAAGCTCAAATTCAGTAACGCATTAATCAGCATAAAACATTCATGAGCACAGTCGAGGCTAGGCAGGTGTGCTGTCTCCCCATATCTACCGTCAACAATTTGCTGTAAACCTTGATGGAGCTCTGTGCATCCATGAGTTTCTCGAGCGCAATCCCCGTGTAGTTCCTGACACCAGGAGGTTATGTCTCCTCATCTGCTGCTCTGATCGGTCTCTAGCCCTCTATAAACAAGAGGCATGTGAACTGCATGGAAGCCCTGCCCGATCGGCCCCGGCCCACACACCAGCGGTGTGCAACGTCTTCCCGCCCTTTCCCCCACTATGATGGACAGCTCACTCGAGGGACCCCGGAGCCTATCGGCGCAGTGGCAACATTACAGACACACATGGTCGCTGTAGACAACTCTTCTGGCCCTTTACGCAGCTGTAGTGTAGGAAAAGCACTATACATTTACCCAAAGAGGTAGCACTTACTGATTAGCCAGTAGAAAGTACTCCAGTTGAGTAGAGGTATTGCACAAAACGGTGGCATCTTCTTGGGTAAATATGCAGGGCAGTATTCAGTCTGGCACGATGCTCCTGTCACAAAAATTAAACCTCAACAGGAAGCACTTACAGATATAAATAAAGTAGGTGCCCGAGTTGAAGCTCAAATTCAGTAACGCATTAATCAGCCCAAAATCTCCGCGAGCACGCAACATTTTGCGTGCTCGCTGAGATTTTTTGCCGTTTCGCGAAATTTTGCGAAAGGCAATTTAGCAAATTCCGTTGAAGCTCAAATTCAGTAATGCATTAATCAGCCCAAAATCTCCGCGAGCACGCAAAATTTTGCGTGCTCGCGGAGATTTTTTGCCGTTTCGCTAAATTTTGCGAAAGGCAATATCGCAAATTCCGCCCACCCATCTCATTACCTCAACTACATTTTTCGATGATTTCGACTTTGAAACTGTAAATAACATTGTGGTAATTGTATACTTTTCATCTTTCTTTTATGTTTATTTTAGAATGAGAATTTCTCCATGTCATTGGAAATTGTATATGTCATACAGAATCGTTGTATGTAATCAAGAATCCACTGATGTAGGAGCTAAGGGTTTGAATTGGAGGAGAAACTGTTGGAGTTTGCTTTAGCTGGACGCTTTAGCTCCTGCACCAGTGGGTTCTAGATTACATACAACAATTCTACATGACATATACAAATTCTATGGATTGCTAATCCATTGTGCTCTGCACCAGTCGGTCCTTTTATTGGCACTTAAATAAATAACTATTTTTATACTTTCTATGACTTCATCGCTTCATTATAAACATGTTATCAGATTTGGAATAATCTGCTTTATCTTCCAATAGTGAAACATTGGAAAGCACATCGGTTTTCAGAACTATGTTTGTTTTCAACATTATGGTCATCACTTTTTACATAAATCTGCTAAACCTAGAAATGTGTTCACATACCACCAGTGGGAACATTGTCCAACACCGCCCAAAGGCAGTTCAAAAACATTTACACAAAAGTTTCCATATTTTTCAGGGTTTAATATGTCTGACCGAGCTTCATATTATTTTAAGGTTGCACCAACATCAGCACGGAAAAATGTTAACAAACACCAAACAGATTTACTCTGCATCCTCTATTACCCAGCTGTCCGAACAAGGTTTCAACTTATGGAAAGACACCATAGACTTAAAATCTGTCTGGGGTACTAGAGTATGGCAAGTTCAGGGAATGGAAGCTTTATTTAGAGCATGCCTCATCCCTCAACAGATCATGTTTTTGAACGAGACAGTGCAACAGACGTCTTGCCTTAGACTAGCCAAGAACAAACACTTGAACACACCTCGGCTACCAACACCATCACTGACTGAGGGTAATGAAACATCACAAAAAGAGGTTACATTAGATGACCTCATACAATACAATAGATCAGACCCCAATTAGGAAAAATGCTTGATTTGGCCCACAGACATGAATAGTTATCAGGCAAGATTCTTGGGTAAAACGAAAGGGTTCGCTATCCATAGGCCAGATTCACGCTATGTACAGAGAGAACATCTAGGGGTAGTAACATCCTACAGTGTTGGGAAGTTGTGCCTTGATGGGCGAAAATCCTCAAATTCACAGAGGTGAAACCACACTTATCCTTACTATCACAAGATGTGTATCTTAGGGATTTTTTACTAGGTCCTAGGAAGCCACGTCAGAAACGTTTCATATATGCTGGCATTTATGCTGCTTACAATGAAATATGGAAAACATCACAACAAGAGGCCGCAGAGAGATTATGAGAAATAGACCGTATAAATCTAGAAAAATCTCTAGCAGTGGTAGACAATGGGTTAACAACATTGACCTCCAGGATATATTCCTTAGGCAACATTGTATCTTCTGTGATAGACATACTAACAGCAGAGCTCCTCGATTAATTTAAAAGTCCTCTAGTGGGATGCTGAAAGAAGTAACACTGGGTCCCTGCAAGTAGACCAAGCCAAAAGCGGTCACGTCGTTCTTTGCACGTTGCAGTCATCACAACATGCTGGAGCTGCTTTCAAATTAATCGAGGGCTCTGCTGTTTTCCACTGTGAAACTCTACGAGAATACTACAAAGACCACAAGGCTGTGTGAGTATACGCCCACAGGGCGGGACTACAAATTATCACTGCGAGTGCGGCGCAAGACTCGGCAGCTGTGCCTCCCCAAATACCAGTGAGCAAGGGCTAGGAAGCCCAAAACATGTTAGGTTGCAATTCCTGCTGTAGAGGTGATGCTGTTTGTCCCTGCAACCTGCCAAATAAAGAAGGGTCCTCATAACGAATTACACTTCCAGGTAGGTCACAGCCTTTTAATGAGGATTACAGCGGAAACACCATGAACAAGAAGTCCATACTCGGTGGCATTACGCGTTTTGGGATGCCACGCCCTTGTTCACAGGCCTTGTTAGAGTCCAACAGCCAAATTATGCAGTCAACTGTTACATTTTTAAATGGGGATGTCCCGCCTACACTCCCTGCGAAGTGCAGTGCCTACTGGTATTTGTGGTGCTGCATTTGTACTACCCCAGTAGGATCCGCAGTTGCTCACATAAAAAGCACATTTCTACACCTAGTGGGTTGACTTCCATAGCTCACATGCAAATCCGCTGCCAATACTAAATCGTTCATTGTGGCCTCATCAGTCCGAATGTGACAGTCGCTTGTAGTCACCTCAGATCCGCTGTCTCTTGCGGCAGCGCAATTACCGGCTGGACTAGCCGTACACATCCAACGAACAAATTGCCCTGAAAACAAATTGCACTTCCAGGTAGGTTACAGCCTTTTAATGAGGATTACAGTGGAAACACCATGAGCAAGAAATCCATACTCGGTGGCCTTAGATGTTTTGGGCTGCCACGCCCTTGTTCACAGGCCTTGCTAGAGTCCAACAGCCAAACGATGTAGTCACCTGTTACATTTTTAAAGGGGGATGCCCAGCCTATAACTCCATGTGAAGTGCAGTGCTGCATTTGTGGTACCCCAGTAGGTTCCAGCAGAATGCCCGCCCACAAAAAGCAGTGCACTCAAAGGACACATAATCATTACACTAAAACATCAAAAAGCAAGTAACATAAGACAATGGGCCTCATTAGGACGTTGGTCATACCACCACCGACAGGCCGTTGGTGGCGGTCCGACCAACATCCAGCAGAACGGTCTGACTGCAGCATTATGATGTGGTCAGTCGGACCGCATAGGTCAGAATGACTGACCAATGCTTTCTACAGGCTCAAGGAGCTTGTTGGGCCATCGTTCGGATCGTTTTCCCTACAACAGGGGCGGTGTCTGCTCAGGCACCTGCACATGGATGATCATGTCCCTTTCCAACAGCCTTTCCATGGTGGTCTGACCACCACAGAAAAGCTGTCAGAAAGGGACTTTGGGACTTGGGGGGGCGCCACCCATCCCTGCAGGCCTCCGTATGAGGCCTGGGAGGCACCTGTGGTCGCTCCCCAAGCATTCATGCCCTGTGTGCTAGGCACCACATGGTGCCTGCCACACAGTGCATGGATGTTTAAAAACATCCCTTTTTCTATTGTGGCTTGTGCTGCAGCCCACACAGCGGTCGCACCATAATTTGGCAGGTGGGACCTCCAACTACTTGTCGGTCGGTCCCAATCCTGCTGCAATGGCATTCAGATGCTTGCCTGACCGCCATCATAATCGGGCACAATATAACATAGTATATTGATACTTACTAAAACACCGTATGAAAACCGGAACCAAAATACTAATGAAAAACACAACAATTCTTACAACTAAATGCACTAAAACCCACAAACAAAACTATAGCTAACCTCTGGATCTCCCGTCTACATGCCCACAACACTGAAAAACCTAAAAAATCCTTTAAAAAGGATTTACCTGTTCCGATGGACAACAGCACCTTCCCACGAGCTGGATCCGGGATAATAGACTAAGAATCGACAAATAGACTATAAAATTGAAAGTTGCAGTAAGAAAATGGTTGCTAAACAAAACTAAACAAAGGTTCACTGCCCATAAAAATGAAGGGAATATAAGTTACATTTATTTCAATTGTTTTTATGGAAAAAAATAGTAAACAGGTAAAACTCCTTATAAAATGTTGTAAGAATATGTAAAATAATTTTAAAGTATAAATTAAATAATACTATGAAAATCTACAATTACTTAATATATGCTGAAAAAACTATATTAAAAGAATATATCTGAAACAACTGAATTAAAGTAAATAAATGCGAACAATAGTAAAAAAAACTTAAAAATGCTATTTAACTATGATCTACATTGTTTACTTAATATTAAAAATGAATTACAATTTTATAACTTATAAATATATTAATGTTTTGTATAACTGCAACTATATATTATAAAAAAGAAACAATATACATTAAATACACTTTGAAAAAATTTAAAAAACTGATTTTATTTTGCATATCTTTATTCTATGAAAATATGTAAATAATAAAGTTATTGATTGCAAATATACAACCAACTGCTATGCTAATTAGCTTCCTAAACATTACCAATACTAATTAGATGACATAAACTATTCCTACTACATAGAAATACATTTCAAAACAGGGACTTAACAAGAAAAGAGTTCAACTAAATATTCCCACTCTTACCTAAACTATTTTGAAGAAAGTGTTGTTCGCTTTTCCATCTCCAACCTAAAACATTTTGGGGAAGGTGTTGGACGCGAATGGGGTGACATTTACTATTCCCACTCCAATCTAAACCAATTTGGGGAATTGAATGTCATTTATCAATACATTAAAGATGAGTATGACATATTTTCAATGAAAATCAATAATTAAAAAACAAACAAATTTTGCAATATTCATTTGCATAGCATTAAAACAATTACATTGAAATTAAAATATTCACTTTTGAAAAATCGTCCCACCCTTAATCCCTAAAAACCCACTATTCTGCTACTAACAAATAATTGGTTTTCCACAAAGCTCCTAAAAACACCCAGGCCATGTGGGGTAGAGCGCAAAGTCGGCAGAGCAAGGCAACATTCCATTCCTCAAGCAATAACACACTCACGCAATGCACCAGTTTGCTGTGCTGTATTTTGTCATGCAAAACAAAATTACGATCAAGGCCGTCCTTCAGACGAAATATGTCATTTTGCTTGACACAATAAAATGCAGCACAGCAAACTGTGACCCAGCTTGAGCTTATTATTGATTCAGGATTAAAACAAAACCATTATATATACATTCATTCTACACATCAATACAACTAAAAATAAAAATGTCAAACTTAATAACGTATCTTACTAAATACACAATTAAAGGAATTGGTAAACACATAAAATCAAGCACACTACTATAAAATAGCACACACAAATGACAGTCTATACAATATTTTTCAAAATTATACTTTTTATAGCAATATCATAAATAACACTTAAAACTATATTCTGACCTTTGATATTCCTGTCCACAAAATTTTTTACATCCCCTTATTCTTGTCACAATATTTTTATATCACAATATTTTTCATTCAATATTTTGTACAAAGACCACAAAAAGAACCACTCACATTACAATAGGCACTGATCATCTAGTATGAAGGAAAAGGGAGAAGCACATAGAATGGTGGAGCATTGAATTATATATATATATATATATATATATCCCGCTCCAATGCACCGATCGGGCGAATCACTCCATGGGCGGGTGCTTCGTTGCAGCGGAATTTATACACACACCTATATAGACACTCACACACTAACAATCATCCATAGAGGTACTCTCACACCTAGTCATTCATACAAATAATCACACTGCCATTTACTCACCTATGCAGTTATACACACTCAAGTTCACTCACTCACAAAAATAGTATCATATACTTATGCTCTATTAGAATCATTGACACAAGCACACATTCATCCAAACAGTCACTGTCACAATCACACACTCTCACATCTAGCCACTTATATACTCTTACACACATATATACTGCCTTTTACATATATAGTTAGTCACATATGTACCACTGAGATATACATTCAATCCATAACACAGCCATACATACACTCACTCAACCATACAGTACTTCATAGATGCACTTTTAATAACATCCAGTCATAGAATCACACACTCACTCATCTATGCACAGTCACATACACCTTATCCACACAAACACTCAGGAACTCATACAGATACTGAGACAAACAATCAATAACCCATATAGACACTTATATAGCTATTCACAAAACTATGCCACCACTTATACACCAACACACAGACACATACAAAACATTTATACAGTTTAGTCACTAGTCTGAAGTAAGATGCAGTTAAAGGACTCACTTGTCGAGTCATTTACGCAACACAGAAAATCATCCCTTTACACACTTGTACACCCACTCATTCTTTAACAGGCCTTTCCCTATATTTATAAACATTTTTGAAAATTAAATATTCACTGGATGACATCATCAGTGACGTCATCAGTGATGTCATTTGAGATGTCATCAGTGATGTCATGAGTGATGTCACTGACCATGTCATGAGTGATGTAATATGTGACGTCATCAGCAGTGGATTGCGGTCGCGCAAGTTATAGTTAGCTGAACTAACTATAACGGGGGAATTTCAATGGTTTTTTACGAGAGAAATGTCCAGCTAACTATAAGGTGTGTGAAACCTATGGTTTTTTAAGTGAATTTGCAAGGTTTTTTAAATGCTAATTCCTAACTATAACGTGTGTGAAACCTATGGTTTTTTCAGTGAATTTGTACGTTTTTTTAAATGCTAATTTTTGAATTATTAAATTATATTTTTAATTTTTTTTTTATTTTTAAATTTCCTATGTATTCATTTATATATTATCTGTATCCTTTTATTTGTTTTGGCTCATTTTTTTTTAACTTTCAATTAGGATAAAGTTGAACAGCATATTTAATTTTTTCTATTAAGTTTTCTCCACTTTTAATTTTTTTTATATAAATTCTTGGGGTGCGCTCTCAGAGCGCGCACCTAGTACGTTTTCGTAAGTTTTTTATGAATACCGTCGTATGTTATTTACGTACGCATACATACTTTTTAGTGCGCGCTGGGAGCGCGCACCCAGTACGCATGCGTACGTACGCATGCGTGCGTGCGTCGTACGCGCTCCACGCGGTTCACTTCCGCATACGCTTAAATTACGCGCGTTTACGTTCGCGTATACGCGTGTGCTACGTATGCGCGTTACGTACACACATATGACGTATGCGCATGCGCTCCTACGCGTTCGCGCATGCGTAATCACAAGGTGCGCGCTCGGAGCTTGCTCAGTGCGCGCACCTCGGGTTATGTGCATAATAAAACAACACTTCTAATTGGTTTTCATTACTTTCAGTTTCTGATTGTTTCAACACCACACCCAATCCCCTCATGGCAAGTCATGTGATCAAGAATCATCACTTTTGATTGGTTTGAAGTACTTTCAGTTCCAGATTCTTCCCAAACCACACCTACTCCCCTCATTATTAGTTCTGATTCCCTTGGAGAAGGAGCTAATCTGTTGTTGAGAGACAATGGCTGAGCAGCAACCATCTTCAGAGAGTGAACAGGACACTCTTGAGAGACAGAGGAACAGGAAGCAGAAAGACAGCTTTATATGGCAGTTTTTTACTTTCCCTGAGGGACAAAAAAAGGTGAATGCACCGAAAGTTACTTGTAAATTGGGTCAAAAAGTCTTATCACATGGGAATGCTAACAAGAAGTACTCTTTTAGCATACACACAATGATGAGGCATGTCGAGGCAATGCATCCAGTGACTTTTCGTCGAGCTTCTGGAGCAAACCCTCCACCTGCTCAGCCGACGACATCTGCAGCAGCTCAGCCGAGCACATCTTCGGCAGCTCAGGCGAGCACTTCTTCTGCGATGGTGCCTTCGCCTTCTTCCACACCTTTTGTTGGTCCACCTTGTTTGGCGAGGTTGTCCACACGGTGCACTGATTGCGGTCGTCTTATTTCTGTGGGGGAGACCAGTCTTGATCTCCTTCAGAGAAAATTTGATGCGCATGAGTGCTCTAGGCCATAGATGTTTTTTCTTTTTTTCGTTTTTCTCTTCGTGTTTCCCTACATTAACTCAAGGGCTCTTTTAAGAGCCACTTAAAAACTAAACCCCCAAAAATTTTTGGGGGATTTTTTTTTTTTTTTTTTGGGGTGCGCGCACCCTGCGCGCACCCCAGGATGTTTTAAAAAAAAAAATTGTTTAAAAAAAAAATTTAATGTACAAAGAGAGGTGAAGAAATGGAAGCATGAAAAGGGAGGATTGAGAAATACAAATATTTTTTACTTATTTTTTTAAAAAAATAACTTATTTTGAAAAAAAACATTTTTAGTAATTTGCAAGGGAACAGAATTTCATTTTTTAATTTTTCTTTCTAGTTCTGCAAAAAAAGAAAAACAGTATTAATATTCAATCATACATTTTAAAAAGCATGACATGTTTTTACATATTTAACAAAGCAATATTTTGCCCTTTTTTTGCTATCAGAATTTTTTAATTTTCACTTAAAATAGTGAAAACAATTGTATTCATCATTTAACAGCGGGCAAAAAAAAAAACAATCTGAAAGATTGTTTAAAAAAAGCCCCAAAACAATCCACACTAAAATATTCCTTGTTAGAAATATTACATATATATTACAAATACTTTTCTAGATGAATAAAATTTTTCTAGATAAACCGTCTTTAAACCTTGTTGCAAAAGCACATATGCCAAAATAATATCTGTCAAAGGAGTCCACAATTGTTTTTATTACTTTTCCTTTAGGCCAAATAGTAATTTCAAAATCCTTTTTAAGTGATATCTTCAATTATAATCCTTTAAAATTACACACAAAAGTATCTTTATTCGGATATTAAAACATCCATACAAGAACAATGTATTTACACATTTCACATATAGTAATCTGAACATTTCATCTAAAAATGTTAAAAAAGAAAACATATCTAATGGACCATTCCAAGATATCAGTTAGGCTCAGGATTAAGACTAAATTTCATGTTAAAAGTTATAAAGTGCAGTGCGAGGACATCTATACAGGTAGGGAATACCAAACTTATGACAGTGAATAAAATACAGGATCGTAGTTCATATAAGATCAATCACATTAAAAGTAAGCCGTAGCCTAATTAAAACAAACATCTTATAACATCCCAGGTACTGTAAACATTACAGTTCATCCTTTGTGTAATCTCCATAAATCATCTCCTGTTCTGTGTACAATGTAAGACTATCGTGCGGGGGGCCTTTTAATCCGGATGCCTACAGCGCCCGGCAAATAAACTCACTTACATCTCCCCTCTAGATTTCCTCAGTTTCGCTGCTAGTCTTAAAAAATTTACGATACAGAACAGTGTGAAGGGTTCCACAGCCAGTTTTAGATATAAAAGGGCTACTCTAACCTGAGTAAATTTATTCGCCCTTAGGATGGATTTTAAAAAAAGAGCCAGCGGATATTCATAAAAAGGGCAAAAGAATACAAAATGTAGGGTATCCTGTGGAGATCCTAGATCGCAGCCACAGGGACCCTTTGTACCAATTTCTTTCGTGTACCCCGCGGGAACTGCTAAAATGTGATGTAAAAGATCCAGTCTAAATCTGGTCATTAAAAATCTATCATTTTTGTTATGGATTAGTGCCAGGTAGGGTTCGAGACCTTCAACAGATTTAGTTAATATATGAGACCTCACTGACCCTTTCAGAATTTCGCTATCTTCCCTGGCACAGGCTATCCGCCTCATATATTCTGCCTTTAAAATGCCCTTTAAAATTACAAAAAATGCTTTCTTCAGATGCAGTTTTTAGTTTTCAAAATTTAGGTTTCAGAAAAATTAAGTAAGAATTGGGTAAATCATAAGGCAAACGTTGCTTGAAAATCAATTGGGAATCATTACACAGTGTCCAGCCTTTTTCACATTTAAGATAAACTGTGTAATGTCCAGAAGTTACAGTAGGTCCTTCATGAAAAATTATTGCAACTGTAACAAAAGTTTTTCCAGAAATTGAAAATTGTTGTCCTATAAACTTCTTTATTAAAGTATCCAATTTTGAACCATCAGCTCTACAACGTTGCATCATTAAAATTACATACTGACCATATTTCTGTAAAAATAACGTGGAAAACATGTCAGATTTACATTCAGAACATTCCATGTTGTGATTGGCATCTTTAACTAATTTACTAAAAGTCACTGTTTTACTTTGTGGTAATGGTAAAAATATGAACCTTTCAGAATCAACATTACTACTGCATGTGTTCATACAGTTTTCACAGCAATGTTCCCATTTGTAAGAGACACCAAATAAGTTTTCTACTTCTACTCCTTCATCTTGAAGTACGCTCAGTATATATATTAAGAATTCCTGTGCATCTTGCTGGACATTTTCTTTAAACTGTGTAGATCCAGAACATACATCTAAAAGATTTCTAACATCAGAAGCACTTTCTATTTTAGTTTTATCATTACTTAGCTTCTCATAAAGGAGACTCAGCAGAGAACAGAATCTTTTTCCATGATTTACTATTATCTGTTCTTGCAACTTTTCAAGATAAAATACAACATTCAGCACTACATTTGCATAGCAGTTGACACCAGAGCTATTTTCAAAATGGCAACCAACAACCTCTTCAACACTGTCCTTTTTCTTTTTCCTTGCTATCACATCACTGTCCTTTTTTTTTTTGTTCTGTTCATCCACATTACAAATATTTTCAATTCTCCTTTTCCGAGAAACAACATGTTTTTCAATCACAGGATACTGACCTAAATGAGGAGCATAGGTTCTTCTTAATCTATTATACTCCTTTACACAGTTTGTATCAGCACTAACTTTTGAGTCATCAAAGTCTATCATAAATAAACCAGATAATGTTTTTACTCGTGACAGAGCAACATATGACATACCTTCTTTGAACACAGTAGAACCAATGTTTACAAAAGCACTATCTACAGTCAATCCTTGAGACTTGTGAATAGTTACAGCATATGCTAGAGAAAATGGAAACTGCTTCCTACGCACAGATAAGTCTTTCACAAGCAAGAAACGAACTGAACAACGACAAATGTCTTTAACTTCTTCTATCTGACCAAATTTTATTTTTAAACATTCAATTCCAACTTTTTTCTGGTAATTAATAAAACCCACAACTCTTCCCATAGCTCCATTCACTAAACCTTTTTCTACATCCAAATATCTCCTTAAAATCACTCGACAATTCATGCAAACATATAGATTTTTTTCTAATCCAGCTGTTTTGGAAATGTTCTTCTCTAGTGAATCCAATTTATTTTTCAGTTTGCCTGTTAATGTAATAGTAATTCTTTCATGCTGAATTTTGTCCTCTGCTTCCATTTTCTTAATCTCTTCCTTTTCCAATTCCAAAAGTTCCTCATTGAATATTGAGCACTCACGTAGTGTTGGCATTAAGCAGATTACAGTATTTTTTTCAGCAATGTTCTTGTATATTTTCTCTGCAACTATTTCTTCATTTGGAAATAAATTATGTAGCATCCTACTCTGTAATGCTTTTTTGCCAACTTCTGTGAGTAGTCCAATTCTGATATCTTTCAGAATACTTGCATAATCTTCATCGTTTGCTTGCCTCATATTGGTAGTGAGTTCTTTGTACTCAAAGAACGACCAAATATTCGCATTACCAATGCTTCCTAATGACTTCTTCGTGTCTTCATGTGTCACAGTATTAAACACGGGTTGTCCTTTAACTGGAGTGAGCTGTAAAAGATCCCCAAAAACTATGACGTGTTTTCCTCCAAATAACACGTCATAGTCTCTCTTTAGAATTTGTTGCATTCTTAAATGCACAAAGACAAGCATTAAGTTTGATACCATGCTCACCTCATCAATAATGAGAACTTGCATCTTCTTCAACACTCTTGAAACTTCGAAGCATGCTTCTCCAGTTAGCTTGTGGTATTCTATTTTGTTCTCATGCTCCACTGGTAACATTAGCAAGCGATGTAAGGTAATTCCTTTTATGTTATAGGCTGCTAACCCAGTTGCAGCAGTTACCACACAAGACAAATTTGAAGCTGTTTTTTGCTGTAGGTAGCTTCTGATGACTTTTATTAAGAAACTTTTACCAGTTCCAGCTTGTCCACTCACATACATCCTGATTGGTTTAAATGATGTGCATGAGCACTGTTTTTTTCATGTAGTAATCCATGATCAATTTTTTGGGTGACTTCTTCATAAATTTGTTTTTGTTCTTCATTCAGTTGTTGTTCCAGATTTAGTAAGTCTATTGAATCTTCCTGTGCTTGATTCATAGCCGTTTATACTTCAGTCATGGCTATTGCAGCTTCATTTTCTACAACAGGTTGTCCTAGGGGATCTTGACTGAGTGTTCCAGAACTTTGGCTGTCTTGAGAACTGTCTCTAGCTATTTCAGCTGCAATTGTTGCTTCCTGTTCAATTTCTTCATTTAACATTTGGACATAAGTTGTGAAAGTACTGCATTCTATGCTGTCTTTGCTAGCATTAAATGAATCTTCATAGCTTTGAAATTCTCCCAGTAGTTCGTCCTCTGAACGCCATGGTTTAAACAGCTGTAAAAGTGCCAAGTAGTAAAATTCCTTTTTGTCAGTAGTGTCGCAACTCAGCTTCCTGTGATTTATCAAACTTCCTTTTGTTTGCTTCACCAAACATCCTTCCTCACCAATGACTTTATATTTTCCATTGTTGATGTCTTCTGTGGCTTTCCGTGAAAAAATGTAGTTCTGCAGCACTTCATAGAGACACATGTTCTCAAGATGATGACTTCTTTTTGGGTAATATGTGTCCAACATGTTTGTTTTCAAAATATCTGTACTTTCTGGGTCGTTCTCGGCCAAATATTCAATTTCTCCAACAGATTTCAGTACCCGATTTCGCATTCCTGCAAGGCCTAAACTGACCCAAATTATTCTTCTTGATTTCGAGTACAGACTTGCAGATGATAACCTATCTGAACATTCGTAGGATCCAATTTCACAATGCGATAACATCTTTAAACTGAAACTGTACAGCTTCTTACTGACAGTCTTCTCGTGAGAAATCTCTTCCCACATTTCCTTCAATTCTGTTTTCTCAGATTTAGTAATGTAAGATGTGACATACCGAGCAACAGCAATAGAATTGTCTGCCACATACTGAATATCCATGTTAGCATTCCACATGGTTAAAATGACTGGGTTGTAGTCATTTATAAATTTTGACTCTTCTTTTCTTCTTAGGTTGTATGTATTTTTGGGAGATTTTCTTGTTATAGTATGTCGCACAGCTGACATAAAACTGTTGACTCTTCCTTTTGAAAGAACTGGTCTAGGAAATCCAAATCGACACTTTGTGTAGAATTTATCTTTGGTCTTGTACTTCCGTCGACAGTATTTTCCACACCGATGACTTTGGAAACGTAAAACTTGCTCTTTTATCTTTTTCTCTTCTGTGCTTTTAGGTATAGCACATGTTGCATATTCTTCAATAAAAGATAACACTGCTTCATCAGCATATGTTCCAAATTTTGGAGCATCCTTGATCCACAACAGCATATGAATATGAGGAGCACCTCTTGCCTGGTACTCTTTTCTCCAAAAGAAATCCACAACTTCTCCAAGAGGTGGATTTTTTTTATTGCAGATGAAGGACATCATAGCCTCAAATCTATGATTGAAATATCTGCAAACATTAACCGGATCCAATGAGCACAGTTCTCCTGCTGTCTTGTATTCGATGTTTTTAATGTTTGAATTTGCCTCTCGTAGAAAATCCAATAAATCATCCCAAGCGTACTCGGCACAGCTTAGGGTTAGGAACCATGTAGGTGTTCCTAAATTCCATAACATACATTACAATTCTCCATGGCGTCGGTACCAATATTCATTTGTCCCACGCTGACAAGCCATCAGATTGATCAATTGTGTTTCCAAATGATCATCTCGGTGCTGCACTTTCTCCATAAAATCCTTAGCAGACACATTATGTAGATGTACTCCACTTTTTAAAATGTGATTTACTGCATAAGATAGTGCAGACAAGTCGCTTTCAAATAAAAGATGAAACAAATAAGGAATACTTTGACGAAATCTTGAATCTTCAGCATATAGTCTTGTAGTCCGATACTCAGAAGCTGGAATCTGTTCTGGGCGTTCATTGTATCGTCCACCTTTTCCTGTAGGAAACAGCTGAGGAAAACATCGAGCTTCCAAGCTCTTCTCCCATACACTCACAGGAGTTCCTTTTGCTTTCTTCATCTGAAACAGATCAATAGTGTCTCCCATAACTTCTTTTGAATGAAGAGGATGTATGCTAAAATGTTCATAAATTTCTTCTTCTTTTGACTTGTCCACTTTTTCAATTTGTCCAGTTGGTGTTTCTGTGTCTTCTTGTAAATCTTCTTCTTCTTCATCTATATAAATTGATTCATACCATTTATTATTCCTTTTCAAACATCTACCAGCTCCTGCCAAATCTTCTTATTCTTTGTAGGTACACCATTAACCAGAATAACTAATGGTTCAGTTTCCAAAGTATCTGCATCAATAGTTTCCATATTTTTTTTCAAATCCAACGGCAAATAGACCACTCTTCCTTTTAAACCTCTTAGTAAATCTGAAGGAGGTAATTCACCAGTTTTGGGCTCCATACGTACTATGGTCTGGAACGGATGAACACATTGAATGAGTATAGACTCATATGTATTTAAATCAGAAAGTTCGTCAGGAATAGCATCCAATTCTAAATTATTATGTACAGCTCTGGTCGGCATTCTATTTTCTTCTAACTTATTGTAACAGTTTTTACAAATACGCTGATCTTCACCCAAATCAAAACAATTTTCCAGAAATATATATGTTGCAAAATCCTTCCACTTATAATTATCTTCATTTTCACTTTTTTTATACAGATCATCATTCCTTGTTTGAATTTTATAATGGCTTCTGCGGCAACAAATATAAGTAATATTTGGTCTTTCATTAGAGATGATAGTAAATTTTGTCATTTCATCTTCAAAATTTTTAGTAATAATGAGTTCTACATTCTGTTCCTCATTTTCCTCATTAACTGTGTCCTTTTCTGCACTTTCTTGTTCTGGACCGAAGTAGCAAAACTGAATCTCATCGGTAACCTTCACTACATCTGATACAGATCCATGGAACAGAGCATTATTTAACTCATTTAACTTTACTGCTGGACTTTTAGCAAAATACAATGTTCTCACAAACTTTCTCATTTCAGTATGATGTACTGCCAGCATTCTAAAATGGTGAAAAACACTTTGACAAACTTTCCTAGAAAGACAAGCCAGAGAATGTCCTTGCAAACCAGTATTCTCTCTCACTCTGCATGGATCTAGTGTTTGAAGCACCTTAATCTTCTGTTTTACACTCTTTTTACTATATTCTCTTAGAAAGTCACGTAATTTATCAACAGATGCCTGACGCACAGTACAAATACTACTACAGTTCCAAGTGTACACTGGGGCTTTTGGACGTCTCCCCATAGCCTCAGCAGCCATTACTTCTTCCTCATTTCTTGGGACCATTTTTTCCTTTTCCATCACACAACCATCCTTAACTTCATATGCTCTACCATTAGTGTCAACTGCATGCAACAAACTATTACTTTGAAGATAACTCTCTTCATTAAAAAATGGTTCAGTACTTGAACTGTGCTTCCATTCTCCCAAGAACACTTTACAAAAGTTACTTTTTTACACTTCTCTTTTCCTTTTGCTTTGTGACTTCATTGCATTGACTAATTTATCTAATCTACGCATCCTATTCAAAATTATAATAAAAAGTTTTCTTTTTATTTACAAAGCCTTACTTACAATATTTTCTATAAATCTTTTTTTCTTAATAAATTTTGATTTTTTCTTATTTTTTTTCACATCCTTTAGCAAATTTAACATCACTCTTCTCTGAAACATTTTTCGACAAATGTTTTTAAAATCAAATTTTCGTGTTAAATCAGTTTTACTTACTTCTGATTGTACATTAGCTTTTGTTTTTTGCTGTTGACTCTGTTGTTGCTTTGTACATAAAACACTGTTTGTTTTACATTTATTTTTTCCATTTTTTGTTTTTTTGAAGATATTTTTAAAGAAAACTTTAGTTTGCTTACCAGTAGAGTTTTTCTTTTTTCCATCACAAGCTTTTCCTCCTATTTTTTTCCCCAGTTTTGTCCAGATATACTTGTTGTTGCTTTTCTTTCCTCTTTCTTGTCCTTAAAGGCATTTTTTTATTTTTTAACTGTTGCTCAGCAATACCTGCAAGAAACTTAAAAAAAAAAACCTTTTTGTAATTATAATTCATTAAAAAAATGTTAAGCTTTTCAATAATTTCAAATGTTTTAGCATTTGCCTCTCATTTGTGATTTACTGATGTGTGCAGAGTGCTAACCACCACAGTTGAAAAAAACAAGCTGCCCCTTTCCTGCAAGTCTTTCAGAACAACTGCAACACACTTTAAATCTCTGCCCACAATTCCTGTGCGCACACAGCCTCATGATGTGATTCTAGGCAGAAAACGATATTTGATTGGCAATTTCAAAGCACATTTACTACTGTGGTAGAGCAAGTGATAATTGCTGTTACAGCCTGACACATTTTCCTTATAGTTTACAGAGACAGAAAAGAGCACATTTCCTAACAGCTACTTCATACCATGAGCATATACAACCTAGTTGAGTGATTAGACTAGAGCAAAGAAAATGAGGCCTTGATGATGTTTTTATGTGTTTGCGTTACACACTGCTATCTGAAACATCACACAGAGCTGAGTACTACGCATCAGAGTGTTGGAGAAGCTGCTGCGTGTGTGCCAGGAGTGTGTTTCTAGAGACTGAGTATTTTCTGGTGCAAAAGAGATGAGCAAGGAGACTTCCACAACTGCATGAAGACTGCTGGGATGTATGTAACAGTGCATATGTACTAAGGGATAATTTGAGTTTAGAAAACAGGCTGCCCCTTTCCTGGGACTGCAATTCTTACAGAACAACAACTTCACAAATTAAATCTCTGCCCACAATTCCTGTGCGCACACAGACTCATGCCGTGATTTTAGGCACATAACACAGGCTGCCCCTTTCCTGGGACTGCAATTCTTTCAGAACAACAACTTCATAAATTAAATCTCTGCCCACAATTCCTGTATGCACACAGACTCATGCTGTGATTTTAGGCACAAAACACAGGCTGCCCCTTTCCTGGGAGTGCAATTCTTACAGAACAACAACTTCACAAATTAAATCTCTGCCCACAATTCCTCTGCGCACACAGACTCATGCTGTGATTTTAGGCACAAAACAGTGTTCCTGGATAGTACCAAATTACTGTTACAGCCTGACACATTTTCCTTATCATTTAGAGAGGCAGAAAACAGCACATGTCCTAACAGCTCCTTGAGACCATGACCATGTGTTACAGGGTGAGTTATTAGACTAGAGCAAAGAAAATGAGCCTTGATTATGTTTTTATGTGTTTGCGTTACACACTGCTATCTGAAACATCACACAGAGCTGAGTACTACGCATGGGAGTGTTGGAGAAGCTGCTGCGTGTGTGCCAAGAGTGTGTTTCTGGAGACTGTGTATTCTCTGGTGCAAGAGAGATGAGCAAGGAGACTTCCACAACTGCATGAAGACTGCTGGGATGTATGTAACAGTGCATGTGTGGTAAGGGTTAATTTGAGTTTAGAAAACAGGCTGCCCCTTTCCTGGGACTGCAATTCTTACAGAACAACAACTTCACAAATTAAATCTCTGCCCACAATTCCTGTGCGCACACAGACTCATGCCGTGATTTTAGGCACATAACACAGGCTGCCCCTTTCCTGGGACTGCAATTCTTTCAGAACAACAACTTCACAAATTAAATCTCTGCCCACATTTGCTGTATGCACACAGACTCATGCTGTGATTTTAGGCACAAAACAGTGTTCCTGGATAGTACCAAATTACTGTTACAGCCTGACACATTTTCCTTATCATTTAGAGAGGCAGAAAACAGCACATGTCCTAACAGCTCCTTGAGACCATGACCATGTGTTACAGGGTGAGTGATTAGAATAGAGCAAAGAAAATGAGCCTTGATGATGTTTTTATGTGTTTGCGTTACACACTGCTATCTGAAACATCACACAGAGCTGAGTACTACGCATGGGAGTGTTGGAGAAGCTGCTGCGTGTGTGCCAAGAGTGTGTTTCTGGAGACTGTGTATTCTCTGGTGCAAGAGAGATGAGCAAGGAGACTTCCAGAACTGCATGAAGACTGCAGGGATGTATGTAACAGTGCATGTGTGCTAAGGGATAATTTGAGTTTAGAAAACAGGCTGCCCCTTTCCTGGGACTGCAATTCTTACAGAACAACAACTTCACAAATTAAATCTCTGCCCACAATTCCTGTGCGCACACAGACTCATGCCGTGATTTTAGGCACATAACACAGGCTGCCCCTTTCCTGGGACTGCAATTCTTTCAGAACAACAACTTCACAAATTAAATCTCTGCCCACAATTCCTGTATGCACACAGACTCATGCTGTGATTTTAGGCACAAAACACAGGCTGCCCCTTTCCTGGGAGTACAATTCTTACAGAACAACAACTTCACTAATTAAATCTCTGCCCACAATTCCTCTGCGCACACAGACTCATGCTGTGATTTTAGGCACAAAACAGTGTTCCTGGATAGTACCAAATTACTGTTACAGCCTGACACATTTTCCTTATCATTTACAGAGGCAGAAAACAGCACATGTCCTAACAGCTCCTTGAGACCATGACCATGTGTTACAGGGTGAGTGATTAGACTAGAGCAAAGAAAATGAGCCTTGATGATGTTTTTATGTGTTTGCGTTACACACTGCTATCTGAAACATCACACAGAGCTGAGTACTACGCATGGGAGTGTTGGAGAAGCTGCTGCGTGTGTGCCAAGAGTGTGTTTCTGGAGACTGTGTATTTTCTGGTGCAAGAGAGATGAGCAAGGAGACTTCCACAACTGCATGAAGACTTCTGGGATGTATGTAACAGTGCATGTGTGGTAAGGGTTAATTTGAGTTTAGAAAACAGGCTGCCCCTTTCCTGGGACTGCAATTCTTACAGAACAACAACTTCACAAATTAAATCTCTGCCCACAATTCCTGTGCGCACACAGACACATGCCGTGATTTTAGGCACATAACACAGGCTGCCCCTTTCATGGGACTGCAATTCTTTCAGAACAACAACTTCACAAATTAAATCTCTGCCCACAATTCCTGTATGCACACAGACTCATGCTGTGATTTTAGGCACAAAACACAGGCTGCCCCTTTCCTGGGAGTGCAATTCTTTCAGAACAACAACTTCACAAATTAAATCTCTGCCCACAATTCCTGTATGCACACAGACTCATGCTGTGATTTTAGGCACAAAACAGTGTTCCTGGATAGTACCAAATTACTGTTACAGCCTGACACATTTTCCTTATCATTTAGAGAGGCAGAAAACAGCACATGTCCTAACAGCTCCTTGAGACCATGACCATGTGTTACAGGGTGAGTGATTAGACTAGAGCAAAGAAAATGAGCCTTGATGATGTTTTTATGTGTTTGCGTTACACACTGCTATCTGAAACATCACACAGAGCTGAGTACTACGCATGGGAGTGTTGGAGAAGCTGCTGCGTGTGTGCCAAGAGTGTGTTTCTGGAGACTGTGTATTCTCTGGTGCAAGAGAGATGAGCAAGGAGACTTCCAGAACTGCATGAAGACTGCAGGGATGTATGTAACAGTGTATGTGTGCTAAGGGATAATTTGAGTTTAGAAAACAGGCTGCCCCTTTCCTGGGACTGCAATTCTTACAGAACAACAACTTCACAAATTAAATCTCTGCCCACAATTCCTGTGCGCACACAGACTCATGCCGTGATTTTAGGCACATAACACAGGCTGCCCCTTTCCTGGGACTGCAATTATTTCAGAACAACAACTTCACAAATTAAATCTATGCCCACAATTCCTGTATGCACACAGACTCATGCTGTGATTTTAGTCACAAAACACAGGCTGCCACTTTCCTGGGAGTGCAATTCTTACAGAACAACAACTTCACAAATTAAATCTCTGCCTACAATTCCTCTGCGCAAACAGACTCATGCTGTGATTTTAGGCACAAAACAGTGTTCCTGGATAGTACCAAATTACTGTTACAGCCTGACACATTTACCTTATCATTTAGAGAGACAGAAAACAGCACATGTCCTGACAGCTCCTTGAGACCATGACCATGTGTTACAGGGTGAGTGATTAGACTAGAGCAAAGAAAATGAGCCTTGATGATGTTTTTATGTGTTTGCGTTACACACTGCTATCTGAAACATCACACAGAGCTGAGTACTACGCATGGGAGTGTTGGAGAAGCTGCTGCGTGTGTGCCAAGAGTGTGTTTCTGGAGACTGTGTATTTTCTGGTGCAAGAGAGATGAGCAAGGAGACTTCCACAACTGCATGAAGACTGCTAGGATGTATGTAACAGTGCATGTGTGGTAAGGGTTAATTTGAGTTTAGAAAACAGGCTGCCCCTTTCCTTGGACTGCAATTCTTACAGAACAACAACTTCACAAATTAAATCTCTGCCCACAATTCCTGTGCGCACACAGACTCATGCCGTGATTTTAGGCACATAACACAGGCTGCCCCTTTCCTGGGACTGCAATTCTTTCAGAACAACAACTTCACAAATTAAATCTCTGCCCACAATTCCTGTATGCACACAGACTCATGCTGTGATTTTAGGCACAAAACACAGGCTGCCCATTTCCTGGGAGTGCAATTCTTACAGAACAACAACTTCACAAATTAAATCTCTGCCCACAATTCCTCTGCGCACTCAGACTCATGCTGTGATTTTAGGCACAAAACAGTGTTCCTGGATAGTACCAAATTATTGTTACAGCCTGACACATTTTACTTATCATTTAGAGAGGCAGAAAACAGCACATGTCCTAACAGCTCCTTGAGACCATGACCATGTGTTACAGGGTGAGTGATTAGACTAGAGCAAAGAAAATGAGCCTTGATGATGTTTTTATGTGTTTGCGTTACACACTGCTATCTGAAACATCACACAGAGCTGAGTACTACGCATGGGAGTGTTGGAGAAGCTGCTGCGTGTGTGCCAAGAGTATGTTTCTGGAGACTGTGTATTCTCTGGTGCAAGAGAGATGAGCAAGGAGACTTCCAGAACTGCATGAAGACTGCAGGGATGTATGTAACAGTGCATGTGTGCTAAGGGATAATTTGAGTTTAGAAAACAGGCTGCCCCTTTCCTGGGACTGCAATTCTTACAGAACAACAACTTCACAAATTAAATCTCTGCCCACAATTCCTGTGTGCACACAGACTCATGCCGTGATTTTAGGCACATAACACAGGCTGCCCCTTTCCTGGGACTGCAATTCTTTCAGAACAACAACTTCACAAATTAAATCTCTGCCCACAATTCCTGTATGCACACAGACTCATGCTGTCATTTTAGGCACAAAACACAGGCTGCCCCTTTCCTGGGAGTGCAATTCTTACAGAACAACAACTTCACTAATTAAATCTCTGCCCACAATTCCTGTATGCACACAGACTCATGCTGTGATTTTAGGCACAAAACAGTGTTCCTGGATAGTACCAAATTACTGTTACAGCCTGACACATTTTCCGTATCGTTTAGAGAGGCAGAAAACAGCACATGTCCTAACAGCTCCTTGAGACCATGACCATGTGTTACAGGGTGAGTGATTAGACTAGAGCAAAGAAAATGAGCCTTGATGATGTTTTTATGTGTTTGCGTTACACACTGCTATCTGAAACATCACACAGAGCTGAGTACTACGCATGGGAGTGTTGGAGAAGCTGCTGCGTGTGTGCCAAGAGTATGTTTCTGGAGACTGTGTATTCTCTGGTGCAAGAGAGATGAGCAAGGAGACTTCCAGAACTGCATGAAGACTGCAGGGATGTATGTAACAGTGCATGTGTGCTAAGGGATAATTTGAGTTTAGAAAACAGGCTGCCCCTTTCCTGGGACTGCAATTCTTACAGAACAACAACTTCACAAATTAAATCTCTGCCCACAATTCCTGTGTGCACACAGACTCATGCCGTGATTTTAGGCACAGAACACAGGCTGACCCTTTCCTGGGACTGCAATTCTTTCAGAACAACAACTTCACAAATTAAATCTCTGCCCACAATTCCTGTATGCACACAGACTCATGCTGTGATTTTAGGCACAAAACACAGGCTGCCCCTTTCCTGGGAGTACAATTCTTACAGAACAACAACTTCACAAATTAAATCTCTGCCCACAATTCCTCTGCGCACACAGACTCATGCTGTGATTTTAGGCACAAAACAGTGTTCCTGGATAGTACCAAATTACTGTTACAGCCTGACACATTTTCCTTATCATTTACAGAGGCAGAAAACAGCACATGTCCTAACAGCTCCTTGAGACCATGACCATGTGTTACAGGGTGAGTGATTAGACTAGAGCAAAGAAAATGAGCCTTGATGATGTTTTTATGTGTTTGCGTTACACACTGCTATCTGAAACATCACACAGAGCTGAGTACTACGCATGGGAGTGTTGGAGAAGCTGCTGCGTGTGTGCCAAGAGTGTGCTTCTGGAGACTGTGTATTTTCTGGTGCAAGAGAGATGAGCAAGGAGACTTCCACAACTGCATGAAGACTTCTGGGATGTATGTAACAGTGCATGTGTGGTAAGGGTTAATTTGAGTTTAGAAAACAGGCTGACCCTTTCCTGGGACTGCAATTCTTACAGAACAACAACTTCACAAATTAAATCTCTGCCCACAATTCCTGTGCGCACACAGACTCATGCCGTGATTTTAGGCACATAACACAGGCTGCCCCTTTCCTGGGACTGCAATTCTTTCAGAACAACAACTTCACAAATTAAATCTCTGCCCACAATTCCTGTATGCACACAGACTCATGCTGTGATTTTAGGCACAAAACACAGGCTGCCCCTTTCCTGGGAGTGCAATTCTTTCAGAACAACAACTTCACAAATTAAATCTCTGCCCACAATTCCTGTATGCACACAGACTCATGCTGTGATTTTAGGTACAAAACAGTGTTCCTGGATAGTACCAAATTACTGTTACAGCCTGACACATTTTCCTTATCATTTAGAGAGGCAGAAAACAGCACATGTCCTAACAGCTCCTTGAGACCATGACCATGTGTTACTGGGTGAGTGATTAGACTAGAGCAAAGAAAATGAGCCTTGATGATGTTTTTATGTGTTTGCGTTACACACTGCTATCTGAAACATCACACAGAGCTGAGTACTACGCATGGGAGTGTTGGAGAAGCTGCTGCGTGTGTGCCAAGAGTGTGTTTCTGGAGACTGTGTATTCTCTGGTGCAAGAGAGATGAGCAAGGAGACTTCCAGAACTGCATGAAGACTGCAGGGATGTATGTAACAGTGTATGTGTGCTAAGGGATAATTTGAGTTTAGAAAACAGGCTGCCCCTTTCCTGGGACTGCAATTCTTACAGAACAACAACTTCACAAATTAAATCTCTGCCCACAATTCCTGTGCGCACACAGACTCATGCTGTGATTTTAGGCACATAACACAGGCTGCCCCTTTCCTGGGACTGCAATTATTTCAGAACAACAACTTCACAAATTAAATCTATGCCCACAATTCCTGTATGCACACAGACTCATGCTGTGATTTTAGTCACAAAACACAGGCTGCCACTTTCCTGGGAGTGCAATTCTTACAGAACAACAACTTCACAAATTAAATCTCTGCCTTCAATTCCTCTGCGCAAACAGACTCATGCTGTGATTTTAGGCACAAAACAGTGTTCCTGGATAGTACCAAATTACTGTTACAGCCTGACACATTTACCTTATCATTTAGAGAGACAGAAAACAGCACATGTCCTGACAGCTCCTTGAGACCATGACCATGTGTTACAGGGTGAGTGATTAGACTAGAGCAAAGAAAATGAGCCTTGATGATGTTTTTATGTGTTTGCGTTACACACTGCTATCTGAAACATCACACAGAGCTGAGTACTACGCATGGGAGTGTTGGAGAAGCTGCTGCGTGTGTGCCAAGAGTGTGTTTCTGGAGACTGTGTATTTTCTGGTGCAAGAGAGATGAGCAAGGAGACTTCCACAACTGCATGAAGACTGCTAGGATGTATGTAACAGTGCATGTGTGGTAAGGGTTAATTTGAGTTTAGAAAACAGGCTGCCCCTTTCCTTGGACTGCAATTCTTACAGAACAACAACTTCACAAATTAAATCTCTGCCCACAATTCCTGTGCGCACACAGACTCATGCCGTGATTTTAGGCACATAACACAGGCTGCCCCTTTCCTGGGACTGCAATTCTTTCAGAACAACAACTTCACAAATTAAATCTCTGCCCACAATTCCTGTATGCACACAGACTCATGCTGTGATTTTAGGCAAAAAACACAGGCTGCCCCTTTCCTGGGAGTGCAATTCTTACAGAACAACAACTTCACAAATTAAATCTCTGCCCACAATTCCTCTGCGCACACAGACTCATGCTGTGATTTTAGGCACAAAACAGTGTTTCTGGATAGTACCAAATTATTGTTACAGCTTGACACATTTTACTTATCATTTAGAGAGGCAGAAAACAGCACATGTCCTAACAGCTCCTTGAGACCATGACCATGTGTTACAGGGTGAGTGATTAGACTAGAGCAAAGAAAATTAGCCTTGATGATGTTTTTATGTGTTTGCGTTACACACTGCTATCTGAAACATCACACAGAGCTGAGTACTACGCATGGGAGTGTTGGAGAAGCTGCTGCGTGTGTGCCAAGAGTATGTTTCTGGAGACTGTGTATTCTCTGGTGCAAGAGAGATGAGCAAGGAGACTTCCAGAACTGCATGAAGACTGCAGGGATGTATGTAACAGTGCATGTGTGCTAAGGGATAATTTGAGTTTAGAAAACAGGCTGCCCCTTTCCTGGGACTGCAATTCTTACAGAACAACAACTTCACAAATTAAATCTCTGCCCACAATTCCTGTGCGCACACAGACTCATGCCGTGATTTTAGGCACATAACACAGGCTGCCCCTTTCCTGGGACTGCAATTCTTTCAGAACAACAACTTCACAAATTAAATCTCTGCCCACAATTCCTGTATGCACACAGACTCATGCTGTCATTTTAGGCACAAAACACAGGCTGCCCCTTTCCTGGGAGTGCAATTCTTACAGAACAACAACTTCACAAATTAAATCTCTGCCCACAATTCCTGTATGCACACAGACTCATGCTTGATTTTAGGCACAAAACAGTGTTCCTGGATAGTACCAAATTACTGTTACAGCCTGACACATTTTCCTTATCATTTAGAGAGGCAGAAAACAGCACATGTCCTAACAGCTCCTTGAGACCATGACCATGTGTTACAGGGTGAGTGATTAGACTAGAGCAAAGAAAATGAGCCTTGATGATGTTTTTATGTGTTTGCGTTACACACTGCTATCTGAAACATCACACAGAGCTGAGTACTACGCATGGGAGTGTTGGAGAAGCTGCTGCGTGTGTGCCAAGAGTATGTTTCTGGAGACTGTGTATTCTCTGGTGCAAGAGAGATGAGCAAGGAGACTTCCAGAACTGCATGAAGACTGCAGGGATGTATGTAACAGTGCATGTGTGCTAAGGGATAATTTGAGTTTAGAAAACAGGCTGCCCCTTTCCTGGGACTGCAATTCTTACAGAACAACAACTTCACAAATTAAATCTCTGCCCACAATTCCTGTGTGCACACAGACTCATGCCGTGATTTTAGGCACAGAACACAGGCTGCCCCTTTCCTGGGACTGCAATTCTTTCAGAACAACAACTTCACAAATTAAATCTCTGCCCACAATTCCTGTATGCACACAGACTCATGCTGTCATTTTAGGCACATAACACAGGCTGCCCCTTTCCATAGACTGCAATTCTTACAGAACAACAACTTCACAAATTAAATCTCTGCCCACAATTCCTGTGCGCACACAGACTCATGCCGTGATTTTAGGCACATAACACAGGCTGCCCCTTTCCTGGGACTGCAATTCTTTCAGAACAACAACTTCACAAATTAAATCTCTGCCCACAATTCCTGTATGCACACAGACTCATGCTGTGATTTTAGGCACAAAACACAGGCTGCCCCTTTCCTGGGAGTGCAATTCTTACAGAACAACAACTTCACAAATTAAATCTCTGCCCACAATTCCTCTGCGCACACAGACTCATGCTGTGATTTTAGGCACAAAACAGTGTTCCTGGATAGTACCAAATTACTGTTACAGCCTGACACATTTTACTTATCATTTAGAGAGGCAGAAAACAGCACATGTCCTAACAGCTCCTTGAGACCATGACCATGTGTTACAGGGTGAGTGATTAGACTAGAGCAAAGAAAATGAGCCCTGATGATGTTTTTATGTGTTTGCGTTACACACTGCTATCTGAAACATCACACAGAGCTGAGTACTACGCATGGGAGTGTTGGAGAAGCTGCTGCGTGTGTGCCAAGAGTATGTTTCTGGAGACTGTGTATTCTCTGGTGCAAGAGAGATGAGCAAGGAGACTTCCAGAACTGCATGAAGACTGCAGGGATGTATGTAACAGTGCATGTGTGCTAAGGGATAATTTGAGTTTAGAAAACAGGCTGCCCCTTTCCTGGGACTGCAATTCTTACAGAACAACAACTTCACAAATTAAATCTCTGCCCACAATTCCTGTACGCACACAGACTCATGCCGTGATTTTATGCACATAACACAGGCTGCCCCTTTCCTGGGACTGCAATTCTTTCAGAACAACAACTTCACAAATTAAATCTCTGCCCACAATTCCTGTATGCACACAGACTCATGCTGTGATTTTAGGCACAAAACACAGGCTGCCCCTTTCCTGGGAGTGCAATTCTTACAGAACAACAACTTCACAAATTAAATCTCTGCCCACAATTCCTCTGCGCACACAGACTCATGCTGTGATTTTAGGCACAAAACAGTGTTTCTGGATAGTACCAAATTATTGTTACAGCTTGACACATTTTACTTATCATTTAGAGAGGCAGAAAACAGCACATGTCCTAACAGCTCCTTGAGACCATGCCCATGTGTTACAGGGTGAGTGATTAGACTAGAGCAAAGAAAATGAGCCTTGATGATGTTTTTATGTGTTTGCGTTACACACTGCTATCTGAAACATCACACAGAGCTGAGTACTACGCATGGGAGTGTTGGAGAAGCTGCAGCGTGTGTGCCAAGAGTATGTTTCTGGAGACTGTGTATTCTCTGGTGCAAGAGAGATGAGCAAGGAGACTTCCAGAACTGCATGAAGACTGCAGGGATGTATGTAACAGTGCATGTGTGCTAAGGGATAATTTGAGTTTAGAAAACAGGCTGCCCCTTTCCTGGGACTGCAATTCTTACAGAACAACAACTTCACAAATTAAATCTCTGCCCACAATTCCTGTGCGCACACAGACTCATGCCGTGATTTTAGGCACATAACACAGGCTGCCCCTTTCCTGGGACTGCAATTCTTTCAGAACAACAACTTCACAAATTAAATCTCTGCCCACAATTCCTGTATGCACACAGACTCATGCTGTCATTTTAGGCACAAAACACAGGCTGCCCCTTTCCTGGGAGTGCAATTCTTACAGAACAACAACTTCACAAATTAAATCTCTGCCCACAATTCCTGTATGCACACAGACTCATGCTGTGATTTTAGGCACAAAACAGTGTTCCTGGATAGTACCAAATTACTGTTACAGCCTGACACATTTTCCTTATCATTTAGAGAGGCAGAAAACAGCACATGTCCTAACAGCTCCTTGAGACCATGACCATGTGTTACAGGGTGAGTGATTAGACTAGAGCAAAGAAAATGAGCCTTGATGATGTTTTTATGTGTTTGCGTTACACACTGCTATCTGAAACATCACACAGAGCTGAGTACTACGCATGGGAGTGTTGGAGAAGCTGCTGCGTGTGTGCCAAGAGTATGTTTCTGGAGACTGTGTATTCTCTGGTGCAAGAGAGATGAGCAAGGAGACTTCCAGAACTGCATGAAGACTGCAGGGATGTATGTAACTGTGCATGTGTGCTAAGGGATAATTTGAGTTTAGAAAACAGGCTGCCCCTTTCCTGGGACTGCAATTCTTACAGAACAACAACTTCACAAATTAAATCTCTGCCCACAATTCCTGTGTGCACACAGACTCATGCCGTGATTTTAGGCACAGAACACAGGCTGCCCCTTTCCTGGGACTGCAATTCTTTCAGAACAACAACTTCACAAATTAAATCTCTGCCCACAATTCCTGTATGCACACAGACTCATGCTGTCATTTTAGGCACATAACACAGGCTGCCCCTTTCCTTAGACTGCAATTCTTACAGAACAACAACTTCACAAATTAAATCTCTGCCCACAATTCCTGTGCGCACACAGACTCATGCCGTGATTTTAGGCACATAACACAGGCTGCCCCTTTCCTGGGACTGCAATTCTTTCAGAACAACAACTTCACAAATTAAATCTCTGCCCACAATTCCTGTATGCACACAGACTCATGCTGTGATTTTAGGCACAAAACACAGGCTGCCGCTTTCCTGGGAGTGCAATTCTTACAGAACAACAACTTCACAAATTAAATCTCTGCCCACAATTCCTCTGCGCACACAGACTCATGCTGTGATTTTAGGCACAAAACAGTGTTCCTGGACAGTACCAAATTACTGTTACAGCCTGACACATTTTACTTATCATTTAGAGAGGCAGAAAACAGCACATGTCCTAACAGCTCCTTGAGACCATGACCATGTGTTACAGGGTGAGTGATTAGACTAGAGCAAAGAAAATGAGCCCTGATGATGTTTTTATGTGTTTGCGTTACACACTGCTATCTGAAACATCACACAGAGCTGAGTACTACGCATGGGAGTGTTGGAGAAGCTGCTGCGTGTGTGCCAAGAGTATGTTTCTGGAGACTGTGTATTCTCTGGTGCAAGAGAGATGAGCAAGGAGACTTCCAGAACTGCATGAAGACTGCAGGGATGTATGTAACAGTGCATGTGTGCTAAGGGATAATTTGAGTTTAGAAAACAGGCTGCCCCTTTCCTGGGACTGCAATTCTTACAGAACAACAACTTCACAAATTAAATCTCTGCCAACAATTCCTGTGCGCACACAGACTCATGCCGTGATTTTAGGCACATAACACAGGCTGCCCCTTTCCTGGGACTGCAATTCTTTCAGAACAACAACTTCACAAATTAAATCTCTGCCCACAATTCCTGTATGCACACAGACTCATGCTGTCATTTTAGGCACAAAACACAGGCTGCCCCTTTCCTGGGAGTGCAATTCTTACAGAACAACAACTTCACAAATTAAATCTCTGCCCACAATTCCTGTATGCACACAGACTCATGCTGTGATTTTAGGCACAAAACAGTGTTCCTGGATAGTACCAATTTACTGTTACAGCCTGACACATTTTCCTTATCATTTAGAGAGGCAGAAAACAGCACATGTCCTAACAGCTCCTTGAGACCATGACCATGTGTTACAGGGTGAGTGATTAGACTAGAGCAAAGAAAATGAGCCTTGATGATGTTTTTATGTGTTTGCGTTACACACTGCTATCTGAAACATCACACAGAGCTGAGTACTACGCATGGGAGTGTTGGAGAAGCTGCTGCGTGTGTGCCAAGAGTGTGTTTCTGGAGACTGTGTATTTTCTGGTGCAAGAGAGATGAGCAAGGAGACTTCCACAACTGCATGAAGACTGCTGGGATGTATGTAAAAGTGCATGTGTGGTAAGGATTAATTTGAGTTTAGAAAACAGGCTGTCCCTTTCCTTGGACTGCAATTCTTACAGAACAACAACTTCACAAATTAAATCTCTGCCCACAATTCCTGTGCGCACACAGACTCATGCCGTGATTTTAGGCACATAACACAGGCTGCCCCTTTCCTGGGACTGCAATTCTTTCAGAACAACAACTTCACAAATTAAATCTCTGCCCACAATTCCTGTATGCACACAGACTCATGCTGTGATTTTAGGCACAAAACACAGGCTGCCCCTTTCCTGGGAGTGCAATTCTTACAGAACAACAACTTCACAAATTAAATCTCTGCCCACAATTCCTCTGCGCACACAGACTCATGCTGTGATTTTAGGCACAAAACAGTGTTCCTGGATAGTACCAAATTACTGTTACAGCCTGACACATTTTCCTTATCATTTAGAGAGGCAGAAAACAGCACATGTCCTAACAGCTCCGTGAGACCATGACCATGTGTTACAGGGTGAGTGATTAGACTAGAGCAAAGAAAATGAGCCTTGATGATGTTTTCATGTGTTTGCGTTACACACTGCTATCTGAAACATCACACAGAGCTGAGTACTACGCATGGGAGTGTTGGAGAAGCTGCTGCGTGTGTGCCAAGAGTGTGTTTCTGGAGACTGTGTATTTTCTGGTGCAAAAGAGATGAGCAAGGAGACTTCCACAACTGCATGAAGACTGCTGGGATGTATGTAAAAGTGCATGTGTGGTAAGGATTAATTTGAGTTTAGAAAACAGGCTGTCCCTTGGACTGCAATTCTTACAGAACAACAACTTCACAAATTAAATCTCTGCCCACAATTCCTGTGCGCACACAGACTCATGCCGTGATTTTAGGCACATAACACAGGCTGCCCCTTTCCTGGGACTGCAATTCTTTCAGAACAACAACTTCACAACTTAAATCTCTGCCCACAATTCCTGTATGCACACAGACTCATGCTGTGATTTTAGGCACAAAACACAGGCTGCCCCTTTCCTGGGACTGCAATTCTTACAGAACAACAACTTCACAAATTAAACCTCTGCCCACAATTCCTGTGCGCACACAGACTCATGCCGTGATTTTAGGCACATAACACAGGCTGCCCCTTTCCTGGGACTGCAATTCTTTCAGAACAACAACTTCACAAATTAAATCTCTGCCCACAATTCCTGTATGCACACAGACTCATGCTGTGATTTTAGGCACAAAACACAGGCTGCCCCTTTCCTGGGAGTGCAATTCTTTCAGAACAACAACTTCACAAATTAAATCTCTGCCCACAATTCCTGTATGCACACAGACTCATGCTGTGATTTTAGGCACAAAACAGTGTTCCTGGATAGTACCAAATTACTGTTACAGCCTGACACATTTTCCTTATCATTTAGAGAGGCAGAAAACAGCACATGTCCTAACAGCTCCTTGAGACCATGACCATGTGTTACAGGGTGAGTGATTAGACTAGAGCAAAGAAAATGAGCCTTGAAGATGTTTTTATGTGTTTGCGTTACACACTGCTATCTGAAACATCACACAGAGCTGAGTACTACGCATGGGAGTGTTGGAGAAGCTGCTGCGTGTGTGCCAAGAGTGTGTTTCTGGAGACTGTGTATTCTCTGGTGCAAGAGAGATGAGCAAGGAGACTTCCAGAACTGCATGAAGACTGCAGGGATGTATGTAACAGTGTATGTGTGCTAAGGGATAATTTGAGTTTAGAAAACAGGCTGCCCCTTTCCTGGGACTGCAATTCTTACAGAACAACAACTTCACAAATTAAATCTCTGCCCACAATTCCTGTGCGCACACAGACTCATGCCGTGATTTTAGGCACATAACACAGGCTGCCCCTTTCCTGGGACTGCAATTCTTTCAGAACAACAACTTCACAAATTAAATCTCTGCCCACAATTCCTGTATGCACACAGACTCATGCTGTCATTTTAGGCACAAAACACAGGCTGCCCCTTTCCTGGGAGTGCAATTCTTACAGAACAACAACTTCACAAATTAAATCTCTGCCCACAATTCCTCTGCGCACACCGACTCATGCTGTGATTTTAGGCACAAAACAGTGTTCCTGGATAGTACCAAATTACTGATACAGCATGACACATTTTCCGTATCGTTTAGAGAGGCAGAAAACAGCACATGTCCTAACAGCTCCTTGAGACCATGACCATGTGTTACAGGGTGAGTGATTAGACTAGAGCAAAGAAAATGAGCCTTGATTATGTTTTTATGTGTTTGCGTTACACACTGCTATCTGAAACATCACACAGAGCTGAGTACTACGCATGGGAGTGTTGGAGAAGCTGCTGCGTGTGTGCCAAGAGTATGTTTCTGGAGACTGTGTATTCTCTGGAGCAAGAGAGATGAGCAAGGAGACTTCCAGAACTGCATGAAGACTGCAGGGATGTATGTAACAGTGCATGTGTGCTAAGGGATAATTTGAGTTTAGAAAACAAGCTGCCCCTTTCCTGGGACTGCAATTCTTACAGAACAACAACTTCACAAATTAAATCTCTGCCCACAATTCCTGTGCGCACACAGACTCATGCCGTGATTTTAGGCACATAACACAGGCTGCCCCTTTCCTGGGACTGCAATTCTTTCAGAACAACAACTTCACAAATTAAATCTCTGCCCACAATTCCTGTATGCACACAGACTCATGCTGTCATTTTAGGCACAAAACACAGGCTGCCCCTTTCCTGGGAGTGCAATTCTTACAGAACAACAACTTCACAAATTAAATCTCTGCCCACAATTCCTGTATGCACACAGACTCATGCTGTGATTTTAGGCACAAAACAGTGTTCCTGGATAGTACCAAATTACTGTTACAGCCTGACACATTTTCCTTACCATTTAGAGAGGCAGAAAACAGCACATGTCCTAACAGCTCCTTGAGACCATGACCATGTGTTTCAGGGTGAGTGATTAGACTAGAGCAAAGAAAATGAGCCTTGATGATGTTTTTATGTGTTTGCGTTACACACTGCTATCTTAAACATCACACAGAGCTGAGTACTACGCATGGGAGTGTTGGAGAAGCTGCTGCGTGTGTGCCAAGAGTGTGTTTCTGGAGACTGTGTATTTTCTGGTGCAAGAGAGATGAGCAAGGAGACTTCCACAACTGCATGAAGACTGCTGGGATGTATGTAAAAGTGCATGTGTGGTAAGGATTAATTTGAGTTTAGAAAACAGGCTGTCCCTTTCCTTGGACTGCAATTCTTACAGAACAACAACTTCACAAATTAAATCTCTGCCCACAATTCCTGTGCGCACACAGACTCATGCCGTGATTTTAGGCACATAACACAGGCTGCCCCTTTCCTGGGACTGCAATTCTTTCAGAACAACAACTTCACAAATTAAATCTCTGCCCACAATTCCTGTATGCACACAGACTCATGCTGTGATTTTAGGCACAAAACACAGGCTGCCCCTTTCCTGGGAGTGCAATTCTTACAGAACAACAACTTCACAAATTAAATCTCTGCCCACAATTCCTCTGCGCACACAGACTCATGCTGTGATTTTAGGCACAAAACAGTGTTCCTGGATAGTACCAAATTACTGTTACAGCCTGACACATTTTCCTTATCATTTAGAGAGGCAGAAAACAGCACATGTCCTAACAGCTCCTTGAGACCATGACCATGTGTTACAGGGTGAGTGATTAGACTAGAGCAAAGAAAATGAGCCTTGATGATGTTTTCATGTGTTTGCGTTACACACTGCTATCTGAAACATCACACAGAGCTGAGTACTACGCATGGGAGTGTTGGAGAAGCTGCTGCGTGTGTGCCAAGAGTGTGTTTCTGGAGACTGTGTATTTTCTGGTGCAAAAGAGATGAGCAAGGAGACTTCCACAACTGCATGAAGACTGCTGGGATGTATGTAAAAGTGCATGTGTGGTAAGGATTAATTTGAGTTTAGAAAACAGGCTGTCCCTTGGACTGCAATTCTTACAGAACAACAACTTCACAAATTAAATCTCTGCCCACAATTCCTGTGCGCACACAGACTCATGCCGTGATTTTAGGCACATAACACAGGCTGCCCCTTTCCTGGGACTGCAATTCTTTCAGAACAACAACTTCACAACTTAAATCTCTGCCCACAATTCCTGTATGCACACAGACTCATGCTGTGATTTTAGGCACAAAACACAGGCTGCCCCTTTCCTGGGACTGCAATTCTTACAGAACAACAACTTCACAAATTAAACCTCTGCCCACAATTCCTGTGCGCACACAGACTCATGCCGTGATTTTAGGCACATAACACAGGCTGCCCCTTTCCTGGGACTGCAATTCTTTCAGAACAACAACTTCACAAATTAAATCTCTGCCCACAATTCCTGTATGCACACAGACTCATGCTGTGATTTTAGGCACAAAACACAGGCTGCCCCTTTCCTGGGAGTGCAATTCTTTCAGAACAACAACTTCACAAATTAAATCTCTGCCCACAATTCCTGTATGCACACAGACTCATGCTGTGATTTTAGGCACAAAACAGTGTTCCTGGATAGTACCAAATTACTGTTACAGCCTGACACATTTTCCTTACCATTTAGAGAGGCAGAAAACAGCACATGTCCTAACAGCTCCTTGAGACCATGACCATGTGTTTCAGGGTGAGTGATTAGACTAGAGCAAAGAAAATGAGCCTTGATGATGTTTTTATGTGTTTGCGTTACACACTGCTATCTTAAACATCACACAGAGCTGAGTACTACGCATGGGAGTGTTGGAGAAGCTGCTGCGTGTGTGCCAAGAGTATGTTTCTGGAGACTGTGTATTCTCTGGTGCAAGAGAGATGAGCAAGGAGACTTCCAGAACTGCATGAAGACTGCAGGGATGTATGTAACAGTGCATGTGTGCTAAGGGATAATTTGAGTTTAGAAAACAAGCTGCCCCTTTCCTGGGACTGCAATTCTTACAGAACAACAACTTCACAAATTAAATCTCTGCCCACAATTCCTGTGCGCACACAGACTCATGCCGTGATTTTAGGCACATAACACAGGCTGCCCCTTTCCTGGGACTGCATTCTTTCAGAACAACAACTTCACAAATTAAATCTCTGCCCACAATTCCTGTATGCACACAGACTCATGCTGTCATTTTAGGCACAAAACACAGGCTGCCCCTTTCCTGGGAGTGCAATTCTTACAGAACAACAACTTCACAAATTAAATCTCTGCCCACAATTCCTGTATGCACACAGACTCATGCTGTGATTTTAGGCACAAAACAGTGTTCCTGGATAGTACCAAATTACTGTTACAGCCTGACACATTTTCCTTACCATTTAGAGAGGCAGAAAACAGCACATGTCCTAACAGCTCCTTGAGACCATGACCATGTGTTTCAGGGTGAGTGATTAGACTAGAGCAAAGAAAATGAGCCTTGATGATGTTTTTATGTGTTTGCGTTACACACTGCTATCTTAAACATCACACAGAGCTGAGTACTACGCATGGGAGTGTTGGAGAAGCTGCTGCGTGTGTGCCAAGAGTGTGTTTCTGGAGACTGTGTATTTTCTGGTGCAAGAGAGATGAGCAAGGAGACTTCCACAACTGCATGAAGACTGCTGGGATGTATGTAAAAGTGCATGTGTGGTAAGGATTAATTTGAGTTTAGAAAACAGGCTGTCCCTTTCCTTGGACTGCAATTCTTACAAAACAACAACTTCACAAATTAAATCTCTGCCCACAATTCCTGTGCGCACACAGACTCATGCCGTGATTTTAGGCACATTACACAGGCTGCCCCTTTCCTGGGACTGCAATTCTTTCAGAACAACAACTTCACAAATTAAATCTCTGCCCACAATTCCTGTATGCACACAGACTCATGCTGTGATTTTAGGCACAAAACACAGGCTGCCCCTTTCCTGGGAGTGCAATTCTTTCAGAACAACAACTTCACAAATTAAATCTCTGCCCACAATTCCTGTATGCACACAGACTCATGCTGTGATTTTAGGCACAAAACAGTGTTCCTGGATAGTACCAAATTACTGTTACAGCCTGACACATTTTCCTTATCATTTAGAGAGGCAGAAAACAGCACATGTCCTAACAGCTCCTTGAGACCATGACCATGTGTTTCAGGGTGAGTGATTAGACTAGAGCAAAGAAAATGAGCCTTGATGATGTTTTTATGTGTTTGCGTTACACACTGCTATCTGAAACATCACACAGAGCTGAGTACTACGCATGGGAGTGTTGGAGAAGCTGCTGCGTGTGTGCCAAGAGTGTGTTTCTGGAGACTGTGTATTCTCTGGTGCAAGAGAGATGAGCAAGGAGACTTCCAGAACTGCATGAAGACTGCAGGGATGTATGTAACAGTGCATGTGTGCTAAGGGATAATTTGAGTTTAGAAAACAGGCTGCCCCTTTCTTGGGACTGCAATTCTTACAGAACAACAACTTCACAAATTAATTCTCTGCCCACAATTCCTGTGCGCACACAGACTCATGCCGTGATTTTAGGCACATAACACAGGCTGCCCCTTTCCTGGGACTGCAATTCTTTCAGAACAACAACTTCACAAATTAAATCTCTGCCCACAATTCCTGTATGCACACAGACTCATGCTGTGATTTTAGGCACAAAACACAGGCTGCCCCTTTCCTGGGAGTACAATTCTTACAGAACAACAACTTCATAAATTAAATCTCTGCCCACAATTCCTCTGCGCACACAGACTCATGCTGTGATTTTAGGCACAAAACAGTGTTCCTGGATAGTACCAAATTACTGTTACAGCCTGACACATTTTCCTTATCATTTACAGAGGCAGAAAACAGCACATGTCCTAACAGCTCCTTGAGACCATGGCCATGTGTTACAGGGTGAGTGATTAGACTAGAGCAAAGAAAATGAGCCTTGATGATGTTTTCATGCGTTTGCGTTACACACTGCTATCTGAAACATCACACAGAGCTGAGTACTACGCATGGGAGTGTTGGAGAAGCTGCTGCGTGTGTGCCAAGAGTGTGTTTCTGGAGACAGTGTATTTTCTGGTGCAAAAGAGATGAGCAAGGAGACTTCCACAACTGCATGAAGACTGCTGGGATGTATGTAACAGTGCATGTGTGGTAAGGGTTAATTTGAGTTTAGAAAACAGGCTGCCCCTTGGACTGCAATTCTTACAGAACAACAACTTCACAAATTAAATATCTGCCCACAATTCCTGTGCGCACACAGACTCATGCCGTGATTTTAGGCACATAACACAGGCTGCCCCTTTCCTGGGACTGCAATTCTTTCAGAACAACAACTTCACAAATTAAATCTCTGCCCACAATTCCTGTATGCACACAGACTCATGCTGTGATTTTAGGCACAAAACACAGGCTGCCCCTTTCCTGGGAGTGCAATTCTTACAGAACAACAACTTCACAAATTAAATCTATGCCCACAATTCCTCTGCGCACACAGACTCATGCTGTGATTTTAGGCACAAAACAGTGTTCCTGGATAGTACCAAATTACTGTTCCAGCCTGACACATTTTACTTATCATTTAGAGAGGCAGAAAACAGCACATGTCCTAACAGCTCCTTGAGACCATGACCATGTGTTACAGGGTGAGTGATTAGACTAGAGCAAAGAAAATGAGCCTTGATGATGTTTTTATGTGTTTGCGTTACACACTGCTATCTGAAACATCACACAGAGCTGAGTACTACGCATGGGAGTGTTGGAGAAGCTGCTGCGTGTGTGCCAAGAGTGTGTTTCTGGAGACTGTGTATTCTCTGGTGCAAGAGAGATGAGCAAGGAGACTTCCAGAACTGCATGAAGACTGCAGGGATGTATGTAACAGTGCATGTGTGCTAAGGGATAATTTGAGTTTAGAAAACAGGCTGCCCCTTTCCTGGGACAGCAATTCTTACAGAACAACAACTTCACAAATTAAATCTCTGCCCACAATTCCTGTGCGCACACAGACTCATGCCGTGATTTTAGGCACATAACACAGGCTGCCCCTTTCCTGGGACTGCAATTCTTTCAGAACAACAACTTCACAAATTAAATCTCTGCCCACAATTCCTGTATGCACACAGACTCATGCTGTGATTTTAGGCACAAAACACAGGCTGCCCCTTTCCTGGGAGTGCAATTCTTTCAGAACAACAACTTCACAAATTAAATCTCTGCCCACAATTCCTGTATGCACACAGACTCATGCTGTGATTTTAGGCACAAAACAGTGTTCCTGGATAGTACCAAATTACTGTTACAGCCTGACACATTTTCCTTATCATTTAGAGAGGCAGAAAACAGCACATGTCCTAACAGCTCCTTGAGACCATGACCATGTGTTACAGGGTGAGTGATTAGACTAGAGCAAAGAAAATGAGCCTTGATGATGTTTTTATGTGTTTGCGTTACACACTGCTATCTGAAACATCACACAGAGCTGAGTACTACGCATGGGAGTGTTGGAGAAGCTGCTGCGTGTGTGCCAAGAGTGTGTTTCTGGAGACTGTGTATTCTCTGGTGCAAGAGAGATGAGAAAGGAGACTTCCAGAACTGCATGAAGACTGCAGGGATGTATGTAACAGTGTATGTGTGCTAAGGGATAATTTGAGTTTAGAAAACAGGCTGCCCCTTTCCTGGGACTGCAATTCTTACAGAACAACAACTTCACAAATTAAATCTCTGCCCACAATTCCTGTGCGCACACAGACTCATGAAGTGATTTTAGGCACATAACACAGGCTGCCCCTTTCCTGGGACTGCAATTATTTCAGAACAACAACTTCACAAATTAAATCTCTGCCCACAATTCCTGTATGCACACAGACTCATGCTGTGATTTTAGGCAAAAAACACAGGCTGCCCCTTTCCTGGGAGTGCAATTCTTACAGAAAAACAACTTCACAAATTAAATCTCTGCCCACAATTCCTCTGCGCACACAGACTCATGCTGTGATTTTAGGCACAAAACAGTGTTCCTGGATAGTACCAAATTACTGTTACAGCCTGACACATTTACCTTATCATTTAGAGAGACAGAAAACAGCACATGTCCTGACAGCTCCTTGAGACCATGACCATGTGTTACAGGGTGAGTGATTAGACTAGAGCAAAGAAAATGAGCCTTGATGATGTTTTTATGTGTTTGCGTTACACACTGCTATCTGAAACATCACACAGAGCTGAGTACTACGCATGGGAGTGTTGGAGAAGCTGCTGCGTGTGTGCCAAGAGTGTGTTTCTGGAGACTGTGTATTTTCTGGTGCAAGAGAGATGAGCAAGGAGACTTCCACAACTGCATGAAGACTGCTAGGATGTATGTAACAGTGCATGTGTGGTAAGGGTTAATTTGAGTTTAGAAAACAGGCTGCCCCTTTCCTTGGACTGCAATTCTTACAGAACAACAACTTCACAAATTAAATCTCTGCCCACAATTCCTGTGCGCACACAGACTCATGCCGTGATTTTAGGCACATAACACAGGCTGCCCCTTTCCTGGGACTGCAATTCTTTCAGAACAACAACTTCACAAATTAAATCTCTGCCCACAATTCCTGTATGCACACAGACTCATGCTGTGATTTTAGGCACAAAACACAGGCTGCCCCTTTCCTGGGAGTGCAATTCTTACAGAACAACAACTTCACAAATTAAATCTCTGCCCACAATTCCTCTGCGCACACAGACTCATGCTGTGATTTTAGGCACAAAACAGTGTTCCTGGATAGTACCAAATTACTGTTCCAGCCTGACACATTTTACTTATCATTTAGAGAGGCAGAAAACAGCACATGTCCTAACAGCTCCTTGAGACCATGACCATGTGTTACAGGATGAGTGATTAGACTAGAGCAAAGAAAATGAGCCTTGATGATGTTTTTATGTGTTTGCGTTACACACTGCTATCTGAAACATCACACAGAGCTGAGTACTACGCATGGGAGTGTTGGAGAAGCTGCTGCGTGTGTGCCAAGAGTGTGTTTCTGGAGACTGTGTATTCTCTGGTGCAAGAGAGATGAGCAAGGAGACTTCCAGAACTGCATGAAGACTGCAGGGATGTATGTAACAGTGCATGTGTGCTAAGGGATAATTTGAGTTTAGAAAACAGGCTGCCCCTTTCCTGGGACTGCAATTCTTACAGAACAACAACTTCACAAATTAAATCTCTGCCCACAATTCCTGTGCGCACACAGACTCATGCCGTGATTTTAGGCACATAACACAGGCTGCCCCTTTCCTGGGACTGCAATTCTTTCAGAACAACAACTTCACAAATTAAATCTCTGCCCACAATTCCTGTATGCACACAGACTCATGCTGTGATTTTAGGCACAAAACACAGGCTGCCCCTTTTCTGGGAGTGCAATTCTTTCAGAACAACAACTTCACAAATTAAATCTCTGCCCACAATTCCTGTATGCACACAGACTCATGCTGTGATTTTAGGCACAAAACAGTGTTCCTAGATAGTACCAAATTACTGTCACAGCCTGACACATTTTCCTTATCATTTAGGGAGGCAGAAAACAGCACATGTCCTAACAGCTCCTTGAGACCATGACCATGTGTTACAGGGTGAGTGATTAGATTAGAGCATAGAAAATGAGCCTTGATGATGTTTTTATGTGTTTGCGTTACACACTGCTATCTGAAACATCACACAGAGCTGAGTACTACGCATGGGAGTGTTGGAGAAGCTGCTGCGTGTGTGCCAAGAGTGTGTTTCTGGAGACTGTGTATTCTCTGGTGCAAGAGAGATGAGCAAGGAGACTTCCAGAACTGCATGAAGACTGCAGGGATGTATGTAACAGTGTATGTGTGCTAAGGGATAATTTGAGTTTAGAAAACAGGCTGCCCCTTTCCTGGGACTGCAATTCTTACAGAACAACAACTTCACAAATTAAATCTCTGCCCACAATTCCTGTGCGCACACAGACTCATGAAGTGATTTTAGGCACATAACACAGGCTGCCCCTTTCCTGGGACTGCAATTATTTCAGAACAACAACTTCACAAATTAAATCTCTGCCCACAATTCCTGTATGCACACAGACTCATGCTGTGATTTTAGGCACAAAACACAGGCTGCCCCTTTCCTGGGAGTAAAATTCTTACAGAAAAACAACTTCACAAATTAAATCTCTGCCCACAATTCCTCTGCGCACACAGACTCATGCTGTGATTTTAGGCACAAAACAGTGTTCCTGGATAGTACCAAATTACTGTTACAGCCTGACACATTTACCTTATCATTTAGAGAGACAGAAAACAGCACATGTCCTGACAGCTCCTTGAGACCATGACCATGTGTTACAGGGTGAGTGATTAGACTAGAGCAAAGAAAATGAGCCTTGATGATGTTTTTATGTGTTTGCGTTACACACTGCTATCTGAAACATCACACAGAGCTGAGTACTACGCATGGGAGTGTTGGAGAAGCTGCTGCGTGTGTGCCAAGAGTGTGTTTCTGGAGACTGTGTATTTTCTGGTGCAAGAGAGATGAGCAAGGAGACTTCCACAACTGCATGAAGACTGCTAGGATGTATGTAACAGTGCATGTGTGGTAAGGGTTAATTTGAGTTTAGAAAACAGGCTGCCCCTTTCCTTGGACTGCAATTCTTACAGAACAACAACTTCACAAATTAAATCTCTGCCCACAATTCCTGTGCGCACACAGACTCATGCCGTGATTTTAGGCACATAACACAGGCTGCCCCTTTCCTGGGACTGCAATTCTTTCAGAACAACAACTTCACAAATTAAATCTCTGCCCACAATTCCTGTATGCACACAGACTCATGCTGTGATTTTAGGCACAAAACACAGGCTGCCCCTTTCCTGGGAGTGCAATTCTTACAGAACAACAACTTCACAAATTAAATCTCTGCCCACAATTCCTCTGCGCACACAGACTCATGCTGTGATTTTAGGCACAAAACAGTGTTCCTGGATAGTACCAAATTACTGTTCCAGCCTGACACATTTTACTTATCATTTAGAGAGGCAGAAAACAGCACATGTCCTAACAGCTCCTTGAGACCATGACCATGTGTTTCAGGGTGAGTGATTAGACTAGAGCAAAGAAAATGAGCCTTGATGATGTTTTTATGTGTTCGCGTTACACACTGCTATCTGAAACATCACACAGAGCTGAGTACTACGCATGGGAGTGTTGGAGAAGCTGCTGCGTGTGTGCCAAGAGTGTGTTTCTGGAGACTGTGTATTCTCTGGTGCAAGAGAGATGAGCAAGGAGACTTCCAGAACTGCATGAAGACTGCAGGGATGTATGTAACAGTGCATGTGTGCTAAGGGATAATTTGAGTTTAGAAAACAGGCTGCCCCTTTCCTGGGACTGCAATTCTTACAGAACAACAACTTCACAAATTAAATCTCTGCCCACAATTCCTGTGCGCACACAGACTCATGCCGTGATTTTAGGCACATAACACAGGCTGCCCCTTTCCTGGGACTGCAATTCTTTCAGAACAACAACTTCACAAATTAAATCTCTGCCCACAATTCCTGTATGCACACAGACTCATGCTGTGATTTTAGGCACAAAACACAGACTGCCCCTTTCCTGGGAGTGCAATTCTTTCAGAACAACAACTTCACAAATTAAATCTCTGCCCACAATTCCTGTATGCACACAGACTCATGCTGTGATTTTAGGCACAAATCAGTGTTCCTGGATAGTACCAAATTACTGTTACAGCCTGACACATTTTCCTTATCATTTAGAGAGGCAGAAAACAGCACATGTCCTAACAGCTCCTTGAGACCATGACCATGTGTTACAGGGTGAGTGATTAGACTAGAGCAAAGAAAATGAGCCTTGATGATGTTTTTATGTGTTTGCGTTACACACTGCTATCTGAAACATCACACAGAGCTGAGTACTACGCATGGGAGTGTTGGAGAAGCTGCTGCGTGTGTGCCAAGAGTGTGTTTCTGGAGACTGTGTATTCTCTGGTGCAAGAGAGATGAGCAAGGAGACTTCCAGAACTGCATGAAGACTGCAGGGATGTATGTAACAGTGTATGTGTGCTAAGGGATAATTTGAGTTTAGAAAACAGGCTGTCCCTTTCCTGGGACTGCAATTCTTACAGAACAACAACTTCACAAATTAAATCTCTGCCCACAATTCCTGTGCGCACACAGACTCATGAAGTGATTTTAGGCACATAACACAGGCTGCCCCTTTCCTGGGACTGCAATTATTTCAGAACAACAACTTCACAAATTAAATCTCTGCCCACAATTCCTGTATGCACACAGACTCATGCTGTGATTTTAGGCACAAAACACAGGCTGCCCCTTTCCTGGGAGTGCAATTCTTACAGAAAAACAACTTCACAAATTAAATCTCTGCCCACAATTCCTCTGCGCACACAGACTCATGCTGTGATTTTAGGCACAAAACAGTGTTCCTGGATAGTACCAAATTACTGTTACAGCCTGACACATTTACCTTATCATTTAGAGAGACAGAAAACAGCACATGTCCTGACAGCTCCTTGAGACCATGACCATGTGTTACAGGGTGAGTGATTAGACTAGAGCAAAGAAAATGAGCCTTGATGATGTTTTTATGTGTTTGCGTTACACACTGCTATCTGAAACATCACACAGAGCTGAGTACTACGCATGGGAGTGTTGGAGAAGCTGCTGCGTGTGTGCCAAGAGTGTGTTTCTGGAGACTGTGTATTTTCTGGTGCAAGAGAGATGAGCAAGGAGACTTCCACAACTGCATGAAGACTGCTAGGATGTATGTAACAGTGCATGTGTGGTAAGGGTTAATTTGAGTTTAGAAAACAGGCTGCCCCTTTCCTTGGACTGCAATTCTTACAGAACAACAACTTCACAAATTAAATCTCTGCCCACAATTCCTGTGCGCACACAGACTCATGCCGTGATTTTAGGCACATAACACAGGCTGCCCCTTTCCTGGGACTGCAATTCTTTCAGAACAACAACTTCACAACTTAAATCTCTGCCCACAATTCCTGTATGCACACAGACTCATGCTGTGATTTTAGGCACAAAACACAGGCTGCCCCTTTCCTGGGACTGCAATTCTTACAGAACAACAACTTCACAAATTAAATCTCTGCCCACAATTCCTGTGCGCACACAGACTCATGCCGTGATTTTAGGCACGTAACACAGGCTGCCCCTTTCCTGGGAGTGCAATTCTTTCAGAACAACAACTTCACAAATTAAATCTCTGCCCACAATTCCTGTATGCACACAGACTCATGCTGTGATTTTAGGCACAAAACAGTGTTCCTGGATAGTACCAAATTACTGTTACAGCCTGACACATTTTCCTTATCATTTAGAGAGGCAGAAAACAGCACATGTCCTAACAGCTCCTTGAGACCATGACCATGTGTTACAGGGTGACTGATTAGACTAGAGCAAAGAAAATGAGCCTTGAAGATGTTTTTATGTGTTTGCGTTACACACTGCTATCTGAAACATCACACAGAGCTGAGTACTACGCATGGGAGTGTTGGAGAAGCTGCTGCGTGTGTGCCAAGAGTGTGTTTCTGAAGACTGTGTATTCTCTGGTGCAAGAGAGATGAGCAAGGAGACTTCCAGAACTGCATGAAGACTGCAGGGATGTATGTAACAGTGTATGTGTGCTAAGGGATAATTTGAGTTTAGAAAACAGGCTGCCCCTTTCCTGGGACTGCAATTCTTACAGAACAACAACTTCACAAATTAAATCTCTGCCCACAATTCCTGTGCGCACACAGACTCATGCCGTGATTTTAGGCACATAACACAGGCTGCCCCTTTCCTGGGACTGCAATTCTTTCAGAACAACAACTTCACAAATTAAATCTCTGCCCACAATTCCTGTATGCACACAGACTCATGCTGTGATTTTAGGCACAAAACACAGGCTGCCCCTTTCCTGGGAGTGCAATTCTTACAGAACAACAACTTCACAAATTAAATCTCTGCCCACAATTCCTCTGCGCACACAGACTCATGCTGTGATTTTAGGCACAAAACAGTGTTCCTGGATAGTACCAAATTATTGTTACAGCCTGACAGATTTTACTTATCATTTAGAGAGGCAGAAAACAGCACATGTCCTAAAAGCTCCTTGAGACCATGACCATGTGTTACAGGGTGAGTGATTAGACTAGAGCAAAGAAAATGAGCCCTGATGATGTTTTTATGTGTTTGCGTTACACACTGCTATCTGAAACATCACACAGAGCTGAGTACTACGCATGAGAGTGTTGGAGAAGCTGCTGCGTGTGTGCCAAGAGTATGTTTCTGGAGACTGTGTATTCTCTGGTGCAAGAGAGATGAGCAAGGAGACTTCCAGAACTGCATGAAGACTGCAGGGATGTATGTAACAGTGCATGTGTGCTAAGGGATAATTTGAGTTTAGAAAACAGGCTGCCCCTTTCCTGGGACTGCAATTCTTACAGAACAACAACTTCACAAATTAAATCTCTGCCCACAATTCCTGTGCGCACAAAGACTCATGCCGTGATTTTAGGCACATAACACAGGCTGCCCCTTTCCAGGGACTGCAATTCTTTCAGAACAACAACTTCACAAATTAAATCTCTGCCCACAATTCCTGTATGCACACAGACTCATGCTGTCATTTTAGGCACAAAACACAGGCTGCCCTTTTCCTGGGAGTGCAATTCTTACAGAACAACAACTTCACAAATTAAATCTCTGCCCACAATTCCTCTGCGCACACAGACTCATGCTGTGGTTTTAGGCACAAAACAGTGTTCCTGGATAGTACCAAATTACTGTTACAGCCTGACACATTTTCCGTATCGTTTAGAGAGGCAGAAAACAGCACATGTCCTAACAGTTCCTTGAGACCATGACCATGTGTTACAGGGTGAGTGATTAGACTAGAGCAAAGAAAATGATCCTTGATGATGTTTTTATGTGTTTGCGTTACACACTGCTATCTGAAACATCACACAGAGCTGAGTACTACGCATGGGAGTGTTGGAGAAGCTGCTGCGTGTGTGCCAAGAGTATGTTTCTGGAGACTGTGTATTCTCTGGTGCAAGAGAGATGAGCAAGGAGACTTCCAGAACTGCATGAAGACTGCAGGGATGTATGTAACAGTGCATGTGTGCTAAGGGATAATTTGAGTTTAGAAAACAGGCTGCCCCTTTCCTGGGACTGCAATTCTTACAGAACAACAACTTCACAAATTAAATCTCTGCCCACAATTCCTGTGCGCACATAGACTCATGCCGTGATTTTAGGCACAGAACACAGGCTGCCCCTTTCCTGGGACTGCAATTCTTTCAGAACAACAACTTCACAAATAAAATCTCTGCCCACAATTCCTGTATGCACACAGACTCATGCTGTCATTTTAGGCACAAAACACAGGCTGCCCCTTTCCTGGGAGTGCAATTCTTACAGAACAACAACTTCACACATTAAATCTCTGCCCACAATTCCTGTATACACACAGACTCATGCTGTGATTTTAGGCACAAAACAGTGTTCCTGGATAGTACCAAATTACTGTTACAGCCTGACACATTTACCTTATCATTTAGAGAGACAGAAAACAGCACATGTCCTGACAGCTCCTTGAGACCATGACCATGTGTTACAGGGTGAGTGATTAGACTAGAGCAAAGAAAATGAGCCTTGATGATGTTTTTATGTGTTTGCGTTACACACTGCTATCTGAAACATCACACAGAGCTGAGTACTACGCATGGGAGTGTTGGAGAAGCTGCTGCGTGTGTGCCAAGAGTGTGTTTCTGGAGACTGTGTATTTTCTGGTGCAAGAGAGATGAGCAAGGAGACTTCCACAACTGCATGAAGACTGCTAGGATGTATGTAACAGTGCAAGTGTGGTAAGGGTTAATTTGAGTTTAGAAAACAGGCTGCCCCTTTCCTTGGACTGCAATTCTTACAGAACAACAACTTCACAAATTAAATCTCTGCCCACAATTCCTGTGCGCACACAGACTCATGCCGTGATTTTAGGCACATAACACAGGCTGCCCCTTTCCTGGGACTGCAATTCTTTCAGAACAACAACTTCACAACTTAAATCTCTGCCCACAATTCCTGTATGCACACAGACTCATGCTGTGATTTTAGGCACAAAACACAGGCTGCCCCTTTCCTGGGACTGCAATTCTTACAGAACAACAACTTCACAAATTAAATCTCTGCCCACAATTCCTGTGCGCACACAGACTCATGCCGTGATTTTAGGCACGTAACACAGGCTGCCCCTTTCCTGGGACTGCAATTCTTTCAGAACAACAACTTCACAAATTAAATCTCTGCCCACAATTCCTGTATGCACACAGACTCATGCTGTGATTTTAGGCACAAAACACAGGCTGCCCCTTTCCTGGGAGTGCAATTCTTTCAGAACAACAACTTCACAAATTAAATCTCTGCCCACAATTCCTGTATGCACACAGACTCATGCTGTGATTTTAGGCACAAAACAGTGTTCCTGGATAGTACCAAATTACTGTTACAGCCTGACACATTTTCCTTATCATTTAGAGAGGCAGAAAACAGCACATGTCCTAACAGCTCCTTGAGACCATGACCATGTGTTACAGGGTGACTGATTAGACTAGAGCAAAGAAAATGAGCCTTGAAGATGTTTTTATGTGTTTGCGTTACACACTGCTATCTGAAACATCACACAGAGCTGAGTACTACGCATGGGAGTGTTGGAGAAGCTGCTGCGTGTGTGCCAAGAGTGTGTTTCTGAAGACTGTGTATTCTCTGGTGCAAGAGAGATGAGCAAGGAGACTTCCAGAACTGCATGAAGACTGCAGGGATGTATGTAACAGTGTATGTGTGCTAAGGGATAATTTGAGTTTAGAAAACAGGCTGCCCCTTTCCTGGGACTGCAATTCTTACAGAACAACAACTTCACAAATTAAATCTCTGCCCACAATTCCTGTGCGCACACAGACTCATGCCGTGATTTTAGGCACATAACACAGGCTGCCCCTTTCCTGGGACTGCAATTCTTTCAGAACAACAACTTCACAAATTAAATCTCTGCCCACAATTCCTGTATGCACACAGACTCATGCTGTGATTTTAGGCACAAAACACAGGCTGCCCCTTTCCTGGGAGTGCAATTCTTACAGAACAACAACTTCACAAATTAAATCTCTGCCCACAATTCCTCTGCGCACACAGACTCATGCTGTGATTTTAGGCACAAAACAGTGTTCCTGGATAGTACCAAATTATTGTTACAGCCTGACACATTTTACTTATCATTTAGAGAGGCAGAAAACAGCACATGTCCTAAAAGCTCCTTGAGACCATGACCATGTGTTACAGGGTGAGTGATTAGACTAGAGCAAAGAAAATGAGCCCTGATGATGTTTTTATGTGTTTGCGTTACACACTGCTATCTGAAACATCACACAGAGCTGAGTACTACGCATGAGAGTGTTGGAGAAGCTGCTGCGTGTGTGCCAAGAGTATGTTTCTGGAGACTGTGTATTCTCTGGTGCAAGAGAGATGAGCAAGGAGACTTCCAGAACTGCATGAAGACTGCAGGGATGTATGTAACAGTGCATGTGTGCTAAGGGATAATTTGAGTTTAGAAAACAGGCTGCCCCTTTCCTGGGACTGCAATTCTTACAGAACAACAACTTCACAAATTAAATCTCTGCCCACAATTCCTGTGCGCACAAAGACTCATGCCGTGATTTTAGGCACATAACACAGGCTGCCCCTTTCCAGGGACTGCAATTCTTTCAGAACAACAACTTCACAAATTAAATCTCTGCCCACAATTCCTGTATGCACACAGACTCATGCTGTCATTTTAGGCACAAAACACAGGCTGCCCTTTTCCTGGGAGTGCAATTCTTACAGAACAACAACTTCACAAATTAAATCTCTGCCCACAATTCCTCTGCGCACACAGACTCATGCTGTGGTTTTAGGCACAAAACAGTGTTCCTGGATAGTACCAAATTACTGTTACAGCCTGACACATTTTCCGTATCGTTTAGAGAGGCAGAAAACAGCACATGTCCTAACAGTTCCTTGAGACCGTGACCATGTGTTACAGGGTGAGTGATTAGACTAGAGCAAAGAAAATGATCCTTGATGATGTTTTTATGTGTTTGCGTTACACACTGCTATCTGAAACATCACACAGAGCTGAGTACTACGCATGGGAGTGTTGGAGAAGCTGCTGCGTGTGTGCCAAGAGTATGTTTCTGGAGACTGTGTATTCTCTGGTGCAAGAGAGATGAGCAAGGAGACTTCCAGAACTGCATGAAGACTGCAGGGATGTATGTAACAGTGCATGTGTGCTAAGGGATAATTTGAGTTTAGAAAACAGGCTGCCCCTTTCCTGGGACTGCAATTCTTACAGAACAACAACTTCACAAATTAAATCTCTGCCCACAATTCCTGTGCGCACACAGACTCATGCCGTGATTTTAGGCACAGAACACAGGCTGCCCCTTTCCTGGGACTGCAATTCTTTCAGAACAACAACTTCACAAATTAAATCTCTGCCCACAATTCCTGTATGCACACAGACTCATGCTGTCATTTTAGGCACAAAACACAGGCTGCCCCTTTCCTGGGAGTGCAATTCTTACAGAACAACAACTTCACACATTAAATCTCTGCCCACAATTCCTGTATACACACAGACTCATGCTGTGATTTTAGGCACAAAACAGTGTTCCTGGATAGTACCAAATTACTGTTACAGCCTGACACATTTTCCTTATCATTTAGAGAGGCAGAAAACAGCACATGTCCTAACAGCTCCTTGAGACCATGACCATGTGTTACAGGGTGAGTGATTAGACTAGAGCAAAGAAAATGAGCCTTGAAGATGTTTTTATGTGTTTGCGTTACACACTGCTATCTGAAACATCACACAGAGCTGAGTACTACGCATGGGAGTGTTGGAGAAGCTGCTGCGTGTGTGCCAAGAGTGTGTTTCTGAAGACTGTGTATTCTCTGGTGCAAGAGAGATGAGGAGGAGACTTCCAGAACTGCATGAAGACTGCAGGGATGTATGTAACAGTGTATGTGTGCTAAGGGATAATTTGAGTTTAGAAAACAGGCTGCCCCTTTCCTGGGACTGCAATTCTTACAGAACAACAACTTCACAAATTAAATCTCTGCCCACAATTCCTGTGCGCACACAGACTCATGCCGTGATTTTAGGCACATAACACAGGCTGCCCCTTTCCTGGGACTGCAATTCTTTCAGAACAACAACTTCACAAATTAAATCTCTGCCCACAATTCCTGTATGCACACAGACTCATGCTGTGATTTTAGGCACAAAACACAGGCTGCCCCTTTCCTGGGAGTGCAATTCTTACAGAACAACAACTTCACAAATTAAATCTCTGCCCACAATTCCTCTGCTCACACAGACTCATGCTGTGATTTTAGGCACAAAACAGTGTTCCTGGATAGTACCAAATTATTGTTACAGCCTGACACATTTTACTTATCATTTAGAGAGGCAGAAAACAGCACATGTCCTAAAAGCTCCTTGAGACCATGACCATGTGTTACAGGGTGAGTGATTAGACTAGAGCAAAGAAAATGAGCCCTGATGATGTTTTTATGTGTTTGCGTTACACACTGCTATCTGAAACATCACACAGAGCTGAGTACTACGCATGAGAGTGTTGGAGAAGCTGCTGCGTGTGTGCCAAGAGTATGTTTCTGGAGACTGTGTATTCTCTGGTGCAAGAGACATGAGCAAGGAGACTTCCAGAACTGCATGAAGACTGCAGGGATGTATGTAACAGTGCATGTGTGCTAAGGGATAATTTGAGTTTAGAAAACAGGCTGCCCCTTTCCTGGGACTGCAATTCTTACAGAACAACAACTTCACAAATTAAATCTCTGCCCACAATTCCTGTGCGCACAAAGACTCATGCCGTGATTTTAGGCACATAACACAGGCTGCCCCTTTCCTGGGACTGCAATTCTTTCAGAACAACAACTTCACAAATTAAATCTCTGCCCACAATTCCTGTATGCACACAGACTCATGCTGTCATTTTAGGCACAAAACACAGGCTGCCCCTTTCCTGGGAGTGCAATTCTTACAGAACAACAACTTCACAAATTAAATCTCTGCCCACAATTCCTCTGCGCACACAGACTCATGCTGTGGTTTTAGGCACAAAACAGTGTTCCTGGATAGTACCAAATTACTGTTACAGCCTGACACATTTTCCGTATCGTTTAGAGAGGCAGAAAACAGCACATGTCCTAACAGTTCCTTGAGACCATGACCATGTGTTACAGGGTGAGTGATTAGACTAGAGCAAAGAAAATGAGCCTTGATGATGTTTTTATGTGTTTGCGTTACACACTGCTATCTGAAACATCACACAGAGCTGAGTACTACGCATGGGAGTGTTGGAGAAGCTGCTGCGTGTGTGCCAAGAGTATGTTTCTGGAGACTGTGTATTCTCTGGTGCAAGAGAGATGAGCAAGGAGACTTCCAGAACTGCATGAAGACTGCAGGGATGTATGTAACAGTGCATGTGTGCTAAGGGATAATTTGAGTTTAGAAAACAGGCTGCCCCTTTCCTGGGACTGCAATTCTTACAGAACAACAACTTCACAAATTAAATCTCTGCCCACAATTCCTGTGCGCACACAGACTCATGCCGTGATTTTAGGCACAGAACACAGGCTGCCCCTTTCCTGGGACTGCAATTCTTTCAGAACAACAACTTCACAAATTAAATCTCTGCCCACAATTCCTGTATGCACACAGACTCATGCTGTCATTTTAGGCACAAAACACAGGCTGCCCCTTTCCTGGGAGTGCAATTCTTACAGAACAACAACTTCACACATTAAATCTCTGCCCACAATTCCTGTATACACACAGACTCATGCTGTGATTTTAGGCACAAAACAGTGTTCCTGGATAGTACCAAATTACTGTTACAGCCTGACACATTTTCCTTATCATTTAGAGAGGCAGAAAACAGCACATGTCCTAACAGCTCCTTGAGACCATGACCATGTGTTACAGGGTGAGTGATTAGACTAGAGCAAAGAAAATGAGCCTTGAAGATGTTTTTATGTGTTTGCGTTACACACTGCTATCTGAAACATCACACAGAGCTGAGTACTACGCATGGGAGTGTTGGAGAAGCTGCTGCGTGTGTGCCAAGAGTGTGTTTCTGAAGACTGTGTATTCTCTGGTGCAAGAGAGATGAGGAGGAGACTTCCAGAACTGCATGAAGACTGCAGGGATGTATGTAACAGTGTATGTGTGCTAAGGGATAATTTGAGTTTAGAAAACAGGCTGCCCCTTTCCTGGGACTGCAATTCTTACAGAACAACAACTTCACAAATTAAATCTCTGCCCACAATTCCTGTGCGCACACAGACTCATGCCGTGATTTTAGGCACATAACACAGGCTGCCCCTTTCCTGGGACTGCAATTCTTTCAGAACAACAACTTCACAAATTAAATCTCTGCCCACAATTCCTGTATGCACACAGACTCATGCTGTGATTTTAGGCACAAAACACAGGCTGCCCCTTTCCTGGGAGTGCAATTCTTACAGAACAACAACTTCACAAATTAAATCTCTGCCCACAATTCCTCTGCTCACACAGACTCATGCTGTGATTTTAGGCACAAAACAGTGTTCCTGGATAGTACCAAATTATTGTTACAGCCTGACACATTTTACTTATCATTTAGAGAGGCAGAAAACAGCACATGTCCTAAAAGCTCCTTGAGACCATGACCATGTGTTACAGGGTGAGTGATTAGACTAGAGCAAAGAAAATGAGCCCTGATGATGTTTTTATGTGTTTGCGTTACACACTGCTATCTGAAACATCACACAGAGCTGAGTACTACGCATGAGAGTGTTGGAGAAGCTGCTGCGTGTGTGCCAAGAGTATGTTTCTGGAGACTGTGTATTCTCTGGTGCAAGAGACATGAGCAAGGAGACTTCCAGAACTGCATGAAGACTGCAGGGATGTATGTAACAGTGCATGTGTGCTAAGGGATAATTTGAGTTTAGAAAACAGGCTGCCCCTTTCCTGGGACTGCAATTCTTACAGAACAACAACTTCACAAATTAAATCTCTGCCCACAATTCCTGTGCGCACAAAGACTCATGCCGTGATTTTAGGCACATAACACAGGCTGCCCCTTTCCTGGGACTGCAATTCTTTCAGAACAACAACTTCACAAATTAAATCTCTGCCCACAATTCCTGTATGCACACAGACTCATGCTGTCATTTTAGGCACAAAACACAGGCTGCCCCTTTCCTGGGAGTGCAATTCTTACAGAACAACAACTTCACAAATTAAATCTCTGCCCACAATTCCTCTGCGCACACAGACTCATGCTGTGGTTTTAGGCACAAAACAGTGTTCCTGGATAGTACCAAATTACTGTTACAGCCTGACACATTTTCCGTATCGTTTAGAGAGGCAGAAAACAGCACATGTCCTAACAGTTCCTTGAGACCATGACCATGTGTTACAGGGTGAGTGATTAGACTAGAGCAAAGAAAATGAGCCTTGATGATGTTTTTATGTGTTTGCGTTACACACTGCTATCTGAAACATCACACAGAGCTGAGTACTACGCATGGGAGTGTTGGAGAAGCTGCTGCGTGTGTGCCAAGAGTATGTTTCTGGAGACTGTGTATTCTCTGGTGCAAGAGAGATGAGCAAGGAGACTTCCAGAACTGCATGAAGACTGCAGGGATGTATGTAACAGTGCATGTGTGCTAAGGGATAATTTGAGTTTAGAAAACAGGCTGCCCCTTTCCTGGGACTGCAATTCTTACAGAACAACAACTTCACAAATTAAATCTCTGCCCACAATTCCTGTGCGCACACAGACTCATGCCGTGATTTTAGGCACATAACACAGGCTGCCCCTTTCCTGGGACTGCAATTCTTTCAGAACAACAACTTCACAAATTAAATCTCTGCCCACAATTCCTGTATGCAAACAGACTCATGCTGTCATTTTAGGCACAAAACACAGGCTGCCCCTTTCCTGGGAGTGCAATTCTTACAGAACAACAACTTCACAAATTAAATCTCTGCCCACAATTCCTGTATACACACAGACTCATGCTGTGATTTTAGGCACAAAACAGTGTTCCTGGATAGTACCAAATTACTGTTACAGCCTGACACATTTTCCTTATCATTTAGAGAGGCAGAAAACAGCACATGTCCTAACAGCTCCTTGAGACCATGACCATGTGTTACAGGGTGAGTGATTAGACTAGAGCAAAGAAAATGAGCCTTGATGATGTTTTTATGTGTTTGCGTTACACACTGCTATCTGAAACATCACACAGAGCTGAGTACTACGCATGGAAGTGTTGGAGAAGCTGCTGCGTGTGTGCCAAGAGTATGTTTCTGGAGACTGTGTATTCTCTGGTGCAAGAGAGATGAGCAAGGAGACTTCCAGAACTGCATGAAGACTGCAGGGATGTATGTAACAGTGCATGTGTGCTAAGGGATAATTTGAGTTTAGAAAACAGGCTGCCCCTTTCCTGGGACTGCAATTCTTACAGAACAACAACTTCACAAATTAAATCTCTGCCCACAATTCCTGTGTGCACACAGACTCATGCCGTGATTTTAGGCACAGAACACAGGCTGCCCCTTTCCTGGGACTGCAATTCTTTCAGAACAACAACTTCACAAATTAAATCTCTGCCCACAATTCCTGTATGCACACAGACTCATGCTGTCATTTTAGGCACATAACACAGGCTGCCCCTTTCCTTAGACTACAATTCTTACAGAACAACAACTTCACAAATTAAATCTCTGCCCACAATTCCTGTGCGCACACAGACTCATGCCGTGATTTTAGGCACATAACACAGGCTGCCCCTTTCCTGGGACTGCAATTCTTTCAGAACAACAACTTCACAAATTAAATCTCTGCCCACAATTCCTGTATGCACACAGACTCATGCTGTGATTTTAGGCACAAAACACAGGCTGCCCCTTTCCTGGGAGTGCAATTCTTACAGAACAACAACTTCACAAATTAAATCTCTGCCCACAATTCCTCTGCGCACACAGACTCATGCTGTGATTTTAGGCCCAAAACAGTGTTCCTGGATAGTACCAAATTACTGTTACAGCCTGACACATTTTACTTATCATTTAGAGAGGCAGAAAACAGCACATGTCCTAACAGCTCCTTGAGACCATGACCATGTGTTACAGGGTGAGTGATTAGACTAGAGCAAAGAAAATGAGCCCTGATGATGTTTTTATGTGTTTGCGTTACACACTGCTATCTGAAACATCACACAGAGCTGAGTACTACGCATGGGAGTGTTGGAGAAGCTGCTGCGTGTGTGCCAAGAGTATGTTTCTGGAGACTGTGTATTCTCTGGTGCAAGAGACATGAGCAAGGAGACTTCCAGAACTGCATGAAGACTGCAGGGATGTATGTAACAGTGCATGTGTGCTAAGGGATAATTTGAGTTTAGAAAACAGGCTGCCCCTTTCCTGGGACTGCAATTCTTACAGAACAACAACTTCACAAATTAAATCTCTGCCAACAATTCCTGTGCGCACACAGACTCATGCCGTGATTTTAGGCACATAACACAGGCTGCCCCTTTCCTGGGACTGCAATTCTTTCAGAACAACAACTTCACAAATTAAATCTCTGCCCACAATTCCTGTATGCACACAGACTCATGCTGTCATTTTAGGCACAAAACACAGGCTGCCCCTTTCCTGGGAGTGCAATTCTTACAGAACAACAACTTCACAAATTAAATCTCTGCCCACAATTCCTGTATGCACACAGACTCATGCTGTGATTTTAGGCACAAAACAGTGTTCCTGGATAGTACCAATTTACTGTTACAGCCTGACACATTTTCCTTATCATTTAGAGAGGCAGAAAACAGCACATGTCCTAACAGCTCCTTGAGACCATGACCATGTGTTACAGGGTGAGTGATTAGACTAGAGCAAAGAAAATGAGCCTTGATGATGTTTTTATGTGTTTGCGTTACACACTGCTATCTGAAACATCACACAGAGCTGAGTACTACGCATGGGAGTGTTGGACAAGCTGCTGCGTGTGTGCCAAGAGTGTGTTTCTGGAGACTGTGTATTTTCTGGTGCAAGAGAGATGAGCAAGGAGACTTCCACAACTGCATGAAGACTGCTGGGATGTATGTAAAAGTGCATGTGTGGTAAGGATTAATTTGAGTTTAGCAAACAGGCTGTCCCATTCCTTGGACTGCAATTCTTACAGAACAACAACTTCACAAATTAAATCTCTGCCCACAATTCCTGTGCGCACACAGACTCATGCCGTGATTTTAGGCACATAACACAGGCTGCCCCTTTCCTGGGACTGCAATTCTTTCAGAACAACAACTTCCCAAATTAAATCTCTGCCCACAATTCCTGTATGCACACAGACTCATGCTGTGATTTTAGGCACAAAACACAGGCTGCCCCTTTCCTGGGACTGCAATTCTTACAGAACAACAACTTCACAAATTAAATCTCTGCCCACAATTCCTGTGCGCACACAGACTCATGCCGTGATTTTAGGCACGTAACACAGGCTGCCCCTTTCCTGGGACTGCAATTCTTTCAGAACAACAACTTCACAAATTAAATCTCTGCCCACAATTCCTGTATGCACACAGACTCATGCTGTGATTTTAGGCACAAAACACAGGCTGCCCCTTTCCTGGGAGTGCAATTCTTTCAGAACAACAACTTCACAAATTAAATCTCTGCCCACAATTCCTGTATGCACACAGACTCATGCTGTGATTTTAGGCACAAAACAGTGTTCCTGGATAGTACCAAATTACTGTTACAGCCTGACACATTTTCCTTATCATTTAGAGAGGCAGAAAACAGCATATGTCCTAACAGCTCCTTGAGACCATGACCATGTGTTACAGGGTGAGTGATTAGACTAGAGCAAAGAAAATGAGCCTTGAAGATGTTTTTATGTGTTTGCGTTACACACTGCTATCTGAAACATCACACAGAGCTGAGTACTACGCATGGGAGTGTTGGAGAAGCTGCTGCGTGTGTGCCAAGAGTGTGTTTCTGAAGACTGTGTATTCTCTGGTGCAAGAGAGATGAGCAAGGAGACTTCCAGAACTGCATGAAGACTGCAGGGATGTATGTAACAGTGTATGTGTGCTAAGGGATAATTTGAGTTTAGAAAACAGGCTGCCCCTTTCCTGGGACTGCAATTCTTACAGAACAACAACTTCACAAATTAAATCTCTGCCCACAATTCCTGTGCGCACACAGACTCATGCCGTGATTTTAGGCACATAACACAGGCTGCCCCTTTCCTGGGACTGCAATTCTTTCAGAACAACAACTTCACAAATTAAATCTCTGCCCACAATTCCTGTATGCACACAGACTCATGCTGTGATTTTAGGCACAAAACACAGGCTGCCCCTTTCCTGGGAGTGCAATTCTTACAGAACAACAACTTCACAAATTAAATCTCTGCCCACAATTCCTCTGCGCACACAGACTCATGCTGTGATTTTAGGCACAAAACAGTGTTCCTGGATAGTACCAAATTATTGTTACAGCCTGACACATTTTACTTATCATTTAGAGAGGCAGAAAACAGCACATGTCCTAAAAGCTCCTTGAGACCATGACCATGTGTTACAGGGTGAGTGATTAGACTAGAGCAAAGAAAATGAGCCTTGATGATGTTTTTATGTGTTTGCGTTACACACTGCTATCTGAAACATCACACAGAGCTGAGTACTACGCATGGGAGTGTTGGAGAAGCTGCTGCGTGTGTGCCAAGAGTATGTTTCTGGAGACTGTGTATTCTCTGGTGCAAGAGAGATGAGCAAGGAGACTTCCAGAACTGCATGAAGACTGCAGGGATGTATGTAACAGTGCATGTGTGCTAAGGGATAATTTGAGTTTAGAAAACAGGCTGCCCCTTTCCTGGGACTGCAATTCTTACAGAACAACAACTTCACAAATTAAATCTCTGCCCACAATTCCTGTGCGCACACAGACTCATGCCGTGATTTTAGGCACATAACACAGGCTGCCCCTTTCCTGGGACTGCAATTCTTTCAGAACAACAACTTCACAAATTAAATCTCTGCCCACAATTCCTGTATGCACACAGACTCATGCTGTCATTTTAGGCACAAAACACAGGCTGCCACTTTCCTGGGAGTGCAATTCTTACAGAACAACAACTTCACAAATTAAATCTCTGCCCACAATTCCTCTGCGCACACAGACTCATGCTGTGATTTTAGGCACAAAACAGTGTTCCTGGATAGTACCAAATTACTGTTACAGCATGACACATTTTCCGTATCGTTTAGAGAGGCAGAAAACAGCACATGTCCTAACAGCTCCTTGAGACCATGACCATGTGTTACAGGGTGAGTGATTAGACTAGAGCAAAGAAAATGAGCCTTGATGATGTTTTTATGTGTTTGCGTTACACACTGCTATCTGAAACATCACACAGAGCTGAGTACTTCGCATGGGAGTGTTGGAGAAGCTGCTGCGTGTGTGCCAAGAGTATATTTCTGGAGACTGTGTATTCTCTGGTGCAAGAGAGATGATCAAGGAGACTTCCAGAACTGCATGAAGACTGCAGGGATGTATGTAACAGTGCATGTGTGCTAAGGGATAATTTGAGTTTAGAAAACAAGCTGCCCCTTTCCTGGGACTGCAATTCTTACAGAACAACAACTTCACAAATTAAATCTCTGCCCACAATTCCTGTGCGCACACAGACTCATGCCGTGATTTTAGGCACATAACACAGGCTGCCCCTTTCCTGGGACTGCAATTCTTTCAGAACAACAACTTCACAAATTAAATCTCTGCCCACAATTCCTGTATGCACACAGACTCATGCTGTCATTTTAGGCACAAAACACAGGCTGCCCCTTTCCTGGGAGTGCAATTCTTACAGAACAACAACTTCACAAATTAAATCTCTGCCCACAATTCCTGTATGCACACAGACTCATGCTGTGATTTTAGGCACAAAACAGTGTTCCTGGATAGTACCAAATTACTGTTACAGCCTGACACATTTTCCTTACCATTTAGAGAGGCAGAAAACAGCACATGTCCTAACAGCTCCTTGAGACCATGACCATGTGTTTCAGGGTGAGTGATTAGACTAGAGCAAAGAAAATGAGCCTTGATGATGTTTTTATGTGTTTGCGTTACACACTGCTATCTGAAACATCACACAGAGCTGAGTACTACGCATGGGAGTGTTGGAGAAGCTGCTGCGTGTGTGCCAAGAGTGTGTTTCTGGAGACTGTGTATTTTCTGGTGCAAGAGAGATGAGCAAGGAGACTTCCACAACTGCATGAAGACTGCTGGGATGTATGTAAAAGTGCATGTGTGGTAAGGATTAATTTGAGTTTAGAAAACAGGCTGTCCCTTTCCTTGGACTGCAATTCTTACAGAACAACAACTTCACAAATTAAATCTCTGCCCACAATTCCTGTGCGCACACAGACTCATGCCGTGATTTTAGGCACATAACACAGGCTGCCCCTTTCCTGGGACTGCAATTCTTTCAGAACAACAACTTCACAAATTAAATCTCTGCCCACAATTCCTGTATGCACACAGACTCATGCTGTGATTTTAGGCACAAAACACAGGCTGCCCCTTTCCTGGGAGTGCAATTCTTTCAGAACAACAACTTCACAAATTAAATCTCTGCCCACAATTCCTGTATGCACACAGACTCATGCTGTGATTTTAGGCACAAAACAGTGTTCCTGGATAGTACCAAATTACTGTTACAGCCTGACACATTTTCCTTATCATTTAGAGAGGCAGAAAACAGCACATGTCCTAACAGCTCCTTGAGACCATGACCATGTGTTTCAGGGTGAGTGATTAGACTAGAGCAAAGAAAATGAGCCTTGATGATGTTTTTATGTGTTTGCGTTACACACTGCTATCTGAAACATCACACAGAGCTGAGTACTACGCATGGGAGTGTTGGAGAAGCTGCTGCGTGTGTGCCAAGAGTGTGTTTCTGGAGACTGTGTATTCTCTGGTGCAAGAGAGATGAGCAAGGAGACTTCCAGAACTGCATGAAGACTGCAGGGATGTATGTAACAGTGCATGTGTGCTAAGGGATAATTTGAGTTTAGAAAACAGGCTGCCCCTTTCCTGGGACTGCAATTCTTACAGAACAACAACTTCACAAATTAAATCTCTGCCCACAATTCCTGTGCGCACACACACTCATGCCGTGATTTTAGGCACATAACACAGGCTGCCCCTTTCCTGGGACTGCAATTCTTTCAGAACAACAACTTCACAAATTAAATCTCTGCCCACAATTCCTGTATGCACACAGACTCATGCTGTGATTTTAGGCACAAAACACAGGCTGCCCCTTTCCTGGGAGTACAATTCTTACAGAACAACAACTTCACAAATTAAATCTCTGCCCACAATTCCTCTGCGCACACAGACTCATGCTGTGATTTTAGGCACAAAACAGTGTTCCTGGATAGTACCAAATTACTGTTACAGCCTGACACATTTTCCTTATCATTTACAGAGGCAGAAACAGCACATGTCCTAACAGCTCCTTGAGACCATGACCATGTGTTACAGGGTGAGTGATTAGACTAGAGCAAAGAAAATGAGCCTTGATGATGTTTTTATGTGTTTGCGTTACACACTGCTATCTGAAACATCACACAGAGCTGAGTACTACGCATGGGAGTGTTGGAGAAGCTGCTGCGTGTGTGCCAAGAGTGTGTTTCTGGAGACTGTGTATTTTCTGGTGCAAGAGAGATGAGCAAGGAGACTTCCACAACTGCATGAAGACTGCTGGGATGTATGTAAATGTGCATGTGTGGTAAGGATTAATTTGAGTTTAGAAAACAGGCTGCCCCTTTCCTTGGACTGCAATTCTTACAGAACAACAACTTCACAAATTAAATCTCTGCCCACAATTCCTGTGCGCACACAGACTCATGCCGTGATTTTAGGCACATAACACAGGCTGCCCCTTTCCTGGGACTGCAATTCTTTCAGAACAACAACTTCACAAATTAAATCTCTGCCCACAATTCCTGTATGCACACAGACTCATGCTGTGATTTTAGGCACAAAACACAGGCTGCCCCTTTCCTGGGAGTGCAATTCTTTCAGAACAACAACTTCACAAATTAAATCTCTGCCCACAATTCCTGTATGCACACAGACTCATGCTGTGATTTTAGGCACAAAACAGTGTTCCTGGATAGTACCAAATTACTGTTACAGCATGACACATTTTCCTTATCATTTAGAGAGGCAGAAAACAGCACATGTCCTAACAGCTCCTTGAGACCATGACCATGTGTTACAGGGTGAGTGATTAGACTAGAGCAAAGAAAATGAGCCTTGATGATGTTTTTATGTGTTTGCGTTACACACTGCTATCTGAAACATCACACAGAGCTGAGTACTACGCATGGGAGTGTTGGAGAAGCTGCTGCGTGTGTGCCAAGAGTGTGTTTCTGGAGACTGTGTATTCTCTGGTGCAAGAGAGATGAGCAAGGAGACTTCCAGAACTGCATGAAGACTGCAGGGATGTATGTAACAGTGCATGTGTGCTAAGGGATAATTTGAGTTTAGAAAACAGGCTGTCCCTTTCCTTGGACTGCAATTCTTACAGAACAACAACTTCACAAATTAAATCTCTGCCCACAATTCCTGTGCGCACACAGACTCATGCCGTGATTTTAGGCACATAACACAGGCTGCCCCTTTCCTGGGACTGCAATTCTTTCAGAACAACAACTTCACAAATTAAATCTCTGCCCACAATTCCTGTATGCACACAGACTCATGCTGTGATTTTAGGCACAAAACACAGGCTGCCCCTTTCCTGGGAGTACAATTCTTACAGAACAACAACTTCACAAATTAAATCTCTGCCCACAATTCCTGTATGCACACAGACTCATGCTGTGATTTTAGGCACAAAACAGTGTTCCTGGATAGTACCAAATTACTGTTACAGCCTGACACATTTTCCTTATCATTTAGAGAGGCAGAAAACAGCACATGTCCTAACAGCTCCTTGAGACCATGACCATGTGTTTCAGGGTGAGTGATTAGACTAGAGCAAAGAAAATGAGCCTTGATGATGTTTTTATGTGTTTGCGTTACACACTGCTATCTGAAACATCACACAGAGCTGAGTACTACGCATGGGAGTGTTGGAGAAGCTGCTGCGTGTGTGCCAAGAGTGTGTTTCTGGAGACTGTGTATTCTCTGGTGCAAGAGAGATGAGCAAGGAGACTTCCAGAACTGCATGAAGACTGCAGGGATGTATGTAACAGTGCATGTGTGCTAAGGGATAATTTGAGTTTAGAAAACAGGCTGCCCCTTTCCTGGGACTGCAATTCTTACAGAACAACAACTTCACAAATTAAATCTCTGCCCACAATTCCTGTGCGCACACAGACTCATGCCGTGATTTTAGGCACATAACACAGGCTGCCCCTTTCCTGGGACTGCAATTCTTTCAGAACAACAACTTCACAAATTAAATCTCTGCCCACAATTCCTGTATGCACACAGACTCATGCTGTGATTTTAGGCACAAAACACAGGCTGCCCCTTTCCTGGGAGTACAATTCTTACAGAACAACAACTTCACAAATTAAATCTCTGCCCACAATTCCTCTGCGCACACAGACTCATGCTGTGATTTTAGGCACAAAACAGTGTTCCTGGATAGTACCACATTACAGTTACAGCCTGACACATTTTCCTTATCATTTACAGAGGCAGAAAACAGCACATGTCCTAACAGCTCCTTGAGACCATGACCATGTGTTACAGGGTGAGTGATTAGACTAGAGCAAAGAAAATGAGCCTTGATGATGTTTTTATGTGTTTGCGTTACACACTGCTATCTGAAACATCACACAGAGCTGAGTACTACGCATGGGAGTGTTGGAGAAGCTGCTGCGTGTGTGCCAAGAGTGTGTTTCTGGAGACTGTGTATTTTCTGGTGCAAGAGAGATGAGCAAGGAGACTTCCACAACTGCATGAAGACTGCTGGGATGTATGTAACAGTGCATGTGTGGTAAGGGTTAATTTGAGTTTAGAAAACAGGCTGCCCCTTTCCTGGGACTGCAATTCTTACAGAACAACAACTTCACAAATTAAATATCTGCCCACAATTCCTGTGCGCACACAGACTCATGCCGTGATTTTAGGCACATAACACAGGCTGCCCCTTTCCTGGGACTGCAATTCTTTCAGAACAACAACTTCACAAATTAAATCTCTGCCCACAATTCCTGTATGCACACAGACTCATGCTGTGATTTTAGGCACAAAACACAGGCTGCCCCTTTCCTAGGAGTGCAATTCTTTCAGAACAACAACTTCACAAATTAAATCTCTGCCCACAATTCCTGTATGCACACAGACTCATGCTGTGATTTTAGGCACAAAACAGTGTTCCTGGATAGTACCAAATTACTGTTACAGCCTGACACATTTTCCTTATCATTTAGAGAGGCAGAAAACAGCACATGTCCTAACAGCTCCTTGAGACCATGACCATGTGTTACAGGGTGAGTGATTAGACTGGAGCAAAGAAAATGAGCCTTGATGATGTTTTCATGTGTTTGCGTTACACACTGCTATCTGAAACATCACACAGAGCTGAGTACTATGCATGGGAGTGTTGGAGAAGCTGCTGTGTGTGTGCCAAGAGTGTGTTTCTGGAGACTGTGTATTTTCTGGTGCAAGAGAGATGAGCAAGGAGACTTCCACAACTGCATGAAGACTGGGGGGATGTATGTAAATGTGCATGTGTGGTAAGGATTAATTTGAGTTTAGAAAACAGGCTGTCCCTTTCCTTGGACTGCAATTCTTACAGAACAAGAACTTCACAAATTAAATCTCTGCCCACAATTCCTGTGCGCACACAGACTCATGCCGTGATTTTAGGCACATAACACAGGCTGCCCCTTTCCTGGGACTGCAATTCTTTCAGAACAACAACTTCACAAATTAAATCTCTGCCCACAATTCCTGTATGCACACAGACTCATGCTGTGATTTTAGGCACAAAACACAGGCTGCCCCTTTCCTGGGAGTGCAATTCTTTCAGAACAACAACTTCACAAATTAAATCTCTGCCCACAATTCCTGTATGCACACAGACTCATGCTGTGATTTTAGGCACAAAACAGTGTTCCTGGATAGTACCAAATTACTGTTACAGCCTGACACATTTTCCTTATCATTTAGAGAGGCAGAAAACAGCACATGTCCTAACAGCTCCTTGAGACCAAGACCATGTGTTTCAGGGTGAGTGATTAGACTAGAGCAAAGAAAATGAGCCTTGATGATGTTTTTATGTGTTTGCGTTACACACTGCTATCTGAAACATCACACAGAGCTGAGTACTACGCATGGGAGTGTTGGAGAAGCTGCTGCGTGTGTGCCAAGAGTGTGTTTCTGGAGACTGTGTATTCTCTGGTGCAAGAGAGATGAGCAAGGAGACTTCCAGAACTGCATGAAGACTGCAGGGATGTATGTAACAGTGCATGTGTGCTAAGGGATAATTTGAGTTTAGAAAACAGGCTGCTCCTTTCCTGGGACTGCAATTCTTACAGAACAACAACTTCACAAATTAAATCTCTGCCCACAATTCCTGTGCGCACACAGACTCATGCCGTGATTTTAGGCACATAACACAGGCTGCCCCTTTCCTGGGACTGCAATTCTTTCAGAACAACAACTTCACAAATTAAATCTCTGCCCACAATTCCTGTATGCACACAGACTCATGCTGTGATTTTAGGCACAAAACACAGGCTGCCCCTTTCCTGGGAGTACAATTCTTACAGAACAACAACTTCACAAATTAAATCTCTGCCCACAATTCCTCTGCGCACACAGACTCATGCTGTGATTTTAGGCACAAAACAGTGTTCCTGGATAGTACCAAATTACTGTTACAGCCTGACACATTTTCCTTATCATTTAGAGAGGCAGAAAACAGCACATGTCCTAACAGCTCCTTGAGACCATGACCATGTGTTACAGGGTGAGTGATTAGACTAGAGCAAAGAAAATGAGCCTTGATGATGTTTTCATGTGTTTGCGTTACACAGTGCTATCTGAAACATCACACAGAGCTGAGTACTACGCATGGGAGTGTTGGAGAAGCTGCTGCGTGTGTGCCAAGAGTGTGTTTCTGGAGACTGTGTATTCTCTGGTGCAAGAGAGATGAGCAAGGAGACTTCCAGAACTGCATGAAGACTGCAGGGATGTATGTAACAGTGTATGTGTGCTAAGGGATAATTTGAGTTTAGAAAACAGGCTGCCCCTTTCCTGGGACTGCAATTCTTACAGAACAACAACTTCACAAATTAAATCTCTGCCCACAATGCCTGTGCGCACACAGACTCATGAAGTGATTTTAGGCACATAACACAGGCTGCCCCTTTCCTGGGACTGCAATTATTTCAGAACAACAACTTCACAAATTAAATCTCTGCCCACAATTCCTGTATGCACACAGACTCATGCTGTGATTTTAGTCACAAAACACAGGCTGCCACTTTCCTGGGAGTGCAATTCTTACAGAACAACAACTTCACAAATTAAATCTCTGCCCACAATTCCTCTGCGCAAACAGACTCATGCTGTGATTTTAGGCACAAAACAGTGTTCCTGGAGAGTACCAAATTACTGTTACAGCCTGACACATTTACCTTATCATTTAGAGAGACAGAAAACAGCACATGTCCTGACAGCTCCTTGAGACCATGACCATGTGTTACAGGGTGAGTGATTAGACTAGAGCAAAGAAAATGAGCCTTGATGATGTTTTTATGTGTTTGCGTTACACACTGCTATCTGAAACATCACACAGAGCTGAGTACTACGCATGGGAGTGTTGGAGAAGCTGCTGCGTGTGTGCCAAGAGTGTGTTTCTGGAGACTGTGTATTTTCTGGTGCAAGAGAGATGAGCAAGGAGACTTCCACAACTGCATGAAGACTGCTAGGATGTATGTAACAGTGCATGTGTGGTAAGGGTTAATTTGAGTTTAGAAAAAAGGCTGCCCCTTTCCTGGGACTGCAATTCTTACAGAACAACAACTTCACAAATTAAATCTCTGCCCACAATTCCAGTGCGCACACAGACTCATGCCGTGATTTTAGGCACATAACACAGGCTGCCCCTTTCCTGGGACTGCAATTCTTTCAGAACAACAACTTCACAAATTAAATCTCTGCCCACAATTCCGGTATGCACACAGACTCATGCTGTGATTTTAGGCACAAAACACAGGCTGCCCCTTTCCTGGGAGTGCAATTCTTACAGAACAACAACTTCACAAATTAAATCTCTGCCCACAATTCCTCTGCGCACACAGACTCATGCTGTGATTTTAGGCACAAAACAGTGTTCCTGGATAGTACCAAATTATTGTTACAGCCTGACACATTTTACTTATCATTTAGAGAGGCAAAAAACAGCACATGTCCTAACAGCTCCTTGAGACCATGACCATGTGTTACAGGGTGAGTGATTAGACTAGAGCAAAGAAAATGAGCCTTGATGATGTTTTTATGTGTTTGCGTTACACACTGCTATCTGAAACATCACACAGAGCTGAGTACTATGCATGGGAGTGTTGGAGAAGCTGCTGCGTGTGTGCCAAGAGTATGTTTCTGGAGACTGTGTATTCTCTGGTGCAAGAGAGATGAGCAAAGAGACTTCCAGAACTGCATGAAGACTGCAGGGATGTATGTAACAGTGCATGTGTGCTAAGGGATAATTTGAGTTTAGAAAACAGGCTGCCCCTTTCCTGGGACTGCAATTCTTACAGAACAACAACTTCACAAATTAAATCTCTGCCCACAATTCCTGTGCGCACACAGACTCATGCCGTGATTTTAGGCACATAACACAGGCTGCCCCTTTCCTGGGACTGCAATTCTTTCAGAACAACAACTTCACAAATTAAATCTCTGCCCACAATTCCTGTATGCACACAGACTCATGCTGTGATTTTAGGCACAAAACACAGGCTGCCCCTTTCCTGGGAGTACAATTCTTACAGAACAACAACTTCACAAATTAAATCTCTGCCCACAATTCCTCTGCGCACACAGACTCATGCTGTGATTTTAGGCACAAAACAGTGTTCCTGGATAGTACCAAATTACTGTTACAGCCTGACACATTTTCCTTATCATTTACAGAGGCAGAAAACAGCACATGTCCTAACAGCTCCTTGAGACCATGACCATGTGTTACAGGGTGAGTGATTAGACTAGAGCAAAGAAAATGAGCCTTGATGATGTTTTTATGTGTTTGCGTTACACACTGCTATCTGAAACATCACACAGAGCTGAGTACTACGCATGGGAGTGTTGGAGAAGCTACTGCGTGTGTGCCAAGAGTGTGTTTCTGGAGACTGTGTATTTTCTGGTGCAAGAGAGATGAGCAAGGAGACTTCCACAACTGCATGAAGACTGCTGGGATGTATGTAACAGTGCATGTGTGGTAAGGGTTAATTTGAGTTTAGAAAACAGGCTGCCCCTTTCCTGGGACTGCAATTCTTACAGAACAACAACTTCACAAATTAAATATCTGCCCACAATTCCTGTGCGCACACAGACTCATGCCATGATTTTAGGCACATAACACAGGCTGCCCCTTTCCTGGGACTGCAATTCTTTCAGAACAACAACTTCACAAATTAAATCTCTGCCCACAATTCCTGTATGCACACAGACTCATGCTGTGATTTTAGGCACAAAACACAGGCTGCCCCTTTCCTGGGAGTGCAATTCTTTCAGAACAACAACTTCACAAATTAAATCTCTGCCCACAATTCCTGTATGCACACAGACTCATGCTGTGATTTTAGGCACAAAACAGTGTTCCTGGATAGTACCAAATTACTGTTACAGCCTGACACATTTTCCTTATCATTTAGAGAGGCAGAAAACAGCACATGTCCTAACAGCTCCTTGAGACCATGACCATGTGTTACAGGGTGAGTGATTAGACTAGAGCAAAGAAAATGAGCCTTGATGATGTTTTCATGTGTTTGCGTTACACAGTGCTATCTGAAACATCACACAGAGCTGAGTACTACGCATGGGAGTGTTGGAGAAGCTGCTGCGTGTGTGCCAAGAGTGTGTTTCTGGAGACTGTGTATTTTCTGGTGCAAGAGAGATGAGCAAGGAGACTTCCACAACTGCATGAAGACTGCTAGGATGTATGTAACAGTGCATGTGTGGTAAGGGTTAATTTGAGTTTAGAAAAATGGCTGCCCCTTTCCTGGGACTGCAATTCTTACAGAACAACAACTTCACAAATTAAATCTCTGCCCACAATTCCAGTGCACACACAGACTCATGCCGTGATTTTAGGCACATAACACAGGCTGCCCCTTTCCTGGGACTGCAATTCTTTCAGAACAACAACTTCACAAATTAAATCTCTGCCCACAATTCCGGTATGCACACAGACTCATGCTGTGATTTTAGGCACAAAACACAGGCTGCCCCTTTCCTGGGAGTGCAATTCTTACAGAACAACAACTTCACAAATTAAATCTCTGCCCACAATTCCTCTGCGCACACAGACTCATGCTGTGATTTTAGGCACAAAACAGTGTTCCTGGATAGTACTAAATTATTGTTACAGCCTGACACATTTTACTTATCATTTAGAGAGGCAGAAAACAGCACATGTCCTAACAGCTCCTTGAGACCATGACCATGTGTTACAGGGTGAGTGATTAGACTAGAGCAAAGAAAATGAGCCTTGATGATGTTTTTATGTGTTTGCGTTACACACTGCTATCTGAAACATCACACAGAGCTGAGTACTATGCATGGGAGTGTTGGAGAAGCTGCTGCGTGTGTGCCAAGAGTATGTTTCTGGAGACTGTGTATTCTCTGGTGCAAGAGAGATGAGCAAAGAGACTTCCAGAACTGCATGAAGACTGCAGGGATGTATGTAACAGTGCATGTGTGCTAAGGGATAATTTGAGTTTAGAAAACAGGCTGCCCCTTTCCTGGGACTGCAATTCTTACAGAACAACAACTTCACAAATTAAATCTCTGCCCACAATTCCTGTGTGCACACAGACTCATGCCGTGATTTTAGGCACATAACACAGGCTGCCCCTTTCCTGGGACTGCAATTCTTTCAGAACAACAACTTCACAAATTAAATCTCTGCCCACAATTCCTGTATGCACACAGACTCATGCTGTCATTTTAGGCACAAAACACAGGCTGCCCCTTTCCTGGGAGTGCAATTCTTACAGAACAACAACTTCACTAATTAAATCTCTGCCCACAATTCCTGTATGCACACAGACTCATGCTGTGATTTTAGGCACAAAACAGTGTTCCTGGATAGTACCAAATTACTGTTACAGCCTGACACATTTTCCGTATCGTTTAGAGAGGCAGAAAACAGCACATGTCCTAACAGCTCCTTGAGACCATGACCATGTGTTACAGGGTGAGTGATTAGACTAGAGCAAAGAAAATGAGCCTTGATGATGTTTTTATGTGTTTGCGTTACACACTGCTATCTGAAACATCACACAGAGCTGAGTACTACGCATGGGAGTGTTGGAGAAGCTGCTGCGTGTGTGCCAAGAGTATGTTTCTGGAGACTGTGTATTCTCTGGTGCAAGAGAGATGAGCAAGGAGACTTCCAGAACTGCATGAAGACTGCAGGGATGTATGTAACAGTGCATGTGTGCTAAGGGATAATTTGAGTTTAGAAAACAGGCTGCCCCTTTCCTGGGACTGCAATTCTTACAGAACAACAACTTCACAAATTAAATCTCTGCCCACAATTCCTGTGTGCACACAGACTCATGCCGTGATTTTAGGCACATAACACAGGTTGCCCCTTTCCTTAGACTGCAATTCTTACAGAACAACAACTTCACAAATTAAATCTCTGCCCACAATTCCTCTGTGCACACAGACTCATGCTGTGATTTTAGGCACAAAACAGTGTTCCTGGATAGTACCAAATTACTGTTACAGCCTGACACATTTTACTTATCATTTAGAGAGGCAGAAAACAGCACATGTCCTAACAGCTCCTTGAGACCATGACCATGTGTTACAGGGTGAGTGATTAGACTAGAGCAAAGAAAATGAGCCTTGATGATGTTTTTATGTGTTTGCGTTACACACTGCTATCTGAAACATCACACAGAGCTGAGTACTACGCATGGGAGTGTTGGAGAAGCTGCTGCGTGTGTGCCAAGAGTATGTTTCTGGAGACTGTGTATTCTCTGGTGCAAGAGAGATGAGCAAGGAGACTTCCAGAACTGCATGAAGACTGCAGGGATGTATGTAACAGTGCATGTGTGCTAAGGGATAATTTGAGTTTAGAAAACAGGCTGCCCCTTTCCTGGGACTGCAATTCTTACAGAACAACAACTTCACAAATTAAATCTCTGCCCACAATTCCTGTGCGCACACAGACTCATGCCGTGATTTTAGGCACATAACATAGGCTGCCCCTTTCCTGGGACTGCAATTCTTTCAGAACAACAACTTCACAAATTAAATCTCTGCCCACAATTCCTGTATGCACACAGACTCATGCTGTCATTTTAGGCACAAAACACAGGCTGCCCCTTTCCTGGGAGTGCAATTCTTACAGAACAACAACTTCACAAATTAAATCTCTGCCCACAATTCCTGTATGCACACAGACTCATGCTGTGATTTTAGGCACAAAACAGTGTTCCTGGATAGTACCAATTTACTGTTACAGCCTGACACATTTTACTTATCATTTAGAGAGGCAGAAAACAGCACATGTCCTAACAGCTCCATGAGACCATGACCATGTGTTACAGGGTGAGTGATTAGACTAGAGCAAAGAAAATGAGCCTTGATGATGTTTTTATGTGTTTGCGTTACACACTGCTATCTGAAACATCACACAGAGCTGAGTACTATGCATGGGAGTGTTGGAGAAGCTGCTGCGTGTGTGCCAAGAGTATGTTTCTGGAGACTGTGTATTCTCTGGTGCAAGAGAGATGAGCAAAGAGACTTCCAGAACTGCATGAAGACTGCAGGGATGTATGTAACAGTGCATGTGTGCTAAGGGATAATTTGAGTTTAGAAAACAGGCTGCCCCTTTCCTGGGACTGCAATTCTTACAGAACAACAACTTCACAAATTAAATCTCTGCCCACAATTCCTGTGTGCACACAGACTCATGCCGTGATTTTAGGCACATAACACAGGCTGCCCCTTTCCTGGGACTGCAATTCTTTCAGAACAACAACTTCACAAATTAAATCTCTGCCCACAATTCCTGTATGCACACAGACTCATGCTGTCATTTTAGGCACAAAACACAGGCTGCCCCTTTCCTGGGAGTGCAATTCTTACAGAACAACAACTTCACTAATTAAATCTCTGCCCACAATTCCTGTATGCACACAGACTCATGCTGTGATTTTAGGCACAAAACAGTGTTCCTGGATAGTACCAAATTACTGTTACAGCCTGACACATTTTCCGTATCGTTTAGAGAGGCAGAAAACAGCACATGTCCTAACAGCTCCTTGAGACCATGACCATGTGTTACAGGGTGAGTGATTAGACTAGAGCAAAGAAAATGAGCCTTGATGATGTTTTTATGTGTTTGCGTTACACACTGCTATCTGAAACATCACACAGAGCTGAGTACTACGCATGGGAGTGTTGGAGAAGCTGCTGCGTGTGTGCCAAGAGTATGTTTCTGGAGACTGTGTATTCTCTGGTGCAAGAGAGATGAGCAAGGAGACTTCCAGAACTGCATGAAGACTGCAGGGATGTATGTAACAGTGCATGTGTGCTAAGGGATAATTTGAGTTTAGAAAACAGGCTGCCCCTTTCCTGGGACTGCAATTCTTACAGAACAACAACTTCACAAATTAAATCTCTGCCCACAATTCCTGTGTGCACACAGACTCATGCCGTGATTTTAGGCACATAACACAGGCTGCCCCTTTCCTGGGACTGCAATTCTTTCAGAACAACAACTTCACAAATTAAATCTCTGCCCACAATTCCTGTATGCACACAGACTCATGCTGTCATTTTAGGCACATAACACAGGTTGCCCTTTCCTTAGACTGCAATTCTTACAGAACAACAACTTCACAAATTAAATCTCTGCCCACAATTCCTCTGTGCACACAGACTCATGCTGTGATTTTAGGCACAAAACAGTGTTCCTGGATAGTACCAAATTACTGTTACAGCCTGACACATTTTACTTATCATTTAGAGAGGCAGAAAACAGCACATGTCCTAACAGCTCCTTGAGACCATGACCATGTGTTACAGGGTGAGTGATTAGACTAGAGCAAAGAAAATGAGCCTTGATGATGTTTTTATGTGTTTGCGTTACACACTGCTATCTGAAACATCACACAGAGCTGAGTACTACGCATGGGAGTGTTGGAGAAGCTGCTGCGTGTGTGCCAAGAGTATGTTTCTGGAGACTGTGTATTCTCTGGTGCAAGAGAGATGAGCAAGGAGACTTCCAGAACTGCATGAAGACTGCAGGGATGTATGTAACAGTGCATGTGTGCTAAGGGATAATTTGAGTTTAGAAAACAGGCTGCCCCTTTCCTGGGACTGCAATTCTTACAGAACAACAACTTCACAAATTAAATCTCTGCCCACAATTCCTGTGCGCACACAGACTCATGCCGTGATTTTAGGCACATAACATAGGCTGCCCCTTTCCTGGGACTGCAATTCTTTCAGAACAACAACTTCACAAATTAAATCTCTGCCCACAATTCCTGTATGCACACAGACTCATGCTGTCATTTTAGGCACAAAACACAGGCTGCCCCTTTCCTGGGAGTGCAATTCTTACAGAACAACAACTTCACAAATTAAATCTCTGCCCACAATTCCTGTATGCACACAGACTCATGCTGTGATTTTAGGCACAAAACAGTGTTCCTGGATAGTACCAATTTACTGTTACAGCCTGACACATTTTCCTTATCATTTAGAGAGGCAGAAAACAGCACATGTCCTAACAGCTCCTTGAGACCATGACCATGTGTTACAGGGTGAGTGATTAGACTAGAGCAAAGAAAATGAGCCTTGATGATGTTTTTATGTGTTTGCGTTACACACTGCTATCTGAAACATCACACAGAGCTGAGTACTACGCATGGGAGTGTTGGAGAAGCTGCTGCGTGTGTGCCAAGAGTGTGTTTCTGGAGACTGTGTATTTTCTGGTGCAAGAGAGATGAGCAAGGAGACTTCCACAACTGCATGAAGACTGCTGGGATGTATGTAAAAGTGCATGTGTGGTAAGGATTAATTTGAGTTTAGAAAACAGGCTGTCCCTTTCCTTGGACTGCAATTCTTACAGAACAACAACTTCACAAATTAAATCTCTGCCCACAATTCCTGTGCGCACACAGACTCATGCCGTGATTTTAGGCACATAACACAGGCTGCCCCTTTCCTGGGACTGCAATTCTTTCAGAACAACAACTTCACAAATTGAATCTCTGCCCACAATTCCTGTATGCACACAGACTCATGCTGTGATTTTAGGCACAAAACACAGGCTGCCCCTTTCCTGGGAGTGCAATTCTTACAGAACAACAACTTCACAAATTAAATCTCTGCCCACAATTCCTCTTTGCACACAGACTCATGCTGTGATTTTAGGCACAAAACAGTGTTCCTGGATAGTACCAAATTTCTGTTACAGCCTGACACATTTTCCTTATCATTTAGAGAGGCAGAAAACAGCACATGTCCTAACAGCTCCTTGAGACCATGACCATGTGTTACAGGGTGAGTGATTAGACTAGAGCAAAGAAAATGAGCCTTGATGATGTTTTCATGTGTTTGCGTTACACACTGCTATCTGAAACATCACACAGAGCTGAGTACTATGCATGGGAGTGTTGGAGAAGCTGCTGCGTGTGTGCCAAGAGTATGTTTCTGGAGACTGTGTATTCTCTGGTGCAAGAGAGATGAGCAAAGAGACTTCCAGAACTGCATGAAGACTGCAGGGATGTATGTAACAGTGCATGTGTGCTAAGGGATAATTTGAGTTTAGAAAACAGGCTGCCCCTTTCCTGGGACTGCAATTCTTACAGAACAACAACTTCACAAATTAAATCTCTGCCCACAATTCCTGTGCGCACACAGACTCATGCCGTGATTTTAGGCACATAACACAGGCTGCCCCTTTCCTGGGACTGCAATTCTTTCAGAACAACAACTTCACAAATTAAATCTCTGCCCACAATTCCTGTATGCACACAGACTCATGCTGTCATTTTAGGCACAAAACACAGGCTGCCCCTTTCCTGGGAGTGCAATTCTTACAGAACAACAACTTCACTAATTAAATCTCTGCCCACAATTCCTGTATGCACACAGACTCATGCTGTGATTTTAGGCACAAAACAGTGTTCCTGGATAGTACCAAATTACTGTTACAGCCTGACACATTTTCCGTATCGTTTAGAGAGGCAGAAAACAGCACATGTCCTAACAGCTCCTTGAGACCATGACCATGTGTTACAGGGTGAGTGATTAGACTAGAGCAAAGAAAATGAGCCTTGATGATGTTTTTATGTGTTTGCGTTACACACTGCTATCTGAAACATCACACAGAGCTGAGTACTACGCATGGGAGTGTTGGAGAAGCTGCTGCGTGTGTGCCAAGAGTATGTTTCTGGAGACTGTGTATTCTCTGGTGCAAGAGAGATGAGCAAGGAGACTTCCAGAACTGCATGAAGACTGCAGGGATGTATGTAACAGTGCATGTGTGCTAAGGGATAATTTGAGTTTAGAAAACAAGCTGCCCCTTTCCTGGGACTGCAATTCTTACAGAACAACAACTTCACAAATTAAATCTCTGCCCACAATTCCTGTGCGCACACAGACTCATGAAGTGATTTTAGGCACATAACACAGGCTGCCCCTTTCCTGGGACTGCAATTATTTCAGAACAACAACTTCACAAATTAAATCTCTGCCCACAATTCCTGTATGCACACAGACTCATGCTGTGATTTTAGGCACAAAACACAGGCTGCCCCTTTCCTGGGAGTGCAATTCTTACAGAACAACAACTTCACAAATTAAATCTCTGCCCACAATTCCTCTGCGCACACAGACTCATGCTGTGATTTTAGGCACAAAACAGTGTTCCTGGATAGTACCAAATTACTGTTACAGCCTGACACATTTACCTTATCATTTAGAGAGACAGAAAACAGCACATGTCCTGACAGCTCCTTGAGACCATGACCATGTGTTACAGGGTGAGTGATTAGACTAGAGCAAAGAAAATGAGCCTTGATGATGTTTTTATGTGTTTGCGTTACACACTGCTATCTGAAACATCACACAGAGCTGAGTACTACGCATGGGAGTGTTGGAGAAGCTGCTGCGTGTGTGCCAAGAGTGTGTTTCTGGAGACTGTGTATTTTCTGGTGCAAGAGAGATGAGCAAGGAGACTTCCACAACTGCATGAAGACTGCTAGGATGTATGTAACAGTGCATGTGTGGTAAGGGTTAATTTGAGTTTAGAAAACAGGCTGCCCCTTTCCTTGGACTGCAATTCTTACAGAACAACAACTTCACAAATTAAATCTCTGCCCACAATTCCTGTGCGCACACAGACTCATGCCGTGATTTTAGGCACATAACACAGGCTGCCCCTTTCCTGGGACTGCAATTCTTTCAGAACAACAACTTCACAAATTAAATCTCTGCCCATAATTCCTGTATGCACACAGACTCATGCTGTGATTTTAGGCACAAAACACAGGCTGCCCCTTTCCTGGGAGTGCAATTCTTACAGAACAACAACTTCACAAATTAAATCTCTGCCCACAATTCCTCTGCGCACACAGACTCATGCTGTGATTTTAGGCACAAAACAGTGTTCCTGGATAGTACCAAATTATTGTTACAGCCTGACACATTTTACTTATCATTTAGATAGGCAGAAAACAGCACATGTCCTAACAGCTCCTTGAGACCATGACCATGTGTTACAGGGTGAGTGATTAGACTAGAGCAAAGAAAATGAGCCTTGATGATGTTTTTATGTGTTTGCGTTACACACTGCTAACTGAAACATCACACAGAGCTGAGTACTACGCATGGGAGTGTTGGAGAAGCTGCTGCGTGTGTGCCAAGAGTATGTTTCTGGAGACTGTGTATTCTCTGGTGCAAGAGAGATGAGCAAGGAGACTTCCAGAACTGCATGAAGACTGCAGGGATGTATGTAACAGTGCATGTGTGCTAAGGGATAATTTGAGTTTAGAAAACAGGCTGCCCCTTTCCTGGGACTGCAATTCTTACAGAACAACAACTTCACAAATTAAATCTCTGCCCACAATTCCTGTGCGCACACAGACTCATGCCGTGATTTTAGGCACATAACACAGGCTGCCCCTTTCCTGGGACTGCAATTCTTTCAGAACAACAACTTCACAAATTAAATCTCTGCCCACAATTCCTGTATGCACACAGACTCATGCTGTCATTTTAGGCACAAAACACAGGCTGCCCCTTTCCTGGGAGTGCAATTCTTACAGAACAACAACTTCACAAATTAAATCTCTGCCCACAATTCCTCTGCGCACACAGACTCATGCTGTGATTTTAGGCACAAAACAGTGTTCCTGGATAGTACCAAATTACTGTTACAGCCTGACACATTTTCCGTATCGTTTAGAGAGGCAGAAAACAGCACATGTCCTAACAGCTCCTTGAGACCATGACCATGTGTTACAGGGTGAGTGATTAGACTAGAGCAAAGAAAATGAGCCTTGATGATGTTTTTATGTGTTTGCGTTACACACTGCTATCTGAAACATCACACAGAGCTGAGTACTACGCATGGGAGTGTTGGAGAAGCTGCTGCGTGTGTGCCAAGAGTATGTTTCTGGAGACTGTGTATTTTCTGGTGCAAGAGAGATGAGCAAGGAGACTTCCAGAACTGCATGAAGACTGCAGGGATGTATGTAACAGTGCATGTGTGCTAAGGGATAATTTGAGTTTAGAAAACAGGCTTCCCCTTTCCTGGGACTGCAATTCTTACAGAACAACAACTTCACAAATTAAATCTCTGCCCACAATTCCTGTGCGCACACAGACTCATGCCGTGATTTTAGGCACATAACACAGGCTGCCCCTTTCCTGGGACTGCAATTCTTTCAGAACAACAACTTCACAAATTAAATCTCTGCCCACAATTCCTGTATGCACACAGACTCATGCTGTCATTTTAGGCACAAAACACAGGCTGCCCCTTTCCTGGGAGTGCAATTCTTACAGAACAACAACTTCACAAATTAAATCTCTGCCCACAATTCCTGTATGCACACAGACTCATGCTGTGATTTTAGGCACAAAACAGTGTTCCTGGATAGTACCAAATTACTGTTACAGCCTGACACATTTTCCTTATCATTTAGAGAGGCAGAAAACAGCACATGTCCTAACAGCTCCTTGAGACCATGACCATGTGTTACAGGGTGAGTGATTAGACTAGAGCAAAGAAAATGAGCCTTGATGATGTTTTTATGTGTTTGCGTTACACACTGCTATCTGAAACATCACACAGAGCTGAGTACTACGCATGGGAGTGTTGGAGAAGCTGCTGCGTGTGTGCCAAGAGTGTGTTTCTGGAGACTGTGTATTTTCTGGTGCAAGAGAGATGAGCAAGGAGACTTCCACAACTGCATGAAGACTGCTGGGATGTATGTAAAAGTGCATGTGTGGTAAGGATTAATTTGAGTTTAGAAAACAGGCTGTCCCTTTCCTTGGACTGCAATTCTTACAGAACAACAACTTCACAAATTAAATCTCTGCCCACAATTCCTGTGCGCACACAGACTCATGCCGTGATTTTAGGCACATAACACAGGCTGCCCCTTTCCTGGGACTGCAAGTCTTTCAGAACAACAACTTCACAAATTAAATCTCTGCCCACAATTCCTGTATGCACACAGACTCATGCTGTGATTTTAGGCACAAAACACAGGCTGCCCCTTTCCTGGGAGTGCAATTCTTACAGAACAACAACTTCACAAATTAAATCTCTGCCCACAATTCCTCTGCGCACACAGACTCATGCTGTGATTTTAGGCACAAAACAGTGTTCCTGGATAGTACCAAATTACTGTTACAGCCTGACACATTTTCCTTATCATTTAGAGAGGCAGAAAACAGCACATGTCCTAACAGCTCCTTGAGACCATGACCATGTGTTACAGGGTGAGTGATTAGACTAGAGCAAAGAAAATGAGCCTTGATGATGTTTTCATGTGTTTGCGTTACACACTGCTATCTGAAACATCACACAGAGCTGAGTACTACGCATGGGAGTGTTGGAGAAGCAGCTGCGTGTGTGCCAAGAGTGTGTTTCTGGAGACTGTGTATTTTCTGGTGCAAGAGAGATGAGCAAGGAGACTTCCACAACTGTATGAAGACTGCTGGGATGTATGTAAAAGTGCATGTGTTGTAAGGATTAATTTGAGTTTAGAAAACAGGCTGTCCCTTTCCTTGGACTGCAATTCTTACAGAACAACAACTTCACAAATTAAATCTCTGCCCACAATTCCTGTGCGCACACAGACTCATGCCGTGATTTTAGGCACATAACACAGGCTGCCCCTTTCTTGGGACTGCAATTCTTTCAGAACAACAACTTCACAAATTAAATCTCTGCCCACAATTCCTGTATGCACACAGACTCATGCTGTCATTTTAGGCACAAAACACAGGCTGCCCCTTTCCTGGGAGTGCAATTCTTACAGAACAACAACTTCACAAATTAAATCTCTGCCCACAATTCCTCTGCGCACACAGACTCATGCTGTGATTTTAGGCACAAAACAGTGTTCCTGGATAGTACCAAATTACTGTTACAGCCTGACACATTTTCCGTATCGTTTAGAGAGGCAGAAAACAGCACATGTCCTAACAGCTCCTTGAGACCATGACCATGTGTTACAGGGTGAGTGATTAGACTAGAGCAAAGAAAATGAGCCTTGATGATGTTTTTATGTGTTTGCGTTACACACTGCTATCTGAAACATCACACAGAGCTGAGTACTACGCATGGGAGTGTTGGAGAAGCTGCTGCGTGTGTGCCAAGAGTATGTTTCTGGAGACTGTGTATTTTCTGGTGCAAGAGAGATGAGCAAGGAGACTTCCAGAACTGCATGAAGACTGCAGGGATGTATGTAACAGTGCATGTGTGCTAAGGGATAATTTGAGTTTAGAAAACAGGCTTCCCCTTTCCTGGGACTGCAATTCTTACAGAACAACAACTTCACAAATTAAATCTCTGCCCACAATTCCTAAGCGCACACAGACTCATGCCGTGATTTTAGGCACATAACACAGGCTGCCCCTTTCCTGGGACTGCATTTCTTTCAGAACAACAACTTCACAAATTAAATCTCTGCCCACAATTCCTGTGCGCACACAGACTCATGCCGTCATTTTAGGCACATAACACAGGCTGCCCCTTTCCTGGGACTGCAATTCTTTCAGAACAACAACTTCACAAATTAAATCTCTGCCCACAATTCCTGTATGCACACAGACTCATGCTGTCATTTTAGGCACAAAACACAGGCTGCTACTTTCCTTGGAAGGCAATTCTTTCAGAACAACAACTTCACAAATTAAATCTCTGCCCACAATTCCTGTATGCACACAGACTCATGCTGTGATTTTAGGCACAAAACAGTGTTCCTGGATAGTACCAGCACACCTTAGATTCTGGGGAAGACATACTCCAAAATATCTAACATGTTCAAGACAGATACATATCTTCCACAACATAAAATGTAATTCACAACTTTTAATGTAGAACGAAAATCTACCATGCTAATTTCAAATGTGTTGGCATTTGCCTCTCATTTCTTTCAAAGTGATTTCTGCTAAATCCTAACCATCACAGTTAAAAAGAAGCTTTCCTTTTCTTTCAAGTGCAAGTCTTACTTTTCAACAGCAACACAAATTAAATCTCTGTCAACAATTCCTCTCTGCACACAGACTCATGGTTTGATAGTAGGCACAAAATATTATTCCTCATTGTTACCAGTACACCTTAACTTATGGTGAAAACATACTCCATAATATTTTACATATTCAACACAGTTAAATATCTCCCAAAACACAAAATGTAAATCACAACTTTAAACAAATAATCACAATTCTTTTATTTATATCTAAATTGACCACATACACCCCCTCTCAAACTCGTAACTCACCTTTAAAATGAGTTAGTTGTGAAAGAAATGTGGCAGTCACACAGCAGTTTATCAGACCAGAATCTCTGAGCTGAACACCTCTCTCCTCTCAGCAGAACCAGTTAATGGCACAGTTTCCCTCTCTTTTTTCACACATATACATGTTAACTCCAAATCACAGTCCTTCCCACATTTTTTCAAATGGAATCACACTTTTTTATTGGTTGTCATTTTCAACCCTTTTCCAACTGAACCCTTCCCCCAACATGACTTCTACCTGCTGCCATAGCAACAGGTCATGGAACACTGGTGTGTGCAGAGAGGTCAGAAGTTCAGCACACAATGTTTCGAATCCAAAGAGCAAGAGTGCTTGACCTCTCAAACCTCACAGCAAATCCAAAGTTATGTTCAGTGGCAACACATTTTTCATAACCAATACAAAACATGCTTCTAAAAATGTATACAGACAGCCTAGTTTTAACTTTAAAATAGTTTGAATCAGCCAATCAGTTCTTTTTGTTAAAAAAAAATATGTATGCCTCCATTTTTCAACTGTCTTTCTTTTCATATTGCCATTCTGCTGAAAGACACCTCCTGAGTGCATCCAGATCTCCTTGGAAGATGTTCACAGTGTGGATTGTAGGTCACAGCTATGTCTTCTGGAGTGAAAAGTATGCAGAAAAAAGAGGTATGGTGAGAGACCTTGCTTTGCCAAATGTAGACATTAAATGGATTGGTCAGAGAGGGTTAAAGTGGCACCAATTAATGCCTTTGGTGAAAACCTTTCTACACCTCCAGCAGCCTAACCTTATTATTGTGCACTGTGGTGGAAATGACCTAGGCACTTTAACTGGGGTAGGTCTGGAAATGCTTGTTAAGGACACCTTTGTGCAATTGATGGCGCTTTTTCCACAAACTGCCTTTGTATATTCTAATATATGCCAAAGGCAAAAGTGGAACTGGTCCAACCAATTTTGTCCACAGATTGACAAAGCAAGGAAGCATGTCAACAAATCTATTTCTGCTTTCCTCAGAGACTATGGTATGGGTTCTATATACCACAACAACTTGCGTTACAACATTTATAGAGGAGATGGTGTACATTTCACAGATGAAGGCAACAGAGTCTTCCTCTTGAACTTAAGACTCTGCATCGGTACTTACTTGTAGGTACCAAAAAACACTCAATGAACTCAAGGGCTCTTTATAGAGCCACCTAATATCTAAACACTTAAATGCGATTTTTTATTCTTTTTTTTGTTAAAGTTTTTTTTCGGGTGCGCGCTGAGTGCGCGCAATCGGCGATATTTTTTTTAAAATATAAATCTTTTTTTTTGCCCTTCAAGGTCCTTCTGTGACCCCCTGTCAATGCCTAGTGGGTCAATATCTCCCCACTCTGCCCCCTTTACACGTTCTCCCCCTTTGTTTTTTACTGCCTCAGACTGCAAGAGACAAAATGGCGGCCGCCGCTTCCTGATTTCCACCGATTCGAATGTTTACTGACATCTAACAACCAATCAGAAGTGCGCTCGCGCACGGCTGGGTGCGCGCACAGGGCTTGCTCAGTGCGCGCACGCTGTGCGCGTATTGATATATATATTAATTTAAATGCTATTGTCTCTGGAAATACTGAACAGATTTACACCAAACCTGCAAAAGGCACTTCATGGACCTTATGGCTACCTCTCTGCCAAATTTCACATAATTCTGTTCAGCTGCGACTAAAGTCCCTATGGAAAAATCCATGGGGAAAACGTGTTTTGGGACCCCCCTTTTTTTCAGCCCCCGCTTGACGAATCACCCCGAGACTTTCAGGGTAGGAGCTGAGCGGAGCGCCCCATTAGTTTTGAAAATTTCGCGAGGATTTGTCAACCGGCGCCAAAGTTATTCAAAATAGAATTTTGAGATTTCCTATGGAAACACGATCCTAACTATAACTATCTACTGGCGACCGCCAGTAGATAATGTATATATATATATATATATATATATATATATATATATATATATATATATATCCAACCAATAGAAAGATTCCCCGAAGACGTCAGCTCCACTCCTGTCGGGGCTGGTGCGAGTTCCCGGGTTCGGGTCCCGGTATATATTAACGGAAACTCCTCAAGACTGTCTCCTAGAAAAGGAAAACTTGCACTCCAAGGCTCGGTCATTCAGAAAAGAATTTATTGGCAACGCGTTTCGAGCAGACGCTCTTCGTCACTAGCCAGCGACTATATATATATATATATATATTCACTGAAAAAACCAAAGGTTTCAGGGGCGTTATAGTTAGGAATAGGCATTTAAAAAACCTTAGAAATTCACTACAAAAAACATAGGTTTCAGGGGCGTTATACTTAGCTGGACAGTTCCCTCGTACAAAACCATTGAAATTCCCCCATTATAGTTAGTTCAGCTAACTATAACTCGCGCCCCCGCAATGCACTGCTGATGACGTCACATATTACATCACTCATGACATGGTCAGTGACATCACTGATGACATCACTGATGACATCGCTGATGACATCATCCAGTGAGTCTGTGTTTCTGTAAAGTTTTAATATGTTTAATATATATATTGAAAGGCCTGTTGAAGAATGAGTGGGTGTACAAGTGTGTGAATGGATGATTTTCTAGGTGCGTAACTGACTCTATAAGTGAGTCATTAAATGTATCTTACTGCAGACTAGTGACTAAACTGTGTGAATGTCTGTATGTGTCTGTGTGTTGGTGTATAAGTGGCTGCATGGTTTTGTGAATACCTATATGAATGTGCATATATGGGTTATTGATTGGTTGTCTCAGTATCTGTATGGTGCCTGAGTGTTTGTGTTGGTAGAGTGAGTGTGACTGTGCATAGATGTGTGAGTGGGTGATTCTATGGTGCATGGTTTTAAGAGTGTAACTGTGATGGACTGTATGGTTGGGTGAGTGTATGAATGAGTGTGTTAGTGATTGAATGTATATCTCAGTTGTACATGTGTCAGTAACTACATTTGTGAAACGCAGTGTATATGTGTGTAAGAGTATATAACTATCTATATGATTATCGCAAAGGCTGTGGAGGTCGTGAAGAGGCGACTGAAAGTAAGGCAGGCTTCCTCCGCAGCCCGCAGCCCCCAGCCCATGGCTTGATTACAAACTCGCTGCAGGTTTGACGGCCATCGGCAGCGGTAGTAGCGGAGGTTTGTGGCACATCAGCACAAGCCAAGGAAGCCAGGAATAACGAGGTAGCCGCCAGAACAATTGTCTCTACCTCGACACAGCCCGACCAACCGACCGACTGACTAACTCGGTGGAAACGGACTGGGTCAGTCGACACGGGTGTGGTGTGGTGCGGTGCGGCCCCTGACCCTTCGCCTGCCCCCCATTTTTTCTGACTGCTTCGAGCGGATTGTGCATTTACTTTGCCACTGTTCCGCCTTCAATTTTGTGCATTGGCAGATTTGCCCAGCTTCCCTCCCCATCAACAGCAAGTGCCCACAGTTTGGGTCAGAGGAGGCCCTGCGGACCAGAGAAGGAGCACAGGAGCCTTAGAGGACATAGCTATACAGTCCTCCATGAGACACTAGCTGCACACAAACGTTTTTTTCTGCTCAATCCATAACCCTAAGGGATACATACGCAGTAATTGAATCGCTTCGAGGAGCATTTTGACCCGTGAAGCTGAAGGAGGGGGTCGCGTTGCCACCACTTACCTTGCCGCACTGCAGGAGCCCTGACGCTGTGGTCGCCCCCGCCGCCGAGCAGCTGACATCGCTCGGCCGCGGTGTGGGGCGGACTACAGTTCCCAGCCAGCCTCGGGACACCGCCCACTTCCTGGTTGCCGCACCTGGAGGCGCTTAAAAGCAGGCAGCTCCCATAGAGGAGCGAGGAGCATTTTGACCCGTGAAGCTGAAGGAGGGGGTCGCGTTGCCACCACTTACCTTGCCGCACTGCAGGAGCCCTGACGCTGTGGTCGCCCCCGCTGCCGAGCAGCTGACATCGCTCGGCCGCGGAGTGGGGCGGACTACAGTTCCCAGCCTGCCTCGGGACACCGCCCACTTCCTGGTTGCCGCGCCTGGAGGCGCTTAAAAGCAGGCAGCTCCCATAGAGGAGCGAGGAGCATTTTGACCCGTGAAGCTGAAGGAGGGGGTCGCGTTGCCACCACTTACCTTGCCGCACCGCAGGAGCCCTGACGTTGTGGTCGCCCCCGCCGCCGAGCAGCTGACATCGCTCGGCCGCGGAGTGGGGCGGACTACAGTTCCCAGCCTGCCTCGGGACACCGCCCACTTCCTGGATGCCGCATCTGGAGGCGCTTAAAAGCAGGCAGCTCCTTCCGCCTAGCGGACGTGCGCGGGCGACGCCGGATTGAGCCCGGGCAGAGGGCGGGCCGTCTGTGGCCGTCAGGGGCCAGAAGAAGCCAGGCCGGGCCACCCCTCTTGTTAGTAATCGCAGGACATCTGTACGTGAGTAATACTGGTCGGGACTCAGGGTTGATAGAGGCAAGACATCACCCCATTCGTTCGAGACTCTACCATTAGACAAGCCATTCATGCTGGGTTTGCATATAGTGAAAGCCGTGTTAAGGGGTGGAGGGGTCTAACACGCTTTTATCCCACGTAGGGTGCAGTGAATGTGTGGTAGGGTGGGGGTGATCAAATACACCTAATATATTAGTATAGGTACTGACTGTAGCGGTGGGAAGTATGACAGGCAAAACAGTGACACGCTCGTTAAGAGCAAAGCGTAGCACCCCCGAGGCTTCTATGGCACACAAAGATGATACTAGTTCTGTATTCCCTGTCATCATGCAGCCTACTGCTATTGATCGTATGCTCAAAAGAGCGCTAGGGGCTGTGTCGAGCGAAATCGAGCGCACAGAGAGGCGCTTGTCTCTAACCCCAGATCCTGATCTTTTCTTAACCACACATGATCAGGAGCAGGAGGTTGTATTAATCTCACCCCCTAGTCCCTCAGAAACCAGTGAGAAGGACATCTCATGTGCCCAACTCACCACCACCAGGAATAAGGAGGACCTAGGCCCCACCAAACATGCTACTCTACTTAAAAAAAAGAAATGCGCCCAAAAAAAGCGTAAGAATATAAACAGCCTAATCGCCCACCCCAATCCCCGAGTAGAAATAATAGTGGGATAGAGCGAGCCACACAGACATCCGCTCAAGCAGATCCTCCAGTTTGGTTAACTAAGATCATGTTAGACCTACAGGCCCAAATAGAAACATTGATTATAAGCCTGATGAAGCCGGTGACAAGTAGGCTGGACAAAATTTTAAGTGAACTAAAGAATAGAGAGACAAAAGGCAGCTCACTAGGTGTCTCAAGCAACCCCACTAGCACCCTAGATACTAACCCAGTAATCCAAAGGGCGAATAACATCAGTGAAATAAGGAACGTGCAATTAACATCTGCACAGATCCACGATTCCCCGGCTACCCATAGACAAGTGATCAGGAATCATAACCCTAGTGAGAGCGGAGCGTACCCTAACAGTGGCCCAGGTGCACAACAATTTGACAAACAGTCCCAACCCCCTGTTGACCCCAAATTAAATGCAGCAAATCACGAAGATAGGTTTATCACAACACATAAGAGATTCCTTACCATAAATCTTCCCCCAGAGTCATGCCCGTTGGTCGTTGTTTTTGCAGGGGTCCCAGAACTAAAAGAGGACCAGAGAGAATCACATCAGGAGCTTAAAAACAAACTCATCTACTGGCCCACCCAAAACAGACCAATATCTAATAACCAGAATGGGGAAATTCTCTTGGTCAGACGAGTGAATTGGATAGGGACTAGACCTAAAAATATTGAAGGAAACTGCATTATTGCTAACTTTAGGGACAGGGGGGTGGTTGAGCATATTTTAAGACAGGGACCACGGGGATGCACGACGGGCATAAGGCCATTGGCACTTAGCTACTTCTATTTGAGGCAGCAGGTACCAAATGAGGGACAGTACACTATAGGGGGACGCGTGGAGGGACGAAATCCTAGTTTAAACGGGGCCCCAATTCGCACACGCCAAGCGACAGGGATCTGGGAAGGAGGACACCCATGTTGGGCAAATAGGTTCACCCCACTAAGGTCGCTAGAAGAGATTGATTGACTACTCATTCCACATTCCCCTATTGTGCAGGCTGATATGGATCACACAAAATCCGATCGGATTGACTCGATAGAAGGAACCCCTCCTACACATTGCCTGACCAAAGAAGATGTACAGTCTTCACCAGGGGTGGGTGGGCGCAGGACCCTAGCAAGGACCTCAGGAGCTCCAGACTCTCTTGATGGGGGTTGCCCACAAACGCCCTTAGGGACAGGAATCACAGCCCCTGTACTAAGACAGCAGGATAGTGATTCGCAGAAACTATCCCCCAGGAACAAAGGGGGTTGGGCTAATATCACTCAAAGCATGGCAGGGGCAGGGCCCGTTACTACTTGAGAAAGCGGGCCTGAAAATTATATCTTGGAACATAGCAGGTATTGCAGGAAAATTTGACAACAAGGACTGGCGCCAGTATATGGACCATTTCCATATAATCTGCCTACAAGAAACCTGGGCATTGGATAACATCCACCTCCAAATGGCGGGTTATAAATGCTTTTTTACGCCTGCACAAAAAACCTCTGCAGGTAGGGCCAAGGGCGGTTTGATTGTATATGTTGACCTAAATATAGAAGGTAAATGGTCTAACGTGGACTGGTTCGCACGGAACATCCAGGCCCTGAGGTTCAGGAATAAAGGGTTTGGTTTTGTTTTGTTCAATGTGTACAATACCGGTCTCCCTGAAAATGATACTACTATCACGAGGGAATTAGACGCTAAGTTGAAACTAGAACTCGCTCCCATCCATGGTGCTTTGGCCCCCTCGATACTAGTAATGGGTGATTTGATTTGCCACTTATGCCCGCGGCTGCTCCCGATCAGCGCCAATTGGTCAAAATGCCCAATAGTAAAAGGTCCCCATTTTAGCCACTCCCCAAGTGGTTTAGAATTGGGCAAGCTCTTCCACTCTCATGACCTCGAACACACAGTAGATATGATCCCACTGGGACCGGACGGCACACTCCCCCTACCTTTAAAGGGAGAGGGTGCTCGTCCTATATAGATTATATTTTTGTCTCTAGAGGTCTAAAAAATCGGATCACTAAAGTAGGAATTGAGTGGAGCCCATTTAGCGACCATAACCCTTTGGTTATGGAGCTTTTGTATCAGGCCAAGCAAAAGAAGAAGGCAGTTGAGGGCACCCTTGAAAGTGTGACGGCCCAGGGCAGAAGACTCAAGTGGGCAAAATTAGATGGGGTCAGATTTTATCGGTCCCTGATGGAAAAAGGCAAGTCACTTATTGATGAGTGTTTAGACCTCTCTGTGGTAGGGGCTCGCTTAATAAACGCGTTTGGACAAATAACTAGCTTGGTGGATGGGCTATTGTTGACCAAGGCCCCAAGAATACTCACCCCAACTCGCCGAGATGGTTTGATGGGGGTTGTACACGCGCTCTGAAGGATCTAAAATTAGCCCTGAGCAGCACACCGAGGGACCCAGTAAAAGTTAACACATGCAGGTCAATATATAGGAAGGAGCTAAAAGGAAGGAAAGTAACACTGCAGGGGGAAGCATGGGCGGCCTTGAGAGAGGCCTCTGAAAAAAGGGATATTACAGAATTCTGGAGATTAATAAATTCCCCTTGTTTTCAAGACAACAACGCCCCTGAGGTCGCAACAAACATCCTACCGGAACAGTGGATAGCTCACTTCGAGGGCCTGTACAACCATGGGGAGGTGGACACCATAGAGGAGAGGGGGGTGAACATACAGAGAATGATGGTGGTATTTGCCCTGGAAGAGATTAGAATGGGTATCGAGGGACTTACCAAAAATAAAGCCCCGGGCCCAGATGGGACCGCCCCAGATTTGTTCCTGAGTCACGTGGAATTATGGGCCCCTATTATAACTAGAGTAATAAACGCGGCCGTTACGGTCGGTTTGCCTCGGTCCTGGTCATCGGCCATTATTGTACCCATTTTTAAAAAAGGCAACAAAGATGACACTCAATGCTATCGCCCTATCTCTTTGATAGATGTTACAGCCAAAATCCTGGGCAGAGTAATCCTGAATCGATTGACTGAGTGGGCCGAGGATAATAATATCATCTCAGATGCCCAGTACGGTTTTCGGATCGGTAGGTCCACCAGCGATCAATGCCTGAACCTATACATGCTGGTCGCAAAGTATACTAAAACCAGCAACGAAGCCATGTATTTGGGGTTTATGGATTTGGCCGCTGCATTTGACCATGTCAATAGGAATAAGCTATGGGTAATGATGAACCAACTCGGAATTGACCCAGGGATAATCTGCATACTGAGGGAATTGCACAGAGATACCTCCGCCAGGGTACGCTATAACAAGGATGGGGGATTGACAGAACCCTTTAGCTGTACTAGTGGCGTGAGGCAGGGATGTATTTTAGCTCCTTTTTTTGTTTTGGTTATATATTAATAATTTGGAACAATCTCTTAACAATCTAAAAACAGATTGCCCAAGGGTTGGGACACGTAATATACCTGTGCTGTTGTACGCAGATGATGCGGTGCTTCTGGCACGAACCCCCAAAAGTCTGCAGACCCTAATTGATGGGTTCGTCAAATTCATGGAGGCGCTAGACTTGTCTGTCAACCTAAAAAAATCATATGTAATGTCAGCAGGCCACAAACCACGGACTGGCTTCACTTACAGAATCGGCACCCACACATTAGAAAGGGTGCATTCGTTCTCGTACTTAGGTGTGCTCTTCGATGAGTCACTAAAATTCACACCTCTTGCGCAGGAAAGGTGTGGCAAATTGGTGGCATCATCTGGGGCAATCTCAGGTTACGGGAGGAGAGTTGGCTGCTGGTGCCCGGAACAAACAATGAACCTTTATGGTTCAATGTGTTGTCCAAAAACTATGTACGGCTCAGAAGTATGGGGTTTTATAAATCTGTATGGACTGCAAAGGGAAGAAAATAAAATATTCCGCTCAGTATTGAAAGTCCCCAATTGTACGCCAGCTCTCATAGTCCACAACGAACTAGGAAGACCCTACTTAGAGGATCTGATCAAGTTTAGACCAATCCTGGCTTGGCTCAAATTATGGACGAACCCGGAAGCAGCATTGAGCAGGCTGATTATACAAGATTGCCTTGGTAGAGATAAACATCTGAATATCCCATGGATCAATTATGTTAAGATTAGTTTGGAAAGTTTGGGTCATCAAGAGCTGTACTCAAACCCCTCACTGATTACTGCTCAGGATAAGCTTAACCTGAAGAGACTTTTTATGGAATCAAGAGTATCGGGCAGGGTTTTACTAGAAGGGAGCAAACCAACAGTGAGCATTTACAGTAGGCTTGAAACCACTGAAGGGATGGAACCGTATCTCTGTGTCTTGTACAATGCCCAAGAAAGATTTTTAATGTCACGTTTTAGACTCAATTTTTTACCTTATTTGTTAGCTGATCCAGCTGGTTTTAGTAAATCAATTGAGCAGAAGGGTGCCTGCGGCTGCGACAATAGGTCTCCGCAGGACACCCTTCATTTTGTACTTTTATGTCCCATATACACAATTCCAAGACGCAGATTTTTAAAAGATATTTTAAAAAAGGCAAGGTTCACCCGAGCCAAAGAGGCACTGACCTTTCTTCAAGGGGCTAGTGACCCGCTAACACTATGTGCGGTGATAAGTTTCCTGAAATTTGCACTTAGACTCAGGGTAACTAGAGGCCAGCATTAATTATGAACACTGTAGACTCGCCAACTTGTCAGTTTGAATAAGCTATCAAGAAGGATTTTCTGTGATTAATGAACTAATGGTATGTATAGAGACTCGTTCAATGTTCTGTAAATTTATTTAATACTGTTTTAACTGCATACATGTGTACTCTTTTATGATGGTTTTTAACCACCGAATAAAGAACTATTGAATTGAACTATCTATATGTGAGAGTGTCTGATTGAGGGAGTGCCTGAATGGATGAGTGTGTGCTTGTATTAGTAATTGTATAAGAGTGTCAGAATGTGTTAGTATTTTTATGAGTAAGTGAACTTGAGTGTGTTTAACTGTATAGGTGAGTAAATTGGACTGTGATTAATTATTTGCATGGCTGACTAGGTGTGTCAGTACCTCAATGGATAATTGGCGGTGTGTGAGTGTCTATATAGGTGTATAAATGCATATGATATTCCTGTATGGAGTGACTGTAAGTATAAGTGACTGTACAGGTGAGTGAGTGGAGATGTATGTAGACCTAAGAGTCAATGAGTGGGTATGTAGTTATTGGTATTGGAGTATCTATGGTTTTCAAAATGGCCATCTGAAATTTTAAGTTGGTGTAGCAAAGGTTATATTAGGGTGTGAGAAGATGCACTAATATATCACATGAATGACATCATCAGTGATGTCATCAGTGATGTCATTTGAGATATCATCAGTGATGTCACTGACCATGTCATGAGTGATGTAATATGTGACGTCATCAGCAGTGCATTGAGGGGGCGCGAGTTATAGTTAGCTGAACTAACTATAACGGGGGAATTTCTAGGGTTTTGTACGAGGGAAATGTCCAGCTAAATATAAAAGCCCCTGAGACCTATGTTTTTTTAAGTGAATTTCTAAGGTTTTTTAAATGCCAATTCCTAACTATAACGCCCCTGAAACCTTTGGTTTTTTCAGTGAATTTCAAAGGTTTTTTAAATGCCAATTCCTAACTTTAATGTGCATGAAACCTATGGTTTTTTCTGTGAATTTCAAAGGTTTTTTAAATGCTAATTCCTATCTATAACTTATCTCTGAAGATATCATGTTTAATGATTTTGATTGGATTTCTATATTTTTTGGTGTGTCAAATTCATTAATTATCTTTTTTTAAAAATACTTTTTATCACCATTTTTTAAACTTCTTTTTTCAATTAATTCTTTTAAAAATTAAAAAATGTTATTTGAACTTAATGGGTTTTACAAACATATTTTTTTATATTTTTCAAAATATTTTTTTAACTATATGTTCAAAACTATATTTTATATATTTTTTTCAATGTTTTTGGATCCGCGCACCCTATGCGCACCGTTCTCGATCCCTACATGATAGCATCCGCGCATGGTACAAGTTGGGTACGTGTTTAGTGCGCGATCGCAATGCAACAGGTAAGCGACTCCCAGCCTATACGCAACACATTCGATGTACGTAACGCGACGTTTACGCACTTCCGCGATGCGTCATCTGTGTCTATGACGCGGTGGGTGCGTGGATCCCGCGAAATATTAAACATATATATATGTATTTCATGTGAATATTAATTGAAGACAAACTCTAAACTAGTCTTAAAACTAATATATTTTTACATCTAATCCTAGATTTATTTTTAATTGAATTTCGCGGATGCGCGCTGGGTGTGTGCTGCGTAAGCGAAGGGTGCGCGGATCCCATGTGACCTGCAAAAAAAGAGATTTGATTCGTTCATTACACTTCCACTTCTAATTATTGAAAGACCCCACCCATTTCAATCATTCTTCTTTGACCTTCTTTAGAGCACCATCTCTTTGGAGAGAAGAATATTTTTTAGACTAAGTTTACACTTAGCTCTAACTTTTTTCAACCAAAAATGGCATCAGGGCAGCAGGCATCACCTGCATCACCTTATACTTCTGAGGATGAATTTTTGCCGGAGGCACCACCCAAAAAACGTTTTTCTTCAGTGGTGTGGAAATATTTTACTTTTCCCGAGGGGCAGAATAAGACCAATGCCACCTTGGTCACCTGCAAGATTTGCAAAAGAGTCCTATCGAGAGGGGATCCTAATAAGAAATACTCTTGCGGCACGGCAAGTATGATGAAGCACATGAGGACCCTTCATCCGAACAATCTTGCACGAGAAGACTGCCGACGGATGAGAAACACTCCTGCGCCATCCACCTCATCGCAGCCGAGCACATCAAGAGTGCATCCATCAGCCCAGACCTTGGACATCCGTCCTCAATTTCAATTTTTAAAAGTGCTCTGCAATAACTGCAATAACTGCTATGGTGAGCAGTCGATCGATCTGATCTGCCGCCGGCAAGAAAGTCACATTTGCTAGTTTTTTTTTTTTTTTTTTATTGTTCCTTGAAGTTCATTGTTTGGTTTCTCCTGTTTTTTCCTTTTTATTTTTTTTTGCAGATAAACCCAAAAAATTTACAAATTGTTCGGAAAAGCCCCAAAAAAATATAAAAGAAGAAAGAAGAAAAAAAAAGTTCTTGTAAGAACTAACTTTCCTGGTTTAAAAAAAAAGAGCTACATTTCTTTGTTAGTGTTAGTTTAGATGAATGTATGTGTAGTATGTAATTGACTGAATGAATGCATTAGTAGCGTATGGTGAATGTGTAAGTGCAGAACTATGAGGAAGTGCTGCAGCATCACACAGTAACCTCTTTAACTGCAGTGTGCTGCAGTACTTCTGAAGCACAGGGATGCAACATATGTACATAAATATGTTGCAAATCTATGATTCTCTCTGCACGGCTGCTTAAACTGCAGCCATGTGGTGACACAGGCACCCTTGCACCATAGTGCAAGGATATCTGTGTCATGTGCTGTTTGTTTTTCTGCAGGAAGACACACCTTCCTGCACAAAAACAATGAGAAAATGCATTTTTCTTCTTCAATGTATGCTGAACATTTCAGCATGCATTGAAGATATAAAAATGTGGAGAAATTAAAACAATTCTCCTTGTTGTGCTTTCCTACACCAATTTTAGAATGGTGCAGCATTCACACACATATCGAGATTTATGATTTCTGATAAATCTAGACATGTGTCTTGTTCTAGGAGTATTAAGTGCAATCATGCACAACAACACTTATAGAACACCCTTTCAACACAAAGTGGTGTGCATGATGAGGTTATATTTACATGGAGTATAAAAAGTGCACAGAGTGCCTTTTCCTCTCTTTGTAAATATAAAAGAGTATCTTGCACAATAACTATGTTACAAAAAGTGACATATTTCCATTTTTAAATTTCCTTGTGAATGATAGAAGGTAAGCACAGAGTTTTGTCTGCAAAGATGTTCAAAGAAGAATGATTGAAATGATTGCGGTCCTTCAACAGCTAAAAAGGTGAAATATTATGAACCCATCAAATCTCTTTTTTTGCAGGTCACATGATCTCTGATTATGGTCAGATTTCAAAACTACATAAACAGAGTGTTTTTAGAAACGTGTTTCAACTTTGTAGCTTTTTGCAGGCCTCTTCATTCTGCATATTGGGACTTAGTTAAACTTACCTTCACAGTAATAGGAATAAAAAATGGTATACATTTTTTTCTGTTTTTCATTCAAATATAAATTCATATAAATTGCTTATTTTAAAATTTGGATCTGTGAAAGAAAAGGAAAAAAAATTATAACATGTAATAATACATTTTATACAACACAGCATAATTTCCACAAAGTAATTTTTTTGCCTTTTTTGCTGTTCTCAGAATATATTAAATTTCACTAAAAATAGTGATTTCAATCGTACTCATCACTTAACAGCGGGCAAAAAAAACACAATCTCAAAGAATGTTTAAAAAAAAAACATCATGCCATTCTCAAAATACAAATCACAGAAATATAAAATGCACACAGCTAACACATTTTTTTAACTTTAACTTACAAAAACTGTAAATGATGTCGCTATAAAATATTCACCAAATCTAAAGTTGAATTTTTGGAGGATGCACCACGCCCACAACGTTTTCCTTCAGTGATGTGGAAATTTTCTACTTTTCTCGAGGGGCAAACAAAGACCAATACCACCTTTCTCATGCACAAGATTTTCAAAAGAGTTCTGTTACGAGGGGATCCTAAGAAAAAATATTCATGCGGCACAGCAAGTATGATGTCCTAAGGACCCTTCATCCAAACAATCTTGCGCGAGAAGAGTGCAAACAGATGAGAAACACTCCTGTTCTGTATCTGTAAAAAAGAATCACAAATAAATGTATATTAATAACTTTCAAAATAATACTATTCCATTACTGTACAAACACATTTTATATAAATACTGACTAAGAAACTATGTCCCTGAACCACAAGAGTTACGATGGTTAAAACACTACATGCATAGTGCATACTACTTTGAAGCATTTCATGCCCTAAAGACTACCTCACTAAAACTCTACATGCTAACTGACTAAATGATTACAGTACTATAAGGAGACACACTGGGTGAGTGACAGGGTGTTTGCTAGAAGAGTATGAATACTAACTAGGGAATTGAAGGTGTGAAACACAACTGTGTAGGTGATTATAGGACTGCATCCATACTGCATAGGCATTTAAAGCAGTCCATGTACTAAGGCCTGGCTCACTGCATGACTACTTGGGTACTGACTGAATGATTAGAGTACAGCAAGGAGAGTGCCTAGGTAAATTTATAAGTGCTAGGCTTTTCGCACAGGGAATGGACTAGTACTTGGTACTGAATGGGTCACTAGAGGAGTGCAAAGGCAATGACAAGATGTTTGCTGGACTGTATGGATACTGACTAGGAAATTGAAAGTGTGAAAGACAAGTGTCTAGGTGGTTAGAAGACTGCATGCATAGTGCATAGGGGTTTCAAGCAGTCCATGTGCTAAGACCTGGCTCAGTGCATGAATACTTAGGCACTGACTGAATGATTAGAGTACTGCAAAGATAATAACTTGGTGAATTTATAGGTGTTTGAGTTTTCTCACAGTGAATGGATTAGTACATGATGCTGAATGGGTCACTAGAAGACTGCAAAGGGAGTGACAGGGTGTTTCCTGGAAGTGTATGGATACTGACTAGAGAATTGAAGGTGTGAAAGACAATTGTGTAGGTGGTTAGAGGACTGCATGCATAGTGGATAGGGGTTTGAAGCAGTCCATATACTAAGGCCTGGGTCACTGGATGAGTACTTGGGTACTGACTGAATGATTAGAGTACTGCAAGGAGAGTGCCTGGGTGAATTTATTAGGCTTTGGCGCAGTGAATGGATTAGTACATGATGCTGAATGGGTCACTAGAGGAGTGCAACAGGAGTGACAGGGTGTTTGCTGGAAGTGAATGGATACTGACTGGGGAATTGAAGGTGTGAAAGACAAGTGTGTAGGTGGTTAGAGGACTGCATGCATAGTGGATAGGGGTTTGAAGAAGTCCATGTGCTAAGACCTGGCTCAGTGCATGAATACTTAGGCAGTGACTGAATCATTAGAGTACTGGAAAGAGAGTGTCTTGGTGAATTTATAAGTGTTTGGGTTTTGGCACAGTGAATGGATTAGTACATCCTGTTGAATGGGTCTCTAGAGGACTGCAAAGGGAGTGACAGGGTGTTTCCTGGAAGTGAATGGATACTGACTAGGTAATTGAAGGTGTAAAAGACAAGTGTATAGTATGTTAGAACACTACATGCATACTGCATAGACATTTGAAGCAATCTATTTGGTACTTAGAAACTGACTAAATAATCAGACTACTTCTAGGACAGTGCTTAGGTAAAATTTTTAAATTTTCAGTTCTGCCACAGTGAACAGAATAGTACATGGTACTGCATCTTAGTGTCAAACCCTGACTCATTTTACCAATGCATAAGCAAAGACTAGCTTCTAATGCTACTAAAACTTGACAACATGACAGGTTTTAAAAGAGTTATCTGCTAAAAAATACACGATGTTACCAAATGCTTCTCTCACAGTGGTTCCCAAATGCACACAGACTCACAGTGTGATTCTAGACATCAACCACTATACCTAGGAGTTTACCAAAAATCATTCACTACTGTGGAAGTGGTAAGGGAACTGCACACAATCTTCATATTTCAGGACTGCACTTTTGTGTCAAAACCTGACTCATTTAATCAAAGCATAAGCAAAGACTGGCTTCTAATGCTACTAAAACTTGACAACATGACCGGTTTTAAATCAGTTATCTGTTAGCAAATACACGATGTTACCAAATGCTTCTCTCACAATCCTTACCCAAATGCACACAGACTCACAGTGTGATTTTAGACAATCAACACTATCCTAGGAGTTTACCAAAACTCATTCACTAGTCTAGAAGAGTTAATGGTACTGAACACAATCTACATATTTAAGTACAGCACATCAGTGTCAAAGCATGGCTCATTTAATCAACGCATAAGCAAAGACTGGATTCTAATGCTACTAAAACTTCACAACATGACAGGCTTTAAAAAATGTATCTGTCTGCAAATACATGATGTCACCAAATGCTTCTCTCACACTGATCCCAAAGACACACTAACTCACACTGTGATTCTAGACAAGCACCACTATCCCTAGGAGTTTACCAAAACTCATTCACTACAGTGCAAGTGGTAAGGGAATTGCACACAATCTACATATTTCAGGACTGCACTTTTCTGTCAAAGCCTGACTCATTTAATCAAATCATAAGCCATAACTGTCTTCTAATGTTACTAAAACTTCACAACATGACAAGTTAAAACAGTTATCTGTCAGCAAATACACAATGTTACCAAATGCTTCTCTCACAGTGGTTCCCAAATGCACACAGACTCACTCTGTGATTCTAGACAAACAACACTATCCCTTGCACTATACCAAAACACATTTCTTCATCTAGAAGTAGTACTACATTTTAGTATAGAAAAATAACATAACTCATTTCACAAATTCATAAACAATGACTGGTTTCTAATTCTACCAAAATATAAAAACAGCACAGTTATCTGTCTGCAAACACATGAAAAACACAAATGCTTATCACAGAATGGTTTCTACATGCACACACACTGTCAATTAGGGGTGGGCGGAATTTGCGAAAGCGACTTTCGCAAATTATCGCAAAAATGTTTAAAATCTCCGCAAACACGCGGAAATATCGCGAAGATGCAGAAGTTTTTTTCCCGCCCGTTCGCGGTATTTTCTGCGTGTTCGCGGCTCGCCAACTTACCCATGCGGTTGCTTGCGGGCGCGGCCATCTTGTTTTCACTCTTCTCGCGGTGCATGATCGCGAGAAGAACGACGTGATCGCACGACGCATGACGTCACTGCGGGCCCGAACTGTCGCGAGACAACGCAAATGGTTAAAACAATACAACATCTCATGGAGAACGCGACCGGATCGGGAAAACTTGTCGGCGAACGCGGGGATTCAGGTAAGGCGATCGCGCGGGCGCGAGAATGTATTATTTTACAGCGCGAGCAAGAACCAAATTATCGCAAAGCTGCGGAATGCGGAAATTTTGACATTTCCGCGCTCTCCGCGGAACGCGGAAATGCCAAATTATCGCAAATTCCGCGAACGGAACGGAAATTTTGCCCAGGCCTACTGTCAATAAGATTGTAGAGAAAAAAAGTACTCCCTACACTTTAGCAGGAGAAATACATTAGTCTGATTAAAATCAAAATAGTCTACATACATCCCCTCACAATTAAATAACTCATCTTTCAAGTTCTTTTGTAGATTAAGAAGTATATCAGTCACTCACCATATTTTCTTTTACAGAATCTCTGCACTGTGCACCTCTCAGCAAAAACAAAGAATGGAAAAGTTTCCCTTTCATTTTCCACACATATACATGTAAACATCAAATCACAATCCTTCACACATAAACTCAAAAGCAAACACACATTTCTATTGGTTAAACATTTCAACCCTTTCCAACTGAAAGACATTTCAACCCTTCCCCCAATCTGCCTTCTGCCTGTTACCATAGAAACAGGTCATGGAACACTGCACTAAGCACACAGGTCAGAAGTTTAGCACACAATGTTCCTACACAAGAGAGGAAGTGTGCTTTACTTTTCAACATATCAGCTAATCATATATAATGTTCCTTACAATCTGTTTTTGTTAACCAATAAGAATCATACCTTTAAAAAACAGAAATATACACCCTACCTTTCAGTGTACAAAGTAGTCATACAACCAATGATTTCTTGTCTTTTAAAAAAAAAAATCCGTGGATCTGCGTACCCAACGCGATAGGATGCGTGCACTGTGCACGCATTTCGCCGTTTTTTTTTTTTAAAAAGGGGGCCCCAGGGGGTCCTTCTGGGACCCCTTAAGCACCTCTAGAGGGTCAGAGTATTTCCACTCTGCCCCCTTTATATGTTTTACACACTTATTCCCATTGCTTCTTCAGCCTCGCTTCTACCGAAGCAGAAAATGGCCGCCAACAGTTCCTGGTTTTGAATGTAGAGAGACACTCGACAGCCAATTAGCATTCAGCACGCGATCGGGAGGGTGCGCGCTCGGTTCGGGGAGGGTGCGCGTACGGTGCGTGTATGGTCCGCGGATCCTCCGCGGCCATAGATATTTATGTACTTTTAACTCTAATTTTCTCAGGAACTACTGAACGGATTCACACCATTTATGCAAAAGGCACGAGTCTGAACTGAGGACTACCTCTTTGCCAAATTTGGTGTCATTCCGTTCAGCGGTTCGGGCTGTAGCTGCGACAACAGATCCTATGGGAAATTGCATGGGGACCCCCCTTTTTTCTCGGCCCCCGCTTGACAAATCACCACAAAACTTTCAGGGTAGGAGTGGACCAGAGCTGGCCAAAAGTTTGGAAAATTTCGCGAGGATTTGTCAACCGGGGCCAGACTTATTGGGAATAGAATGTTGCGGATTTCCTATGGAAAATAGGTCCTAACTATGACTACCTACTGGCGACCGCCAGTAGGTCATATATATATATCCTTCAATTCTGTTGCTACCCGGATTTCTCCACAGACTGATACGGACCTCGAATTCAGTGCTTCAAAATGCATTTTATTGCAGTCGTCATTATACGTTTTCAGCTTCGAACAACCTTGATCACATGACATGGTCTCGTTATTGCAATCTCTTTTTGAAAGTTACAAGTGCAGGTGTGACAGTACCACGTGCAAACCTCAGCAATAGACATAGAAGACATATACATCAACAGGATTTAAGAAGGAGCATATAAGGTATACAAATGTATCTTAAAACCAATTGTTTGTTAAAAGGACACGTCATAACAACTTTGCCGAATATTGAACTTATTCAGATTGAAATGAGAACGAAACTTGGTTTTTAAAATTTGTCTCAAGTACCCTCCACTGATGCTAACAATTTTAAAACTTGCATGCAGGCTCTGGCAGGCTGGATGACCCAGCACTGCCTGAAGCTAAATGGCTCTAAAATGGAGGTTCTGGTAATTGGAGGAAGGGATGCTAGCTGGACCAAGGAGTGGTGGCCATCATGTTTGGGACCGCTACCCACTCCCTGTAAAGCAGCTAAGAATCTGGGGATCTGGGTTGATCCCAGACTCTCTTATGATAACCATGTACACAAAGTGGTTGGGAAATGCTTCGGGGTAATGAAGACCTTGAACCGTACCCTTGACCTTCTCCCTCTGGAAGCCAGGCGCACTATGACCCATGCTCTAGTGACCTCGAGGATAGACTATGGCAATGTGCTTTTGCTCGGAATCACACAAAAAAACTTCAGGAGACTTCAAGTACTCCAAAACACAGCAGCACGCCTAGTCCTTAGACTTCCGAAAAGATCAGCCTCTATGCCAGCCCTAGCCACTCTGCATTGGCTCCCCATAAAAAAGAGAGTCCTATTTAAAGCTCTTTTAATGTGCTATAGGATTATCTCACACAAAGCTCCCCTTTATATGACAGATCTGGCTATCCCATACGAGCCTAATAGAATTCTCCGCTCTGGGGGAACTGGTTTGCTTAAAATTCCCCGCGTCAAGAAAGCCAGAATGGGCGGATGTTCTTTTCGTGTTATGGCTGCCAAAGAATGGAATTCTCTCCCCATGAATATCAGGCTAGCGGATTCAGAGCCCTTGTTTAGAAAACTTTTAAAAACCTATCTGTTTTCTTCTTAATTACCCTCTCTTGGCTCTGACTTTTCTCCACAGCGCGGGGACACGCTGGGATGGCGTCACCATGCGCTTTACAAGCTCCTTTATTATTATTATTATTATTATTATTATTATAACAAAGCTATATAATACGCAGAGCCCATGCTTGGCCAATCATAGTCGTATTGTGGCTCATACACACATGTATCTTCTCATCTTAGCATGGTAATTCATTATTTAAATACCCGTTATGCATGCTTGTGTGTGTCCCAAGCCTGAGACATTTTGTGTTAAAATTCTGTAGTGCAAAGTGCAAAAGTGTCAAAAAAAAGATAAGATTATAAAGTATAAATATACATACTGCACTTTGTGCCGAGTTCGTATACCAGAAGTGATGCACATTGGAGAAAAATGTTTGTTTTGAATTTACTTTCCTGTGCCAAACTTGCTTGCACTTGATAGTCACCAGGAAATAGCGTAAAACAGTGCCTATAGCTGCTTTAATTAGTTGGCGTTATATGGGCTTTTGATGGGTGGTACATGGGCATTCGCATGCAACCACTCATGGGTTTTGATGCAAAAAATCTATACCCTAGAAAAAGCATACAGGGTTTTCCATTAAAAAAAATCCCTCTGGATCTCTAATCTTTTCCACTTGTGCTTGTCTGCTGCCTTGTATAGCATACTCACAAAGCAAAAAGAGGGTGAAGACAGGAGAGAGATGAAACATGAAGACTAGATCATGGAGGAGAGGTGTAGATATAAGAGGGGCAGAACCAGCGAGAAGTTGGAGAAAGGGAAGAGGTTGATATAAAGGGGGCTAACCAGTGAAAAAGGGTGAGGGAAAGATGAAAATTGAAAAGCACTACATACTTATAAGAGGTAGATATAGGAGTGGCAGAACCATCAGGAGAACTCAAGTGGCAGGAGAGGGAATGTTTAGAGGTGGATGCAAGATGGCAGACCACCAAGAGTAGGCAAGAGACTGAGGGAAAGAGGCAGGGCAGAAGTATATGTTAGAGGGGTAGAATGAGCAAGAAACAGTTAGAGGCTGTGAATAGAGGAATGGTGACATGTACAACATGCAGGTGAGAGGTGGTTGTAATAAGAGCAGAATTAGTGGGAAAGGTAAAAGATCTGGGGTAGAAATGAAGCTTAGTATACAGCATGGAAGGGAGAGAAGGATGTAAGAAAAGCAGAAACAGTGAGACAAGATATGAAACTGGATGTAAAAGTAGAGAGGTGGATGTAAAGGGGACAGATGTGCAAAAAAAGATAGGAGACTGGAGGGAGAGATGAAAGGAGAAGGGCAGTACATGAATGGGAGATGTAGATGTAAGAGAGGCAGAAGCAGCAGAATCTAAGCGGAGGGGAGCGAGAGAATGGTGAGAAGTGGAGAGGTGGATGTAGAAAAACAAAATAAGTGAAGAACGTAAGATGCAGGGAGAGTGATGAGGTGAACTGTAGAGCAAGGAAGGAGGGGGGTTGGATATAAGAGGGGCAGAACCAGAAACAGAAGGAACGAAGCTAGAAGAGAAAGGTGAATGTAAGCTGTGCATTATCCACAGGATAAGCTTAGAGGCTGGGGAGAACTGAGAATAGTAGAATATGGGGGGAGAGGTGAGTGTAAGAGGGAAAGAATCAGTGATAAATGATAGGCTTTGGTAGGACAAAATGGAGAGGTGAATGTAAATGGGGTAGAACCAGTGAAAATGATAAGAGAAATTGGAGAAGATGTAAGGTAAAGGTAGGGCATGGATAACAGGCATGGATATAAGAAGCAGAACCAGCAAGGGCACATAAGCAGAGTGAAAATAGAGACAGTGGTGAGATGTGGATGGAAGAGGGCAGGGCAATCAAGGTTTGTTAAGAAATTGGTGGGAAGACAGAGAGAGGAGGGAATGAATGAACAAATTAATAATGTTATTTGTGTGTTTACTTTAAATCATTACAAAATGTGTTAAGAACAGGAAAACAATCAAATTTAAAATCAATTTTAAGAGAAAAAGTGCATTATAAAATCTTGTCCACAATTTGATGCATGAGGCATTGGTTCTTGGCCAAAATTATTGTGGTGAGGTTCAAATGGAGGAGTTAACTGTTATCGTTTAGAGAATTTCAATAAAGTGCCAGTGCTTTTCATCCCCACCTGCCTCGTGATTGTTTGACCATGCATATGGTATGTGGGGACGAAGAAGCCTGTAGTGGCTTTAGGTCCTGCTATGATGTATTGATTGTGTAGGGGGAAAAACTCTTAGTGGCATGAGCTTAGTCTTGGTATTGGTCGCTGCCTGCTACTGCCATGCTGCCTTTTCTGGAGGATGCATGCATGTTGTATACATATACCAAAGTTGGCCATGTCTTTGATGGGATCCAAGGTATAGAGCTGATGAATGGTTTCGTTTGTTGTGCGAGTGCCATTTTGCACTCGCACAACAAAGATGGATTCGGCTGGCCTGTCGCAGTGCTGGGCAGCATAAGAGTATGTGTGCCAATGATTTCCTTTTATATTTGCATAGTCTGCACTCAGAGAAGGGGTGAGGTAGATCTTAGTTGGGCAGAACCAGCAAGAAAAGGTTAAAGGCTTGGTAAATGATAAAGAGCCGATTAGGGAGGTACATGTTAATGTAAGAGGGGCAGAATCAGCAAGAGATGGTAAGGAGAGGGGGAAGGAGGAAGGGAAGAGTTTGATGTAACAGGGGCTGAACCAGCAAGAGAAGATAAAAGGAAAGGGGAGAAGGAAAGTGGATAGGAGGATTTAGGATGGCAATAACCAGCAGAGAAAATAAAAAGGATGGGTGGAGAGTTTAGAGGTGAAGAGTAAGGCACGGAAGGGGGCTCAACAGGAAGAGGACCAGCAAGAGAAGATGAGAGACTGAATTGAAAGATGAGAGGTAAAGACTAGATGGGAAAGATGTATGCAAGAGTGGCAGAATCAGTGACATAAGGTAAGATGCTTCGGAAAAGATGAGAGATAAAGAGGAGATAATGAAGGGGTGAAGTGGATATAAGTTGTGCTGACCAGCAAGAGTAGGTAATAGGCTGAGTGACAGATTAGGTGAAAAGTACAGCATGTAGAGGAAGAGGTGAATGTGAGTGGGCAGAATCAGCAAAGTAAGATGCTGGAGAAGATATAAACACGTCTTTGAATCAGTGAGTGCTGCTAAGTCCATTCTGCTGAAGTTTGCAATTCCCTTACTTCATTGTAAAAAATTGGAAAGCAATCTTAGTTTTGAGATGTGTATGTCATCCTCTGTGGCGGCCGGTATTTTGGAAGAGTAGCAAGGTGGGTATTAGCAGGGGGCACAGAATGGATTGGACATCACAAATGAAAAATAAAAAATACAACCTACCTGCCGCATCCACGGATCGCTATCTTCCAGGCTCTTTTTCTCCGCAGGTACAGGCTCCACTGGCCAACCCTTATGCTGCTCTCATGCTGCTGGTGGCATCATGAAAGCAGCGTAAGGATTGGCATGTGCGCCAACAATTTGTGCTCCAATTGAGGCTGGGAGCCTGTGCTTGCTCTCTCCAATCCAGCTGCATTGCAGGGTTGGAGGCAGCAAGCACAGGCTCCCAGCCTCATTAGGAGCACAAATCATTGGCTCTCGCGTAAATCTTGATGCTGCTCTCATGATGCCACCAGCTTCAGTGTGCATGACAGTTTGGCCGGCCTGGAACGGTCGGCAAAACTGCCATGCGCACGGATTGCACCGCAAAAGACTCCTCCGATGCCTGACCCCCTCCCACTCAAGCCCACCCCAAAACCTGGCGGTAGAATTTTTTTTATAATAAACCTAATTTATGATCATTTCATTTTTTTGTGTTTAAGGCTGCTGGCAGGGGGGCGATGCTCCTCCACCATATCGGAGGAGCCGCCGCTGGTCTTCCTTCTCTAAGGGTTGTTATCTTGAACCATACCACATGTGTCTACAGTATTTCAACCTGGTCTCTGTGAACTCTGTTACTCCTTTGTACTAAATCTCAGTCCCAGTAGGTCTTCCTGTGCATGACCTGACCAAAGATCTAGAGATCATAGCTCCTGTCCCGACCTCACTTTGCAATATCTTGTCACTTCGTCACCAGTTCCTACCAATGTAAAAAACTGGTCGGTCCCCTGCTCAGATAACCTTCAATAAGCTCAAAACTCCTCAGCAGGATTCACAGAGAGACGCCATATTGGGAGGTGGGAGACAGCACGTTTCAAGGTGCCTCACTGCCATACACTCAGGAATCTTGATGAAATTTGTTCGCCACTAAACATATGGGGACCTAATGAAGAACAGGCCAAATTCCATACCAGGAAACTATATGGTCATGTATGATGAATTTCGGCACGCCTCAGGCTTCAATACTTTAAAAGACGAAAATTATGCCCTGATGAAGTCCACATGTAGTGGACGAAATCCTATGGCTGTTCTGTGTCATTCTATGAAAAATAATAGATTTTCTTAGACACAATAGGAAAAGAATGGACTAACTTCCTGTGGAATTTTGATTGTACGGTGCACTTCACATTTATATGTTAAACTTTTCAGATCATTTGAGATCGCACCTTGTAAACAGCGGGTGCAGTGGATGTGCACGTTGCTCTCTACAATTTATACTTGGACTTACTCTGGGGGACAAGGAGGGATGTGTGACTGCTGCATAGGATCAAAGTTTCATTGTTATGTATATTCTGACATCTCTTGCTGCCTTTTTCTCAAAAATCAAAAATCCAACAGTATTTTAATGTAATAGGAAAAAGGCAGAGGTATTTTGGTGAGACCTTTATTTTGGATCAGAGGCAATAGGTGATTGATTGTCAGCGTCTATTGTAGATACCATTGTTTACGATTACTGTTTCAGAACTTAAGGCTATTTTATTTTATTTGGATAAAAGTTATTCATTTTGGAATCTTGACTCTCCAAAGGTGGCAACAGAAAGCAGTCAAAGTTTACTTGAGGAGGTTATAATGGTATTGGAACTCAAATACAGTATGACATGTTAATCATCTCCATTATCGAGACAGTCTAGCTATGGCTTTTTTATGGGACTAATTTAGAAAATGTGGTTATGGAGTTGAACAACAAAAATGTTTTCTGTGACTATTAGTCCCCCAATCCCCCAACAAACATCTTTCGATGTTTCAGTGTTCTGCAAAGTGATACGGACAGTAGCCCACTCTGCAAGGCTTCAGTGCTGTGAGGTCCAGGGAAGGGGGCTAAACTCAGACAGGAAAGGAGGAGGATCTACAGTTGACTGACGTGTCTATAGCTGGGGCAAGCTGAAGGGACAATTTTAGCTATTAAACCACATCTTTTCAGCTCCATTGTTTTCATCTATTCAACCCCTTCGCTGCTAGGCCTTTTCCCCTCCTGTGCTAAGCCTTTTTTGGGCTATTTGGGGTAGTGCGCGCTTAGGCCCCTGTAACTTTTTGACCACATTAGGTATCCACGCCAAATTTGTGTCCTTTTCTTCCAACATCATGGGGATTCTAAAGGTACCCAGGGTTTGGGGATTCTCCTAGAGGGTTCCTAGAAATTAGTCAAAATACAGCAACATTTTGTTTTTTTTTAGAAAAATGGGGAAAAGTGGCTGCAAATGAAAGCGTCTGGGTTTTTCTCTGCAAATGATATCAAAAAAAGGTTTGTGGGGCTGAAATCACCATTTCTCCAGCTTTTAGGGAATGACAGATTTTTGTCAGAAATCCAACATTTTTTACACAGTTTTGACATTTTTCTGGGACATACCCTATTTTTGCTATTTTTTGTGCTTTCAACTTCCTTCCAGATAACGGTAGAAATGGGTAAAAAAGCAATAATGGATCCTGGAAAGCTATACATTTGTGAAAAGTAGACAAAATTCTGAATTCAGCAAGGGGTCATTTGTGTAGATCCATCAAGGTGTCTTTATAGAAACTAACAGTTAAATATAGGAAAAATTAAAAATTTGTTGAAAATAGCAGCCTTTTGAGTCAACGTTTTCACCTGTAACTTCTTCTAATTATGACATCTCTTTGAAAGCAATGTACCGTTACATCCGGTGGACCTTCCTGGTTGTGGGGATATATAGGACTTGTAGGTTCACCAAGAGCCCAACGAACCCAGAGTAAAAAACTGAGCAGCATTTTGTAATGGTTTTTTTTTTGTTCCGGGTATATAGCAATTATTGTGGGAAAATGTATACATGGAAAAATCTGTATGAAAGACACCTATGTATTTCTGAAATGGGAACAAATTACAGAGTTTAGAAACAGTGCATATTTGCACATTTTCGAAATTGGGAATACTCATACTTGCATGACAATTATTGGTCAATTTTCATCATGACTTTACACAATGTCTTTCATTTGGAAGGGAGAAATGCATCAAAAATCAATAGGTAATAACAGTTGCTTTTCAAATATGAACTACCCTAAGTCTCCCGATAAAAATGGTACCTCACTTGTGTGGGTAGGCATAGTGCCCACGACAGGAAGTGGCTCAAAACCTAAGGTGAACACACCACATTTTCACACTGAAAATGTACACTTTTTTTGCGAAGAGTCTAGCTGTAGTTTCTGAACCCTAGCCCTGCCGGCGCCTAAGGAAACCTAGCAAACCTATACATTTTTGAAAACTAGACACCCAGGGGAATCCAGGATGGGGTGACTTGACTGCCTCCCACCATGGTCTGTTACCCAGAATCCCTTGCAAACGTAAACAATTGACAAAAAAAACAAATTTTCCCCACATTTCTGTGATGGAAAGTTCTGGAATCTGCGTGGATCCACAAATTTCCACCCACCCCGCGTTCCCCAAAGTCCTACGAGAAAAATGGTACCTCACTTGTGCGGGTCGGCCCAGTGCCCGCGGCAGGAAACTGCGCAAAACGCAACGTGGTCACACCTCAATTTTGCAGTGAAAAATGACCCCTTTTTGGCAAAGTGACTAGCTGTAGTTTTTGAACCCTAGCCCTCGCGGCACCTAGGGAAACCTAGCAAACCTATACATTTTTGAAAACTAGACACCCAGGGGAATCCAGGATGGGGTGACTTGACTGCCTCCCACCATGGTCTATTACGCAGAATCCCTTGCAAACGTAAATAGTTGACAAAAAAAACAAATTTTTCCCACATTTCTGTGATGGAAAGTTCTGGAATCTGCGTGGATCCACAAATTTCCACCCACCCCGCCTTCCCCAAAGTCCTACAAGAAAAATGGTACCTCACATGTGTGGGTCGGCCTAGTGCCCGCGACAGGAAACGGCGCAAAACGCAACGTGGTCACACCTCAATTTTGCAGTGAAAACTGACCCCTTTTTGGCAAAGTGACTAGCTGTAGTTTTTGAACCCTAGCCCTGCTGGCACCTAGGGAAACCTAGCAAACCTATACATTATTGAAAAGTAGACACCCAGGGGAATCCAGGATGGAGTGACTTGACTGCCTCCCACCATGGTCTGTTACCCAGAATCCCTTGCAAACGTAAAAAATTGACAAAAAAAACAAATTTTCCCCACATTTCTGTGTTGGAAAGTTCTGGAATCTGCGTGGATCCACAAATTTCCACCCACCCCACGTTCACCAAAGTTCTACGAGAGAAATGGTACCTCACTTGTGCGGGTCGGCCTAGTGCCCGTGACAGGAAACGGCACAAAACGCAACGTGGTCACACCTCAATTTTGCATTGAAAAATGACCCTTTTTTGGCAAAGTGACGAGCTGTAGTTTTTGAACCCTAGCCCTGCCGGCACCTAGGGACCTAGCAAACCTATACATTTTTGAAAAGTAGACACCCTGGGGAATCCAGGATGGGGTGACTTGACTGCCTCCCACCATGGTCTGTTACCCAGAATCCCTTACAAACGTAAAAAATTGACACAAAAAAAACACATTTCCCCCACATTTCTGTGTTGGAAAGTTCTGGAATCTGCGTGGATCCACAAATTTCCACCCAACTCCACATTCCCCAAAGTCCTACGAGAAAAATGGTACCTCACTTGTGCGGGTCGGCCTAGTGCCCGCGACAGGAAACGGCGCAAAATGCAACGTGGTCACACCTTAATTTTGCAGTGAAAAATGACCCTTTTTTGGCAAAGTGACGAGCTGTAGTTTTTGAACCCTAGCCCTACCGGCACCTAGGGAAACCTAGCAAACCTATGTATTTTTGAAAATTAGACACCCTGGGGAATCCAGGATGGGGTGACTTGACTGCCTCCCACCATGGTCTGTTACCCAGAATTCCTTGCAAACGTAAACAATTTACAAAAAAAACACATTTTCCCCACATTTTTGTGATGGAAAGTTCTGGAATCTGCGTGGATCCACAAATTTCCACCCACCCCGCCTTCCCGCAAAGTCCTACGAGAAAAATGGTACCTCACTTGTGTGGGTCGGCCTAGTGCCCGCGACAGGAAACGGCGCAAAACGCAACGTGGTCACACCTCAATTTTGCAGTGAAAAATGACCCTTTTTTGGCAAAGTGACTATCTGTAATTTTTTAACCCTAGCCCTGCCGGCAGCTAGGGAAACCTAGCAAACCTACACATTTTTGAAAACTAGACACCCAGGGGAATCCAGGATGGGGTGACTTGACTGCCTCCCACCATGCTCTGTTACCCAGAATCCCTTGCAAACGTAAAAAATTGACAAAAAAAACACATTTTCCCCACATTTCTGTGTTGGAAAGTTCTGGAATCTGCGTAGATCCACAAATTTCCACCCAACCCCACGTTCCCCAAAGTCCTACGAGAAAAATGGTACCTCACTTGTGCGGGTCGGCCTAGTGCCCGCGACAGGAAACGGCGCAAAATGCAATGTGGTCACACCTCAATTTTGCAGTGAAAAATGACCCTTTTTTGGCAAAGTGACGAGCTGTAGTTTTTGAACCCTAGCCCTACCGGCACCTAGGGAAACCTAGCAAACCTATGTATTTTTAAAAATAAGACACCCTGGGGAATCCAGGATGGGGGGACTTGACTGCCTCCCACCATGGTCTGTTACCCAGAATTCCTTGCAAACGTAAACAATTTACAAAAAAAACACATTTTCCCCACATTTCTGTGATGAAAAGTTCTGGAATCTGTGTGGATCCACAAATTTCCACCCACCCCGCGTTCCCCAAAGTCCTACGAGAAAAATGGTAGCTCACTTGTGCGGGTTGGCCTAGTGCCCGCGACAGGAAACGGCGCAAAACGCAACATGGTCACACCTCAATTTTGCAGTGAAAAATGACCCTTTTTTGGCAAAGTGACTAGCTGTAGTTTTTGAACCCTAGCCCTGCCGGAACCTAGGAAAACCTAGCAAACCTATACATTTTTGAAAACTAGACACCCAGGGGAATCCAGTATGGGGTGACTTGACTGCCTCTCACCATGGTCTGTTACCCAGAATCCCTTGCAAACGTAAAAATTGACAACAAAAAAAAAAATTTCCCCACATTTCTGTGTTGGAAAGTTCTGGAATCTGCGTGGATCTACAAATTTCCACCCACCCCGGTTTCCCCAAAGTCCTACGAGAAAAATGGTACCTCACTTGTATGGGTCGGCCTAGTGCCCGCGACAGGAAACGGCGCAAAACGCAACGTGGTCACACCTCAATTTTGCAGTGAAAAATGACCCCTTTTTGGCCAAGTGACTAGCTGTAGTTTTTGAACCCTAGCCCTGCCGGCAGCTAGGGAAACCTAGCAAACCTATACATTTTTGAAAACTAGACACCCAGGGGAATCAAGGATGGGGTGACTTGACTGCCTCCCACCATGGTCTGTTACCCAGAATCCCTTGCAAACGTAAAAAATTGACAAAACAAACACATTTTCCCGACATTTCTGTGTTGGAAAGTTCTGGAATCTGCGTGGATCCACAAATTCCCACCCACCCCGCCTTCCCCAAAGTCCTACGAGAAAAATGGTACCTCACTTGTGTGGGTCGGCCAAGTGCCCACGACAGGAAACGGCGCAAAATGCAACGTGGTCACACCTCAATTTTGCAGTGAAAAATGACCCCTTTTTGGCAAAGTGACTAGCTGTAGTTTTTGAACCCTAGCCCTGCCGGCAGCTAGGGAAACCTAGTAAACCTATAAATGTTTGAAAACTAGACACCCAGGGGAATCCAGGATGGGGTGACTTGACTGCCTTCCACCATGGTCTGTTACCCAGAATCCCTTGCAAACGTAAAAAATTGACAAAAAAAACACATTTTCCCAACATTTCTGTGTTGGAAAGTTCTGGAATCTGCGTGGATCCACAAATTCCCACCCACCCCGCCTTCCCCAAAGTCCTACGAGAAAAATGGTACCTCACTTGTGTGGGTCGGCCAAGTGCCCACGACAGGAAACGGCGCAAAATGCAACGTGGTCACACCTCAATTTTGCAGTGAAAAATGACCCCTTTTTGGCAAAGTGACTAGCTGTAGTTTTTGAACCCTAGCCCTGCCGGCAGCTAGGGAAACCTAGCAAACCTATAAATTTTTGAAAACTAGACACCCAGGGGAATCCAGGATGAGGTGACTTGACTGCCTTCCACCATGGTCTGTTACCCAGAATCCCTTGCAAACGTAAAAAATTGACAAAAAAAACACATTTTCCCCACATTTCTTTGTTGGAAAGTTCTGAAATCTGCGTGGATCCACAAATTCCCACCCACCCCGCCTTCCCCAAAGTCCTACGAGAAAAATGGTATCTCACTTGTGTGGGTCGGCCAAGTGCCCGCGACAGGTAACGGCGCAAAACGCAACGTGGTCACACCTCAATTTTTCAGTGAAAAATGACCCCTTTTTGGCAAAGTGACTAGCTGTAGTTTTTTAACCCTAGCCCTGCCGGCACCTAGGGAAACCTATCAAACCTACACATTTCTGAAAACTAGACACCCGGCGGCTTCCAGGGAGGTATGGCTTGCGTGGATCCCCCAACGTGTCCTTACCCAGAATCCCCTGCAAACCTCAAATTTTAGCTTGTGTGGGAGGCCCAAGTACCCACGGCAGGCAAGGGCCCAAAACGTAGTGAGGCGACATCAAAATGGCCTATCGCAAAACCACCTGGTTTTGCAAGAGGGGTCACTTTGGTTTTTGGCCCGGTGCTCGGCGGCCATCTAGGGAAACCTACCAAACCCACACAATTCTGAAAACTAGCAACCCGGCGGCTTCCAGGGAGGTATGGCTTGCGTGGATCCCCCAATGTTCCTTACCCAGAATCCCCTGCAAACCTCAAATTTTAGCTGAAAAAATCCCTTTTTTCACACATTTTGGGGTGGGAAAGTTGTGGCATCACCGGGCTCACACAAATTTACCACCACCCAGCGTTCCCCCAGGTCTCCCGGTAAAAATGGTGCCTCACTTGTGTGGGAGGCCTAAGTACCCGCGGCAGGCAAGGGCCCAAAACATAGTGAGGCGACATCAAAATGGCCTATCGCAAAACCACCTGGTTTTGCAAGGGGGATCACTTTGGTTTTTGGCCCGGTGCTCGGCGGCCATCTAGGGAAACCTACCAGACCCACACATTTCTGAAAACTAGACACCCGGCGGCTTCCAGGGAGGTATGGCTTGCGTGGATCCCCCAATGTTTCCTTACCCCGAATCCCCTGCAAACCTCAATTTTAGCTGAAAAAATCACTTTTTTCACACATTTTGGGGTGGGAAAGTTGTGGCATCACCGGGCTCACACAAATTTACCACCACCCAGCGTTCCCCCAGGTCTCCCGGTAAAAATGGTGCCTCACTTGTGTGGGAGGCCCAAGTACCCGCGGCAGGCAAGGGCCCAAAACGTAGTGAGGCGACATCAAAATGGCCTATCGCAAAACCACCTGGTTTTGCAAGGGGGGTCACTTTGGTTTTTGGCCCGGTGCTCGGCGGCCATCTAGGGAAACCTACCAAACCCACACATTTCTGAAAACTAGACACCCGGTGGCTTCCAGGGAGGTATGGCTTGCGTGGATCCCCCAACATTTCCTTACCCAGAATCCCCTGCAAACCTCAATTTTAGCTGAAAAAATCACTTTTTTCACACATTTTGGGGTGGGAAAGTTGTGGCATCACCGGGCTCACACAAATTTACCACCACCCAGCGTTCCCCCAGGTCTTTTGGTAAAAATGGTGCCTCACTTGTGTGGGAGGCCCAAGTACCCGCGGCAGGCAAGGGCCCAAAACGTAGTGAGGCGACATCAAAATGGCCTATCGCAAAACCACCTGGTTTTGCAAGGGGGGTCACTTTGGTTTTTGGCCCGGTGCTCGGCGGCCATCTAGGGAAACCTACCAAACCCACACATTTCTGAAAACTAGACACCCGGCGGCTTCCAGGGAGGTATGGCTTGCGTGGATCCCCCAACATTTCCTTACCCCGAATCCCCTGCAAACCTCAATTTTAGCTGAAAAAGTCACTTTTTTCACACATTTTGGGGTGGGAAAGTTGTGGCATCACCGGGCTCACACAAATTTACCACCACCCAGCGTTCCCCCAGGTCTCCCGGTAAAAATGGTGCCTCACTTGTGTGGGAGGCCCAAGTACCCGTGGCAGGCAAGGGCCCAAAACATAGTGTTTTCTCAAAAATCCAACAGTATTTTAATGTAATAGGAAAAAGGCAGAGGTATATTAGTGAGACCTGTGGATCAGAGGCAATAGGTGATTGATTGTCAGCGTCTATTGTAGATACCATTGTTTACGATTACTGTTTCAGAACTTAAGGCTATTTTATTTTATTGGATAAAAGTTATTCATTTTGGAATCTTGACTCTCCAAAGCTGGCAACAGAAAGCAGTCAAAGCTTACTTGAGGAGGTTATGATGGTATTGGAACTCACATACAGTATGACATGTTAATCATATCCATTATCAAGACAGTCTAGCTATGGCTTTTGTATGGGACTAATTTAGAAAATGTGGTTATGGAGTTGAACACCAAAAATGTTTTCTGTGACTACTAGTCCCCCAATCCCCCAACAAACATCTTTCGATGTTTCGGTGTTCTGCAAAGTGATACGGACAGTAGCCCACTCTGCTAGGCTTCAGTGCTGTAAGGTCCAGGGAAGGGGGCTAAACTCAGACAGGAAAGGCGGAGGATCTACAGTTGACTGATGTGCCTATAGCTGGGGGAAGCTGCAGGGACAATTTGAGCTGTTAAACCACATCTTTTCAGCTCCATTGTTTTCATCTATTTAAATAATGTGTGTTAAGAAAGCCTAAAAAACACTTTTCCATCCAGGAAGCATACCTATGTCATCATATTAGTGGGTGCAAAGCTGCTAAGTCTTACAGCTTGCCATAAGGCTAATAGGGGACTAGCATCGCGTTTCAGCCATTCTCTTCATACCCTGATCTAAGTTTGCGGCTCTGTACAGAGAGATTCCCGTCCAAGCCTGCTCAGTTGCCCCAGCCCATCTAAGGGGCATATCATCAAGGAGGCGATATAAAATTATCGCCGCTTTAGCGTCCGTTTTCAGACAGAAAGCGGCGATAATTTTATCGCCTAATCAGCAAGGTCACGCTATCGCGTGAATCCTTGCATTATCGCCCTTTCCCGTAACGCCCATCTTTGCATCTCTAATGAGATTCAAAGTGTGCGTTCCTGCCCTGACATAACTGGAGAAATTTCGCTAAACGACATTTTTCCAATTATCAAAGGGCACGCTAACCTGCAGATCGACAAGCAAAGTAGCGATAACCTCTGTTATCACTTACTTTCCTTACGCCTGCTTCAAGACTGACTTAGCCATGATATCCTATGTAATTTGGATATCATGGCTAAGTATGCCTTTCCCTATCAACAAGCTATCGCCAAACTTTGTGAGATTATCGCTGGATTTCCAGCGATAATCTTACATTTGGCAGTAAGCGCTTGGAATTTTATCGCTTTTGAGATAAGCGTTGCTAATAGCATGCTATCTCAGCGATAAAATTCCATGTTATCCGGCGATAATTATCCTAGCGCTAATTGCGCTTAGCGATAATTATCACCGGTCCTTGATGATATGCCCCTCAATTCTTTCCATCCAACTCGCAGTGTTTCCCAGCCCAGGCAATCGTCTCCCTGATCATACAGCGTGGATGCTCGCACCCTCTACTGACTTACTCCCTTCCTGCATTGTCTTGTCAACTGCTAATTTTCAAAGAAAGGCCTTGCCATTTAAAGTGCTACTTCTTACTTTAGGATGCCCTGTCCATGGAGATTCTCGCAAGGAAACTTGTCCTGCGAGCAGGAGTCATAATGGCTCAAGAAAATTGGTAAACATGAGCTACAGACTTGTGAGTTAGACATTTTTCAGATTTTTGCTGACTGCTCATGTGCAAAAATACTCATGCAAAGTCCCGCTTTAATCTTCACCAATGCCTAAAATATGTACATCGGGCGACGCTCAGCAGGGAACACAGGCTAAAGATACCGTTAAGTCACTGACCATTTCGACTCTATTGATAGGAGCTGCAATGGCCAAGACAGGATTTGCTGGCAACCATGAACATGTTTTAATTGTGTCGTTTAAAAAGCTGCTCTCTTCAATGTTTTCATATAATCCATATTTTTAGATGAATTTCTGAACTCAATTTAAGCACAGTAGTTCTCAGGCAGCTTGCAATACAATGCAAACTTGGCTACTGAATGTGAAGAATGTAAGAAATGTGTTCTTTTGTATTGCAAATGTTGTACAGCACTCTTGGAATGAGAGAATTACTGACTAACGAGGCTATTACCATTTAACTAAGCGGAATGCAATAAGGCAGGCAATTGACACGTTCACTTAGGAACCATTTACTACAACACTTGAATGTAATGCTGTTAACATTTCTCAGAATGCGCGGCTTCGAGGCATATGGAACTATCGAAAATTTTGCACTGTTTGACCAGAAAAGACGTGCACGCCAAGTATGATTTTTAAGTGTGGATTTTGTAAAGTCATGTCTCATTCTTGGTAAATCGTGTAGAGTTTATGAGATGATAAATCCGTTAAAATGCTATATAAATTGTTTTAAAAGTGTTATCCCAGGTAAAAATGATTGCCTGCGAAATTCAGATATTCACAGCTCTTTTTTAGGCCTCGATTTTAATTCCATCACAATTACAAGGTTCCTGGAAACACTGTAGCCCTGGGGCCGTATTATACACAGTGTCGCAGGGGCACAACGAGCGCCCACTTTAAATGCCCCCAGGGCACTTTGGTATTACAGAAGGGGCCGCAGGCACTTTTTTGCGGCCTCTTTTGTAAAATAGATAGCGCACATATAGTGCAACACTATCAAAGCGCGTTCCCTTATTTGCATGGGAGCGCTGCCCCATGCAGATGAGGGGATGCCTTTGCGCCTGTGCAATATTAGAGACGCAGGCACAAAGGTAAAGAAACTGTCAGGAGGTGCGCTGACAGTGCACCAACTCAAAGGAGGCGCACTGCCAGTTTGCCCCAGCTGCGGTCGGTAGTAGGAGTAACTGCAGGGCGGTGACGTGGGGAGGGGGAGGGTGGGGGTAGTAAACTATGGATTACGGAGGTTTACAGGTAAGTTAACATATAAATTAATAAAACGAATTTCGTTGTGTGCACTGCATCCCCAAATGCGATGCAGTGCACGCAACGAAATTCGTTTTATTAATTTATATGTTCACTTACCTGTAAACCTCCGTAATCCATAGTTTACTACCCCCCACCCTGCCCCTCCCCCTGCACATGCAGGGCGGTGACGTGGGGAGGGGGAGGGTGGGGGTAGTAAACTATGGATTACGGAGGTTTACAGGTAAGTTAACATATAAATTAATAAAACGAATTTCGTTGCGTGCACTGCATCCCCAAATGCGATGCAGTGCACGCAACGAAATTCGTTTTATTAATTTATATGTTCACTTACCTGTAAACCTCCGTAATCCATAGTTTACTACCCCCCACCCTGCCCCTCCCCCTGCACATGCAGGGCGGTGACGTGGGGAGGGGGAGGGTGGGGGTAGTAAACTATGGATTACGGAGGTTTACAGGTAAGTTAACATATAAATTAATAAAACGAATTTCGTTGCGTGCACTGCATCCCCAAATGCGATGCAGTGCACGCAACGAAATTCGTTTTATTAATTTATATGTTAACTTACCTGTAAACCTCCGTAATCCATAGTTTACTACCGCCCTCCCCCTGCACACGTCACCGCCCTTCAGTTACTCCTACTACCGACCGTGGCTGGTTTGCCCCCTGATGACAGTCCCATGGACCCCCAGGACGTCCCTGTGCAAGTGAGTGCAGTCACTCACTGCTCCCACCTGCAAAGGGATCCCTCACCCCTCCTAAAAGTGCAGGCAGGTTGCCGTCTGCACCGTGAAATATGGAGCAGCTGCTTCAAAGCCACTCCTTATTGCACTTGAATGCGCTGCCCCAGGGCAGCACGAGCTGCGGCGGCCCTGGGGGCAGTGCATTCCATCTAATACAATGCACTCTCATTGCTTGTGCCAGGTGCACCTTTTGAAAGGTGTGCCGGTGCAAGCAAGGAAAATGTGCCACATTGTGTAATATGGTCTCTGGTATCTTTCATCCAAAAACAGCATCCACGGTAAAATACCGGGTATGAAAATAGGAATAACCAGAGGAATCGGTTAGTGGCATTGATTTGTCAATATTCCATGGGTTCGGAAAGTGACATTACATGCACCTTGATCTTATCACATGAAATCACATGAAATGACACTGCATGACTTTGACTGATGACGCCATCGGAGTTACCAAACAGAAATGATCATACAATGTTGCCTTGGTATGCCACAGGTATGACTATGAGATGTCCAGACACAAAGATGCATACGTTCTCATGAATCAATCACACTGGCAGGTTCTAGATCAAATTTTCTCTCTAAATGAGAAGATTCCCTATATATTGGCGAAAACCCTCACACACCCTTAGGTGGCATGCTTCATAAGAGGGTTGCTCCTCACATCACTCACCAAAGGTAAATGGTGTGGGCTACAACTAGCTGAACATGGGAGGAGCACTTGATGTATCAATCAAAAAGTAAATTATTTGATTTGCACACAGTAAATCATAGATAAAGACATAGTATTCGCAATAAAAACAGTCCGAAAATATCACCAAACATGTCACCTCTCAGAATGAAAACCCCCAGCTAGTAAAAGATCAGAATTGCAATATATAACACAGCTGGCCAAACTTTATTAAAATCCTTATTTATAAAAAGAGGGCAGATATACTTGTGTCATAAAGATTAGGGGTGGGCGGAATTTGCGGAATTCACTTTCGCAAATTATCGCGAAAATGTTAAAAATCTCCGCAAACACACGGAAATATCGCGAAGATGCGGAAGTTTTTTTCCCGCCCGTTCGCGGTATTTTCTGCGTGGTCACGGCTCGCCAACTTACCCATGCGGTTGCTCGCGGGCGCAGCCATCTTGTTTTCACTTGTCTCGCGGTGCATGATCGCGAGAAGAAAGACGTGATCGCACGACGAATGACGTTACTCCAGGCGCGAGACAGCGCAAATGGCTACAAACAATCCAACATCTCGTGGAGAACGCGACCGGATCGGGAAAACTTGTCGGCGAACGCGGGGATTCAGGTAAGGTGATCGCGCGCACGCGAGAATGTATTATTTTACCGCGTGAGCAAGCAAAAAATTTCCGGTAAAATGCAGATTGCGGAAATTTTGACATTTTCGCGCTCTCAGCAGAACGCAAAAATGTCAAATTATCGCAATTTCCACGAGCGGAACGGAATTTTAGCCCAGGCCTAATAAAGATACATACTTGTGGCATCTAAAAACTATGTGTAAAGTGTTGATTGCACTAGCCATTTCACAAGAACAGATTAGCAGTTCAGAGTGTCCATGCCATCCTACTAACAACTGGGGAAACAAATTCAAGCGAAAGTAAGATAGCAGATGTCTGTGCAATATTGGCACATCTAAAGTCAGATACATTTCTATCTTACTCATAGGTTTAACCATAAAATAGTGCCTTCCAGATTATTTAGCCATCATACTATTATATCTTGATTCATTTTCTTTACTGCGAAACACCTCCCTAACCCGTGCCACATCTTGCTTAGAGATTTGCTCAGATCATCTAGGGTTCTTTTGACTTAATGAATCTACAGACTATGATGACTATATTCCAATGTCAAACAATCTTTCAAGGGCAATCTGTTATGGTCCAGTTCTGTTTTTTAGCCAAACATTTATCCATATTATTATGGGGCGAACTTTAATAAGATCCAAAATAAAATCTGCCCCAAATTCTTCATGGACTATCTCCATTGGAACACTCTGTGGCAACCTCAGGAGCCTTCTCAAAAATGTATTTTCAGCTACGGGATTTATTTCCCCAAACTTCTGACCCAAGAGAAACTGATGGGACACATTTTATTCTCCGAAGATCTAAAATAGGTTTTATATGAACATGACCCAGACGCCTTGCAAAGGTTCAATACTATGGGAAACCCTATTAAAGGACTGCAAAAGGGTTCTCAATAGATGGTCCCAGTTCAATTTATAATCCAAGCAAATACCCAGGTAACAAAATTGATTAGTATTTTCTATAATATGACAGTCATTCTTTAAGGTCTTCATTTTAACATGTTTAGGGCCTATCACCATAACATAAGATTTTGAGAAATATGTTGTTAGACCTAAATTGGCCATGAAATCACACAAAATAATCTATTAAGAGTTGCAGGCTGTATGTGCCATTAATACAGTATCATCTGCGTATAGCAAGGACGGAATCTGTCTGTTGTTTACCCATGGGACAGCTTACATTGTTCAGCTAAAAATTGCTTTAACAGATTAATGTACAATATAAAACGCGTGGGGGCTAAAATACACCCCGGGGGAACTCCCCGACCCAAGTTAAAGCGCTCCCTGCATTCTCCCAAGGGACCATATCAGACTGATGCCCTCGGGTCATCGTGCAAATTGCGCAGGAAAGCCAAAAGAGAGATCTCCACTCCCATGTCCCCCAACACTGCCCACAGTCTCGATCTAGCCACTGTGTCAAAGGCCGTGCTGAGGTCCATGAAGGGCAAATGGTCCATGAAGGCTAAATAAACTGACTCCACTTGGCTACAGTGGATGAGCAAATGAAGATACAGGTTTTTCTCAGTCGTTCCTTGCCTGACCTAAAACTGTATTGTATGTCTGGTAAGATCTTCCCCCCTCAGCCCTGTCAGTAAGACGAATCAGCACTATCCAGTCTATGATTTTCACCTCATCATCGACTAAAGAAATAGGACCGTAGCAGGAAGGGTATACCCGCTTACCTTTTTTAAAATATCGGCACAATAAGCAATTTTTGAAAGGATGGGGAAATGTAACCTCTTATGGCATCATTGCAATTATGAGCTACTTCAGGAGCCCGTATCTCAGGAAAACTCTTGAAAAGGTCCCTCAGGACTCCATCCGAGCCCAGCACTTTACCAGATGCCAGATCTTCAATAGCCTCTTCAACTTCCTGAGTTAAAAAAATTGTTCCTGCCCACTCGGTGGATCAATATATGCAGTCAATAGGGAATCTCTCCTAATCGCATAAATGGATTCAAAGGGGCCAAATGAGGCCCTTTACAGCACTTTTGCACCATGAACATAACTTTTTTGATGTTCTGGTGGCGCAGTGTGCCACAGCATATTTACAAGGCCACATAAAGCCCCTTTACTTGGGTTTTCATGGCCTTGTAAATATGTGCCCATTTTACACAGAAAACTGCGTGAAAGGGACCTCCCCATGGCAACATTTTTTAAATGCTGGGGGCCTCTACCCGCAGCCGCGGGGACCACCACCTCCCCAGGGCTATATATGAAAATCATGTGTGTGGGGGTCTAGCCCCACCACACAGCCCCAGGGACCACCACCTCCCCCGGGCTATTTTCAAAATGGGAGGGGTGCCACGTGTCCCCCCTTCTTTGAAAATATAAATAAGTAAAGCCTGCCATGGGGGATTGGGTCCCCAGGGCAAATATAGGCCTGAGGAGGAGGGCCGCTTGGCCCTCCTCTCTTAAAAATAAAACAAATTAATTAAAGCAGAGCCCGGGGATAGTGTCCCAGGGGCCAAAAATAGCCCAAGTAAGGGGGGGCAGTTTACTTTTAAGAAAGAAAATGAAAGGCAGGTCCCTGGGGCAACAATTGGAACAGAGAAGGGCGGGCATTGATAATAGCATTTTTTCTCAGGTGTAGGAGTCACAACTCCATTGTGGCACGCAGCGCGGCCCCCAGTGTAACATTGCGGTGGAGTCGCATATATACCTTAAATAAATAAATATCAAATAGTTACACAGTCACTGTTACGGTTTTAAAGTTTATTATAGAGCTACTTACAGTGTAGTAAATAGTCACATTCAAATTAACAGAGTTAAAATATATAAATTAAAAGTGAAATGTGTTGCTGTTCATTGAATTTGTGCTTTTGTTTTGAGAATTCACGATGGGTTTACAAATCTGGCAAATTTTTATAAAAAGTATATGTGTTAAAAATATGTACCTTTCACTGTTGGGTTATAGGGTGGCTGTAAGAAGAGCCGTTGTGCTCATTATGACTTTGTTGCAGCTATATGTAAGTGTGGATGCATAGCTTGAGGTTGTTGAGCAACACCCTGTTCCCTTCATCTATGAAGTGAACTCCATCACTTCTGTAGATGTCATGCATGTCAAAACGTAGATTGTTGTTTTAGAGAGATCCCATGTTAGGGTCTCTGTGGTAAGCAGAAACAGCTTTATTAACATGTTTCCTAGCTTTGTCAATCTGTGGACAGAATTGATTTGACCACTTCCATTTCTGTCTTTAGCATATATTAGAGTATACAAAGACAGTGTGAGGGAAAAGCAACATCAGCAGTGCAAAGGTATCATTGATTAGAATTTAAAAATCCTACCCCAATCAGTGTGCCTAGGTCATTGCCACCACAGTGCACAATCATGAGGTCAGGCGGTTGGAAATGCAAAAAGGTTTCAGCCAAAGGCATCAATTGGTGTCACTTTAATTCTTTCTGGGCAAAGCATTTAAATTCCACATTATGCAAACCTAGGTGTTTGTCAATACCTCTATGTTCAACATACCTTTTGCCCCAGAAAACAGAGCTTTGCCTTACAATCCAGACTGTAAGCATTTTGAAGGGATTTGTGGAAGGAATCAAAAGACGTCTGTAGCTGAGTAAGTTGGTTGGTATAATGAGAAGTATCTAAAATGGTAGACAGAATGTTGTTTAAGAAAAAACAGATGAGAAATTGGCTGTTCATAAACATTGTGTGCTTAAAAATAGGTTGTGTGTTACTTTGGGAAATAAGTATTTTTCTGATTTGTTATGGAGACAAGTTTGAAATGTACAGTAGAATGGATAAGCTAACATTTGCAAAAGTCAACCACACCTGTTATTTAGATTTGGAAGCTAGTGTGCTGCATTGAACAATATGGTGAAGATTTGACCTACTGGTACAGTTGAATGTTGCAAAAAGTGTTGCTATGGAAACAAATATGAAGTACTTTGGGGTAAGGCTTTAAAGTAAACTGTGGTTTTAAAATATAGAATGAAATGTTATCTCAATGTTATATACTCATCAATTAAGTTCTCCCGAACTAGTACTATGTTTAGAAGTGGTATGTTCTTAAAAAACAATGCTAATATTATTGGAAATAGCTTTTCGAACTCCCATAGGGGTTTGCAACTCTGACGAGACGTCACACTGCAGTACCGTGGTGGCGTCGCGACTCCGCTAAGTCACTGAACCAGATTGAGCTCTTTCAGAGGAGAGTATTAAAGGGTTAAAATGAGTATCCAAAAGAAAGTGGTTTTGGAGTTTGAAAAAAGGGATGGAGTATTTTGATTAGTTACTTACATTAATTTGTGTGAAAAATGAGAGGGAACATTTGCCATTACTGGTTTTTCCTTATTGAGAGTGGTGCATCACATTTATTGTGTGGGAAAGAAAATTATTTAAGACTGTGATATTTTCACATTCTGCAACAGGATTTCAAAGGTACATTAGAAATGTGTAAGGTGTGTTATGTATGGTGTAGGAGTGCATCTGTGATTGTAATTAATTTTTTTACTTTGATTTGCACTATGTATAAAAGTTCGGAAGCATTAGAGAAATGTGTGGTTTAAAACATGTTACCAAATGTAGGAATCTGTATTGTAGTCTATATAATTAAACTGAACTGAAGATTGCAAATAGGTTGTACATACTGATACCAGTGCTTGAAACTAGAAGCGTATTCTGTGAAATTTGAATGGTTAACTGGTGGCATGTCTCATGTTTGTTTGTAGTTTCACGTGCTATTTGACAGTTTTGAAGCAGGTATTGATCAGTCGCAGAACCATGGATGTGTTAGCTAGGCAGGTGTCTCAAAAGCACAGAAACACTCAGTTGCATACCCGCCTGCACTGTATAATGAGCAGAAAATGATTTAAGCAGCTCCTTTTACAAACATTTGCAGAGCTTGCAGTGTGAAACAGAGGTAGTCTAATATGTATAGGCCTCTTTGCATGTGTTATTTTATGCCTAAAAGCCACAGATACACTTATTGAAGTTTACAAAGATGCTGAGACTTTTTTGGTGTAAGCCTGGCATTTTGAGGTCTGACTCTGCAATGAAAGTAGTAGAGAAAAGTGTGGTTTAAAACATGTTCGCAGCTGTTTTAACCTGTATCCCACTCCATATAAGTCTCTGCAGAGGTATATTTGAAGTAGGGTGTAGATAGTGAAGTTAGTGTTTTAAATTGAAAGTGTACTTCGTCAAGTTTGAATGTCTGAGTGCTAGCATGTGTCAGGTATGTGTGTACTTCTACGTGTAGTCTGACACGTGTGGTACAGCTGATCACCCTAACTTAAAAACTATGTAGTTTATCATACAGCTGCACCCAGGTAGGCATCACAGAAGCACTTGAATACAGAGTTCAATACCTGCCTGCTCTGTATAATGGGCAGAAAGTAAAAAAGAGATATTATAGTACCTATGTGTTTCTTTACATGTGTTATCTCACCCCAAAAAGGTACAGGGACACTCATTCAGGTTTTCCGAAAGTTGCAGAGAGTCACAAGAGTTCTATGACAGGAGTTGACCTTTCATTTTGGTGTTTGCCTGACCCTGTGAGCTGTCACTGTCTAATCAATCAATCAATCAGGGGGTTTATATAGCACACTACTCACCCGTGAGGGTCTCAAGGCGCTGGGGGGGGCAGCTCCAGATCAGTTGAAGAGCCAGGTCTTGAGGTCCTTCCTGAACGTGTGCAGGGTCAGGGAGCGTCTGATATTCACAGTGAGCACGTTCTAGGTCTTGGCTGTGATGTAGGAGAAAGCTCTCCTACCAGTTCTGTTTCTGCGGATGCGGGGCACCTCTGCCAGGGTAAGGTCGGCGGAGCCGAGGTTCCTCTTGGGTACGTAGAAGGATACTCTTTCATTGAGGTATTTGGGTCTGAAGTTGTTGAGGGATTTGTTGGCGTGGGTGAGGAGCTTGAAGGTGACCCTCTTCTTGACGGGGAGCCAGTGGAGGTCTCGTAGATTTAGGGTCATGTGCTTGTGATGCTGTGTCCCGAGGACTAGTCTGGCTGCGGCGTTACGGATGTTTTGGATTTTGAGTAGAAGGGTCTTGTTTAATGTATAATGTGTAAAGCAGAGGTACTCTAGTACATATACGCTTGTTGAATGTATTATCTTTCCTGTAAAAAGGCACTGGCACAGTGATTGAGCTCTCTAGAAAGATGCTGACATTCACAAGAGTCCAAAAACAAGAAAATGACAATACTGATACAAATTACAAAGTCAAATTAAACAATCACTCGTGCCACTCATAGTGATTGGGACCATCTTATTTAGAAAATATTTTTATTTTATTTTATATTTCGTATTCTATGGACGAATAATAATATTTACAATTCCAAGATAGTGAACAACATATAAGTCAAAATTACAAATTACACAAATATACAACAAATTTAAACATGTCCATAATCCCACAAAAAATATAAAGAATATAAAAAGAAAAGAAAAAGTAGGAATAAAACTCAGGAACAATTTAAAGAATTACACATAAAAAAGGCATCATAATAATCCCAGAAAATTTTGGCAAAACAGTACGGTATTCAGGTTATACGACCTAAACCTATTAGTCATACATTGTTTATGAACCTGACACCTTTTATTTAATAACACCACTTGTTTTAACCAAACAAAGAAGGTCTACGCGTTTCAAACCCTGTGTTTATTTATGGGTTATCCTCAGAACCTGGGAAAATGAGCTGTCAAAATAAAACAAAAGTCTTCCAAGCATTCTCATACACCTCTATTCAAGACAAAGCAATCTGTACCTTATTCAATCTCTGTGACGGCACCCATAGTGCTTCACAACCAATGTTATTTCAAATACGTTTAACCTACTGGGGTCAAAAATACAAACACAAATACAAATCGTATTTACTATTTTAACTGTTTGTCAATCGGTTAAAAAACAGAGCTAGAGTATTACAGACTCCGTTTACCTTCAAAAAATGGCTTGCTGGCCCATATTTGAATAAATCATCTAAGCTGTGATCGCGACCTGGGTCATTTCTGGCAATCCACTGAAACAACAGATACCCGCATTGACTAAAATGTAATATGCTTTCTAAACAACTTTGGAGAATCGAGCCCCGACAAAAGTAACGCATACGTCAATGGTTGCCAATGGTCATCTGCGTCATCCAGCCTACATTAGTTCAGCGAAGCGAAGTCTGAAAAAAACGTACAGAGACGTTTGAAAAGCATTGATCTGAAAGCCGAGGATGGATTTAACCCAGTATGAGGGCACACAGGATATATTGCTACCTTCAATTCCTCGAAATTGCCGCTGTAGCAAGCCTTCCTCTCATGAAAGACAGTGTGTCCTATCCGACACCGGGCGCTCTTTTATTTAGATACGCCTCGTTCTTTCGACAAATGGCCTGTGGCATCATCATCGGTCGCCGTCAAGGCATGTATGAATTCATAGAAACTTTATTTTTCCAAACACATCTCCATGAGGAATCAAAGTTGCACTTACCAACCTTCCCCTCTATATTACCTTGTCCACCTTAATTATTGCATACAGGGCATTCTTATCTTATTTATAGCAGACAGGGCATTCTTATCTTTGGTTAGAAGGCATATTAATAAATTAAGCCGCTCGAAGAAGGTTCAGAGCGTCACGTGTTGTATTCGGTGGCTGACACACGGGAGACCCTCAACAAATTACTAATAGCTGAGACAGTGAAAGAAATTTAAAAAAAATCACACTGGTTTCGTTTTATCAGCCAGCTGGCTAAAAGGGTGCCACCATATCACATGTTTTTTTTGGGTTCAGCATGCTTTAATATTCAGAAGAGATGGAACTCGAGTCACTCTATCTACCATCGGAGTACCAGTATAAAGACTTGTATGAATGTCAGGTTCCAGGGAAAAGCGAACGGTCCAGAGATCCTGGGTCTGGATATGGATTTCTAAGGTACTGAAGGAACTTTGCTCAAAGCTCTGGACCATTCCAGCCTCGTATTGACAAGTGGGGTTAAGGATGTGAGCATATGTTCCTCCCTTCCGAACAATCTATTTTAACACATAGGATAATTCCTTGTTATGACATAGCACAGTAGTCCAGATGTATTTGAGTGAAAGTGGGTATTTTATTTTCATTCACCGCTTTGTTAATCCATTTCACTCTTGATAATGTATTGGATTAGAGGTGTTTAGAGAAAGGAGACAGCCGACATGTGTATTGCCCTTTGTGGCAGGTTGTGCTAGGGCTTTCTCAAGGCTAATCATTATGTTCAATAATCTTTCAGTCTGTCGAGGGTAAAATACATTTCAATTTGTATCAACACAACATGTAGAAGCATCCAACATTTTAAAGGTTTCAGATAAGTCCTGAGATAAATCTGTAGTTGAAGTGTTGCTAACAAGATGTCGGGTTTGCAGAGTGGTGGAGAAAGGGGAGTGGGCCTCTGGCCAGCTCTCAGCAATCCTATAACCTTTGGTTTTGTGACTGAATTTCTAAGGTTATGAGTACATCCGTGAGTGTTTTACTACATACGGAGATGGGAGCATTTCTGTGTGAACATATGTATAATTGAGTGCATTGGTGTAAATGTTTTCAAAATGACTTGCTTTAAATGCTACTTAATATGTTTTTTTTAAAAACACTGTGTTGTAAGTTGTATAATAGTGTAATTGAAGGTTGTTTTTTATTGAAAAAATTTGGAGTCACGTATTTGATGTGATCCTTTGCATACGGTACATGACTCTGGCATTCTGTTGAGAATAATGATATATACATAGAGATGGGTGGAAGTTAGTTTCAGTTAGAGAATTAGTAAAATACTAATATAACTGTAGGAAGGACTAAACAATATGGGGCAGATTTACAAGCCCCTTGCGAGACATTTACACCGCCGTTGCGTCACTTCTGTGACGCAGCGGCGGCGTAAACCAAGCACCATGTTGCGCCTTATTTACAACGTGACGCATTTAGGGAGATGCGTCACGTTGTAAAGCCCTGCGCTACATTAAACCTGCATCAGGTTTAATGTATGCAGGGTGGGCGTTCCGTCGGAAAAAGCCTCGGAAAAGTGACGCAGTGAAATCTACAAGATTTCACTGAGTCACTTTTCCGACGCTGCTGCGTCAAAACCCTGCACCTGCTAGAAGCAGGCGTAAGGCATGACGCAGCATGTTAGGTATGGGCAGCCCCTGAGCATTGCTGGAGTTGCGTCATGCTTGTGACACGACTCCAGCAATGTGCCGCCCTTATGCAATCAGATGCGTCACGCATCTGTTTATCCTTGCGCCATGATGCGCTGCATAGTAAATGTGGCGCATCTGTGGTGGCGCAAGGGTAAACTTATGTGACGCATCTTTCCTGGCGCATCCCTGCTGATTTGCAGGGATGCGCCAGGAAACATAAATCTGCCCCTATGTTTATAGTGATATAAATTGATTTTAGGGAGTCGCTATGCCGTCACGTACAGTTGCGGTTCGTATTTCTGCAGTCAAGCAGGGGACACGACTCCAACGTAGTTTTAGTGAAAATAATACTTATATATTGACACTTCTATGGTTTTGTTTTAACTTAGATGTTTACTAATAGTGTAAAGAAAGTAATATAATATTAAGCAGTAAAAATTTGAATAAATATTTTATAAGATTTTAGGGCGTCATGACACCACCGCGCACCACCACAGCACTTATTTCCAGCGTCATGTAGGCTACGTAACTATGGCGACAAAAAAAAGTTAATGCCCAGAAAGTTACTTGTAATATTTCAAACAAAGTGCGATCACTTGGCTCTGAAAGAAAATACTCCTGTGGGACATCACCAATTTATGAGCACTTAAAAAACAATGCATAGCACTCGGCTTGCTAGAGAAAGTCAGTCTGGAACAATGAGTTAAGGAGGACAAGTACTGAACATGCCTCTAACTTTGTCTGACTCTGCCAAGAATGGACTGTTCTATCCAAAATGCCAGACAGTTTTAAGTGTTGGGGAGCAAGTTGTTGCTAAGATGCTGGAGACAATTAACAGCCACCGTTGTTAATTTTTTATTTTGCCTTTTAAAGCAGAACTTTTTTGTGCCTGTTTTTGTTTTATTTTTGAAAAAAACAAAATACAGCCAAAAACTTCAAAATAGTTAGAAAAACACAATTTGGTTTAAGTGTTAAAAAAGCAGTTGTTCTAGAACTACCTATTCTGGTTAAAAAAGATACAATATTTGTTTAAATGAATGTCTGTGACGGTGTGTATATGTTTTTGTTGTACAGTTTGTTCTGTGATGTATAGGTAACTGTATGGATGAGTGTGTGAGTAGGTGTTAGTGGCTGTATTGGTGAGTGAGTGGGTGTGTGTAAGTGACTGTATGGTTGAGTGAATTTATGTGTGAGTGATTGTATGGGAGAGTGAGTGGTTTTTAAAATGTACTGTATGGTTGAATGACTGAGTCTTCAAGGGGTGGTTCGGTTAAGTGAGTTGGTGTGTGAGTGGTTGTACTGGACAGTATGTGTGAATGGGTGCATGGGTAAGTGAGCAAATGTGTCAGAACTTGATTGGAAATATGAATAGGTATGTTAGTGGTTATATGGGTGTCTGAGTGAATATGTGATTGGCTGTATGGGTTAGTGAGTGGCTGTCTTGAGAGGCTGTATGGGTAAATAACTGGATTTGTGAGTTGCTGTATGGCTGTGTGAGTGGCTGTTTGTGTGAGTGATTGGTTCCATGAATAATTATATGGGTGAGTAACTAATTGTGTGAGTTGGTGCATGAGTAAGTAAGTGGGTATGTGAGTTTGTCTATGCACGAGTAACTGGATTTATGAGCAGTTGTATGGATCTGTAAATTGGGTATGTGAGTGGTTGTGTGGGTGTGTGAGTGGGCATACAAGAGGTTGTATGGGGTGTGAGTAGGTATATAAATGGTTCTGTGGATTATGTCATGAGTGATGTCATCACTAAAGTCACTTGAGATGACACCAGTAATGTTAGTAACCATGTCATGAGTGATGTAATATGTGAGAATGGCGGTATAACTGAGTATATGTACCTGAAAATATGGATGTAGCTATTTGAAATTACTAACTACCATGTATATATTTATACATATGCAGACACACAACACCTATGTATATATCAGTAATAGAGACAGTTGTAGATTATTTTTAATAATCCAATATTAATAAAGCGACCCAGAAGACTATCCATGCTGCAGTTTACAAGAAGATTTAGAGATGTCTAAAGTAACAAAGGAAGCCAGTGAAGTACCAGCCAAAGTTAGTCATATGTGAAAAGTCCCCCCCACATAGCAACTGAAACATTAATTTATATATATTTACCCAAGAACTGGAACTACCAAGTCACCCATCCAGGTCTGGTACATTTGAACTTGTGTATGTAGTTGTACTGCTAGGCTGTTTTGGTATCTACTTACAAAATAGGTCAAAAAAGTAAACAGAAACTACTACAAGACCACTTCTTGTATAATATCTCTCCATCAATCTGTCCAATCAATAAGTTAATAGTAGAAAAAGTATTTTCGCTATATCTTAGAATGATGAACTAAAGACACTATTGAAAAAGAAAAAGACAGAAAAATATATTCGTATGTGCTCTTGAAAAATGCACTATTATAACATTATACATTTCTTATAATACAGTACTGTATTAAAATGTGATAAAAGCATTTTTTCCCTTTTTTACTGTTCTCAGCTTTCAATCTACTTCGCCATACATGGTGATTTGTATGTAGCATCATCTTCGAACAGTGGGTTAAAAAAATTGTATGGATTGCACAAAAAAAACCAGAAGTGCATAGTACATCATTGCAAATATGTGTTACTATGCATGCACCTACAACAATTTGATAATTAGTTGTTTTATCTAGATTTAGTCTAGTACTGAAAACAAATGCATCCTAAAATATTTTCGATTATTATTATTCCTGGTACAATACTATCAATAAATATATATCATACTTGAACATTCAAAATAGCTTTTAAATATCACCCCTAGTAGGCCAAATGATGTCTAAAACACTAATGGTCCATGCCGAAGAAATCCAATGCCTTTCCTTTTTGTTTGTGGAAATAGTACATTGAACTTTTGTTGAAAAAAACCCCCATAATTTTGTATTTTTAAAGGCAGTTTTGGTTTCATTTGAAGATTGCTGGAATTTTATTCTGGCCATTCAGTTTTAGGTGTTATTACGCATTGTTATATATACTTCTTATATAAACTCTTTTGCAGAAGATAAAATGACAGATGTATTTAAGGACATTGCCGCTAATAGGCCGAATTATGTCCTTAGATCTTTGGTTGAAAAAATAAGAGATATGAATTCCAAAGGATGAACGGCAATTTAGGTTTCAATTTATGGTTGCTATTGTTGAAATGTGTGCATTCTCTGTAACTCTTTAAAAAGACAGTGTAGTGTCCAGATGTTTTATTGAGTCCATAAGGAAAAATGATAGCTAGTTTTGTATAAGTTCTTCCAGAAATTGATATTTGACCTGCTTTGAAGTTTGTAATTTCAGTTTTGAACTTAGATTCAGCTGCTCTACTTTGTTACAGCATTAATATAAGGAATTTTCCATGTCTTTGTATTTGCAACGCAGACATCACATCTGATCTACAATTTGGGCTTCTGTTTATCTGGTGTGTGGTTTTAATCAATCTGTCAAAAGACCATGTTTTACAAACTGATAATGTTAAGTATAAGAATCGATCTGCATTTATTTCAGTAGTAGATGTAATTGAGCAATCTTCACAGTCATGGTTCAATTTGTAGCTTAGTCCAAATAAGTCATCAATATTTACTTATTCCTCTTCAAAAACTGAAAGCATAACTATTATAAATTCCGGTGAATCTTGCAGAATATTGAGACTAAATATTAGTGATCTGCTACATGCATTCAAAAGCTCTCAAATGCCTGAAGCAGAATGTATTACAGTTCTGTCACTGAGTAAATGTCGGTGTAAATGGTATAGTACAGAACCAAACCTTTTTTCACAGTTTTCTTCAATTTCATGAACAAGATATGCTAAATTAAATACTACATTGAGAACCAAATTTGCATAGCAGTTGATACATGAACAGTTTTTCAACTGGTGTCCTACAATGTGTCCCTCAGTTTTCACTTCTTTCTTCTTAGCATCTTGTACATTAATCTAATTTTCTTTATTTTCTTGAACTTCAGTTGAGTGTTTTGCATGCTTTCATTTTGTACATGCCATTCGTTTCTCATAAATAGGATATTGACCTAAGTGAGGAGCATATAGACTTCTTAATCAATTATATTCTTTTACACAACTTCCATTAGCACTAACATTTTTGTCATCAAACTCCATCATATACAAACCGGACAGTCTTGTTACTCAAGACAAGGTCCCAGGATGCTTGTTTCCAGTCCAGGGAGGAACCGGCTTGGCAGATGGGGCTGAAATGTTCCCTTGAGAAGCAGGGTCAAGACTGATTTGCATGTGGCTTGGTCCAAACTGGGGTGGAATAGTGAGCGAAAGAAATATGGATCTAACCTAGATCTCTTAACTGGGGTTGAATGTTTGATTTATTCAGCATTCAGTCCATCGTTTGTTGCTGCAGCATTTATCACGCTAAGTGGGGTGGGTATACCCAGACATGGGTACCTTGCTTACTGTGCCACTGGATTCAAGCTAGCCTGGCCAATGAGGTGTGATACCCCAAAACTGGTCCCAGTGTGCTTGTTTATGGTCCAGGGAGGATCCGGCTTGGCAATTCAGGCTGGACTTTTCCCATGAGCAGCATGGTCAAAACTGATTTGCGGCTGGATCCAAACTGGGGTGGCGTAGTGAGCAAAAGAATAAAGGATTCAACCCAGATCTCTTGACTTAGGGTGAATGTTTGATTTATTCAGCATTCCGTCCATCATTTAATGATGTAGCACATTCCTTCTTTAAAGTCACTAGTACTGATGTTCAAAAAAGCTCTGTCTACACTGATACCATGAGACTTGTGGATAGTTACAAGCAAAAACCTTACAATACATCACCAAATTTACTTTATGCCATCAATCTGATCAAACTTAAAATCCAAGGATTCTATCTGATTCTTCTTTGGAAAAAGTAAATAAATCAATAACTTTGCCCATAGCACCATTTACTAACCCTTCATCTACATTCAAATCACGTCACAAAATGCCTTGGCAGTTTTTACAAATAATTAAACACTTTTATAAACCTGCAGTCTACGATATTGATATCTCCAAATAATCCATTGTTGCCTGTAGTTTTTCAGTTAATAGTATTGTTACTCCCTGGTGTTCCATTTTATTGATACCTGAAATTTCCAAAATATGCTGATTTTCTAATTTTTGTAGATCTTCATTAAAGTTGGAGCACTCTTATAGTGTAAGCATTAGGCAAACTATGGATTTGTGTTCCACAATGAAGTAATTCGTTACTTGCCCTGGTATGTTTTGAGATGTAAACTGATTCTTGATTAGTTGACTTTCTAAAGCTCATTTACCATCTTTTGACAAAACACCTAGTTTTATGTCCTTTAGAATATCTCCATATTCCACATCAGATGCTTAGTGCATATTTTTCACTACTTACTTATATTAAAATTTTAGGCAAATATTTACATTGCCAATGATTCATAGAGAATTCTTTGTTTCAATATGGACAAGTGTCTTGAAAACAGGTTGCCCTTCACAGGGGTAGGCTGCAGTAGGTCACAGAAGACAATTAAATGCTTTCCTCCTAACAGCATGTCGTACTCTCTGTTTTTAAAATGTGTTGCTTTTTCAATTATACAAAGGCTATCATTAAGTTTGAGACCATGCTCACCTTGTCGATGATTAAAAGCTTACGTTTTTTCAGTACTTTTGAGACTTCATGACAAGCTTCAGCAAATAACTTCTAGTTTCTTCTTGTTTAATTTCATCATTTAACATTTTCAAATAGATGGGAAAGACTGGACACTGAATATTGTCTTTTATAGTGTTAAACTAATCTTCATAGCAGTCATAGTCTCCAAGTAATTCTGTTTCAGCACCCCAAGATTTGAAGAGTAGCAAAATTGCTAAATAGAAAAATTCTCTCTTATCTGGAGTTTGGCAACTGAGGTTTCTACGGTTAATAAGACCAAAGATCCCTCCAATCAAATTAATGCATACATTTATTCTTGTATATTTTCTGTTACATTCCTTTTATACCTACAGTGTTGAAGCCCTTCATAGAGGCATACATTTTCCTGATGTGGACTCCTTCTTGGATAGTATGCATCCAACATTATTTGTTTTGACAGTGTCAGTACTTTCTGGTTGAAACTCTGCTTAGTATTGGATTTCTGGGAAAGACTTCAACACTCTGTTCTGTGTGCTGGCTAGACCTAGGCTTACACGAACAATTCCTCTTGACATTTAGAACAAACAGTCCAAACTCAACCGCTCTGAGCACTCATGGTATCCTATCTCTCTATGGGAAAGCATCTTCAAACTGAAGCTGTACAATTTCTCGCTGAGACTTTTTTCAGCAGAAATCTCCTCTCACATCTCCTTCATCTCTGACTTCTCTGATTTTGTAATGCATGATGTGACGTAATGAGCAACAGCAAGCAAGCTGTCTACAACGAACTGTAGATCCATGTTTACATTCCACATTTTAAGTATGACTGAGTTATAGTCATTAACACACATTGAAGCTTCTGTTCTTCTTAGGTTGTATGAGTTTTTGGGTGATTTCTGGCGGAGTGTATGTCTTACTGCAGACAGAAAGCTGTTTACTCTTCCTTGTGAAATGGCAGGTCACGAAAATCCAAAACAACATCTTGTATAAAATGTACCTTTGCATCGGTATTTTCAATGACAGTATTTTCCACATCAATGGCTTTGAAACCATAACATTTGTTGTCTCAAGGAGTTTGCTCTACCATCTTTTGGGACAGCACATTTAACATACTGTTAAATGAAAGACAGGACAGCCTATTCACTATCTGTCCCAAATTGCGGTGCTTCCTTTATCCTTAATTGCATGTGTATATGAGGAGCACCTCTAGCTTGGTACTTTTTTCACCAAAAGAAATCAGTTACTTCTATAAGAAGAGGATTTCTTTCGTTGCAGATGAAAGACAGCATAGCTTCAAATGTGTGGCTAAAATACCTGCTAACATTGGTGGGATCCTAGGAACAAAGTTTGCCAGCTGTCTTTAATTCGATATTGTTTATATTTGAATTTGCTTGTTGCAGGAAGTCAAGCAGGTCATTTCACGCATACTCAGCTCTATTGAGTTTTAGAAACTAAGTAGATGCTCCTAGGTTTCTCAACATGTATTTTAGTTCACCATGAAGATGATGCCAATAGTTGTTGGTGCTAAGTTGGCATGCCATCAAGTTAATTAAGCTATATTCTAAGTTGAACTTTGTCCATGAATTATCTTGCAGAGAGATGTTGTAGATTTAGTTCAGTTTACAATATATGGTTAACAGCATATAAAAGACCAGATAAATCACTTTTTAACAGAAGAAGAAATATTTAGGGAATACATTGCCGAAATCTTGGATCTTCTGAGTATAATCTTGTTGACCAGTATTCAGATACAGGTATCTGTGCAGGGAGGTCATCAAAGCGCCCACCTCCTCCAGTGGGGAACAGTTGAGGAAAACACAGAGCTTCCAAACTTTTCTCCCATATACTCATGATAGTTTCTTTTGCTTGCTTCATTTGAAATAATTTAATGACATCACTAATGAATTCTTTTGAATGTAGATGACGGATGCTGTAGCGTTCATGAAACTCTTCTGATCTAGATCGATCTACTTTTTCAAACTGTCCACTTGATGATAATGTTTTATCCTGTACATTTGTCGCATCTTCAAGAACATCAACATTCTTAATAAAAACATTGTTTTGAACCAAGTATATTGTTGCATTTTGAACTTTAATAATATCTACTAAATCTTTTTTTTATTCTTTGGAGGCACACCATTTATTAGAATGGCAAGTGGTTCATTATCCTCTCTGTCTACACCAACAGTTTTATTATTCTGTTTAAAATCTAAAGCTAAGTACACAACTCTTCCTTTAAGGCCTTTTTGTAGGTCATTTGGTGGCACCTTACCTTTCTTAGGCTCCATACGGACTATGGCTTGCAATGGGTGTACACGTTGGATTAGAATAGACTCATAAACATTTAAATCTGCTGGTTCTTGAGGAACAGGTGCCAACTCTAAGTTATTATATACTACTCTAGCTGGCATTTTGTTTTCTTCTAACTTGTTGTAACAGTACTTACATATAACTTGATGAGTGCACAAGTTAAATAGTTCTTCTACAAATAAATAGACAACAAATTGTTGGCAGGTATCATTGTTCTCTTTTTCATTTTTAAATACAAATCAACATTCCTAGTTTGACTTTTGTAGTGAGTGTGTCGACAACAAATAAAAATAGTTTGTTTTTTCAGAGGAAACTGTGTTAAACTTTGTAATCTCTTCAATAAAGTTATCAGTAGCAGTCCATATGTCCTCTTCTACTATAGCTGCAGATGACAAGTCCTCACTTTCCCTACACTCCTCTTCAGGCCCAAAGAAACAATACTGAACATCATCACAAACTTTTTCTACATCTGCTATTCTACCATGCAAAAGATGTATTCATTTCTCCAAAATATAGTGCAGGAGTTTTAACATAGAAAAGTCTCCTAACTGACTTCCACATTTCAGAGTTATGAACAGCTAACATTCTGAAATTTTGAAAAACTCTTTGACATATTTCTTGGATAGACATGCTAATGAATGTTCCTGTAGATTACAATACTTTCTCACTTTGAATGGGTGCAAAATTGCAATTTTCGCTACAAAGTTCTCAATCAAACAATCAATCACTGCATTTGTAAAGCGCGCTACATACCCGAGAGGGTCTCAAGGCGCTGGGAAGGGGGGGGGGGTGCTACTGGTCGAAGAGCCAGGTCTTGAGGAGTCTTCTGAAGGCCAGCAGGTCCTGGGTCTGTCATAGGATGGTGGGGAGAGTGTTCCAGGTCTTGGCGGCGAGGTAGGAGAAGGATCTGCCACCGGCGGTGGTTTTTCGGATGCGAGGGACTGTGGCGAGGGCGAGGTTGGCTGAGCGGAGGCTTCGGGTGGGTGTGTGGAAGCAGAGTCGGTTGTTGAGGTAGGTGGGCCCGGTGTTGTGCAGTGCTTTGTGTGCGTGGATCAGGAGCTTGAAGGTGATCCTTTTGTTGACGGGGAGCCAGTGCAGGCCTCTCAGGTGGTGTGTGATGTGGCTGCGGCGGGGGAAGTCGAGGATGAGTCGGGCCGAGGCGTTCTGGATGCGTTGGAGTCGTCTCAGGAGCTTGTTTGTAGTTCCTGAGTAGAGGGCGTTCCCGTAGTCGAGTCTGTTGGTGATGAGGGCCTGAGTAACGTTTTTTCTCGTGTCGAGGGGGATCCATTTGAAGATCCTGCGGAGCATACGGAGGGTGTTGAAGCAGGACGCGGAGACGGCGTTGACTTGCCTGGTCATGGAGAGAGTGGAGTCGAGGATGACCCCCAGGTTGCGTGCGTGGTCCTTGGGTTCCGAAGCTGTGCCTAGTGACGTGGGCCACCAAGAGTCGTCCCAGGCTGATGGGGTGGGTCCGAGAATGAGGACCTCTGTCTTGTCTGAGGTCACCTTCAGTCCTTCATCCAGTCAGCTACGGCCTTCATTCCTCTGTGGAGGTTAGCTTTGGTGGTGTGGGGATCTTCGGTGAGGGATATGATCAGCTGGGTGTTGTCGGCGTAGGAGATGATGTTGAGGTTGTGTTGTCATGCGACATGGGCGAGGGGGGCCATGTAGATATTGAACAGCGTCGGCCTGAGGGAGGATCCCTGTGGGACGCCGCAGATGATCTCGCTGGTTTTGGAGCGGAAGGATGGGAGGCGGACGTTCTGGGTTCTGCCAGAGAGGAAGGATGTGGTCCAGGCCAGGGCCTTCTCTTGGATACCGGCGTCATGAAGGCGTGCTGATAGGGTGCGGTGGCAGACCGTGTCAAAGGCTGCTGATAGGTCCAGGAGGATGAGGGCGGCTGTTTCTCCTTTGTCCATCAGGGTCCGGATGTCGTCAGTGGCGGCGATGAGGGTGGTCTCGGTGCTGTGGTTGCTGCGGAAACCGGATTGGGAAGGGTCTAGGATGTTGTTAACTTCGAGGTAGCAGGTCAGCTGTTTGTTGACAATCATCTCAGTCACTTTTGCCGGGAAAGGGAGCAGATAGATGGGCCGGAAGTTCTGGGGTCCTTGGGGTCCGCCTTGGGCTTCTTCAGAAGGGTGTTGATCTCGGCGTGCTTCCAGCTTTCTGGGAAGGTTGCTGTCTCGAAGGAACAGTTGATTGTTTTCCGGAGGTGGGGCGCGATGGTTGCGCTGGCTTTGTTGAAGACGTGGTGAGGGCAGCGGTCCGATGGGGATCCGGAGTGGATGGAGTTCATGGTTTTGATGGTTTCTTCGTCGCTGACGCTGGACCAGACGGTCAGGCGACTGGTGCGAGTGGTAGTCGCAGGGGTGGTGGACTCGGTGGTGGGTGCGGGGGGGGTCGGAGTTGAAGCTGTCATGGATGTCGGTGATCTTGCGGTGGAAGAAGGTGGCCAGGGAGTCGCACAGGTCTTGAGATGGCGGGATGTCGTTGGTGTTGGAGCTGGGGTTGGAGAGTTCTTTCACGATGCTGAAGAGCTCTTTGGTGTTGTGTGCATTGTTGTCTAGGCGGTCCTTGAAGGCGGTCTTCTTGGCGGTCCTGATGAGTTGGTGGTGTCTGCGGGTGGCGCTCTTGAGGGCTGTGTGGTTGTCTGGTGTTCGGTCGTGGAGCCATTTCTTCTTCAGCTGCCGATAGGTGTGCTTGGAGATCCGGAGGTCCTCGGTGAACCAGGTGGCTTTCTTGTTGGTGTGGTTGGTTGTAGAGGTCTTGAGAGTGGCGAGGGTGTTGACGCAGTCGTTGATCCACTGTGTGAGGTTGGTCGCGGCAGTGTCTTGGTCGGTGGGGTCGGTGGGTGGTCTCAGGGCGAGGGCGGTAGTCAGTTGGTCCTCAGTGACCTTGCCCCAGCAGCGGCGTGGTAGCGGTTGGGTGCGATGGTGTGTGGTGGGTTTTCTGAAGGTGAAGTGGACGCATCTGTGGTTGGTCCAGTGTGGTTCGGTGGTGTGGTTGAAGGAAACGTGGGGGCTTGCGGAGAAGATGGGGTCGAGCGTGTGTCCAGCGGCATGAGTAGGTGGTGTTACGAGCTGTTTAAGTCAGAGGTTGGCGAGGTTGTCGATCAGGGCAGTGGAGTTGGCGTCGTTGTTATTCTCGAGGTGGAAGTTCAGGTCCCCGAGGAGGATGTAGTCCGTGGAAGCGAGGGCCTGGGTGCTGATGAGGTCGGCGATGGTGTCACTGAACTGTGGGTGGGGGTCCGGGAGGTCTGTAGATGAGAGTTCCTCTGAGGGTGGTGTTGGGGTCGGTGTGGATCTGGAAGTGCATGTGCTCGGCGGTGGTGAGGGTGTCATCGGTTGTCGTTGAGATTTTGATGGAGTCTTTGTGGATGATAGCGATTCCTCCTCCCACTCCGTTAGTGCGGTCTCTGCAGAGATCTTGTAGCCCTGTGGGATGGCTATGGCGATGTCTGGTGCTGAGGTGGCGTTCAGCCAGGTCTCCGTCAGGAAGGCGACATCGGGGGCGGTGGAGTCTAGGAGGTCCCAGAGTTCGATGGCGTGCTTGCGAGTGGAGCGGGTGTTGAGGAGGATGCAGCGGAGGTGGTTGGGTTCTCTGGCTGGTGGTGTGGAGGGTTGGATGCTGGTGAATCTGCAGTTCCGGCAGGTGAAAGGCCCCTGGGTGCGTTTCGGGATGGCCCGGTAGCAGGGGTGGTCTCGTCTGGTGTTGAGTGCGTGGAGGGTGCTTGCATCGTAGTGCAGTCTGGCGTTGCGGGGGGTGCGGGGTCCAGAGGTTCTGCCACTGGGTGCGGTCCAGGCGCGGACGGGCGTAGATGAGCTTGCCTTAGGCGCCGCCGCTGCGCGCGGCCACTGCGCGGCCGCTTCGCGGCCTCCATATGAGGGCAGAGGGAGGGAGGAGCAGCTGGGAGGTGGGAGCGGGCGGCCAATGGGAGTGAAGGGGGCGGGGCCGCAGGGGCTCAGCGGCCGGGGAAAACCCGGGGAAAAAACGGCGGGAAAAGACGGCGGGAGAGGGACAACAGAGCACAGGGGTACAGAAAGTAAAACACAGGGGCACAGAATGAAAAAACAAAGTGGCACAGAAAGCCAAGCGCAGGGGTACAGAATAAAAAAGGGAGCGAGCACTCAGGCGGCAAAAGCGGCAACAGAGGTTCAACTCACAGGGGGCTGCGTGGCGGATGGGGGGAGCGACCTGCCTGGTGACAGGGTCAAAGTTCTGCATAAAAACTCACATAGAAAATGTTTCATTACATCAATACGTTCTTTTAGAATACTACGAATACTGCTACAATTCCACTTATAAACACGGGCCTCTGTAAGACTTCCCTGTACCTCTTCAGCTATCACTTCCTCAACATTTTTAGGAACCATATCCTTTTTTGCAACTGAATACCATACTTCACCTCATAACATCAACCAGTTGTTTCAACTGCATGCACTAATGTGTTCCCATGAAAGCAGCTTTGTTCTTAAAGAAAGGCTAAGTGCTAGATGTATGTTTCCATTCACCTCTAAAGATTTTACAAAAATTATTTTTATTGACTAGTCTTTTTTTCTGGCTTTTTCTTTTCATAATCAACACTAGTCTATCCAGTGTTGTGATTCTGTTTAATATTAATATGAACAGTTTCTATATGTTGTTTTTGCTTATAAGCTGCTGATCTTCTCTTATACTGTTCCATATTTCTTAATACATTTTGCCTTACCCTACTTTTAAACATTCTTCTTCTTATCTCTTTGCCCTGTTTTTACCTTGCTGTTGGATGATTTCTCTCTTTAGAACACTTTCCACTTTGAATATGAGTTATCCCTTTTTGTTTGTAAGTTGTTAGTAAAGTTTTCTTTCTGTTCAAATCATTTCCAATATTTTTTATTTTTCTTAGTACTGGCTGAAGAAACTGCTTGGTTTTCTTACCAGCAGATATGTTTTCCTGGAGTGTATTCTGTCCATCATGTCCTGTTTTATTTTGAGACTTTTTCAAATAGTACTCTTTCTTTTGAGCTTTTCTCCTTTGTTCCTTGTTTGTCATGTTAAATCTTCTGTTTGAACTCAAGTAGATGCCTGATAATAACATAGAATATACATTTTATGTTGTATAGTATAAACATTTAGCATCATAAATATATATAATGTTATTATTTTATAACATTCTAGTTTAGCTGCTTGTATCACTGTCTAAGGGGATATAGTACTACCTATCTCCTTTCCTTTGTGGTTACATAATATTCAACTCAATGTGGAACACTGAAAGTATAAGTCAGCATATAGCCCTGTAAGTGCGTAAACATCTCACTGAAACTTCTAAGCACATGTGTTACCTTTTAAACACATAGCAGCGTACCCTTTAGCTGAGCTACAAAATAAGTTAGGAGTGAGTTATATGTGGTAGGAGAGCAGATTAATCCTTGTGATGAAGATTTAAATGGCAAGTTGGCCTAGCAGTAGAACTGCATCCACCTTCTCAAGTGTATGAAGCCTGAAGCATGTTTAAAAGACTACTTCTCTGGATGGTTCGCTTCCTAGTGTGTGTTCGTTACTAGATATCTGAATAAGTGTTTCAGTCCTTATATGGGGATCTCTTTCCATATGTACATCACTGGCTGTGTTGGTGACTGTATGGTCCTGTAAATCAATATGAAAGGTGGGTATGGATTGGCTCTTGCGTGAGTCAGTCACTAATAGGTTATTTAAGTGAGTGTCTCATTGCCTCTATTAGTGCTAGATATATAATACTTGTGTCATTGCAAATGAGTGAAATTTAGATGCTTGCAACACTTTCTGAAAGGCTGTGTTAGTAGCTATTCTCTTTTGTAACTGCTTCCATGAGATTGAACTCAATGTGGAACAATACACGTCTAACTCCACATACGTGCCTATAAGTGCGCACAACTTAGCTCCCTGAAAGTACATTGGTAAGCTTTTAAATACATAGCAGTGTGCCCTATGACATAGCTACAATCTACTTTAGGGTTTAGTTATATGCGGTAGGAGAGCAGGTTAATGCTTGCCGAAGGAGTTTGAAATGGCAAGTCAACCTAACAGTAGAACTGCATGCACAGACTCAAATGTACCAGGCTTGAGACATGGTTAAAGCACTATTTTTCTGGCTAGTTCTGTTGGTAGTGTCAGATCTTTACTAGATATCTGAATGAGTGTTTCAGTCCCTATATGGGGGTTTGTTTGTATATGTGAGAAAGTTTCTTAGTACATCGCTAGCTGTGTTTATGAGTGAGCGGTTCTGTAAATGGGGAAACAACCTTTACAATGAGGTAAATACATCGCATGCCTTTGCCTCGCATGTTTTAGCACGCATATTTTTACCGCGAATATGCATTTACAATGCATGCCAACACCATGTATTTAATGTAAGTTGGGGGGTCTCCCCCCACAAGCACATTGTTTTAAAATCTAAAAACAATGCATGCGATGTAAATGCATAATCGTTGTAAAAACATGCATGCTAAAAAATGCGAGACAAAGGCATGCAATGTATTTACCATCGCTGTTCCATCGTACAACCCTGTAAATCTATATGTAAGGGTTCGCATGGATTATATCTTGGATGTGCTACTTATGAATTGGTTATTTTAGTGAGTGTCTAATTGCCTTTATTAGTGCTACATACAGAAGAGTTGTGTCTGTGCATGTGAGTGAATGTTTAAAAGCGTCTGAGACTGTCTCAAGGTGTTTATTAGTGCTTCACCCCTTTTGTATGTGCTTATGTGTGATAAAAATTAGGGTGAAACTCTGCATGTATAACTCAGCATATGCACCTATAAGTGTGCATGTACCTAACCGAACCTTCTAACTACATGGGGTATGTTTTATGTACATAAGAGTATACCCTATGGTTTACCTACAGGCTAGCTAAGGGATGACTCATATCTGGTGGAACAACAGGTTAAGATTTCTCAAAAGGATTAAAATGCTAATTTGGGTCACAAATATAACTGGATGCATAGCATCAGGTGTACCAGGCTTGGCACAATTTCTCTAGATGGGTGATTTTGTAGTGTTAGTTCTTTACTAAATATCTGAAGGAGTGCATCAGTCCCTATCTGGGAGTTTGTTTTCCATATGTAAGTAAGCGTCTTGCTACATCGCTGCCTCTGTTTGTGACTGTATGGATCTGTAATTGTACATGAAAGGGGTAGGACAGATTGCCTGTTGGGTGTATTGGTTACTATTAGGGTTATTTAAGTGAGTGTGACTGCCTCCGTTACTGCTAGAGACATAGGAGTTGGCTCTCTGCATGTGAGGGAATGTTTACATGCTTCTGACACTGTGTCAGCGGATGTATAAGTGGCTCTGGGATTTTGGACATGGTTATATAAGATAGCAATCAGAACGGGAGAGTAGATGTTTAACTGAGCATATAGGTCTGCAACTGTGCATCTCTAAACTTGTAACTACATGCATTAGCTTTAATTCATATAGTAGCATATCCTATGGTAGCATATCCTAAAGGTCAGCTATATGCTATTTTATGAGTGAATTATATGTACTAGAACAGCAGGGTTAAGGTTTCTCAAAAGGTTTTAAATGGCAACTTAACCTAGCAGTATAACTGGATTCACAGTCTCAAATGTTTAAAGGGGTAGTCCCATTCCCTTTTGCGATTGCATTAGCACCCTCTTGAAGAGGGTGGCAAATTGCGAGTGTTGTGCATTTGCGGTCACAAAATATTCGTACATGGCTTGTGGGGTTGCTATTAGGAAAGGAATGGAATGCCCCTTCCTAATAGAGAGTCGCTAAACACTATTTTGCGAGTCACAATTTATTTGTGACTCGCAAAATAGTGTTAGTACATGGCCCACAGGATTTTTGCATGCGCAAACGAGTTGCAAACTCGTTTGCACATGCAAAATCCTGTTGTACATCTGGCCCCAAGTTACTACCTCTCTTAGTGGTAGATAGATAAGAGTTCTGTCTGGACATGTAAGTTATTGTATACATGCTATTGACAGTTTCTGAAGAGCTGTATTACTAGCTCTACCCTTTTCTATTTCCTTACATAAAAATTCCAATCAGTGTGAAACATGGGATGTATACCTGAGGATATGAGCCTGTAAGTGTACATATACCTCTCTGAAACCTCTAACTACATGTATTAACTTGTATGCACACAGTAGTCAACTCAATGACCTACCTTCATGCTACTTTAATGGTGAGTTTAGTCTACTAGAACGGCGGTGTAAGGTTTCCCATGATGTTTTGATTGACAACTCACCTTAACAATATTACTAGATATACAGCCTCAAGAGTAAAAGGCCTAACGCATGTTTAAATGGCTGCTTCTCTGCATGGGTGATTTGGTAGTGTCAGTGCATTTGCGGGTTCTGATTCCTTATGTAAGTAACTTTGTTGATACTTCGCAGTCTTTGTTAGTGACTGTATAACTCGGTAAGTGCATATGTAACATCACACATGGATTGCCTCCTGGGTGTGTTACAACTGGGTTTTTTACTGCCTCCACTAGTGATAGATACATAAGACTTTTCTGCGTGATTGTGTGTTAATGTTTAGATGTTTCTGACATGGTGTCAGGAATTTAAGCACATAAAGTGTGCCCTATGACTTAGCTACAGCCTAACTTACAGGTGAGTTATATGTGGTAGGAGAGTAGATTAACACTTGGCAAAAGAGTTTTAAAAGACAAGTTGGCCTAACAGTAAAACTGTATGCACTTGCTCAAGTGTACCGTACCTGAGACATGTTTAAAGGACTACTTCTCTGGATGATTCACTTGGTCGTGTAAAGTCTTTACTAGATATCTGAATAAGTGTTTCAGTTTCTATGTGAGGGGTTTCTTTCTATAAACAAGAAGGTTTCTTAGTACATCACTGGCTGTGTTTGTGTCTGTATGGTTTTTTAAATCAATATGCAAGGTCTGGAGTGCATTGTCTCCTGGGTGTGTTAGTTATGAATGTATTATTTAAGTGAATGTCTCACTGCCTTCATTAGTGTTAGATACATAAGAGTTGTATCTGTGCATGTGAGTGAATGTTTTGATCCTTCTGACACTATCTCTAGGGGTTTATTAGTGGCTCTACACTTTTGTATTATGCTTATGTGAGATTGAGAACAGGGTGAAACACTGGTTGTATAAATTACCATGTGCACCTAAAATTGTGCATGTAGCTCGCTGAAACTTCTAACTACATGAATTAGCTTTTATGTACATAGGACCGTACGCTATAGTCTAGCTACAGTCTACCTTAGGGGTCAGTTATATCTGATAAAGCAGTAACTTACAGTTTCTCAAATGTTTAAAATGCCAATTTGGCCCAGCAATATAACTGGACGCTCAGCCTCAAGTGTACTAGGCCTAACATATATGTAAAGGGCTTCTTTTCTGGATGGATGACTTAGTAGTGTCAGCTGTTTACTAGTTATCTCAATGAGTGTCTTTGTCCATATGTGGCGGGTGGGTTTCTATATATAAGTAAGTTTGTTGGTATATCACTGGCTCTGTTTGTGACCGTATAGTTATGTAAATGTATTGTATCGGACAGCATGGATTGCCTCTTGGATCTGTTAGTTACTATTGGGTTATTTAAGTGAGTGTGTCACTGCCTCAATTAGTGCTAGATGTATAAGAGTTATGTCTGTACATGTGAGTGAATGTATATTGATTGTGGCACTATCTGAGGGTATGTATTAGTGGGTCTTCCATTTTGTATGTGGTAATATGAGATTCAAATCAGGGTGAAAGACTAAATGTATAACTGAGGATATGGACCTGTAAGTGTACATACAGCTCACTGAAACGTATAACTGTGTGTTAGCTTTTATGCACAAAGGAGCGTACACTACTGCCTAGCTGCAGACTACCTTAAGTGCGAGTTATATGCAATAGAACAGTACATTAAGGCTTGTCAAGGAATTTTGAAATGCCAAGTCGGTCTAGCAGTAGAAGTGCATGCACAGTCTCAAGTGTAACTGGCATAACACATGTTTAAAGGGTACTTCTCTGCATGGGTGACCTGGTAGAGTCAGTTCTTTATTAGATATCTGAATGAGTGTATCAGTCCCTATGTGGGGGTGTTAATTCCTATGTAAGTAACTTTATTGGTAAGTCACTGCCTTTGTTTGCGACTGTATAGCTATGTAACTGTATATGTAGCAGGCAGAACGGACCGGCACCTGGAGGTGTTACTTGCTATTGACTTACTTAAGAAACTTACTGTCTTCATTAGTGACGGATACATAAGAATTATGTGTGCGCATGTGAGTGAATGTTTAGATGCTTCTGACAACGTCTCCGGGGTTGTATTAGTGGCTGCCCCCTTTTGTATGTCCTTATATGACATTGAAATCAGGGTGCAATACTCGATGTATAACTGAAGATATGGACCTGTAAGTGTGCATGCCGCTCACTGAAACCTGTAAGTACATGTCTTAGCTTTTATGCACATTATGACCGTACCCTATGGTCTAGCTACAGGCTACCTAAGCGGTGAATTATATCTGGTAGAACAGCAACTTACGACTTCTCAAAAGGTTTAAAACGCCAATTTGACCTAGCAATATAACTGGATGCTCAGCTTCACGTGTACCAGCCCTAAGGCATATTTAAAGGACTATTTCTCTGGACTTGGCAGTGTCCGTTTTTTATTAGATATTAGAATGAGTGTATCAGTCCCTATTTGGGGGTGTAACTCCCTATGTAAGTAACTTTCTTGGTACATCGCTGCCTAATTTATAGTTCTGTAATTGAATATGTAACACACAGCTTCAATTGCCCGCTAGATGTGTTACTTACTATTGGCTTACTTAAAAAAGTTACTTACTGCCTCCATAGTGACAGATACATGAGGTCTGTCAGTGCATGTGAGAGAATATGCATGCTTCTGACACTGTCTAAGGTGGTGTATTAGCGGCTCTCCCATTTTGTATGTCCTTATATGACATTCAAATAGGGGTTGAAGACTCGATGTATAACTAAGCATATGGGCCTGTAAGTGTGCTTACTACAAGTGTTAGCTTTTATAAACAAATGAGCATACCCTATGTCCTATTTACAAGCTACCTTAGGGGTGAGTTATATGTTGTAGAATAGTAGGTTAAGAGGTTTTAAGTGCCATGTTGCCATAGCAGTAGTACTAGTTCATACTTTCAAGTATTCCAGGCCTCACACATGTTTAAACAGCTATTTTTCTAGATGAGTGACCTGGTAGTGTCAGTTCTTTAATAGATATCTTATTGAGTGTCTCAGTCCCTATGTGGGGGTGTGTTTCCATATGTAACTAACTTTCATTGAACAAAACCTGATTTCTTCCTTACAGTAAGGGTTTGTAAATCTATCTTTAAGAGGTGCATGGATTCTCTTATATCAGACTTTTTAGGTAGGTAGATGTTGGTCCAGGAAAATGCCTTTTTGTTATTTGGTGTAAATCATTTCAGTAGTTTTAGAGATATTAACTGAAATCCAAATTTGTATATGTAGGGAGGCAGAGGATTCTCTTCTGGGTCTCTTGATTACTATTAGGTTATTTAGGGTACTGTGCAACCACCTCCATTAGTGCTACATAATTAGGAGTTGGCTCTATGTGTGTCACTGAATGTTAAGATGCTTATGACACTTTGTCAGGGGGTGTACTAGTGACTCTCTCCTTTTGCATCTACTTATATCAGATTCAAATCAGGATTGGAGAGTGGATGTACAACAGACCATTTAGACCTATATGTTTTTATATAGGTCTCTTAAACCTCTAACTACATATATTACTATTTATGTACATAATACCATATCTTATATCGTAGGTACAGGGTACCTTACACTTCACTTCATCTATTAACAAACATTTCGAATCATTTACATGTATGTTATACATTAGAAAAGTAATATTCTAAACCTGATAGATTAAATTGTCACTTACAACAGCATATGAGAGATGGCATCATGGAACGCCCCTCTACTCGGGTCGGGCTCCCCACGAGCAGACGCCGCCACTTTACAAATAATCCGATAATTTTACCGATTCCAGCAAGAAACGAGCCACTCCGATTGTGGATGCAAAATTAATAATTTAATCGGGCAATAAAACTAACAAAGCGTTTCGACCTATCCAGGTCTTGGTCACATGACCATATTCACAAACTTCCGTATTTCTAAGCTTCAATGTGTCCCACATGATGCAACAACATAGTAGAAAGACTCATTTGTGTTTGTTATGGCGTATTTTGTAAACAATGCCACAAATTATTGATTTAAATGTGCATTTAAATGATTATTAATCAAAATAAAAGTGCAGGTGAAGTAAGGTTAATATTATATCAAATATATATACGTTTTATACATTTGTCCAAATTCATAGCCCTAGGATCACCATTTGGGCTTAGCATCCTCATCATCAGGTTTAGTGCCCTTAATTGATGCCCCAAGTCCTTTGTCACTTAAGAGGACATTTACATCTTATTTTAATTATTGTATAGTACCACAAATTCTCACCACCATGATTCTCACATAAAGCAGAAAATAATATCTTGCATAATCAGGGTACAGTACCCAAAGGTCATTTATCAATTTTTCCTTCAATTTTAAAGTATTCTATATTCATAATTCCAACAGTTCATCTCAGGGCTATGTGATTTTTCATGAACATAGACAAACAATGAACAATTACAAGATTTCTTTCATCCTTGATCTAAATTATGACATTTCTTATAAGGAGGAAAATGGCTGTTACTTGGGACAGTTTCAGATCTCTGTGCTTTTAACTTCCTTGTTTAGTGACTGGTGTTATAAACCTTGGTTAATGCAGACATTCTATAAGGGGACAACAAAAAAGAGGAAAATTATATTTACATTTTACTAGAAAACATAATAGGACACTATTGATTATCTATTCAATTGTTATCCAATTATGATCCCAACCTTCTGTCAAAATTATTCATACGATCAATGTATCCACAATTATACATTAATGCAAAACAAACAAATTCATATTTACAATTAAAAGTACTCCGGAACTCCCGAAACTCCTGTTCTAAAGTTCATGCAGTCAACCTCTAGCTTCTTATAAGTGTACATGTACCTCCTCATCATTGTTCATAAGCGTACATGTAACTCCTCATCATTATTCATCCCTGCAGGGAAAACACTGCCAGCCAAAAGGATAAACCTTGACTCTGCTCTACATAGAGCTTGATACGGATTCTTAGGTACAGTGTCCAGACCAAAATATTTAGCAGTGGTCCAGTCTCCCCCATGTGCCTCATAAAAATGTTTGGCCGTACTTTACCTAAAATCCTTATTGGTTATAGCCCTCCAATGCTTTAAAATTATTTTATTCACAGGAAAATTTGTGGATCCAATATACCATAGCCCACAGGGACAAGTAATAACATAAACAACATAATCAGTTCCACAGTGGATGTTTCTTTTTATCTTCCACTGTCTATTTGTTCTCAATAATTTAACCTAATTTACATTCTCACTATGGCTGCAGGCTTTACACTTTCCACACCTATGGAAACCTCCCCCTTTCGACAACCAATGCATTTTACGTTGTCTCATGTGGCTCCTAACTAGCATATCTTTGAGGGAAAGACTTCTGTACGTGATAGATGGATTTTGTCCAAATTTGGCCTTTAGGACAGGATCCTGCGTTAAGGTATCCCATCTTTTTTTGATGATTTGCTTAAATTGTGTAGACTGAATACTGAAGTTGGTTATAAGTCTGATGGGGCATCCTTGTTTCCTGTCTCTTGACCTGTTTAGGTGGTGGATTTAGGGCTTCATTTCTCTTAATGGTATCAGCTTTCTGGGCTCCTAACTTGATAATTTTTGCTGGATAGCCCTGTGCTCTAAATCTTCCCATCATTTCCCTTTTGTTCCTCTCATAGCTGTTTTTGGAACTTCAAATCCCTTTGCCCGTAAGAACTCACTGTACAGTAGACTCAATTTGAAATTCGAGGGTGGCAACTGGCTGAGTGGAGTATGGAATTCCCTTCTGTTTCTTTTCTAAACAGGTCAGTGTGCAGTCTGACATCTTGAACAGTTAACCTAATGTCCAGAAAGTCTATCATTTGTTGGCTATGCTACATAGGGAATTTCAAAATAACAATGTTGCAATTCAGTTCAGTTACAAACAATTTCAAGTCATTCTCATTGCCTTCCCATACAAAAAAAAATCATTGATATCCCTTAGCCAAAGATTTACTTTACATGTCCAGTGTTCCAATGCTTCACTCCAGAGCACCTGCTTCTCCCACCAGCCTACCAATAAATTAGCATAGCTGGGAGCAAAGCAGGTGTCCATAGAGGTCACTTGTGCCTGTTTGTAGTAAACACCATTAAAAAGGAACACATTCTCCATCAAACAGATCTCGATCATTTGAAGTAACATGTGCGTGTGCTCAAGTAGATGTATGCTTCTTGTCTTTAAAAAATACCCACAAGCTTTCAATCCATCTCGGGGTCTTATATTTGTATATTTGTATATAGGCTTTCAACATCTAAACAAACCAACCAATGCTCCTGTCCCCAATGCATATTCTCCACCTTCTGCAGGAAATCTTTCATGTCCCTTTCATGTCCCTTTCATAAGAGCTTAGGTCCTTCACGGAGCCTGCCAAAAAATGGTCTACATAGATAGAAACGTTCTCAAACAAACTGTTTTTTGAGGATATTATGGGGCAACCAGGTGGATTTATTCGGTCCTTGTGTACCTTGGGCAATAGGTAAAATATGGGCACTGTCAGTGTTTAATTTATCAAAAATTGGTGTAATTCAGTAATTGGTTTTCAAACCATCCTTTTAGGAGGTCAGTGAATCTGTTGTGCAAGCTGGCTATGTTGGATTTGTGTACTCTCAAATAGCAAGTGGTGTTACTCAATTGTCTAAGAGCCTCTTGTATGTATCCCTCTCTACTCATAAGGACAACATTCCCGCCCTTATCTGAGGGATTGATGATAATTTTTTAAATCATTTTGTAAGGCTAGAATTGCTTCCCACTGGTTCTTAGTGACATTGTTTCTTCGTGGTACATTCTTAAGAAGTCGTAAAATATCTGGGTTAACTGCCTCATGAGTAATGTTAATATTACCTTTGTCTATTTGGGGTATATACCTTGATTTAGCCCTAAACATGGTCTCACTGGGTGCTTCGGGATCTATCCCAAATGTCTGTGCTACAGTAGTAATGTTTGCTGGATCAAAGGAATCCATATATTGTGTTGCCCCCCCTGGTGACTGGTCACTCAGATCATGGAGTAACCCAAGTGTGCTGATGTCTTCAATGAGTAAGGGTGAGAAGGGTCTACTCTCAGGTACAGTGCTCTGTACTTTCTTTTTCATGTTATGTACCTTAAACAATTTCAATTTGCGTGTAAACATGTAAAGATCAACACAGGTTTACATGTAGTCCAATGGTATGTCGGGACAAAAAGTCAAACCTAGTTTTGAAACCTCCTCCTCCGTTTTAGTGATACTTCTTTGTGATAAATTATTTACCATAAGTTCTTGACTATCCATTATTGTCTCTTCTGATTCTTGCCCCTGGTTCCCATGCCAACGTTGTTGTTCTTTTCTGCGGTGCTGTCGTTGTGCGCTTTCGTTTTACCTCCCCTTCGTCTGCCTCTGTTTCCCCCTTATTGAGTGTTTGTTGCTCCTTTGTAGGAGATGCAGTTCCTTGGAAAAAGAAACAATTGCCATGGGGGTTGAATTGTTGCTGTCCACGGACTCAAGGTCAGAACTTAGGCTCATCCCGGATTCCCATCTTTCTTTATCTGCCATTCCACGAGCTCAATCTTTGGTGAGGTCTGCTCGTGCCTTATCAAATTTTCTCGCTAAAGTCAGAATCCTTCCTGACTTGTAGTCCCTTTCATCGCGTTGAAATTTTCTCTGTTTTCTTGCTATAATCTCTTTTTCAAACTTGGTAATCTTTTCATTCACATCAGCCAGAACCTTTTTAACTTCATTCTGGTCTCGTTCTTGTAATGTCATCCAGCAGGTTCTGTATCTGTTCCAACAATTCTTTATATTCCCCCCAGGCATTTGTGATTAATATTTGTAGCATGGATTTTGAGCATGCTGTGGTGTTGCCCATCCATGCGTTCAACATTTCCAGTTTAGGGTTATTTATGGTGGGCACAATTAAGATCCTTCGGCACCTCGGTATCCGATCCACATCGAAATAGTTCTGAAGCGATGTGGCTTACCACCACCTGCTCAATTCTTTTCATCGTAGTCTCTCCAAATTGTTCCCTTTCTGTTTTAAACTAGTGGTAATATGTTGCCGGGCAGTGTTTTCCCCCGATTGATTACTTTCATTAGTACTGCTTTTGAAAATCAGATTAGCTGAGGCTTCCCGACCTTTTAAGAACTCCATTGCCCAATGTGCACTACGATCAGCCGATCCTTCACTCCACACTCGCGCCCTTCAGACTCTAGTCTAGACGTACCCTGGCATCTGATTCAGTCACTCTGCTCCGTTTGCGCATCGTGCAGTTTTCACTGGAGCTTGTTGTTTCTTTGTGATAACCTTAATTTGGTAAGGCTCTTTTCGCTGCCGGCGGGCATTCAAATTTTAAATTCAACATAGAGATTGCGTCATGCAATGCTCCTCCACACGGGGCGGGGCTCGCCACAAGCAGACACCCCCGCTTTACAAATAATCCAATAATCTTACCGATTCCAGCAAGAAATGAGCCACTCCGATTGTGGATGCAAAATTTAAATTTAATTCGAGCAAACAAACAAACAACGGATTTTGACCTATCCAGGTCTTGGTCACATGACTATATTCACAAGCATCTGTAATTGTGAGCTTCAATGCGTCCCACATGATGCAACAACATAGTAGAAAGACTCAATTTTGTTTGTTACAGCATATTCTGTAAACGATGCCACAAATAATTGATTTAAATGTGCATTTAAATGATTATTAATCAAAATAAAATTGCAGGTGAAGTTAGGTTAAAATTACGTCAAATATATACGTTTTATACATTTGTCCAAATTCAGAGCCCTAGGATCACCATTTGGGCTTAGCTTTCTCATCCTCAGGTTTAGTGCCCTTAGGTGATATATATATATATATATATATATATATATGTATATATATATATATATATATATATATATATATACATCACAACAGACGTTTTCACTGTCCGTGAATCACCATACGTCGGAACATAGACACCACAGACGCCGATCTTCCGAGGTACAATTTTCACCCTTTATTTCATTTTCTTCATTTTCATTTTTTTCAGTGATGGTCAAATTTTCACAAGATTCTGCATATTAGAACTTAGATCCTATCCTAGGCTGACACGTTTCGGCTTCCGCCTTCTACTTCGCCCCCATTTACATATTTAAATATATACGCACATATTTTCAATCTCCTCATGATTAACACACCTGTTACTTTTCTTTGGTGATCCTCAAATATTAGCAATCTTTCACAACAAATTTCTACTTACAGAAAATGACTACTACCACTCGTGTCAAGAAAGAGCAAGTGTTGGCAATTTTTCCCTCTCTTTTCAAACTGATACACATACACTTAGCAAATCTGGTTGTGCCTGTGGGTGGAGTTTCAATACCATCTCGACAACCGAAGCCCCTGTGTAACTCTGTGATGGAGACGGGACTCCATACGGGGGTCCGTTACAGCATTAATAATATTAATAGTATTTTTTTTTCAATTACATATCCAATCTAATCACACCAGTGAATTGGGAAATGAATATTCTTAACTATATGGTAGATCTAAAGTAGCTTAGTTGTAAAAATCAGATCACAACCTATTTACAAGCCTTCCTCTGCACTGCTTTCCTTCAGTTCAAATAGCAAATTCCTCTGGAAGACTCTAATATAACAATAAGTCAAAAGTTTACCACTTTTTAAGGAGAGCATACCAGCTTCCAATTGCACTGTAGCAGGTGTGGTTGAGTGCTTGGAAATGTAAGCTTATGCACAATAGCATAACTTGTGAAACATTTAAACGCAGCCAATCACAGATGTACACACATTCGTAAATAAATCACAACCTATTTTCATGACATTACTTACACCACCCAATCAAATATGTGATTTTCTAAAGCCGACTCCACTCCTCCATTTTAACTGCTTTTCATTCTCCCAACTGTCACATTCATCTGCAGCCTTTTGCTGTGTGCTACTGCTTCTTCATTCAAAATGGTTAGAGTGTGCATTGTCTGTCACAGCTATGTCTTCTGGGCGAAAGAGTGTGTGAGAAAGAGTGGCATTGGCAGGGAATTGGATTTGCCTAATGTGGACATTAGATGGTTTGGCCAAAGAGGTTTAAAGTGGCACCAATTGCTGCCTTTGGTTGAGAGTTTTGCAGATTGCCAACATCCAGACCTCTTAATAGTGCACTGTGGTGGCAATGACCTTGCCACTGTTACTGGGATTGGTTTGGAAATTGCAATAAAAAAGACCTTTGCCAAATTAATGACACTTTTACCTCACACTGTCTTGGTTTATTCCAACACATGACAAAGGCAGAAATGGAAGTGGTCAAATTAATTCTGTACACAGATTGACAAAGGCAGGAAACATGTTAATAAAACAGTTTCTGCATTCCTCAGAGACCACAACATGGGCTCTATCTACAACAACAATCTACATTTTGATATGCAAGGAATTTACAGAAGTGATGGAGTTCACTTTACAGATGAAGGAAACAGGGTGTTTCTCAGTAACCTGAAACTGCATTTGGTCTTATTTGTAGCTGCCACATACTCACAATGAATACAAAGGCTCTCTTTTTTCAGATTTCTTCTTTGAGGCCTTCTTCCTTTGAGTTAGCATAAGATCATCCAACAAGATACTGCTATTCGAGTCCGAGGTAGCCACATTACTTAGTGAGAAGCTTTCTTGCTTGAGGAATTCCGAACCATTGGTTAGTAAGAAAAGATTTCTCCCCCCCGGCAAGTCAGGGGATAAGGATCCCAGCAGTCTATAGTTTATTTTTCCTGAGTCTTCCCGGATGAATGATTTGGTTTTTACTGTGCTTGTGATGTCCTTCTCATCCTCCACTCTGATGTTCCTGGCTTTACTACAGTAGTGATGTCCTCCACAATCAGATTTGGGGTCACTCTACTGATCATTTCCTCTGTTGGCATTTAAGGATCGTATTTCACTATCTTCCACAATGTTTTTGTAACCTTGCCCCATGTCTATTCCTTCAGGGGTTCCATGAGTTAAACCACCCTCCTTCCCAAAAATAGAGGAGTCATTGATTGCTTCTGATGGTAGATCACTTGTTTTACCCTCTCCTGGAATAGCGGCGCAAACAGAGATACAATTGTCGGTTGCAATGGCCCACCTTCCATCCATCACGAGTTGTGGAGAGTCTTCAGTGATTGCTCTTTGCCTCCTCCGGGCGCCCGTTTGGACTTGCCAGGACACTCCCTCTGTTTTGCTTCCTTACATGCCTCAGAAGCAGCTATCAGTGGGCCACACACCTTTGCTCCGCCCGCTGCAGCTCCAGCAGATCCGTGCCTTCGTTGCCTTTCCTCCTCGTCCCGTCATAACCCCCTCTAAGCTCGCTCTGCCACTCAAACGCGGCTGTCTTCTGGCGGTGGCAAGAATTTAAAAATGCCGACAACATTCCGGCGAGCCAGTCCACAAGCCAATTCCACGTACCCATGGAGCGGAAAATCAAATCTCCAGCTGGGCGGGCAGGACACAGGTACACGGATCATGTAGAGAGTGAGGCGACGTGAACGACGTAGGCTAAGTGGATGCCATCTTTGCTCTAGCCCCACCTTCACTACCCTTCAAATGAAGAAAGGCTCAAAGAAGAAAATTCAAAAAAAGAGAGAGAGCATCTCTGGGAATGGCAGGCGACAATTGAAATGGGATTATCCTAATGCCCAATTATCATTTCAAGAGCCTCGTCTAGGCAATATCCATAACACAGGTATGGGAATGCCTGTGGGAAGCCAAGAACAATCACTTTCAATCAATCAATAAATCAGGGGTTTGTAAAGCGCACTACTCACCTGTAAGGGTCTCAAGGCAGTGGTAGGGTGGGAGGGGGAGGAGGGGGGGGGGGTAGCAGCTCCGGATCAGTCGAAGAGCCAGGTCTTGACGTCCTTGCTGAACGTGTGCAGGGTCGGGGAGCGTTTGATGTTCACAGGGAGATCCTTCCAGATCTTGGCCATGATGTAGGAGAAGGCTTTTCTGCCAGTTCTGTTTATGAGGATGCAGGGGACCTCTGCCAAGGCGAGTTCGGCGGAGCGCAGGTTCCTCTTGGGTACGTGGAAGGATACTCTCTCATTGAGGTATTTGGGCCCGATGTTGTTGAGGGATTTGAAGGAGTGGGTGAGGAGCTTGAAGGTGACCCACTTCCCTACAGGGAGCCAGTGGAGGTCTCGTAGGTGTTGGGTCATGTTTTTGTGGTGCAGAGTCCTGAGGATGAGTCTGGCAGCAGCGTTCTGGATGGTTTGGAGTCTGTGGAGAAGGGTTCTGTTGATTCCAGCTTATAGGGCATTGCCGTAGTCGAGTCTGCTGGTTACGAGTGTGTGGGTAAAGGTCCTTCTGTAGTCGGGGGGATCCATTTGAAGGTCTTGCGGAGGATGCGGAGGCAGTTGAAACTGGTGGAGGCGACGGCGTTAATCTGGTGGTTCATGGAGAGGGTGGAGTCAAGGATGATGCCTAGGTTTCGTGCGTGGTCTGTAGGGGTGGGTGGGTTGCCGAGGGCAGAGGGCCACCAGGTGTTGTCCCAGGTGGAGGGGCAAGGTCCGAGGATGAGGACTTCGGTCTTCTCTGAGTTGAGCTTCAGACAGCTGTCTTTCATCCAGATTGCCACATTCTTTATTCCTTCCTGGAAACTTCGGGCTTCTTTGTGAGTGAGAGGATGAGCTGGGTATCGTCGGCGTAGGATGAAATGCTGTCTGACGATGGTGGCGAGGGGTCCATGTAGATGTTGAAGAGCATGGGGCTGAGCGATGAACCTTGGGGTACTCGGCAGTTGATATTGGTGGGTTCGGAGAGGAAGGGAGGGAGTCCGATCTCTAGGTTCGGCCGGCAAGAAAGGATTGGATCCAGTCGAGGGCAGTTCCTTGTATCTCCTCGTTGTGAAGTCTGGCTGTGAGTGTGTGATGTGAGACGGTGTTGAAGGCTGCGGAGAGGTCTAGCAGGATGAGGGCCACAGTGTGTCCTTGACCAAGTAGCATGCGGATATTGTTGGTGGCTGCGAGGAGGACAGTCTCGGTGCTGTGGTTGCTACGGAATCCAGACTGTAAGGTGGCCAGGATGGAGTTCTCTTCGATGAAGGTGGTCAGTTAGGCGTTTACGAGTCTCTCAGTGACTTTGATCACAAAGGGAAGGAGAGAGATGGGCTGGTGGTTTTTCAGGTCTGTTGGGTCAGCCGTTAGCTTCTTAAGGAGGGGTTAACCTCCGCCCACTTCCAGTCGTCTGGGAAGTTGTCGGACATGAAGGAGGCGTTGATGGTCCATCCTAGTTTGGGTGTGATGGCAGCGGCAGCCCTGTGGAATATGTGTGTTGGGCAGGGATCTGTAGGGGCTCCTGAGTGGGTTTTCTTCATGGTCACGGTGATGTGTTCTACGGTTGTGGGATTCCAGGTCTTGAAGAATGGCTTAACGGTGGCATAGGGGCGTGGGGTAGTGTCCGGTGTCTGTTCGCTGAAGTTGTCGTAGAGGTCCTTGATCTTCAGATGGAAGTAGAAGCTGAGCTTGTCGCAGAGTTCCTGGGAAGGAGTGACCTCAGTGGCTTCGCTGGGGGGTTTCGCGAACTGCTGTATGATGTTGAACAGTTCCTTGGCACTGGTCGCGTTGGTCTGGACTTTGTTTCTTATGTAGGTCCGTTTGGTGTCTCTTATGCGCTGGTGGTATTCCTTCAGGGCGATCCTGTGGTTGTTCAGTGCTTCAGTGGTTTTCTGGTTTCGCCAGGATTTCTCTAGGCGTCTGCAGGAGCATCTGGCTTCTTGCAGTTCTGTGGTGACCCAGGAGGCCTTCAGGGGGCGTTGTTTGGCGGGGTGGCGGAGGGAAGCGAGCTTGTCGGCGCAGAGATCCAGCAGTGAAATTCCATGGCTGCAGAGTTGGTGTCGGTCGCGGCGCTGGAGGGGTCTTGTGGTGGTGAGGAGTTCCGCTGTTACCTTGCTCCAATTCCTTTGTGGCGGGGGTGAGGGGGCTTGGGTGCGGTGGTGGTGTTGAAGGTGAAATGGACGCAGTGGTAGTCCGTCCAGAGGGCTTTAAAAAATACAAGAAGAAAACCGGACCAAAATCCAACACGCTAGTCTAGCTTCTAAGAAACTACAGGGGGATGCGTAAAAACAAAACTTGTTGATCGGTTAACAACAGTGGAAGGCCGAACGGAGTCCCTGGAAGCAGAGATAGAAACCTTGAAAGAACATAGGGGCATATCAGCAAGGGCCGGCGATAATTATCGCTCAGCGCTCTTAGCGTGAGGATAATTATCGCCGGCCAACTCTGAATTTTATCGCAGAGATAGCGTGCTATTAGCAGCGCTTATCTCCAAAGCGATAACATTCGGAGCGCAAGCTGCCAAATGTCCGATTATCACTGGAAATCCAGCGATAATCACACAACTTTTGGCGAAAGCTTGCTGATAGGGCCTCACATACTAAGCCATGATATCCACCTTCCATAGGATATCATGGCTAAGTCAGTTTCAAGGCAGGCATAAGGAAAGTAGCGATAACAGAGGTTATCGCTACTTTTCTTGTCGCTATGCTGCTTTGCGTGAGGCTTGATAATAGGAGAAATGTCGCTTAGCAACCTTTCTCCCGTTATCCTGGGGAGGAACGCCCACTTTGCATCTCATTAGAGATGCAAAGATGGGCGTTAAGGGAAATGGCGATAAGGCAAGGTTTCACGTGATAGCTTGATCTTGCTGAAAAGGCGATAAACTTATCGCCGCTTTTCGTCCGAAAACGGACGCAAAAGCGGCAATAATTTTTTGTCGCCTGCTTGCTGATATGCCCCATAATGTGTCACAGGGCGGTGCATTCGCTGATGTTATGCTCAAGATGGAGGACCAGGAAAATAGCCACCAGCAGAATAACTTATGCTTTTTGGGGATCCCTGAAGGGGTGGAGGGAGGTAACCTCAGAAATGTTTTGGTGACATTGAGAGGAGCCTTCGTGGATCAAGCAAAAAGGGACTGGAACTCTGAATTCCAAAGCGCCCACTGGTTTCCTCTAATGGCAAAAAAAAAATCCGCAGAGTCAGACTGAAAGGCACAGAGCAATGCTAGTTTTTTGGGGCAATTTTTTATTGAGGCAATTTTTTATGACAAGGCTGGCCCAAACGCCAAAAAGGCATTTGAAGGGGTGATATTCTTCGCCTAACCTGATTTTGCACACGGTACCTTGGAACGAAGATGGCGCATTTGACAGCTAATTAATCCCTTCCAAACCTTCCAAAGAATCTGGGCAGAGGTTCATCTTCAAAATCCGGCTAGGTTAAAGATAATTTTTAAAGGACACATTCATAGTTTCACTTATGAAATACAGGCTCAGGAATATCTGTCGGAGCTTTGCCAGGGGGTCAGCAGTAGCAAGGCTAAATGATCTTTAGGACAGTTATTGCTAGTGCATCACTCGAGCGGGTACTGAATTAGAAAAACAAAATTATTTATTACACCGATTTTGAGAGGGGGTGGTGTGGGTAGTGGATTGCTCGATTTGTGGGGGGGCGGAGGGAGGGAAGGGAGGGGTGAAGGGACCACACAGAAGGGTTGGATTTGAATCCAAATTTGTGGTATAGTGTATTCTACGTACTTTGAGGAGCATGCTTATTTTATGCGGTACAGGGTTTGTAGAGGACAAAGCATACTATGGCTGTTCAGATGATAGGCCTGGGAAAACTATGAATTGTTACTTGGAATATCTGTTGGCTAAATTATGCCAAAAAAAGGCGAACGATTTTTCAAGGGTTGTGGGTGCTGTAGGCAGACGTTGTCTGCTTGCAAGAATCCCATATAGAAGAATCAAGAACTGGTCTTCTAAAGAATATAGACTACAGACTCATAGGGAGGACTACCCAAGGGACTTGTACACGAGGTGTTGCTATCTTAGCCCGATAAAATAAATTACAGCTCTCCCAAACTCATACTGATTCGATGGGGAGATGGGTGATTACCAAGTGCAGCCTCATGGGGAACTTCTCCTTTACACTCTGCTCAGTATACATGTCTATAGTGGATGACCTAGGGGTTTTTAATTGGTTGACTAATGAGCTAGCACATTGGCCATTACCCATTATTCTTTGCGGGATTTTAATATCAATCTGTTAAATGATTGGGATTTGAATTCAAAGAATGTTGGGAGGAAACCTAAAGTATTTCAATCAATTTTTAAATATATGTAATACACATGGATTGAAGGTAAGGCCATTAATACACAGCTTTACATATTATTCTTCTCCTCATTTTAAACATGGTAGATTAGATTTTTTTTTGGATCATTGTCACGGCAGCATGAGTGTAAAATTGATAGATACCCCAGATTCTTATCTGATCACTACCCATTTGTGTTGAAACTAACAGTGGCGGGAATGACACAAAAAAGCTACTGTATGGGCTTTTGAAACAGCTCTCATGCTCGATGCTCGATGAGGAATATAGGAAGCATATGAGAGAGTAGATATCAGAGTTCCTGAAGCTGAATGTTGGGGCTGCTTTCTTAATCACTGTCTGGGATTCCATGAAAGTGTGTATTCGGGGGAAACTATTCAATTCTCTGTAAATAAGGGGAAAGCTGAAAATCGTATGATGCAAGATATGTACCAGAGGCTAGCACGAGTGGAGGAAAACTTGCTGTGGGGATACAGCTAGCGAAAGGGATAGTGGATGTCCAAGTTGAGGTAGCATTAGCTAAAGCTGCAATTGGTGATGCTCTTGCAGAGAAATCTGTGGGTAGAACTGCTGCCAATCAAGAAAAGATATGAGAACAGCGAACTAATAGGACATCAATTGGCAATACGAATGCCGCTGGAATACTTCTGCAATGAGATTCTTAATGTTAGAGATTCAGCTTTGAGGGTGGTCTCTGATCCAAAAGAGAACCGAGAGCCCTTTCAGAAATACTATCAATCTTTTTACTCAGAGGAAACGGAGGGGTTAGCGGGATTTAATTAAGCAATATCTAAACTAAACATTTGAAGCATTACTGATATTTTGATGTGCCCCTGACATGGGAGTAGGTGCTTGCGGCACTCTTGAGTTTGTCTGATGGGAAAGCCGCAGGGCCAGATTTAATACCCTCTGAATTTTACAAGATCTTTGCCGATCAGGTAAGAGAGGCTATGACAAATCATTTCATGCAAATTGTTAATGGGGATCCCCCACCAAAATCTTTGGCACAAGCAAAAATCGTTGTTTCCCCACAAAAAAACAAGCCAGTACAAGAACTGGGCTCTTACCAACCAATCACATTAATTGTGACTCAAAGATTTATTCAAAGACATTAGCCTCCCGATTATCCCTAGTGGTTAATAAAATGGTAGTAGATTGGCAGCATGGATTTATCCCCGGGAGGAGCACGATAGATCCTATCAGAAGGATCATAACAATACTTGATCTTCTGGCACTTTCTCTGGGTTATAATGCAAGAAAAAGGGATTGGCCCAAATTTCATTAGGGAAATCAAAGCACGACATGTAAATCCGATTGCCAGAGTGTGTATATATGGGGAATTATCAAAACAACTGAGGATTACAAGGAGGACATGGCAAGGGTGTCCATACTTCCCAGTAATTTTTGCTCTATACATTCCTAAAAAGGCTGGATTTAAATCCAAGTATATCGCCTGTGATATTACAAGGGCACAGTATTAAAGTCTTGGCTTATGCCGATGGCATGGCTGTGGTCACCCCTAACCCTGAGCAAGCCATTAGAGCATTAGAAGAAGAAGCAGCGACTTTTAGGGTGATCTCTGGGTATTCTCTGAATAAAGGAAAAACTCTGATTATCATTAATGAACTCGCCAATTAATCAACACTAGAATAGTGGAGAATGCAGTTTATCTGGGGAGGTCACAATTAGGGCTGATATGGATGCTATTGCGAATGAAAATCAAACTCCAGTAGTGGAAAAAACTATACATACATTGAGGAAGCTGGATAATTTACATCTAACATTGGAGTACCTATGTAATTTAATCAAAATGGTTTACTCCCTAAAATCTTATACTTCATGAGAGCCATTCCCCTTATCTTCCCCAATCAATGGTTTAAAATACATGAAAATATATTTTTGAAATTCATCTGGTCCTACTCAAAACCAAGAAGATCAGTTATATTTTTGTCGCTCCCTACATGGAGGATTGCCGCTTCCTAATTTGAGGTTATACTATTTGGCTACCTCTTTAGTTTATTACATGGTGCTCTTAAGGGAACACCCTGGCGGCGAACCACAGAGGTACCGCTCTCCATTTGAGTTGATTGGGATTGAAGCCTGGGGCTGCCTATGGCATCAATTAGAGTTGGGGTGCTATAAAAGGGTGAGGTTTAAGACTCTTATACCTGCCTTTTAAAACGTGGGTTCCTGTTTGTTGGTTATTAGAATTAGATAGGTTATTTTTTATAATCCCTTTCAGGGTAATGGGAATCTTTCTGAGATTTGTAATGATTTATGTATGATCAATTGGCTGAGGGGTGGGATTGACAAAAGAGGGTGTTTTTATGTATCGTCGGGCTTTGTTTCCTTTGATGAACGAAGTTCGATCTCACTCCCAGTGAATTTTTAACATCTCTCCAAATATGGGAATTTCTACTGAAGAAGGGGAAGGGCCAGGGAAAATGGTTAAAAATGAATTCATAGAGAAATTAAAGAACAAAATTCCCTCAGCATAGGTAATATATCATGATTATGATTCCACTTCTGTTGAAAGGGTTCTGCCTACAGCCCCTCCTGAAGTAGTAGATGGTTTACATAAGTCATCTAACATATGTAGTAGGACTCTGCCTCATGTCTCTCGCCCCTCGAGCAACCAGTCCCGTTCTTTAGTTCAATCCAGGGCTGATATTCATCAAGCTGCTATTCCAGCTCTTGTTAGATGTCCTACTAGAGTCCCTCCTGGTATGTGTCAGAATACTTTGTATGCAGGAGGACTCTCACGTGATGATGTTAGATCTGGTATCATCCCTAGGAGTATCCCCCATCTTCAATCACAAAATTCTGGGTCACATACACATGCTCCGCATCCTCGGAAAATTTATATGGTGAATGTCCCGAGCCTGTCCTTTGGCTCTGATTATGAAACCAATGAATCCCTGACCAATAAGGTTATCCATTGGATTAGGCACGTAAGGGGCTGTTGTTCTGTAATTAGAGCCAATATAGTAAGAGTAAGTAGGATCCCCCAGGTTGGTAGAGGGAGGGATTCTATTGAGGTTACTTTTACTGACCCTACTATAGCAGATAACCTAATCAACCTCGAGTTTAGAAGCTGTTCCCCGGATAACTCTGCTATTCAAATGAGGTCTACTCCTACTGGCTCTTTTCGTCTAGATGAAGCCTCTAGTTTGCCCATGGGCGAGTCGTGCCTAGAACAAAATGACTGACTGCATAAAGAGTGCAGCCTAATAGTTCATCCTGTTTGCTCACTGTTGACTGATAAAATCCCAAATGTTGAGCCAGGCACTCTGGCCTGTGGGGAAATAGAAGGCCTTTCCATAGATCCGGCAGGGGCAATCCAATTGAGCACTACTCCGGTGACCCAAATGGCGGGCAGTGCATCATATGCAGAGTTTGGGATGCTCTTGTCCTGGAATATTGCAGGGCTAAAATCTAAGTTGGAAGATCCAAATTGGGTAACATTTATTAATCTTTATGATATCTGCTTATTCCAGGAGACCTGGTCACTCGAGGCCCAGTTTATGTTGGGTTTCCTGAATTTTAATGTTTTTGCGATCAAGGGTAAAAAGGGTCGCCCTTCTGGTGGTCTCAATATTTGGATCAGGCAGGATCTTGGTGTCATTGTTAAGGAGATTCCTACCTCACACCCAGATATCCAGTTGCTTAACCTCAAGTTTAAAGACGGAAAGCTCCTGGATATCTATAATGTTTACATTAGAAGCACAGGTGGAAAGAAATCTGATACCATAGGCCGATTGGATGAAATTATGCTTTCTTATTCCCAACACTCCTATGTTATTTTAGCTGGTGATTTTAACACAACCTTTGAACCGCTTCTTGGTGTTGATCGGAGTATTTCAGTGGTAGAGGATGACCTATGGGGTGTCCCAAGTCTAGACCTTGAACCTGCTATTCGCTGGACTGAAATAGCAATCCAGATTAATGCCCTTTGTTTGAACATGGGGCTTCGTGCAACAAATGGCAGGGCTGTACATGATAAGCTTGGAACTGCTACTTTTAAGTGTGGTTGCCGTACTAGCAGGATTGATTACATCTTGTTATCACTAGAGCTTTGGGAGACCCTGAGGGACATGACGGTTATAGACAGATTGGAGAGTGACCATAATCCTCTCTCCCTGTCTATCTCGTATTGGGTGACCACCACCGCCCATAGTGGTTCTCCTCCACAGTATCAACAAGATGTAGTTATTACTAACGATTTGCGCCATGTCAAGTGGACTAAGATTGTCCAAAGTCAAGAATGCTTAACACGTATTTTAAATAGTTTAGAGCTTGCTACCCAAGATTTAGGTGTTGTATACAACCAGTGTCTTTTGGATCCACATTCCACACCCGAAATGTCGATTCACGATTCTTTCTTCCTTGAACTTAAAAATATTTTTGTAAGGCCCTCCAAATTACCTAAGCCCAAACAAGATCTCACAACACGATGGTATTCTACTGAATGCAGAGATGCCCGTGTGAATCTGGGAATTGCATTGAAATCTGGCGACAGTCTGAAAGTTCGTATCGCTAGATATGACTACAAGCAAGCTATCTTTAAATCAAAGAGAGCGTGGGACTCTCAAAGATGGCAGGAACTTAGGGAAGCTGGTGCCCAGAAGGATATGAGACGTTTCTGGTCTGTTTTTAAATGGGGTACCGGGGGTAATCCTGAAAAACCCCAAAATTGGGTCTCGCAAGATGCTTGGGTCAAGCATTTTGAGGCTTTGTACGCTGTTGAAGAAAAGGGGCACGTATCTTCTAACTATCAAATTATCTTTTACAAGGAAGATGCATTTTCTATAGGTGATGTTGCTATTGCCCTTAAGGCACTGGTTCCTGGAAAAGCCCCTGGGATGGATGGAGTCCCTGCTGATATTTTTCTGAATAATTGTAAATCTTGGGGAAATTATATTTTAATTTTAGCCAACTTGATAGCCAGAGGTGCCCCGATTCCCACTTCTTGGAAAGGTGCTGAAATTATCCCGGTGTTCAAGAAAGGAGATAAGTCCCTCCCTGCCAACTATCGTCCAATCAGCTTGATTGATACCACACAAAAGATCCTAGGCAGGTTGATCCTGAATAAAGTGCTGGACTGGGCTTTCGAGAATACAATCCTTTCCCATCTACAGGCTGGTTTTAGAGCTAGAATAAGCACCATTGACCAGGTGCTGCATTTTGCTATGCTCTATTGGAAAGTAGTCCACTTAGGGGGGGGCAGCTTATATGCTGCCTTTATAGATCTTAGGGCAGCCTTTGATCTTGTCCCCCGGGCATCCCTATGGACCACTCTAGACAAGATGGGGATGCCTGCTGTCTTAATCTCCCTAATTGCCAGACTTCATGTAGATAATTTTGCACAGATCCGATGGGGTGGTGTCGGTCAAGTGACTAAATAGTTTCCTATCCAGAAGGGGGTCAGACAGGGATGCGTACTTGCACCAACTTTATTCTCCCTGTATATAAACGATGTGGCTGCATTATTGATAGATGCATATGTAGATGCCCCCTCCTTGGCAGGTAAAAAAATTCCTATTTTAATGTTCGCTGACGATTGTCTTATAATTTCTAAAACGCCGAGTGGCCTTCAGAAGTCTCTAGATATTTTTGAGGACTTTTGTTTAGCCCGCGGCCTCGAAATCAATGTTTTAAAATCTAAATTTATGTCTTTTAACCAGTCAAAATCTTTTAAAAGTAAAATATATATGAACAACATGATATTGGACCAGGTCCAAGATTTTACTTATCTAGGTATTTGCATCCAACATGATTTGGGATGGAAAAAGCAAGTAGATTTGGCATCCCTTAAACATTCCCAGCTCTCTGGCGCGTTAAGCAAAGAACACGCCAAATCCCTGACTAAACCGATTAACCCTGCTCTTCGGGTATATGATGGCAAAGTGGTTGGTGCTGCGCTCTACGGGGTAGAGTTGTGGGGTTTTGATAATGTACACAAACTATCTACCTCTGAAAATAGATTCTTAAGGAATCTCATTAAACTACCTCAGAGTACTCCCCTTTGTCCCTTGTCCTATGATCTAGGTATAAGGCCTATAGCACTAATTGCCCTGTTTCGCCCAGTTTTATATTGGATGACTCCCGAACTCAGGCTTTTTGCTCTTGGCCTGATGGACATTATTAAATTGGATACTTTTCACAAGGTCAAGTGGCTCCGTAGAATGCGTGATTCGCTCCAAGACCTGGGCCTAAAAAACTTGTGGGAGGATCCACTAAATGCTAGCTTCCCGCCTAAACAAGTATTGAAGGCTTTATATTGGGAAAAGGTAGCAACCCGAGTTTTTTGTTCCACAGCCCCGCTTTCATTGTCTGGTATCTTTCTTGATTTTAAGGATACTATTTCTCTGGCACCTTTTTGGGATGACATCACAAATCCTTTGGACAGGAAGCTGTACTTTCAATTTAGGGTTGGCAGTCTCCCAGTTAGAGAGTTTACTGCTAGATGGGCCGTGTCTAATGTGCTTAACTGTCCTGGCTGCACCGCACCTATTGAATCGGTCAATCATTTTCTGTTCCAATGTCCATCCTATGTAATTCCCCGCAAGTTCTGGTTAAAATCAATGTGCCGACAGCTAGGTACCAGAAATGCTAAGGTGGCAGTGCGTATTATGCGTTCTGCTGAAATCCCACTTGTTTACATATCTGTTGCCAAGTTTTTAGGCAGGGCATGGGTGATCAGGAATAAAATGCTGGCGGGATAACCATCCCGATATTCTGTAATGTCAATCTTTCTGCAAATGCCTTTATTTATTGTCTTAAATTATTTTTTAATATGTTATTTGTAAACTGTGTATATATATAAATTTTGTATGCTTTTATGACAATCGTCGAATAAAGCTTTCTTGACTTGACTTGACTATATTTCACTCTTTAAATTATTTAATGAAGTATGATATGGCAAAGTACTCTGAAAAATGGCAAACCAAGCTAGATATTTCCAATAGTGTTTTTCAGCAAGCCTTTTCAATGGTGCAGGATGCTCTGATGTAAGCCAAATTTCAGATTCAGTTTTATAAAACTTGTTTCTTTTTATATTATACACCATACTGAATTGCAAAGTGTGGAGAAGGAAAGGGGATGTGTTGCCCACGTTGTGACCTTCTTAGGGCAGATATAGTACATATATTTGCAAACTGCAATTCTCTTACTTTGGTAATAGGTCAATTTGATTTTTTAAGAAACAAACTGCTGCTGAAAATAGCCACGACCCCTGCCTTAATTCTATTGGGAGTACAAGAGAATGGTAGTATCAAGGAGGGAGAAGGGTTGTTAAGCATCACAACGGCTATATTCAGGTTGTGTATCTCCTTGGCATGGCTAGATCCAGACCCTCCCTCTTTTCAGCAATGGTTCGCCCGGCTGTTATCAGTTTATAATCTGGAAAAATCCATATATGCTGGGAAAGGCCATAGGCCAAGGAAAAAAAACATAAAAATATGGAAGCATTTTTCTACTTCGTAGAGCAAAAGGAAGGCTAAACTGCACATGCACTTTATCTAAATGAATTGTATTTATTCCTCTTTTTAGATCTAGTTGTAGATGTATTACATAATTTATTGCCAATGGATTCCTGCTCTCCTTTCTACCTTTGTTTGTAGTATTTCTGTGTGGAGTGGGGTGGGGTAAGGTCTGGAAAAAAATTGGTTATGTAAAGCTTTAATAAAGATATATATATTTTTTTATTAAAAATATGTATATATGTTTTTCAGAGTCATGACCCATCGCAGATCCGCAAAGCAAAAGCAGAAATTCAGGGTACAACAACACATTTTAGATTTATAACTCTCATTGTACATCTATATATGTGGCAATGATTTAGTGAGTATTTTTGTGAATGTCCAACTGCCTGTGCAAAAATGAGAGGGTCTGTGAGTGAGTACATAAGTCTCTGAGCGAGTATGTGAGTGGGTGCATCTGTGTCTGAGTGGGTCTGTGAGTGGGTGCACAAGTGTCTGAGTGGGTCTATAACTGGGTGCATGAGTCTCTGAGTGGGTGTGTGAGTGTGTGAGTCTCTAAGTGGGTATCTGAGTACCTCTGCGAGTGGTCTGATTAGAACTGTGAGTGGGTGCATGAGTTGCTGAGTGGGTCTGTGAGTGGATGTGTGAGTCTCTGAGTGGCTGTGTGAGTTGGTGCATGAGTGCATGACTCTTTAAGTGAGTCTCTGAATGTGTGCAGGAGTGTCTCAGTAGGTCTGTGAGTGCATGAGTATCTGATTAGATCTATGAATCGGTGCATCAGTCCATGACAGGGTCTTTGAATGGGTGACTCACTGTCTCAGTGATTGTGTGAGTGGGCATGTGAGTCTCTGAGTAGGTCTGTAAGTGGGTAAGTCACTCTCTGAGTGGATCTGTAAGTGAGTGCTCAGGAGTCTGAGTGGGTTTGTGAGTAGGTGCAAGACTCTGTCAGCAGGTCCCTGAGTGGGTCAGTCACTCTCTTAGTGGATCTGTAAGTGAGGGCTTGAGAGTCTGAGCAGGTCTCTGAGTGGGTGAGAGACTGTAAGAGTGGTTCTGTGAGTGGGTGTTGGAGTCTCTGAGTGGGTCTGCGACTGGGTCTTTGAGTGCATGAGTCTCTGAGTGGTTGTGTGAGTCTTTGAGTGGGTGCTTCACTCTCTGAGTGGATCTATAAGTAGGTGTTTGAGTGTCTGAGTGTCTGACTGGGTATGTGAGTGAGTACTCAAGTCTGTGATTGGGTCTCTGACTGGGTGGGTGACTGTAAGAGTGGTTCTGTGAGTGGGTGTGTGAGTCTCTGAGAGGGTCTGTAACTGGATGCAAACGTCTCTCAGTGGGTCTGTGAGTGGATATGAGACTCTCTGTGTAGTTGTGTGAGTGCATGCATTAATGTCTGAGTGAATGTTTCAATGTATTTTTTTCATTTATATCGGAGTGTTTCACAACTCCACCTTATGTTACATGGGGGCTGCACTGAGGCCACAATGGGGTCGCGACATGGAACGTGTTGGAATTTCTTTTTTTTACGTATTCTAAAACGTATAACAAATCAATGACACACCCCTACAATACACCCATGGGTACTTCTACCCTGGCCCCTTCTATACTTTTTATGTTAATGTCCATCCCCCCACGCTGGCTCCCACTTCATAAAATGGCAGTCAAACTTTTTTTCAGTTTATTTCGGCAAGATTTGCGTCTCTGTTGCGACATTACACGGGGCCACGCTGAGTGCTGCGATGGGGACGTCACTCCAGTTGCGTGAAAAAGAAACAAATGTTGCCATTTTCAACTCATAACAAATACATTACACATCCCTACAACACACCCATGGGGGCAGGGTACTCCTATCCAGACCCCTTCTATGTTTTTGCACGTTTACATCCATCCCCCTGGACCGGCTCTGCTTCATAAAATGGCGGCTGCAACATTTTGGACAGCTTGTGGCCCTGTAAATTACAACACTCCTCATGGTGCGTGGGTGTGCATAGCTGCGCTTCAGAGCTGTGGATCCTCCGCATTTCTAGATATACAAATTTGGATTTCAGTTAAGATCTCTAAAGTTTACTGAACGGATTTACACCAAATAACAAAAAGGCACTTCCCTGGACCAACATGTATCTACCTGGCAGATCTGGTGTAATTCCGTTCAGCAGTTCATGCTGTAGCCATATCTAAAGGTCCTATGGGAATTAACATGGGAAAAATGTGTTTTGGGACCCATTTTTTTCCGGCCCCTGCTTGACAGATCACCCCAAAACTTTCAAGACAGCAGCTGAAGTGAGCATCATATTAGCTTTGAGATTCGTCAAACGGCGCCAAAGTTATTGGCAAATGAAAAAACTCTTTTCCTATAGAAACTAGGTACTAACTACCTACTGTTCCGTATCTGTATCAGAGTGTGGCTCGGTGTATTAGTATAGTTGTATCACTGTGTGTCTGGTTGTGTCAGTGGCTGTAACGGTTTGTCCCTGAGAGTGTCAGAGGTTGTATCAGTGTCAGCCTGGGTCTCTCAGTATCTGTATTGGTGACTGCCTGGATGACTCAGTGGTTGCATTGGTCTGTGCATGTGTGTGTTAGTCTATGTGTGGTTTTAAATGTTTATGACTGGGTGGAGGCACTGCAAACCACCTAGGATGGCGGCAGCTTAATTCAGGGGCTCCGAGACTCGACCCCAAATTTCTGCTACCGCCACCTGCAGTGCACAGCATTGACAGGAAAGAACGCTGTTTTCCCGTTCTTGGTGGGGTGCTACACTCGAGGAGCTGGTTTGGGGTTCAATGGCAGCCCACTGTGTGATCAGGGCTTCACTGGCACCCTGAGCTGCAGGAGCAGCCACCTCTCAATGGAGGCCTCTGTGACCTAGGCCAGAGGGCTGAGTGCAGTATTGAAATATTGGCTGGGAACAGCGACGCTGTGGTGACAGAGGTCCACGGTGGAGACACCCACTCATGATCTACACAACAATCCGAGGAGGTGAGAGAAGACGCAGGTGGGACCATGAGTGAGGGCCTTGCCTGTGAAGAGGCGGCAGCATTTGATGGCCTACTGCTTCTGACTGCACTGCAGAGAGCACTTGGTGAGCATCGCTGGCTGCATGGGTGGGGGGCATGTCTGGCCCAGTGCAATGGGTTGTTTCCTGTTGCACCCCCCCGTTCCTCCACTCCACAGTGATCGCAGTTACTATTGTGCAGTCATGCAGGCATGGCAATGTTCCCAGGCTGACAAAGAGTAAGTGGTCGGTGGATGGGGCTCATGGTGCAAAGACTGCTGTTGGTGCCACCGGGGTGCGGCCACTATTCCTCTCCTTGGCCCCTCATCATGCTGGGACATGAGGAAGAACTCTGATGGGCCTGTGCCTAGGCCCTGCTGATAGATACAATCTGCTGTCCTGTTAGACAAAGTAGCAGACCTTACTAGATTTTTCCTTGCCTCATGAGCTCAGTCTCCTCCTCATCACACCGGTGCACTCCCAAACACCAGCAGTACTGTGTCCCTCCCCTCTCATGGGTGGCGCTTCAGGGTCTACCAGATCTGGGGCCCCTCAGGCCAGTCTGTAGGCTCAGCAACCACTCTACCCTAAGGGATTGACTCTGACTTGCCTCTGGTGACTCCGCAAATGTTGAGATCTATGCTTGTTTGGCAGACCCCACTAATGACACTGGGCTCCCTGCACAGAATTTTGGGGTGCAGGGACTACATCCTTACTCCCCCTGCCTGTGGTGGGGCACTATGCTTGGGAGCTGTGGCCTGGTGTGCATGGACTTGCAGCTCACAACGCCCCTGAAGGAGATGACCAAGCATCAGGTGGCCTGGTAGACAGAGTACCTATGACTACAGTGGGGTGCTGATACCACTGGAGGTGCGAGGTGTGGAGCTTTGTCACTTGCCTTATCCCACACTGTAGCCCCTGGGATGGGTGACAATTACCTGCTCCTCTGACCATCATTGTTAGCAGCCATGGGTCACACTAGACAAAAGCCAGATACACCAGCCCCACACTTGCTCTCCAGATCTATCCCTGCATAGAGCTCAGTCACTCAGACACCCGAGGAACTTGTTCCCCCACCATCATGCCCACCCCATTGCCAAACTGGACATCATCCTTCAAGAGATACATGAATCACGGGTGGCAATTGAACACCACATAGGAGCAATCACAAAGGACATCAGCATTCTCAAAGACAACCAACGTAAATTGGTTGATAGAACCAAAATGAATGAGTTGACCCTCTCGACCCTTACCTCTAGTAAGGCCATTATGCTCAGCATACTCACCTGCACCAGCAGCTGGATTGGCTCATGGACCACATAGATGACACAGAAGGGAGGGCCCGTTGGAATGACGTCCACATGGGGAAAGTACCGGAGGGTGTGGGGGGCCCCAATGCAACCTAATTTATGGAGGACTGGTTCTGCACTGTGTTGGCCCCATATGGACTGCCTGAGCTGTTTACAGTGAGTAGAGCACACCGGGTCCCCAGAAAATGGCCCGTCCTTGGAGCACCCCGGCCCATAGTGGCTAAGATCCTCAACTTCACAGACTGGGGCATGCTGTTGAGCATTGAGCTTGAAAAGGCACTCATCCTTATGGAAAGTGCCAGCGTCTCCTTTTTTCCAGATTGCACATTGGGTGTCCAGAGGAGCTGCTCTTCATTCCAGTAGGTTAAAATACAGCTGGGCTCTGTGGGTCTCCAATATGCTTACTGTTCCCCGCCAGACTGAAAGTGATCCATGAGTCATGCGTTCTCTTTTTTGACACCCTGGCGGGAGTTTGGGACTGGCTCGAACTGAATTTATTGGACTTATGGGACCAGCTCACATCCCAATCCACACCATCCAAACCTCGACATGTTCGACAAAGAAAGCACCAGACTCCCACTCGATTCAGTCTGGAATCAGCTCATTCCTCACAATAGGTGCAGGAGGGACAACAAGCTGCTATTTCCTCACAACAACCACATCAGCTCTAGTTGATCGCAAGGCAGTATCTCTGATTAAGTTTGTGGAGGCAGCATGGTGCTGCTTCCGTCAATCACCCCGGCGATGAATCACAACTTGTTGGGATGATTGGTGCATGGGAGCACAGTATGCCTTGTTATTCTTTCCTTTTTCAGTACTGACTTCATTGTTTGGGCCCTGAATTGCCAACGGGTAGCCCTTGAGCAGCTACTAAATTCATTTATCAACACTGTACCTTACCTGTCTATTGGGTGACCTGTGTATGGCACTGATCTTGATAATATTTGCCCTCCGGATGCATTGTACTAGGGGGCTGTTACATTGATATGTTCTTTTGTTTCTTTGGCTTTGTCTCAGTTGTATAGTTGCTCGCACCCCTTTGTGAAGGCAAATGTTTTTCCACAGTTGATATGTTGCTGCTGGTTTGCTATCTTGGGTTGTTAGAAGCTGGACCGAGTATTCAGAGTTAAATATTTTGTAATTTGCCATTGTCACCAACCACACCAATTGAGGGGGATGAGATACGTCACTTGGGAATGCCTACAGTATTGGGGAGGGATTCTGGGTGCAACACTGATGTCGCATATGGCCATGATTCCAAATACCTGTATTGTTATCACTTGGAATGTGCGTGGTCTGGGGTCTGTCTATAAGAAACACTGGGTTATTGCATAACTTAGCATGTGTCTTGCCTTCGTCACATTTCTGCAGGACACCCATCTTTCTACCCATGAGGTGCACAAGTTGGACAGAAAATGGATGGGGTAATTGTTTCACTTCCTAGTTGGCTTGTGCCAGTGGCATGGCGATTTGGCTTCAAGCTGGGGACTCATTTGCAATTCTTGATATTAAGATAGACATGCAGGCGATCTATGTTTTGCTCAGGGGCATGCTAGATGGAGCTCCCATCATGTTGAGGTGTCTTCCTGTAACATCTTTCCTTTGTACTGGCATAGTGGACAGCATATCCCTGTGTGCTGGGGGGGAGCCTTTAATGCCATGCTAGATACCACATTAGATATATCACATCCTCCCCTGCCAGGCAGGGCATCTATTCAATAGTCTAAGGCCCGGAAGCAATGGGTGGAAGGCTGGTCTTTCTGACATCTGGTGCACCTGGAATGCGGGAATACACTTGTCCAACGATAATCAAAGGCATGAGTAGACTAAGACATCTTAATAGGTTTCATCTCATCCCAGGTTAAATCTCCCAAATGAATGTATGCTGGCATACTTACATTTTGAGGTTTTAACCCGGAATGAGATGAAACCTTACAAGATTTCTTAGTCTACTGCTTCCTTTGATTATCGTTTGACATTCAAAATAAAGAATATATACAGCAGCATTTCCATTGTTACCTATGAGCCTTGAGAAAGCGCCAGGCTAATGGGCCATCAGGGGGCAACACATGTGCCGGCTGCTTTTGCATCTATTACCTTGTGGAATACTCCAACAATTATGGGTTAATGGAAACTGTCACTGTAAATAAAATACACAACTGAAAGAATATAAAAAGCTGCTCCTGTTTCTATTACCTGGAGGAATACCTCTAAAATGATGAATTAATGAAATGCCTTATGTGAATCAGCCACAAGAGATGGAAGGACGCACTCAAGTCATTATAATAGCACTTGCCTTCAAAGGTTTTAAGTGAGATGCTTTATTACTGTGTGAAATGCCATATGCTTGTCACTGTCCAATTATCCTCTGTGGGTGTATTTTACCTTTTAAATTTTTCTCAGGTTCTATACTCATACACCAAAAATGATGTACTGTTGAAATAATCATCAACGGCCATTTGGGAAAAAACATTCATAAAGATTCTACAAAAAAATACTTTGATTCAAACTTTGAGCTGTGCAGAATATCCAGAGGATTACTTACATTACTTTTTCACACAGTCTGTAACATTAAAGAAATCAGATTCAACACAGCAGGAGAACTTCGCTGTCTACATCCGATAAATGTTTGCATGTACTTTAATCACAGATGTGAAACTATGCTATCGCTGTCCTTCATCTGCAACAAAAAACTGAACTTCCGTGAGAAATTACTGATTTCTTATCACAAAAAAGAAGACCAAACAAGAGGTGCTCCTCATATTTGTATACAGCTGCGGGTAAAAGATAAACCTACATTTGGAACGGTCACAGATTAGTCTGCACTTTCTTTAATAAAACAGTATATTAAATGTAGCATTCCAAAAGACAATGAGGGAAAAACCATAAAGCAGCAAGTACTCCGTTTCCATTGGCGTAGATGTTCAAAGTACAGTCAGGGGAAATCTTTAATTATTTTCTTAGCTCCCCGTTGAACCTTCATGTTTTTCACAGTCTGAAGCCAGTCCCTTGTTCCCAGTTATCTTTGGAAAATAGAAAAAGTATAAAACTTTTAGAAAAAGCTTCTTAAAGAAACACAGTCATTTTTACAAACATTTCAATAGTACCCCACGCAATCCTCCCAGGATTTGTGACGCACTTTTTGACTGCACCTGTATTTCAACCTGCACTCATCTGTTGGAAATTCATGTCTACTGACAACCGCCTCCTTTATGATGTGATACTTCACCTCTTCTACTTCTCTAGGGCTAGTAGGGAGTCCCTTACATCACCAGGAATATGACTCCAAAGGTCAGCTCCTGAATCCTCCTCAGAGATCCTCTGCACCTCTAGAGATACTTCATATGCCTGAAACAAACTGTCTATATCACTGTCTCCTTATAGACAGGCAACAAGTATCTGTGTATATGGACCCTTTCTTCTGCACTGGACATAGTAGTTTTGCTCCCACCATTTTTGCTAGACTGTAATAGCTATTTACTCTTCAAGTCCACCTTTTTGATAGTCACTTCATGAGCTAACAAGACTCTTTTCTCCTCCAAGGCTCTCTCAGCCTCAGCTTTTCTCTCCTCTGCAGCCACTAGGGCCAGCTACAGCCTCAGGTTACTCTCAGCCTGCCTATGATTGAGCTCCTCAGAGGACTGCATTTGGGAGGACACGCTACTTCTTGCATTGAATCCATTGATCTACTACTTTTCTTCCTTCTCAGAGTCAGTACCCTTACTGACCCTGATTCTAAAGTCAACTACAGTCAGGAGTCTCCCTTTCACAAGTGAAGTAGTCCTCTTAAAAACCTTCCTGTGGTGCAGATTGCATTCTGCAAATGTGCTCCCAGACTGTAAGGGTAAACTAGTACTTAAACATGGACGTACATGTGGGTAAATGAGTGTGTGAATGATTTTATGGGTGTCTGAGTGAGTGAGTGTGGCAGTCACTATCTAGCTATATGAGTGATGAGTACAAAAGTGCTTTTGTGGGAGTGTAATTGGGTCTGTAAGTACCTGTCTGACTGCATGAGTGTATCCAAATTGCATACTATTAAATTACCTACTATAAGCAAGCAGCCACATTTAATTTCAAAGACATACATTTATACTTTGATGACCACACTAACTCTGAAGCTCAATTCCTATGTCAGGAATTAGCCGCCCTTCAGCTAATACTTAAATCCACTCTCCCGACACACCAACTAGGTCATACATTAGACCAGGGGTCTCCAACCGGTCGATCGCGAGCTACCGGTAGCTCGCAGATGCCCTGCCAGTAGCTCGCGGTCTGACTTCCACTTTAGTAGCCTATTGTTGTCGTTTTGTTTATTTTTAGGCCTTTTACAGTTGCTTCTCTGCCGTGGTTGGAACCAACTGCAATTGGAGCCCATCTAGGGCGGAGCGAAGTTGTTGACGTCGGCCAGCGCATGGGCAGTGTTGGCTGCCCACGGAGAACCACTATGCACGCCTTTTGCTGCATGCCTTCCTGCTCTGATCCTGTGCATTTTGCGGCCGGAGCGGCAGCCTTGAATGCATAATTGAGTCTCCATGCTGAAATATAGGAGATGCAGTGCCAGCCACCTGAAGCAGAACCAGACAGCCATCAGGTTTGTGGCCAAGAGAAACGTTTTTTTTTTTTTAAATAGATGCCTGTGCATGCCGTTATTCAAGGCATCTGAAACATGAGAAGAAGTTTGAACAAGTAATAAATCAATCTGAAACGCTGCTTTAATTTAATCATTAAAGTTAAAGCAGCGTTTCACAGGCATCTTTTATTTTGAAATGAATAGTTTACCTTGCACGTTGTTCCTGGCCTCAAAACGGAACTGAGAACATAATTTTACATGTCTTTTAATTACATTTTAAATAAATAATGGAAGAAATGCAATGTAAAATTAAGTTACTGGCTCCGGTTTGTGCCCAGGGCGAACTTCCAAGAGGTGCTTTTTTTTAAACACAAAATACGTGTAAAAAGATGCATTTAGTCAAGTGTCATGATATCATGCGAGTGAATTAAAATTTAGTGTTGATTTTAAGCACAATGAATATAAGGCTTCACAATTCACTTCTAATGTCTCCCATTTAAAAAAGTTCCCCACCCTTGCAGTGGCCATATGTTTCTGTTGTAAACGAGGCCAATAAATTAACTAGGACAGCTGAGCATGGGCCAAGCTAAGGTATGTGGCCCCTTACTTGCGTGAGCAAAGACTTGAAAATAATGCAAATAGTGGCACAAAAGGCCAATAAATATGATGGAATGTTTTAGAAAATCACAAAGTTTATTTCTTTTACATACATAAGCATTTCTAATGAACAGTATATTACAGTACTTACATTGAGAGGCATTTTTAGAAGTAAGAGCTTTTGAACAAGAACCAATCATTGACTCCCACCCTCCCTGATAAGAATTCTATAATAATGAACTAAGTGGAAAGTCATGTGCACCATACATGTGGAATAGGTTATAATTACATGGAACAAGTTTAAAGTCTGTTATGAAAGAATTTGTACTGTGCTCTCCCTGAACTCCGGCATTTCAAGGTCTGGTCATGTGATGATGTAGAAAAAGAAGTTTTGATGCAATAAAATAATTGTATTGCAGCATTTGTATATAATGCTTACTACCCTGCAAGCCAATCCATGTATGGTTTGCGGTGGGAAAGGTGTTGTCTTTATTTTTTGAGCCTATGTGCGAAGTGTTCCATGTTGTGCGTGATGACCACCGATGTTCTATTACCAAGTTATGAAATGTAGTAGTGTGGTGGATGAAAAGGTGTGAGAGACAGATTTGCAGGTTATGGTTTTTAGTATGATTGCAGCTTTGAACAGCACTGCACCGCCATATGATTTCTTATGATTTTAGTTTCTTAGCTGGTTATGGCAGAGGTCAGGAGTACTCAGTTTGTTGAAGAGGAAAGCCAGGACTCATACCAGGCTCTCTGGTTTCATATTGTGCATTGCAGACACTAAACGGGTGTCTGTTTATCCCTCGTCAATGAAGCTGGGCGTGGATGGTCTTTGGGAATAATGTACAAATTGCATGGCCATTTGTAGCTAGCATTGATTTTCACGGATCAGAAGTAGCTCTCACCGCAGAAAAGGTTGGAGACCCCTGCATTAGACCCTATCTTTACTAACTGTAAAGATTTAGAAAATGAATCCCGATTGCAGTCCCGTGGTCTGACAACCATCTTGTGGCTTTCTCTATCCCTCTAGCTAAAACTCCCCCTACAGCTACAACAGGAATAAGTACCCCACACTCTCCAGCAGAGTCGTCCTCTCCTGTGAAAGGACATTAACGTGGCATGTAGTTTCGTGGATAAGTGGATTACGGAAGCATTGGATGTAGTGGCTCCATGGACCTCTAGCTCCCCCGTAGATGGACTAAATCAGCACCATGGTTTAATGAAGCCCCAAGAACAGCAAAAAAATCTTGTAAGCACTTAGAACGTATAAGGAGGATCGAGTTCTCAGATTATAACAAGACCGCTTACAAGCTGAACTTAAAGCACTACCATTCCCTTATTAAAAAAACGTGCGCTGCCTACTATAATGATAGAATAGAGCAGGCGGATAACTCTTCCAGAAAATTATTTACCATCCTCAAAGACTTGTCCTCACTCAAGAGAACTTTGGCACCTGCTATCAGCTCATCTGAGTCGTGTAACCAAATTGCAGACTTTTTTTCCGGAGGAGTTAGTAAAAATATATGACACCTTTCCGGATGAGACTAGCAATGGGATATTTTCATCAAACTGAGAGAACCTCTGTGGATGGGACCAACTCCCTCTCGAAATTCTATCCACCTTTACTGGAAGATTTAAAAGGGGTAGCTTTAAGTATTAAATCCGGCTCCCCCACTGACCCAGCCACCCCTAAGTTTATGAGGGAAGGTCTGGATTTAATATTGCCTTACATACAGCAGCTTCTGGATCTTTCCTTTTACGATGTTGTGGTTCCAAATATATGGAAGCAAGCAATTGTGCTCCCCTAATGTGGCAGCCCTCATAGTTCTGAGTCTTCCCAGGAGATCTTCCACTGGGAAAGCTCTGGATGACTTGCACTGACTGCTGATTAATAAAAGAATCCTTTTTAAGCCTTATGCATTAGTCATCGGAGCTTGTAGGGCAAAGGTCTGAGCTATCTTCATGATCTACTTGCCCTCTATAATCCTACACAACATCGTAGATCGACCAGGGCTTATCTGGTCAAAGTTCCCAAAGTCCAAAAAGCAAGAATAGGTGCGTGGTCGTTCAGCTATTTGGCAGCCAAAAACTGGAGTGCACTTCTTCTCTTTCTCCAATCTGAAACCATCGGACACTCTCTTCCAGAAAAATTGAAAACCTGGCTCTTCCAGTTCTAAGGTCCCATGTCCATTTCTCCTCCTCCGAAGAGTTAGTCCTAGCTCGGGAGCATACCAGTTGGTGTAACCAGGTGCTTTATAAGTGATATTATTATTATTATTATTTACTGTCACAATAAAATTAGTATTCATGCAGTATACCAATTCCTTATTCTCCTTTCCTGCTCACTGTATTTTTAGTTAATGTTCTCAATTAAGCACCCTTCTATTTTCCCTTCTTGTGTACTGTCTAGAAGCTACACATTTTTTTCTGCTTACATACACTCACTATTTTTTTTTCTAAATATACTTTTATATTCTACAACCTAATTAACATACTTATAAAAGCTCTTTGTGTTCTCTCAGTTTTATTTCTATGTCCGGTAACATCTATTTTCATTTGAAATCTCCAGTCAGAAGAATTCTGGCTAACCACATCCTCTCTCAGTAGAAAAGCAGGTAAAATGACTACCTCTCACCATGTGCTCTCACTTATGTAGCGCTAATCAACAATTAACAGTCTTCCTTTCATCTTTTTTTTGTTATACCACTTCTAAATGTTTAGTATTCGTTTAACCATTTCAACGTTACCTGAAAAGAAGCCCAATTTGGTTGTTTTTTTCCATGAATCCGCGAATCCGCCATGTGCAGCTACCGTGTAACTTTTTGGTGGATTTTAAAATCTATGCAGGAGTCCGCTAAACCATTTAACATAATATTATATGTTTGCATCTACATTTAACTTTTTTTAGATAATACTGATGTAGACAATAACCCTCCTTAATGACTCTATTTTTATGTTTGAAAGTGCACTCTCTTCAGAACCCCTCCCCCACACTGCTTTAGATTAGTTTCCATTGCAACTGTTGTCGTCACAGTTAGTGTGGGAGTATCTGTCTATATGTGTCAGTGGCTGTGAGAGACTTTGTATGGGCATCAGAGTGGGTGTGAGAGCATCTCTCTGGGTGTGTGAGTGGATGTTGGAGTGTCTGTATGGGTGTCAGAATGGGTGTGAGAGTGTCTGGCTGTGTGTGTGTGTGAGTGGGAGTGAGAGTGTCTGTGAGTGGGTGTGAGAGTGCCTGTATGGGTGTCAAAGTGGATGTGAGAGTATCTGTGTATGTGAGTGAGTATGATAGCGTCTGTATGGGCATCAGAGTGGGTGTGAGGGTGTCTGTCTGTGTGTATTTGGATGTCATAATGGGAGTGAGAGTGTCTGCATCGGTGTCAGAGTGGGTGTGTGAGAATATTTTCTTTTTTTATTTGAGGTGAGGTTCATGGATCCGTTGTGGATTTACACAAGGGGCCCACTGAGCCCAGCACGGCTCCGCAGATGTTGCATGTGGCAAACAAAAAAAGGTTTCTGCCATTTTTTGCCCATTATAAATGCTTTTTCCACATCTATAACATATACATGGGGTCAGGAATGTTCTAACCTAACCTCTTCATTCAGTTTAGATGCTACTTTTGAGCCCCGGGGATAGTTTCCTGATATATAAAATGGAGGCCCCAGCTTATCTGTTAAGTTGCGGCCAGCGAATCAGGACCTTGCTTTGGAGCGTGGAGTCACTACGGGTGGATCCATGGAGGGTCCACGTCACTAGATATACAAATTTGGTTTTCTTTTAATATCTAAAAAAAAACTGAACAGATTTACACTAAATAACAAGAGGCACGTTTTCTGGCCGAAAGCAACCTTTCTACCAAATTTGGTGCAATTTGATCCAGCGGTTCAGGCCACAGTCGTGTTCAAAAACCCTACAGAATATTAGATGGGGGAAAGTGTTTTGGGACCCCCTCCTTTTCTCAGCCCACGCTTGGCAAAACAAAATGCTCTTTTCCTATGAAAACTAGGTCCTAACTATAACTACCTAGCAGCATGTGCATATATTTAAGTTATAATTACCTGTTAAAATTTTACCATGCATTTGTCTTTAAAATTCATGCCTTAACAATGTAAATTTTTGTGGTAAAGGCATGTGTGGTAAAGATGCATACATTGTAATGGCGCCATTGTAAAGACATGCATGGTAATGGCAGGCATGGTTCCATCAGACAATTCAGTTATAAACCTGTCACTAAATTGGACTGTGCTTTACACAGACTCGCACTAGATTCTTTGTATTAAGCTAATATTTTATTTTTGTCAACATAATTTTTTCCCCTAACAGACCATGTTTTGCTCTTGATTTCTGTAAATAAGTAGTCATTTGACTGAAGTTACCAACATTTTTAATGTATTTTTTAAGTCAGCCAATACTCTCGCATAAAGCAGTACAAGCCACATTCTCTTAATCGTTTAGTTTGTTTTCAGGAAAATAGGTGTGTTATTTTTGTGGTTTAACATATGTGTTATGCAGACAGAGGGCTGGGGGCAAGGGGGCAGGGCAGGAGCAGCAAGATGACCATGGAGGTGGATGGGCAATAGAAACAAGACACAATGGAGAGCAACAATGAGACTATGATGGCATACACACAGACCATGGAGGGAAGGTGGGAGGGGGTCAGGGGCAGCTAGCTGACCACACAGGGAAGGTGGGGGGGCCATGGCAGCACAGAAGGCCATGTATGGCAAGCGGGAGGGTTAGTGGCAGCACAATGGCTATGATGAGCAAGAAGGAGGGTGCAGGGGCATGCACAAAGAACCATAGAGGATAGAAGGGAGGGTCAGGACCTGGGCACAGACAAGAGAGTTCAGGGGAAGGGGCCTCACAACAGACAGCGCGGGGCAGGCAGGAGGAGCAGTTGCAGAGAGGGCAGAAGGGTGTGGCAGTAAAATGGACCATGGAGGACAGGAGGAAGGGGATAGGGGCATGGCATGTGGACAGGCAGGGTGGAGGTGGCAGGGACAGGTTGCAGTCATCTGACAATGCTAGGCATGTGGGAGGGGAGTGGCAGCTCAACATAACACTCAGAGTAGATAGGAGTGGCAGGTCCATGGAACATGGTGGGCAAAAAGGATGGAGCAGGGGCATGCAGAAAGACATCGGAGGGCAGGGGGAAGGAGAATAGGGGCAGCAAGCTAAGCACAGAGGCTAAGCAGGAGGTCAATGATGGGGCCATAGAATTGGGCTATGGAGGGCAGGAGGAGTGGACTGGTACATCATGCTAAATGGAGGGCAGTGGCAGCACATCAGACCATGCATGGCAGGAGGGAGTAGGCTCGTCCATGGATTCAGACAACAGAGGATAGGGAGGAGGTTGATGGGACAGCAAGCTAACTGTTCAGAGAAGGTGGGTATTAGGAACTTTATTGTTTTTAAAATGTGTGTCTGTGCGAACTACTTAAAATATGAACAAGTATGCAGCATAATCTCACTTTTATTCAGGAAGAAGAGGACGTTTGTGACTGTGACTCTGGGATCCCTTGGGAGAAACACCCCATGACCCTCCACCCCCCATCGCAAAATGTAATGACTGTGAAAAGGGTAGGTGGACGCAGTGTTATATAGAACATAGTCCTGAGAGCACGATTGAAAATGAAAACAAGATATAGTATATGGTATAAACTATGCACCAAAAAGTGTGATATAAGATGAACCGGGGCGTGAAATATAATATGCAATACATTGTGCGCAATGACAGATTAATTGGAGAGCGCGAGATAGCAAAGGCACTAGCGCGTGCTATGCGTTATGCGCCTTGGAGTGCAATATGCACAGGGCAGTGTTGTGTAGCCTAACTAGTCTCTAAAGTTGTAATATAAAATATGTGCCGGGGAGTGTAACATTGCATATGCACAGTTACAAAGATATGGATCCCAGATTGTAATATGTATGGCATAGCGCTGTCCGTTATAACATAGGCATCGAGGAAGGCACGTTAGATGGGGCAATATAACCTGTGCGAAGGCAAGTGTGGCATGACATATTCACGGGGTGGTGTTACAGTGCACATGGGCTAGAGAGTGTCATAGTATACGCACTAGCTGGTGGAATACAACACAGAGGTGTGTGGCACTCGGTGGGTGTAACACAGCATTGGGCTCAGCCAGGAGCATGCTGTGACTCTCAAGGGAGGTTCGTCTCCTTTCCAGAGAGTAAAATAGAAAGTATTACACATCCGACGGTGGATGTGTGTTTTATTAACCGTGAGGGGTGTTTCTTGCATAGTTTGGTCGAATTTTTGTCGAATCCCCTTTGAATGGCTTGGTGTGCGTGTGTATTAAATGTGCCCGTCAATAGCTACCCATCTTTGTATAAATAAACGACAAGGGTGTCTACTTGGAGAGTACCCACTGGCGGGGGTGCCGGGATTAGGCAGGGTAGGGCGTCAGACACGTCAGAGCTTTACTAGCGGTGTAAATACATTCCACGTGGATTCATTTTATGCATAGTCGCCTTTTATTGAATATCACGCAAATCGTCATGGTGATAGGTACATACGGTTTGTCCAGCATGTCCTAGGTGTTTCTATAAATATATATTTTTTTAAAATAATAAAAAACAAAGGCCGGCCCCGGGGGATGGGGTCCCCGGGGCCATAAGTGGCCTGAGGAGGGGGGCAACGCAGCCCCCCTCCTAAAGAATTTTTTTTAAAAAGGCCATGACCCGGGGGTTGGGGTCCCTGGGGCCGATTAAGGCCTTGGGAGGGCCAAATTTATTTTTTTCAACAAAAAAAATTAGGGTGCAGGCCCTGGGGGATGGGGTCCCCAGGGCCAATAAATTAGAAAAAGAAGGGGGGCCACACAGCCCTCCTTCTTAAAAGAATAAAATAAATAAAAGACCGGCATCGCGCCGGAGGCCACGCCCCCTCCTTGCAGCACTCTGCAAACGCGCCCCCTGGCCAGTTGTAAGTTGGGGAATTAATTCCCCTTCAATACTGAGGGTCCCTGAGGGCCAACTAGCCCAACAGGTATCTCCAGTATGCGCCAGGGAGCTGCGTTGCAGACAGGTGTTCTGAGGCCACGCCCCTTTTTACACCTCTATGCAACGCAGCTCTGTGGCGCTTACTGGAGGTACCTAGTGGGCTAGTTTGACCCTAGGGACCCTTAGGATTCAAGGGGACTTAATCTCTCAACTTAGAATGGCCACAGGGCGCGTTTACACAGTGGTGAAGGGAGGGGACGGGGCCTGAGGTGACATGTGCAAACACGCCCTGTGGCACGTTTTAACTTGGGGAAATAATTCCCTTTCAATCCTGAGGGACCCTTGGGACTAACTAGCCCACCAGGCGTTGCAGAGAGGTGGTGCAGGCCGTGCCCCTTTTTACACCTCTCTGCAATGGCGCTTACTGGACGTACTTAGTGGGAGATTTGCCCCTAGGGACCCTCAGGATTCAAGGGGACTTAATCTCCCAACTTAAAAAATGGCCACAGGGCGTATTTACACAGTGGGGAAGGGAGAGGACGGGGCCTGAGGTGACGTGTGCAAACACGCCCTACGGTGTCTTTTAAGTTGAGGAAATAATTCCCCTTCAATCCTGAGGGCCCCTGGGGGCTAACTAGTCCACCAGGTGCTTCCAGTAAGCGCCACTAAGCTGCGTTGCAGAGAGGTGGTCCAGGCCGTGCCACTTTTTACACCTCTCTGCAACGCAGCTCTGTGGCGCTTACTGGAGGTACCTAGTGGGCTAGTTGGACCCTAGGGACCCTCAGGATTCAAATGAACCTAATCTCCCGACTAAAAACGGCCACAGGGCGTGTTTACACAGGGGTGAAGGGAGCGGATGGGGCCTGAGTTAACGTGTGCAAACAAGCCGTGGTGCGTTTTAAGTTGGGGAAATAATTCCCCTTCAATCCTGAGGGACCCTGGGGCCAACCAGCTCACCAGGTGCTTCCAGTAAGCGCCACTGCTCTGCGTTGTAGAGAGGTGGTCTAGGCCGTGCCCCTTTTTACATCTCTCTGCAACGCAGCTCTGTGGCGCTTACTGGAGGTACCTAGTGGTCTAGTTGGACCCTAGGGACCCTCAGGATTCAAGGGGACTTAATCTCCCAATTTCAAACGGCCACAGGGCGTGTTTACACAGTGGGGAAGGGAGGGGACGGGGCCTGAGGTGACGTGTGCAAACACGCCCTGTGGTGCGTTTTAAGAGGTAGTTTTAATCCCCTGCCCTATTATATACTAGTGGCTTACAGAGGAGGTCATGCTAATCACAGGGGGACCCCAACGTATAGTGTTCCCTAGTGTATGTAGATGTTTTCACTGTATTCTGAGTGTCTTTTAACATAGCACTGGCTCTAGGACTGGTTAGTCAGACTCAGTTACCACCAGTATCCGTCTGAAAAAGTTGAGGGTACAGGATGATTTTGCAACAAGGCTTCTTTCTGCTCTTCTGTTTGTTCTTTCAGCACGTTATCCTTCTTCCTGCACTTTTCTTCATCTTTGAGGACTTCTGTTGCTTCTTTCTGCATTTCTTTTTTTTCATTCTGTGCGTTTTTTCTTCTTTCTTCACATGTCCTATCTCTGTAGGCATAGTTAGAAATTAGCATTTAAAAAACCTTTGAAATTCACGGAAAAAAACATAGGTTTCAGGCACGTTATAGTTAGGAATTAGCACTTAAAAAACCTTAGAAATGCACTGAAAAAAACATAGGTTTCAGGGGCGTTATAGTTAGCTGGACTTTTCACTCATACAAAACCATTGAAATTCCCCCATTATAGTTAGTTCAGCTAACTATAAATCTCGCGCCCGCAATGCACTGCTGATGACGTCACATATTACATCACTCATGACATGGTCAGTGACATCACTCATGACATCACTGATGACATCTCAAATGACTTCACTGATGACATCATCCTTGTGATAGAGTGGCCGACCTCCTCTCCCCCTAATATAACCTTTGATACACACATTCAAAAATAGAAACCAAAATTTTCAAAACAATGGACATACCAATACCAGTTACAACAACCTATTCAGTAATTCTAAGATCCACATACACATCCACTCATTCACCAACCGTCCTATACAGTCACTCATACATGTACTCACTCATCATATGTACTCATACACCTATACATCCTGTTACACAACGCCACTCATCCATAGAGTTACTCACACACATAGTCGCTCATGCTGATAAAGAATCAAACATCCATTTACTTGCATATACAGTTATACACACAGGACTACACTTACTTCTACAGAAACTTACACATATTTAGTCTTTTAAACAATCACTTATAGAAACACATACTTATTCATACAGGAACTCTTTCAATCTCTCACTCTCACATATACTCACTTATGTACACCAATAGTCACATATACTAGTTTAAAACATATGTAGTTACTCATAAAGACACTATTGAGACAGTCATTCACTCACTAACACACCCATGCACACACTCATCCACCCATACAGTCCTGCACACATGCTGTCTTCAACACATACAAACAGTGAGTCACTCATTCCTGCACCTATGCACTACGTAATACCCCCCACCGAACCATACAGGCACTCAGACACTCATACTGATACTCAAAAAACCAACTAATAACCTATATAGACACTCATGTAGCTACTCACCAACCCATGCAGCCACTTATACACAAAGTGAGAGACTGATACAGATATTTACATATTTAAACATTACTCACTAAGCCATGTATTCACTAAGATACACTTAATCAGTCAGTTATACAATCAATTTTTCAAAAACAAATCATCCATTTAGACACTTATATACCCATTTATTCTTCCATCGACCTTGAGATATACATATATAAAACATATGTAATTTTCAGAAAAACACACATTCACTGGATGATGTCATCAGCGATGTCATCAGTGATGTCATCAGTGATGTCATGAGTGATGTCACTGACCATGTCATGAGTGATGTAATATGTGACGTCATCAGCAGTGCATTGCGGGCGCGCGAGTTATAGTTAGCTGAACTAACTATAACGGGGGAATTTCAATGGTTTTGTACGAGTGAAAAGTCCAGCTAACTATAACGCCCCTGAAACCTATGTTTTTTTCAGTGAATATATATATATATATATATATATATATATATGGGATATTAGATTGATCCCATGTATCCTCATTCAGGTTTTGCTGGGTGTGGTCTACATGTTTCAGCCACTAGTGGTAGCCCCTGAGGGTTAGCATGGCTTTTGTCAGGACCAGAGAATGTTGTGCATGCGTCCTAAAGCATGCATGGCAAGGGTATTTGTAGCAGGTACTTACAGTGTATCCTCACAATTGTTTTTGATCACAATATGTCCTGTATTGTGTACTTTGGGAAAAACAGTGAAAAGAAGGAGAAAGACAAACATTTTAACAGTGGTCATACAATTGTAGGGCTAAGTATCCAATTCACTTAAAGCCCTTACTTTTATTCGTATCAGGCCTACTCACTTCATAGGCCTAATTTGCAGCTTCGTAGTCATGAAGTGTATTTCATGTACATCCATACTTAAACTTGATTCTAGGATGTCACGGAAATCTCCACACATGGAAGAGATATCGGGATATACAGTCATACGGTGCTTATAGACAAGCACAAGTTACAGTGCCCCATGATGCCCGTCAGTGTTTCGACCGGGAGGAATCTGCGTTCTATTTTAAAATAGATTTTTAAAATGTTTTGCCATGAGGCGTTGCCAACTCGATCTACTTATGCAGTGCTCCCTAGATCCTGACCGGTCAGGTGCACCGTGTTCTCAGTCACAACCTCACGTCTCTTAGCTGCAGAAGTGGAGGGTGACAAATCGTGATGTTTATAATGAGTGATCACTTCATTTATATCATACTATACTCAGGCTAACTCAAACTACTCCCAATCATGCTATCACAGTGCGATATACTTTTAAACGTGTTTGTTTCTAATCCCATGCTCGATGCCTTGATTAAACACACTGTGCTGAAGAGTAAAACACACCCCGTGCTCGGGAATAGAAAACTCAATCTGTTGAGGGCAACAGTTACTAACATTTTTGTTCGAGGTAGGATCCCTCCTGGGTTACTGCTCTGATGTGGGCTAAATTGGTAAACTTCTGAAAAGATACCCAAGGTCAAAATATTAATCAATACTATTTGACGTTGCACTTACTCCCCCCGTCACCCACTGAGGGCAGCGCGTGTGGTCCCCAACCGGGCTCGCCCTGTTATCACTTACTTTATCCAGGTGTCCCAGGGTCTGCTGCACCTACCTGCATCTATGCAGTCCCATCTTACCAGGAGTATCTGTATGGAGTTGTATTTAAGTGTACCAGATAGGCCACAAGGGAGCTAGTTTCCTGCATCTATGGGCCTGCCTCCAGTAGGACGTCACTTCCAAGGGGGTAGAGGCACTCTCAAGTATGAGTGAGGCCCATGTTGGTTTTTCGGACTTGTATTACTCACAAACGTGCGGCCGAGTGCCGCTAGTGGTAATTATTACCCGCTTGGGTGTTCATGGTAAATGTAATCCTTTACCTTGTATCACATGAAATTAAATACAACTGGAACCTGTGATTTATATTTCGGGTATTTTGGCATCTGATTCTGTCACCAGGTGATTGTTATATCTTAGTTTCGTATTCAAGGAATTCGTTTCAGCACCTTATCATTTTGTAGAGATCATCTGTGATTTGGCTAGGTTATCTGGTCAGAGAGTCGTCCTTGCTATACATACTAACTCTGAAGGTGTGGGAATTATTTTCGAATTACGCTGTGCCACGAAATATTGTCACTGAGACCTGTTTTGTGTGTAGATAAATGGTAGGCCCTTCAAGTTCTCTCCATTGTCCATTTGATCAATGACCACCCATTTCATATCATTAGGGGTGTGTCCTTCTTTGATGAAGTGGTCCATTAGCTTTGTTGTGTTTCTTTTGCAACTAATGTTATGTTATGTTCTGTGTTTGGTGCAGGCGCAAGACATACAACGTAGGCGTTATCAAAGATGAAGGATAGCGAGGACGAGGAAGGAGAGCGGCCATGGCGAGGAGGAGGCAGCCACGGCAAGTAAGTGCCTTTTTTCTTACTTTATAATTACTTTGGGAGGGGGGAGGGAGTTGAGCGGACCGGACTTCCACTGAGTTTTTTTCAACTAAGTGGAACTCCGCGTAGAGGCACTATGCCTGCTCCGCCCGGGGTTACATATATCATGAAAATCACCACTGCAACATAACGTCATTTCTATGGCGGACATCTTGTAACATCCTATAATACATAGGCTTATTGGTCATAGCCACTATCTCAACATTCAACATCACTCAATTATATTCAAATTAAGCTTAAAAATTAAATATTCACAATTGAAAATTGCAATTGCAATCACATACCAATGATATACTCTGTAACTAAATTCATGAATGTAATTTTAGACAATCATTTATCGTGATGGCCTTCTTATAAACGAATGTTTAACTTCAGATTATATCCACACAGAAGGAGCATACAATTATTAATAATTAATCCACAATTGATTATTGAAGTCCATAAATAATCAAAATTCCAATGCAAGCTTCCTTGTCCACTTGTCTTTATTGACACTTGTTCCAAACTCTTCAAAACACAGATCACTCAATATTTCAATACAGCCAGCCTACGCATTTCGTCCCCCATGGGACATCATCAGGGCTGTAAAAAGAAAGCAAAAAATACAAATCCATTCCAATTTAAGATTGCACATACAAATTAAAACAAAGTACCAAAATGTTTAGAAAACATGTTCATTAGCACCTGCCTATAGAGCAGTCTTTACTCATCTGTAAATGTATGCCCCACTATCTTTGGCACATCAAAAATGTACTTGCAAATTATGTTCAACAACATACCAAAATGTTTTGATAACTTATTCATTACAACCTTCCTATGGAACAGTCTATACTCATCTGATAAGTTATGCCCCACTATCATTGACTCATCCAAAATGTACTTATATCAAACAAAAGGCAGCCTGCCTATATGACATTCTTTTAGATCCACAATCTTATGCAGTTTCCAACTTATATTCACCTATACATAATAATTACCCATCTTTGTTCAAAATATTGTTGATCAAAATAGTACATGTGCACTGATCCATGATGTATCATGACTAACCTGGCCTTCAATTATCTAATGTTTTTATCAGTTTTTATCATCAGTTAGCACCCATCCTCCTTCTAACTTTTGAGACCCTGAACACTTCACTTAGTCCTATTGAATGTGTATTTATCAGGAAACACGGGCCTCTCACTTCAATTATCAAACGTTTTTATCACTTTTTATCATCAGTTAGCTCCAATCCTCCTTCTAACTTGTTGAAACCCTGAACACTCCACTTAGTCCTATTTATTGTGTATTTATCAAGAAACACGGGCCTCTGTCCCAATAATTTCCAGAAAAATCCTGAATATTTACTCCCCATCATTAGATACAAAGTGATCTCACCTGAATCCTTTTCATGTTACTGTCCATTCTTATTCTTTTTCCAATTTTCCGATATTTCTATTTTATGATAGAAATTCTGTAAATGAGAATTAACACTCTTTAGTGTAGTGGGATTTATCGGGCCTGGCTGCAGAGGAGAGAACTTCGTGGAGATACTTGGACATAATAAAGAAGGTGAGCAGATGAGTGGGAAGAAGGCTAGCTAGAGGGGCGATAAGAGAGATCGGGTGAAGAATATTAAATAGCGGCTATATTTTTTCTTTACACAATTAGCATCACAAAATAAAAAAATTGAAAATCGATTAGGAAGGCTGGAGGAGCAATTGACAGGAACTCGTTCAACATTATAAAAAGGTGAGCAATAAGTAAGAACAAGGCAAGCTTAAGGAACAGATATAAAAGTAAGGGGGACTACACTAAAGAGTGGTAATTCTCAGTTACAGAATTTGCATCATAAAATAGATTAGTCTTTGGTAACACTATCCCATGTAACATGTTCCATACCATCTCTTGGGTATCCAGTAAAATGCATTTTTCCCACAAATATAATAAACTCCAGGGAAAACAGGATCTGCTCCATCTAAGAATAATCTGCAATTTCCTCGAACTTCAAAAGTATGATCACATTCACTATTGCCTACGACATTTGTGTCAGTTGTGGAATTTCTAATGAATATGCATATTTTCCCTTTATGTTGCCAATCTAAAGATAATGCTACAGTATTACCCTCTACCCTATGTTCACATTCACATTGTGGCACTTTCAAATGATTTGTTGCTTTAGCCAATATGTCTCTTTGTCTGTTTTCTACTGAATCTATGAATTTCTTTTCTACACAGTTAAGGAACAAGTTGTGTTATGTCTATGTGCATAATCTGTGTCTCATGTCATGGAGGGTCTAAAGAAATGTCACACTTTTTCAGAGTTTTTAACATTAGGCTGTTAATTTAAAGTGCTTCAGAAGAAGAATGTCTGGAAAAAAACAAGTCATGATTCGAGTTATAGTATTGAAAATTACTCTTTACATAAAATAAGCTCAGCAGTAAGCTATACCTAACTCCATATGTCATGGGGAGATGATGATATGTAATCCCCTCATCAGGCAATTGTATGTATTTGTAGCAATCCCTAGCATCCATGTTGTCAACATATTTGTAAAGCAATTTGTAATAAACTTTCAATGAATAATCTCCTCTAGAAGCATAGATGTGTAAGTCTTTCTCATTAATTGCAGGTAAACTGTTTTCAGCAGGAAGCGGTGTTTGACCTAAGCTCATCTGCTTGTGAGGAATGGGGTAAACACAAAATTGCAAGTAAAGCTATTAGTACTAATGTCACAACAACAAATACTCCTACACATAAGCATCAGCATCCACCAGTAGCTGGGTTAGGCTTCATGAGTTCTCTGATGACAGACCTTTTAAGTAGAAGACCAAAGAACAGTTTGTTCAGTTAGTCTCCACTTGCGCAACCAGAAAAGCAAAGTTCAAATGTCTTTTCCAATAGAATATGTACAATGATCTTCGTGAGACTTCCTTAGCCCTTCTCTGTGTTCTTTTAAGGAGCAACCTCATGCTCCTTCATCAGACTCAGACCTTGGTACTCTTCTTTGTAGTTTGTGCAAGTCTACTAAGTTCTTTCTCTAATAAATGCTCAGTTCAAACTCACTAATTAACACTTCTAGATAAATTGACTCAGTCTGTTTAGTGGCAATGCAATTTCAAAGCTCCATTCAGCCACAAAGTTCAGTTAGTGGAGGCTCAATTGGAAGAGAATTGTTCTAGCAAAAGATGCAAAATGCTCTCTCCCAATCATTGACAGCTTGGTATGTCTATTCAGGCAAAGAATATCTCCGACAAGGTAAACTAGCTCCCTTTGATCCCCTTACTGTTGGCCCTTCTTCATCACTGTCACTTATGCCCGATCCTTCCGTATCTTCTGGGATAGGGTGTGGCACATGCATTTCAGACAAACAGCGTCTCGCTCTCTCCTTGGCCACTGGTTTCCAGGTACAACTTGAGTTACGATTGCACTAGGCTCTTCGCCAGGGTCTGAATTTGGTGCAGTCAACACCAGAGAATAGGGCCCTTCTGTACCGACTTCAACTGTTGACTGTCTCAGTCCCCCCTCAGGCCAAACAAGTGCTGTCCCAGCTTCTTGCTCATCCAACAGCTTGACTAACCTTCTCCTTCTGTTTCACTGTAACCACCAGCACATCAGGAACAGGTGCTGTTATGTCATCAAGGGGACAAGGAATCTGCGAGTGAGCAGTGTGTACCCAGTTAGGGAGACCTCTGCACTTCACAGCTGTTGTGGTGACCAGAATCACTTGGTAGGAGCCAAGTCACCTACGCTCCAAGCAGGACTTGCGCATGTGCCTTTTCACCATGACCCAGGACTGAGGTCATGGCACTGTTCCTCTTGAAGCAGGGCTGTAGCCTCTGCCACCTGGTGAGACACAGAACGCACCACATTAGCCAGTCCTTTGCAGTCATCAAGAATCATGTTATCTGTAATGTTTACAAGTGCATTCGTAGGCATAGCTGGCAGTCGCATGGCCCTTCTCATGATGATCTCATGGGGTGACAATCCTGTCCTTCTATCTGGAGTACTGCGTAGACTCATCCACAAAGAGGGCTAAAGTCAGCTGATCTGACAACTGGGTTTAACAGTTGCTGGGTAGACTGGGCTGATCATTTGAGTCCAAATAGGTATAAGGTTTTAGAGATGGAAGAAGAAAATCAAGAGGGGCTGGAGGCAGATGGAGTATTGGGTAGCCCACTGGGTAGCCCAGGCGGAGGGGGGGGTTCCTCCGCCACGGCAGAGCCACTAAGGTCCGAGGGAGTCCTAGAGAGTAAGGACGGAGGGAGTGAAAGTTTGTCGGGAGAGGTCCATCCGGATAGTGTGGTTATCGCCCTGTTAAAGAAATTGGATTTGGACATGCATAGGGGGTTTGAGGAGTCTAAAGCAAAGCAAGATGGGATTAGGGAGGCAGTGGGGTTATTGGAAGCCAAATTTTATGAGCTAAACCTGCGCACAGAAACACTTGAGCTGGAGGTCAAGGAGATTCAAGGCAAGGTTGATGAGAATAGCAAGGAGCTAGAGGAGGTCAGATTCAGAGAGAGGGCTTATGAGGAACGCTTGGAAAAGTTGGAAAACATGCAGCGAAGGAATAACTTAAAAAATTTTAAGCTTCCAGAGGGAAAAGAAGGGGATAATATAAAAGGTTTTATTGTCCATCTATTGAAAACTGAGTTACAGCTAGAAGAAACAGAAGAGGAGATTTCTTTAGATATCCAGAGGATACACCGAGACCCTTTCAGACTGAATCTAAATCGCTCAAAACCCAGAAGGATCTTGATAAACTTCTTAACGTATGGTTTAAAAGAGAAGATCCTAGCGGTTGCGCTGAAGAAGGGCTCATTAACTGTTGGGGAAGCAAAAACAGAGGTTAGGTCAGATCTCTCTGTGGTAACTGCAAACAGACAGTGGGAGTTGGGTAAAAGAATTGAGCCTCTGAGGAGGTTGGGAGCTACGGTACAGCTGAAATTGCCAGCTTTTTTAAAAGTAATGTGGAATAACAAAATGCACACCTTTAGATTTGTGGAAGATGCTGATAGTTTTTTGGAGTATTGTCAGGGCGGAGGCTCATAACTTTGGTGTCACCACGGGTCACGGAGGGTAAAAAAGTATAGTGGTGGGATTAACACATCCACTGTAACCGGCACTCAAAAGGCCTAGGTTGGGCCTAAGGATACCGGTTGGGTTTTCCCGGGAGGGGGGTGGGGGCTTGAGGGGCAGAGCGGTAGGAAAGGGAGGGGGGGTTGGAGGGGGATGGTGGAGGAGGGAGGTGGGGAAAAAACTTTTAAAAAGGTTCTCATGAGCTACTTCTCACCTGGGTGTTAAAGAGATGGAAGTGGGTGTGTGATAGCGGTGGTGACTTGGATGTCATGGAATGTAAATGGCCTAAGGGTTAAAGCCAGGAGAGATAGGATTATGAAATATTTGAGAGATGTCCCAGCAAATATTATGATTTTTCAAGAGTACCATTTAACAGAGAAAGAGAGCAAGAAATTTATGGGTTCACTTCGGTGGTTAAAACATGCTTTTTACACACCACAGACGGCGGTAACTAAAGGTATTGCTTTGCTGGTTAGAAATGGATTAGATTGCCAGGTTGAGGGTATGATGGCAGATACTAAAGACAGGTGGCTGATAGTAAACTTGAAGATAGGTGGCCTTATGTATAATGTTATAGGATATTACGGGCCAAATCAAGATGATGTTGGTCCGTTGGACGAATTAGCTAAAGAGATGATGGGCCTTACAGGTTTTATAATTTTTGCTGGGGATTTTAATACAGTGTTGGACGCTATGCTAGATAGATCGGCGAATAGTAGAGCCCAGACAAATAGTAAAATGGCATCTAGATTAAGGGGCTTGATTGATCAGTTTGGACTGTGTGATGTGTGGAGACAGAGGGCAGGGGAGAATGTAGGCTACACCTTCTATAATAAAAAGTATAGCCACAGATCTAGAATTGACTATTTTCTAATAGACGCAAGGTTAGTGGATAAGGTAAAACAAATCATGCATGTAGGAGTACACCTATCTGATCATTCAGCGGTTACTTTAGAACTTGCGATTGGGACTCGCAATTTGGATTCAGTCTGGAGGTTGGATCGTACAGTTTTGTATGACCAGGAGGCAATGCAGTGCCATCAGCAGGAAGTTGAAGCATTTATTGAACATAATATGGGCTCGGCTAGGTTAGACAGTGTATGGGAGACGGCTAAGGCTTTTCTTCGGGGTAGGTTGGGTGCTATGGGGGCAATTAGAAGAAGAGCTTATTTCTATGAAGTAGAACGCCTGGAACTTGAAATCCGGCAGGGTGAAGCAGTTATTGTAAACAGGGGGAGAGCCCCGAAGGAAGAGATTGTTCAAAAACTGGTAGAATTGAAAGAGGAACTAGCCATTGTGGTGAATAATAGGGTAAAAGAAAAATGGGAGGCCAGTAGACTGGCCCATTTCGAATATGGAGAGGGTACAAGTAAATTATTAGCCTAGAAAGCTAGGAAAGACCGGATTAGGAATATGATTAAAGAAGTGAAAGCAGGTGAAGCAGGGGGTATGGCTACAGAAACAAAGGATATCGTGGAGGCTTTTCATAAATATTTTGAGGAGGTGTAGAGGGAAGATTTGATTCCGGACAGGCAGCGGATAGAGGACTGGGTAAAAGTTCTAAAGCCTTTAACTGAAGATTTCCTGAATTTCTTGAATCAGGAGATAAGTCAGGGAGAAGTAGAGGAGGTCATTAGACAAGCTAAGAAAGGCAAGGCACCTGGCCCAGACGGCCTTCCGGCAGAAGTGTATAAGAGTTTATCTGGGAGTTTGATATCGCTATTAACTAAGGTGTTCAACGAGGTTTTTCTTGGTAGCACAGAGCTTCCTGCATCTTGGAATCAGGCAAACATAATTGTTATTCCAAAACCTGGGAAATCACCAATATGGAGTCGTACAGGCCTATCTCACTTTTAAATAGTGACTATAAACTGTTCACAAAGATCATGGCAGATAGGCTGGGTAAGGTGATTCCATATATTATTCATGAAGATCAAAAGGGGTTTATCAAGGGTAGGTATTTAAAGGAACTAACGTTCTCTCTGATAGGAAGCATTGATGTTGCTGTCAAACAGAAGCTTCCCTTGGCGGTTGTTGCTCTTGACGCCGCCAAGGCGTTCGACCGCGTAAATTGGGTCTTTCTGAAGGCCTTAATAATGCACCTACGGTTGGGGGAAAACTTTGGTCAAGCTTTAGTACGTCTCTATCAGTCACCTACTTCTAGAGTATTAGTCAATGGAGTATTAACAAAGCCCATAAAGGTAATGAGGGGTACTAGGCAGGGATGTCCCCTATCCCCTCTTTTGTTTGATCTTTATATTGAACCGCTGGCTTGTAAGATCAGGGTGGTGGATAGTATCCCTCCTTTTAAGTTTCAGGGATGGACTAGAAAGATCGGCCTTTACGCGGACGATATAGTTATTTTAACGTCTGACTTGAAACAAACATTGGCCAAAATAGACACCATTACAAAGAACTTTGGCGAAGTCTCAGGCTATTGCTTAAATATTGATAAAACTGAAATCATGTCCTGGAACCTGGCAACGGAGGCTGTAACTTCTAAAAAGCAGATCAGATATTTGGGGGTCCAAATTACTCAGGACATAAAGCATCTCTCCACAACTAATTTTGTTAAAGCCAGGAAGGATATTTCCATGCTAATGAGGGGCTGGAGTCATCTTCCATTAACCATCTTCGGTCGTGTTAACTTGGTTAAGATGATGGTGTTGCCGAAGATAACTTTTTTATTTGATTCTATTCCTCTTATGTTTGAGAAGGAGGGGTTGGCAAAGCTGCAGAGTGAGATTGGGTCATTCATCTGGTCATCTAAGGGATCACGAATATCATGGAAAAAAATTAGGAGAAAGTGTGTGAAGGGAGGTCTGGCAGCCCTGGATTTTCAGATATATTCTTGGGCCTTTCTGCTCAAGAATTGTAGAATGCTTCTGGGTACTCCAGGGAACTCGGATATAGGGGAATTACTTTCTGCTTTGTTGAGAGTTGAGAAGATCAAACAGGCTGGTTTTATGTATAAATTTTCAGACCCAAAGTATTTAAAAAAAGTAAGACTGAAGGTCCTAAGAGATTTGGCTACGGTCTGGTATCGGGTCAGGAGGGCCACAAAAATTCCATATTTTAGTGCTGGAGCACCAATCTGGGAAACTCCGGGCGCCCCAAGCTGGACGGAAGATGCATTGGCAAAGGCATTAAAAATAGAAGGTCCTCAGAAATGGGGCGAGTTATTTGTAGACGAAAGTTTATTGCCGTGGTCTGTTTGTGAGTTGCACTGGGGTCGTAAGTTTTCTAAATTTAAATATGTTCCGATCCAAAGCTGGGTAGCCGGGAAAGAACATCTCATCGGGCGGCATAATGACTTTGAAGAAAAGCTGGCATCGGATGTTCGTATTAAAAAGAAGTGGCAATGTGGTATTGGGCTATTGTGGAGATGGAGGATGGCCCTTTTCTACTGCCGGAGACCCTGTGGGGAGAGTGCTTGCCGAGGATTGCTACAGAAGAACAATGGCAAGTAACTATGTTGATTCTATATAAGGTGGTAAAGCCTGCGAATTTAAGAAGGAACCATCTGTTCACTCTCCACAGGGCGTATTGGACTCCAAAGAGGCTGGCCAAATTTAAGGATGGTGGAAATGTGCGGTGCCCTAAATGCAATAGCCCAAATGAGGATGACATTCATATGTTTGCCACATGCCCGGCGATCAAGGATTTTTGGGGCGCTGTGAGTAATTGCCTATCAGTGGTGCTGGAGCAAAGTATCAAGGTAAGCCCCGAAATGATTATTATAGGAAGACTGGACTCACAAGGTAAGGGCCTTGATGATAAAATTAAGTTGGAGTTCTATGCTATTTTGTTGGCCCGGAGGGAAATTTGCAGAATGTGGATTTCGCCAGATCCTCCGACAGTTTTGACCTGGATTAGAACTATGAGAGGTATAGGTAAATTGGACATGGCGGGTCAATATAAAAAGAAGTATAGATTTTGGACTTTATTCTTGAAACACTATGGGTGAAGGGTAGGGATATAAGATGTTTAAACCGTGGCTCATTGAAAAGAGAAAAAGAATGGTCCTATGATTAAGCTGCTTCGAAATCTCCTGGAGGAAATTTGCTTTGGTAGGCGTGGTCATGGCATGGCACCCCTCTCCGCCTCCAAGTAAGCAATAACTTCTCATACATGAGACGAAAATCACTCTGGGGCGCTATAGAGAGAGAAAGGGTGGGAAGTGGCGTATGAGGACTAAAAAGACAGTTTTGACCTGGATTAGAACTATGAGAGGTATAGGTAAATTGGACATGGCGGGTCAATATAAAAAGAAGTATAGATTTTGGACTTTATTCTTGAAACACTATGGGTGAAGGACAGGGATATAAGATGTTTAAACCGTGGCTCATTGAAAAGAGAAAAAGAATCGTCCTATGATTAAGCTGCTTCGAAATCTCCTGGAGGAAATTTGCTTTGGCAGGCTTGGTCATGGCATGGCACCCCCCTCCACCTCCAAGTAAACAATAACTTCTCATATATGAGACGAAAATCACCCTGGGGCGCTATAGAGAGAGAAAGGGTGGGAAGTGGCGTATGAGGACTAAAAATATTAAAAAAAAAAAAATCCTGTTCTTCTATCTGGAGTACTGCGTAGACTCATCCACACAAGAGGCAATGCATCAGGCCATTTCAAAGATGTCGAAGCGCACACTTTAGCAAGTCTTTATGCCAAAGTGCCATTGACTTGCTCCACAATTCCAGAAGCATCTGGTCGGTAACTGCAGTGGAGCCTCTGTTCGACTTGCAATGCTGCACATACCATCCTCAGGACCACATCATTAAAATAAGTTCCTCGGTCTGACTTCAGAGAAGTCGGGATAACAAACCTCAGTATTAACTCCCTCAAAAACAGCTCAGCCACGGTAAGACTATAATTTCTCCTGGTCAGGTAAGCTTCCACCCCACAAGAAAAGATGCACACAATCACTAGGACATATCTCAATTCTTAACACACAGGTGTCTTGATAAAGTCTAGTTGCATCCTGTTGAAGGGACCTCCTGATCTCCCTTTGTGACTCATTGTGACTGTTATTCTTTTGCCTACATTCTGCTGTAGACACACACCGCATCTGTGACACAGTCCTTCAGCCATCAGTCTGAACATTGGATTAAACCATGTTTGCCTCAACCAGCACACCATGGCATCTCTCCCTACATGTACAGGTCTTTGATAATGACTCGCCACTGGAGGTAGCAAGCTATTTGGCAAAACCGGTCTCCTATCTCCTGAAAACCAAATGCCATCCTCATTTCTTTTGACACAACCTGCTCTAATCGAGCCTTTCTGTTCTGCTTCTGACACTTCTTCCTGTAATCTCTTAACCTCCTCCCAAGTATCAATAGCAGTTAACAACATATTGCAATTTGTGGCATCTGATTTTTCATTGTGGTACTCCCAATTAAAGGTGCAAATATTCAGAGCTCCGTATCTTGTTGTTCTGTCAGCATACCTATTGCCCACTGTCAGATAGTCAGTGCCGTTTTGATGTGCGGCACACTTTATAACTGCAATCTGGGCAGGTAACTGTAAAGCCTGCAAGAGGATATGAACACTCTCGCCATTCCTTATAGGCGACCCCGAAGAGGTCATAAACTCATGTTGGGACCATAACTGTCCAAAGTCGTGAATGACACCAAAGTCGTACTGACTATCAGTCAAAATTGTCACTCTCAGCTGGTCTGAAACACAGCATGCCGTACTAAGAACTATCAATGTGTCCACTTGTGCTGAAAATACTCCTTCAAGGCAGGAGAATTTGACCATACCTGAGACAGTACAAACTGCGTATATAGCTCTCAGGTTTCCATCATGGTTTTGTAAGCAGTAGATATCAACAAACATCACATAATCTGATACAGGTAGTGGCACATCTTGTATGTCAGGTCGTAGCTCGGTGCATAGTTCAGTAACATCAAGACAGTCCTGCTCAACTTTACCTTCAACAGATTAATTGCCAGGGATGGGCAAAAGGGTACCAGGATTTAGTACAGTACATCTCCTCAGTGTGACGTTATCAGCACCAAGAATAACCTGCTTGTACTTGATAAGAATTCTATTGGTTATATACCATGTTCTAATGCGAGTTAACAGGACCTCTACAGAATGGGGGACAAATACTGTCAATGAATGACACATTACAATTATTTTGCACTGCTCTATGCTGACATCAGTTGAGGCTACAGCTTTAAGACAGCCAGGTAAAGCAGCAGCGACATGATCAAGTGTGGCAGAAAAGTATGCAACTGGTCTGCAAGCATTACCGTGCACCTGGGTTAGCACTGAGAGAGTGCAGTCCTCTCTTGCAACTCAAAACAAAGCAAAACATGTTTCATAATCAGGCATTCCCAATGCTGGGGCACAGAGAGACATTTGTTCAGCTCTGAGAAGGCACGAATGCAGCTGTCATCCCATGGTACCAGATTTGACACATCCTAGTGTGTCATCCACTCTAAAGGATTGGCCATTGGGGAAAAGTTAGGATTTCACTGTTGACAGCAGCCCACCATTCCCAAGAACATTCTGACTACTTTTTGAGTAGTTGGCAGATTCCTTTTCAGTATCACTGAGATTCTCTCTTGTGACACCTTCTTGCTCCTTTCTCAATGTGATGTCCTAGATACAGGACCTCTTTCTTACAGTATGGCAATTTGGTTAGGGACACTTTTTGTCCATTCTCAGCTAAGTGGTTCAACAGAGCAATTGTGTCTCTCTTGCAAGCCTCCTGCATATTTGATGCCACCAGTAGGTTATCAATGCCCTGAAATTGGACTTAGTGATAAGGCATCACCAGAGACACCAGGTTCTTTTTGAGTATCTGATTGAAAATTGACAGACTCTCTGTATACCCTTGTGGTTTTCAGCACGATGCCAAAACATGGTTTCAGAAAAAGAAAGCAAGAAGTAACTTACTATCCTCGTGCAATGGTATAGAAGAGAAGGCTTGGCACAAATCGGTGTCAGAGGACCACTCAGACTCACATGGAATCTGAAATAAAATCACAGCTGGATTCAGTACCACCAGACAACAAGGCACAACAATAGAGTTAACCTTTCTCACATCTTGTACGATGCAGTACTTTCCAGTGGGTTTCTGCAAACCCATGATGGGTGAGTTACATGGACTCCCAATTATCTCCTTCAGAATGCCTTGCTCAGTCTTTGAGTCAATCACAGGTGTAACGCCAGCAATGATTTCAGGGGTCAGATTGTATTGTGGGATTCTTTGGTACTAAGCATTAGGCTTCACTGCTATGCGGACTGGTTCATCATCTTCCCTGAAAAGTCCCAGACTTCAGGTGACACTGTGTATCTCAGCTCTGGAGGCAGATCGTCCTTGTTCAACCTAGGGTATAGTCCGATTTCTGATCTCTGTCCGACATGTTTATAGGCAATGTCTTCATCATGCGTTTGAAACTCAATTCCATTTGGGGTACAATAAATGGAACAATTCAGCTTACAAAAGATATCTCACCCAAGCAGATTTACAGGACACAAATTACTCACCACAAATCGGTGATTCTTCTCAAAGGACCCTATTTTGACAGGTACTGCTTATGAAACTAGATTAATCATTTGTTTATTTGCAACTCCGAAAGCTTGGATTATTTTTCCTGATAGGGATAAGTTGGGAACCTCTGCTCTTCTCACAGTAAAGAGGGTAACACCAGTGTCACAGTGGAATGAGGCGGAATTTCCTTTTACCTCATCGTCCACGAATGGACCACTTTGGTCAACCTCTAAGGTTGCGCCAAGTTGTGCAGAGACAGAATATCGAGTGCAAAATATCGAGTTGCACAAATATCGAGACATTAATTGCGCGGGTCGGAAATATCAACAGCAAGAATATCGTGATCAAGAATATCAATTTAAGGTAAGTAATATTGATTTTAAAAATATTGAAGTGTTTAATATCGTTTGCAAAAATATAGTTGTAAAAAATATCGTTTCATATTACTGTTACGTATTTTTGTATATATTTTATATGTATGTTAATGAAGTTTATTTGTCTAAGAATTGTTTGTATTTTTAATATATGTTTTACATTTTTAGTAGTTATTAATTTATTTTTATTTGAATGTTGTGGGTTGTGGGTTTAGAGGGGAATAGGGTGGGAAGTAATTTACTTATATTAAATGTATTAATTTTTTTTATTTGAATTTTATGTTTTTAGTTCCGTTGCGGGTTGTGGGTTCATAGGGTAATAGGGTGGGAAATAATTTATTTATATTAAGAAAAATGATGTGAGTTTTTAGCGTTTTTAGTTCCGTAGTGGATTGTGCATTCTTTTGGGAATAGGGTGGGAAGTATTTTCATTATATTAAAAGTATTGATTAATTTTTATTTATTAATATTTGTTTAATGAGATGTTATAGTGTTAAATGTGTAAAGTAATTTATTATTAATTAATTATTAATTTGTTGTTAATTAATTTTAATTAATTGGTTATTAATTTTGTTAATTGTGTAATTAATTGTATGTGTGTGATGTGGTGTTTATAGGTGTAAAGGGTGGGAAGCAATTTATTTTTAATTTATGAATTAATAATTGGTTGTTAATTAATTTAAATTAATTCATTTGTAATTAATTTTGGTACATTTTTTTTGTCCTCTTCTCACCATGGCTACTGCACTTTGGGCCATATGCAAACACCCTTGATCCATCTGTGGTCCATGCAGAATCAGACTCTTGGCCTCCGCTGCCCTGGTCTTTTAATAGGTGGGGCGGAAACCACCACCACCTAAATCCATGACCTGATGTAATCATTGGACCAGGTATCGATATATATTACCAACCATACGCATTATATTGGAGCCCTACCCTGATCACTTCAAATATTCCCCCCAAAGCTCTTCTGCCCGGTGTGGGTTGCATTTGATATAAATATTGCAAGTCCATTTTACTGCACTTAACCAAGCTGTAGGATTTGGAGGGAGGAGGTCCAACCAGTGTTTACAGATCTCTTGCCTAGCCAATAGCAGCAAATAAAATAGTAAACCCTTTTGCTTTCTACTTAAGGCGTGTTGAGAGGCGCTGTCCACCTCAAAAAGTACCAATGTTTTGGACATAACTATGTTCTCTACTAAAATGGTTGCTATAGTAGCTTCTACCTTCTTCCAGAATTCTTTGATCGATGGCCATGTAAAAAATACATGGACATTGTTAGCACTTATAAGACCACACCTCTTACAGCAGGCAACCGGTTGTTGCACAAACTTAGCCAATCTTTGCGGAGTCCAATACAACCTGTGGATGACAAAGAAATTATGACGTTTAAAATTAGCAGGGGTTAGTATAGCACAGAGAAATTTCAGAGAGTCTGTCCACAAAGATTGTATGTTGCATTCCTGCAGTGTATTTGAAGAGGGCCTTCAGTTTCTCTCTCTCTCTCTCTCTCTTCAGTTTCTCTTCTTCTGCCTTACCATGTTGCCACTTCTTTGGCACTCGGACTAGTATCCTGAAGTGAGGCCTCAAAGTCCCAGTTACACCCAACCTCCTCTATGACTGTCGAAGACCATAAGGTGAGCCCGGATAAGTTATTACCTGTCCTGATGTTTAGAACCTCCCAGGGAATCGTTCCATCTGTTGTTAACAGGTCCCCCCATTTTGTTATCCCGCCTGCTTTAGAGGCAGACTCAGAGCATCTTTCATGCGCTCCGGCGTTCCTGGGGATTCCCATGCTTTAGAGGCAGACTCAGAGCATGTTTCATGCACTCCGGCGTTCCTGGGGATTCCCAGATTGGGGAAAATTCTGAGAAATAGCTAATCTTTAGTAACCTTCTCACTGTAAACCACAATCTTAGTGCCGATTTTAAAACCTTTAACCTGACTTTTTTAAATAAAAATTGGGCTCCGAATTTGTATAAAAACTTAAAAAGGCTTCTGGGCTGACATCTTTGTTCATTTCTCTCAATATTGACTCCCATGTTGTATTAGTGGGCTTCCCTACCAAAATACGGATATTTTTAAATTGGAAGGCCATGCACTAAAGTCTAAGATCTGGCAAAGCTAACCCTCCCTTCTTGAGACTGCTCGGTAGTTTTTTACATGAGAGACAAACCCCCCGTGATGCCCAAATAAAGCTTGATATTTTCCCCTGTATTTTATTAATTTCATCCTTAGGAAAGCTGAGCGGTATACAATTAAAAAGGTATGTTAGTTTCGGGAGAACAGACATTTATACCAAGTTAACCCTCCCGTAAATAGACAGAGGCAAGTTCTTCCACCTAGCTAGTTGCCTGTCTACCTCCTTCATCACTCTCTTCAAGTTGCGGGAAGGGATCTCATCGATTTTATCTGAAATAACTATCCCCAGATATTTCATCTCTGCACATCTGCTACCTTCCCATCCTTCCATATTCCAACAGATCACTTCTATCTTAGATAGATTTACTGAATACCCAGAAAACATCCCGTATTTAGTCGTCAATTGTTCCATCCTTATTAATGTCTTGCCCGGATCAGAAGTATAGATTATCAAATCATCCGCATATAGTGCTGGTGTATGGGGGTAATCTAATCGTCAGTTCTTAAAATGTATGCCAGGGGTTTGATATATAAATCGAAAAGAAGAGGGGACAGCGGACAGCCCTGTCTGGTCCCTCTGTGGATATCAAAACTCCTTGTTAGGGAGCTATTTAAGAGAATTTTGGCCGTAGGGTGCTCATATAGTTTTTGAATTGATCTAATAAAATCCGTAGTAAAACCCATTGTATCTAAAACAGCCCTGTGAAATGCCCAGCTAACATGATCAAAAGCCTTGGCAGCGTCTATAGTAATCACCGCCAACGGAATCGATCGAGTGACTGCTAGGCCTATTGTTCCAATCAGTGACAACATGAGTTCTTGTATTTGCCTCTCCGGGACAAACCCTTTCTGGTCCGTATGAATCAACTGGGGTGCTACCTTGGCCAATCTCCTGGCCAAAATGCCTGTATCTATTTTATGATCCAGAAACAGTAGGGAGATTGGCCGATATGAGTCAGCCCTCCTCGGGTCCTTGGCTGGTTTTAAAATCAGAGTAATTATAGCTTCTCTCCAGCCCTTCCTCCTTCTAGACTGAATTAAAAAGAGCTTTCATTTACGACACTATCTCGTCAGCTATCAACTTGTAGACCTCGGCTGGTACGGAGTCAGGGCCCGCCGCATTTCCGCTCTTCATATGTTGAAGCTGTTCTCTTATTTCCCACTCTTTAATGGGGGCATCAAGCTTATTTCTGCACTCTATCGTAAGGGCCGGGAGGCCTACGTCTTTTAGCCATTGCTTCAAGACCTCTTCGTCTGGTCTCTCTGATTCTGCATATAGCTCTGAAAAAAGCGAAACCAGACTTTCCTGTATTTCCTCCTGCTTGTTCGTAATATCCCCCTCTGGGTTAATAACCAGCTCCCCAATATGATTTCTCGCCCTCTCAGCTCTCGACTTCCAAGCTAGAAGTGCCCCTGCTTTTTCGCCATAATAAAAATGTTGCATACGTCCTGTGGCCCACCTTTCCCTACATTTTGGTTCTAGTTTGATCATGTAATTCAGTCTGGTTTCCTCCAACGTTTTCAAAATCTCCTCCCTATATTGTGCATTATGTACTCCTTGCAGAGCACTTCTTTCTAATGCCCCTATCTCCTCCTCCAATTTCTTTAACTCAGCCCTTTCCACCTTATTCTTAAATGAGACCTGATTTTGAAGGACCCCCCGAAGATAGGCTTTAAAAGTGTCCCTAATGACACCAATTGGGGCCGAATGAGCATTAATCTGGAAAAATTCTAAGGTTGGTTTTTTCAGGTGGGTGGTAACATCTAGATCTAACAAAACTGATCTTTTCAACGTCCATCTCGTATTGTTTCTCATGTTAACTCCTTACACTGAAATAGTGCACATAGCATGGTCAGAAATATGTCCTGGGAGTATAGAAACTTCTTTTAATTTCCCCGCCCACTCTCTATCAACTAACAAGTAATCCAATTGTGAGAAATGATGATATTTTTTACTATGGAAGGTATAGCCTCTCTTATCTTGCATTAAATATCTCTAAGAGTCAACCAACCCCAGTTCAAATAGCATATGTTTAAAGGCATGTCTTGTCTTCGGCTCTTTGGCTTGGGCCCCTCTCCTACTTGTAGACCTATCTAAATTTGGATCTAAGAGGGTATTAAAATTGCCCCCTACTATTATAGGGGCTTCTGCCCCAGCTAACATGAGTTGCAAATCCACAATGTGCTGGGGTCATCCACATTTGGCCCGTAAAAACCAGCACAGACAAATTCGGAACCCCAACATCTAAGAGTGGCCGTGACCCATCTACCTGCGCTATCAGTCTTAGATGAGATCATCTCGACACCTGACCCTTTCCTAATTATTATTGCAACTTCCTTTGAGTATTCTGATTGGTCTGAGGCTGCATAACTCCCTATCCAACTTTGTTTTAGGTATAGCCCCCTACTCTCACTCGCCGTTAGGTGGGTTTCTTTTATGATACTTAAATGAGTTTTAGATTCTTCCAGATATCTCATTACCAGTCTCTGTCTACTTTTAGATCTTAGGCCATTGACATTCCAGGTTACAATTTGTAAATTATTGTCCTTCCCGGCCATTAGTCTTAAAGTACACCAGCTATCTTGGACCAAAGGACCTCAATTTCACTATTTTAAAAATGGATCCTGATAATATGTGAAATAAGGACTGATTTTTATTTTCTCCTACTGCTCCCCACCCAGTGCCCTACTCTGCCCCCTTCCCCCCTTTGCACCCCCCATAGGAACCCTGCCAAAACTGTCAGGCATAGAGCCTTTTGGAACCACCAGGGAGAAAGAAGGCTTGTAAAAGAACCAGAAGATATAACCAAGCTACCCTCTCAACCCTCCCCCAGTCTCCGCCCGGTGTGTATAACTATATGTCTGTATCTTGTTCTTTTATTTATTTTTATCATTTTATATGTGTATGTTTGTTTGTTTTTGTTGTGTTTTTTTTATTTTTTTTACATTCTATTTCAATCTTTAACACTACTTTACACCACATTGAACATTAGTTGCTCAGGAGCCCCCACCTTTCCTTATGCTATCTATCAAGCTGTCTGCCTCGTCTATGGACCGTATGTTGTGCATTTGGTTGTTCCACATGATGTGGAGCATGGCTGGAAATTTTAGCTGGGCCTTAGCACCCAAACTATTTAGCTCCCCAATCTTTTTCCCAGTTCCCATTGTTTCTGGTCTGTTGCGTGACATACATCCAATCTGATGGTAAACGTAAGGTTCTGGGTTGTATAAGGACCATTTCGTAATGCGGCTAGCAAGATGGTTTTTTTGACTACATAGGATAGAAAATGTATCAAGATTTTTCTTGGCTTCTGCCACTGTGGATTACTCTTGAATGGGTCCCTATGTACCCGTTGTATTTCCTGGTCGAGGTTGAAGTCTGGTCTGTACTTCAGGGCCGTCTCCTTTAACAGTTTAATCACTAGGGCTTTAAGGTTTGTCCCCTCCTCTGCTTCTGGAATATTTAGAATTCGAAGATTACTCCTTCGAGAGTGGTTCTCTATTCTTTCCAAATCTTCCCTAAGGCTGGAGATCTCTTTAGCCAGTGCCTCTACACCTTTAGTATTTTTGGATATGTCCTTTCGCATCAGGCAGACTTCCTCCTCTAGTTGCCCAGTCCGGGCAACCACATCGTCTAGCTTTTGCGCAAGTACCATGCAGGAAGCTTGAATGTCTGCTTGGTTCGCCTCCGACGTCTTGAACTGACTTTTAAGTTATTCTTTAAGGTCCAGAAGAATAGAAGCCAATGGGGTCTCTATACTGGACCGGGTGGCACTGAGGCTCAGGTTGTATTAGAAGACTCAGGGGGTTTGCCAGGTTCTCTGGTGGTACGTTGAGGGCCATTCCCCCTTTATTTTGCTTTGACCCCTCCCCAATCTCTTCTTCGCCCTGAAGCGTCAAGACACTGAACATATTTTGCGTTGTGACCTGAAATCGGGTCTCTGTGACACCATGACTCGTTCCTGTCTCTTGGTCCCCTTGTACCTCTATTCCAATACTACTTTCAGGCATACTGGTGTTAGCTCCCCTTCTCTCAAGCTCCGTTAAGGCATTCACAGGTACAGGCACCCCTGTCATTTTCTTCCCAGAATCCCCTCTATCTTCTGACTCCATTGCGTGTGTCAGGACCTTGTAGTATGTTTTTAAAGATGGGGTGATTATAATTTGCAATGGGGAGAGTTTTATCCCTTGACCGCGTGGGCTCTTCGCTAGCTATTTAGTAGCTTTTCTTACCCTTACAGCTTTTGGGGGGATAGTATCAACAGAAATATCCCCAGGGCCCATTTTAGCTGGGAGAGACTTAGAGGTCCATTAGGATGTCGGGCGGTGGCACCACCGCGGTGCCGGCGGTGCGGATAAATGCATTTTTCCACCCGCGAGCAGCGGTCCTCACGCCCGCCATATTAGTATGGCCAAACATAGCCCATTTCCCGACTGCCGGGGTGCAACACACACCACCATCATAGTGCGCCTGCCACCACGGCGGTGGGAGCCAATGGAGACTCTCTGCCGTGCGGAATGATGTCCGCCCCGCTCCACAAATTAGGATGAACCAAACAAGCAGACCCATCGCAGTGGAGAAACCGCCCAACCAGAGACGGCGGAAGCACGACAGCAGAGCGCGAAACCAGAGTCCCGGTCCACACCACCCGGTCACGACCGCCATGGACCCCGCTCTACACGTCTTTCCGGTGCTGTACCTGCTACATCACCAGGAACTCATGGACCGCCGCGTCCGCTGCCGCAGGTATGCTATAACACAACACACAACACACTAAGGGTGGGCAGAATTAGCGAAAGTGCCTTTCGCAAAATATCGCGACATGCCAAAAAATCTCCGCGTTCACGCGAAATTTCACGTGATCACGGAGATTTTGGTGTGCTGATTAATGCGTTACTGAATTTGACCTTCAACTCGGGCACCTGCTTTATTTATAATTATATCTGTAAGACTTACAGATATAAATAAAGCAGGTGCCCGAGATGAAGGTCGAATAAAAGTGCTTCCTGTTGGGGTTTAATTTTTGTGACAGGAGCATCGTGCCAGAATGAATCCTGCCCTGCATATTTATCTAAGAAGATGCCACCGTTTTGTGCAATACCTCTACTCAACTGGAGAACTTTCTACTGGCTAATCAGTAAGTGCAACCTTGCTGGGTAAATGTATGTGCTTTTCCTACACTACAGCTGCGTAAAGGGCCAGATGAGTTGTCTACAGCAACCATGTGTGTCTGTAATGTTGCCACCGCGCCAACGGGCGCCGGGGTCCCTCGAGTGAGCTGTCCATCATAGTGGGGGAAAGGGCGGGAAGACGTTGCACACCACTGGTGTGTGGGGCGGGGCCAAACGGGCAGGGCTTCCATGCAGTTCACATGCCTCTTGTTTATAAAGGGCCAGAGACGGATCAGAGCAGCAGATGAGGAGACAGAACCTCCTGGTGTCAGGAACTACACGGGGATTGCGCTCGAGAAACTCATGGATGCACAGAGCTCCATCAAGGATGACAGCAAATTGTTGACGGTAGATATGGGGAGACAGCAGCACACCTGCCTAGGCGACAATTTCCGTTCCCTCGCGGATCGCAGAAGTTTCGACATTTTCGCGTTCCGCGCAGAACGCGAAAATGTGGAATTTTCACAATTTCCGTGAGCAGAACGGAAATTGTCACCCACCCTTACAACACACAACACATGGGCTGACACAGGGTCGAAATCCACATCAGACACCCTGGTGGGGACAGGGAAACATCCACAAGGGCACCCACACATCACCCACCTGCCACCAAGTCACACCTCTACATCCTGGACACACAGCTACCGCCACCATAAGGCAATGTCCCGGTCACATCACCGCAGCGGTGAACACAAGGAAATACATGCGCACAATGCAGGAGGCAGGGCCAGTGCCAGGCATGGGCAGGGCACAAAGACCACAAGACCACACCCTCTCCCACCACACACTAGCACATCCCATGATGGCACAACAACAAGCCAGGTCAATACACACCCTGCACCACACAACAAACAATCATGTAGACAGACACTGCAGGAGTGGCTGCACGGAACACACAACACACAGCACAGTAGCACAGGGCCAGGAAAACACACACACCACCACATCACCACACTCAGGGAAACTAAAATGAGGACAAGCACCAAATGAACACATACAAGGAACAAACATCCAAATGGACACACAGCCTGCTTAGTCACACATACATACCACAGCCGGACACACAGATACATACACACCCCACATGCCAACAGCAATGGATCACAACAAATAGGAAAACCAAAGTGGGATGCACACAAATGGAAGGCCAGGGAGACACACAACAAGCATGTGTGCAGCACATGCAAGACAAGGAACAGAGAACAACACCCTCACACCATCAAAGCACACATGGTTAGTACAGGCAGTGAGGACAAACCACAGACATCACAGTGCAACAACACAGGGAGACAGCAAGGCAAACCATGTAGAGGCACAAGGATGAAAGGAAGGCCATGAAGTCAAACTGCGAACAGCTACAAATCTATACAACTACTTCACAGGAGTACACCAGCAGCACTACACACAGGGACCATTGACACACGCCATGACTGACAAACACCAGTAGGAATCCACACATATACCCCCCTCACACGAGCAGCACACAACACCAATGTCAAACACACTGAAGTCTGGCAATACTTGCCAGTCAACACACCCACAAACAATCACCCACCCTGAGGGTAGCCGCAAACATCATACACACACAGGGATGCCACAACAAATGTCTGCACAAAACCAACACACAAACACATGACCCAACAGAAACACACACAGAACCACAACAAGAACAGACATGCCCTGTGCAGCTAAAATGTGGAAAGGCAATGGGAGCACAGACACAACAGGAGGGCACATCATCACTCAGGAACAATGCACAGACAACATACCAAAACACACACAAGAAGTGCACCATCACAGAAAAACACAGCCACATCAAACAAACAACAGATGCACAGACAAACAAAATCACACAGCAAACACAGCAGGACATCAGGGGATGCACACCAGACAATGAAAAGGAAACAGACACACACAGCACTGCATGCACAACAAGCAGTGTGTGTACACCTGGCATACCAGCCACACACATCAGTGACAGAAGAGCAACCCACACAACACCATACAGCACAGCACAAAGACAACAGCACACCCAGGAAGTGAAGCAATAACACAGCCAACACACATACATCCAACACAACACCAACAGATGCACAAGTCCGGGACACAAAGGTGGAAACAACTTGACCAGAGGACTGGGCAGCACACACAGTTGGACTGCATAGGAGCAACCATGACTGCCAAACAGCACCAGCACATCACATACACACCATTGGGCAAATGCCCTGAGTGACACATTGACCCTGGACAAAGAACTGCACCACAAAGCACAGTGGCACAAATGAAGTGATGGGGAGGCACACACACATGGAAACCAAGGGGACAGCTGACACCAAAGTGAAGTGTACTGCATGCCAGTAGGGGACATGGCAGGAGTGTACCATACACAAAGAGAGGGAGTGCAGACCCACGATGGGTAGGCATCTGAAGCACAGATAGGGGATGGCATGACAACACACACAACATGCCACACTGGAGTCAAGAAGGCACCATCTGACAGCAAGGCATGAGAAAACACAAACACAAATGCAGTGTGGAACAGCAGGTCTGTCCTGTCCCCACAAACAGCCACCAGACACATGGATGTGCATCAAACCACAACACTGACTCGCCAGTCACAAACTCTGCATACTCAAAAGTGACAAAAACAACAACTAGGAGTCAACCAGAACTGCAAGGACACACCAACACACTGTACAGTGGACTACATACAACTCACACATGTGCATACAACCACATCCACAGGGCTGAACAATCAAAACAACAGGCATACAACTCCTGGGTGACACATGTGTGTAGTTCACATTGCAGGGGCATGCACACATCAACACCCCCCACAAACTCACCCCCTTCACACCGCACACCACCTGGCCATCCAAATTCGCACATGGAAAGTAAGCCAATGGACTAGGATGACTGGCCATCACAAGATGACCACACACATATACCACTTGGCACACATAAAGGAAGAACACACATACATGATGACCCTGGATAGCCTGCCTGCAAAAATGTGTGCAGAACCCCACTCTGTGCCTGCAGTGCCCCCCAACCTGACATGTGTACAATATAGCCAACATGAACTAATCAAGTAAATGACAACTGCTGCACATTGTAAAATTACGCCATTGCCCCCACAAGTATCTGGTTCATGAAGAACTGAAGACCCCGTCACCCCAGAAAACTAATTAGTAAGAGAACCCAAACATTGACCATGTTGAAGTGGTGCGCAGAGCATGTGGCACAGTAAACCATATGTACACAGCAAAAGAAATTCATTCAGTAAGGACACTGACAAAATAGACAACAGGAGCAACTGTCTTTATTCACATATTGTACAGATAGGCACCATGACAAGAGAAGAGCAAGGCACAAAATGCAGAGCATGTCCATGAGAAGCTGCACAGGCACGGGGCACACAACAGTGAAAGTCAAGGCCAGTGGGCAAGACAAAGTGCAGACTGAGTCCATGAGAAGCTGCACAGGCAGGGGGCACACAGCAGTGAACATCAAGGCTAGTGGGCAGGACAAAGTGCAGACTGAGTCCATGAGAAGCTGCACAGGCAGGGGGCAAAACGCAAGGCCAGTGGCCAGTCCAAGGTGCTGACTGAGTCCATGAGAAGCTGCACAGGCAGGGGGCACACAGCAGTGAACAACAAGGCCAGTGGGCAGGACAAAGTGCAGACTGAGTCCATGAGAAGCTGCACAGGCAGGGGGCACACAGCAGTGAACGACAAGGCCAGTGGGCAGGAGAAAGTGCAGACTGAGTCCATGAGAAGCTGCACAGGCAAGGGGCAAAACACAAGGCCAGTGGCCAGTCCAAGGTGCTGACTGAGTCCATGAGAAGCTGCACAGGCAGGGGACACACAGCAGTGAACGACAAGGCCAGTGGACAGGACAAAGTGCAGAGTCCATGAGAAGCTGCACAGGGAATGTGTGTGACTGTACCTTTCCATGGTCAGCAATACAGTCAGGGGGTAACAATGTGCAGTACAGGCCCACCTGTGTGAGAGAAAGGTATGTGAGGGTAACTAACTCTCAGACTTGGCTGTCAGGCAGGCTGGGAGCTGGCTGTGTCTTGGGGACTGTCGGGGCACCTGAACGGGGAGAGAGCGGCACATGAACGGGGAGATAGCGGAACAGCTGAGGTAGAGTTATCAGTGGCTTGGCAAGCCGGAGGGCTCCTTGGACCAGGTGGTGTAGTGGCACGTGGAGGTGGAGTCATGCAGACGTGAGACACGGTGTGGCTTGGAGATTGTGGAGGGGTGCCTTTCCACTTCTTGGGGATTCTAAACGGCTTGCCTGACTTTGGATAAATGGGAAGTGGTGTGGGCACAGCAGGCACACTCACCACCAAAGCTGCATCAGGTGCAGGCACTTGCACCCCCTTTGGTGATGTGCTGGACCCAAGGAGCACTTTGCCTGGTTTCGCCTCTACCCCCTTTCCCTGTTTACTAGGTGTCACACCTACAGTGCACTCCGGCCCCTGCTTCACTGGGCTTGGAATGGGAGTCGAGGTGGTGGGTGAATCTGCCTTGGAGCCCTTTCTAGGTGTACCCTTGGCATGCACCACCTCCTTGGTGGGCACAGCCACTGTATGCTTCTCTTTGCGCGATGCTTTAGGGGCAGGAGAATCCTTGGATGGGGATGTCTCTGAGGCATGTGTGCCTGAGGCCTGCTGCTTTGCTTTTTGTCCACTGGTGTCGCCTGATGGGCTTTTCTCCCTGCGCTGTGGGGTGGCTTTGGTGGGGATGGTGTCTGCAGCCAGGACCGCTTGGGTTGCTGCTGCTGTGTGCTCCATGTGCTGTATCGTGACTGTGATGTATGTGGACCGTGGTCACTATCGTCAGACGTGGCCACTGTTGTAGGGCAGACGTTACTGTCGATGACAAAGCCTGCACTGTCCGGCGCAGCCCACCCACGTCAGAATGTATGCCCTCCATGAAAGCAACCACCTGGGCTAATTTTTTGTTGTGGTCAATGAAGGCATTGAGGAGATCTGTCTGGCCCACACACAGCTGGCCCAAAAGGTCCACAGACTCAGCACTGATAGCAGCATGGGGGACAGGGGCAGGGGCAGCGGTGCCAGGGGTGAAGGACACACTTCCCCTCTTACTGAGGCGGACACGGGCAGCACCAGAGGAAGTGGCTGGGAGGGTGGGCACTGGCCGCTGTGTGATGGAAGTGGATGCAGAGTCCCCATTCCCTGTGCCCTCCAACATGGATGCATCCCCACTGGCATCTGATGATGTGGTACTTTGCATCTCAGGCTGGGATTCCTCCAGCAGACTCCTGTCCCCCTCTGAGGCGCTGGTGACATCTGTGTCACTGGGCTCCTGTGCAGCTGTTGTGCTTGTTTCACGCCCACTGGTGTCCGTCTCCTGTCCCTCCGTGACCACAGGAGGTGCTGCATGAGAGAGAGAGATGTAGGGTCAGGTCAGTGACAGCAACAGAACAAACATATGCAAGCAATGCATTACAAAAGATGACCAAATCTACATGTTGCACACCACCCTGTGCAATCACATTGTGCCAACTCACTATATAGACTTAAGCAGTGCGTGGAAACTGGACACTCAGGCATGAGTGAGCCATGTGATAACCACACAGCACAACACCCTGCTTGTGGCTCTGTTCAACCAGACACACAACTAGCTCTGAGCACACCTAGGGACATGATGGGGGCACACTACTTGTTGCCAATGGCAGAACAGGTTGAAACAGGAGGGGACAACACAGACCCAGACTACAACATGACAGTCCACAATGGACATTAGCCCAAGCCACCCACCATGTTGTACTGTGGGGACAATAGAATGGTGCACATTGCTGTCCGATGTGTAGGCCTCCCCAATCTGGTTGCATGCAATGGACGCATTGATGAAGGCACATTCAGATTGGGCACACTGCCGTTCCCTCCCATGGGATTCCCAAGACTACCCCAGTGCAGAAGAAACCTGAAGATCACAACTCAGAATGTAATGTGAATGCACAGCATCCAAATCACCGTTGTCAGTACAGGTAGGGCAAATGCATGCCACCGGCACCTAGCCCAGCAGCCACTGACATGCCACAGCATCACACTACCAACATCACATAGGCCAGCACTGCCACAGGCTCTGTACACATGCAGACACTCCCAGCCAAAGTCACCCTCCCCAAATGCTCGACCCTGGCTTGCTGCTGATGCTTTTTCAAACGTGCATCCAGCTCAGGCTGTGTCACCGCCAAGATGCGGCCCATTAGTGGTGTCATACTGCGCCGTGCCAAACGCCCAGTGCAAGGAAGCAGCCCCAAGGTCATTTCCACCACGTTCTTTGCCAGCCGGCTGATGTCGTTCCACCTCTTGTGGCAGTGGGTGCACCCTCGGTTTGAGACCCCCAGAGCTCGAAACTTCGCGGCAATGGCCCTCCACATGGCCTTACACTGGTGCACCTTGAGCTGCAGGCATGGGAGACAAGAGGGGGAAATGATCAGGGACACAGTATTATGTACCAACAGCTATCAGTATAGCAGCAAGATACAAACTCATCACATATCCAACGATATGTCTGTCAAAAGCTAGAGTACATCTCACATGGTACATCTGCATGAGAAAAGCTGATGTGAATGCATGCAGGTGTGAGGGGGAACACAGTCCCTACACATCTCACACACATGCAGGATGCCAACCCCTATGTAGCCTGCCCACATCTCCAGTCCATTGTTGGGTTGAGCAACACATAGATCACATATCAACCTGTGGGGGGGGGGTGACCCACTGTGTCCAGGACCACACAGTCCCAATGTCCCTGCCCTGTGAATAGATAACTGTGTCATGGATGTCAAGTTGAGGGACATGATCGCACAACTACAAAATGCCATTCACAAGGGCGGTTGTGTGCAATCTACAGTGCTGGGATGGCCCATAGCTGGAGTGCAATGTGAAAAGACTGATGTCATACTCTGTAAGTGAAGTGATGTGTCCTTGTCTTTGGAGACGGGGACTGTGCTGCCCAGCTGGGCTCACATTAAGATGGACTACAGGTGCACAGACAGCCATCCAGCCAAGCAATCACTGTTCTGACTACAGCATGAACAACCTTCTGTATCACTGTATGGCTGACAACACAACACAGGTCACTCATGCATACATGTGGAGGCAGGGAAACCTGTGGCATTAGGTACACACACCCTCCCCCTGGAGACAGCATGTTGTCAGGCAGTGCATGGCACTACCCCACACTCCCAGGCACATACTGCATCAGTCCAACTACATGTGTGGCCCCCCTGCCTTACCACCCCACTGTTGATGACTTACCATGACATTTGGGGCACCATATAGCCTTGGGTACTGTATGAGTACCTCATCCACCAGGACCTCCAACTCCTCGCTTGTGAAGGGACTGGCACGAATCTTCTCTGTCCTTGCCATCACTGTGGACATGAGACAACAGCGGCGGAATTGGGTGGTGAGGGATCTCAGGCAGCAGTCCCTGGAGGCAGCAGCAGGTGAGGGGTCTCGGGCAGCAGTAACTGGAGGCAGCAGCAGGTGAGGGGTCTTTGGCAGCAGGCTCTGGAGGCAGCAGCAGGTGAGGGGTCTCAGGCAGCAGTCCCTGGAGGCAGCTGCAGGTGAGGGTTCTCAGGCAGCAGTCCTGTAGGCAGCAGCAGGTGAGGGGTTTCAGGCAGCAGTCGCTGGAGGCAGCAGCAGGTGAGGGGTCTCTGACAGCAGGCACTGGGAGCACTGGAAATGTGAGGCTCAATTCACACATATATAGCCCCCTGGGGCCGTTTCAAAGGTGCCAAGCTGCAGCAATTGGTGGTCGAGGTCTGCCTCTTTCATATGCGTCCAATTACCGCCCCCACAGTGGCGGAGCATGCCTACCGCGGTTTTCAAAATTGCATCATGCCACCGCTATCGAGCTTCCCATTGGCTCTAGGGCAAGCTCCATGGCGGGGACACACTGCCGGGGCCCGGTGTGCACTAGCGCAATGGTGCATCTTTCAAATGCATCCAATGACCGCCTCCACGGTGGCGGAGCACGCCTACAGCGATCTTCAAAATTGCATCATGCCACCGCTATCGAGCTTCCCATTGGCTCTAGGGTAAGCTCCATGGCGAGGAAACACTGCCGGGGCCAGGCAGTAGCCACCGCGATATGGGTGCCATACATTGACATGAGGCACCGTGATTTAGGGGGCGGAGCATGCCAACCGCCATTTCCCCATGTTTCCATGCCTATCACTACCGCACTTGTGTGAATGGGGGTGCTGGTTACACACCGCTGGGGCCAGGCGGTAGCTACCGCGATATGGGTGGCGGAGCATGCGCACCGCCATTTCCCCATGTCTCCATGCCTATCACTACCGTACTTGTGTGAATGGGGGTGCTGGTGACACACCGCCGGGGCCAGGCGGTAGCTACCGCGATATGGGTGGCAGATTATGCTCACCGCCATTTCCCCATGTCTCCATGCCTATCACTACTGCACTTGTGTGAATGGGGGTGCTGGTTACACACCACCAAGGCCAGGCGGTAGCTTCCGCGATATGGGTGCCATGCAATCGCAATGGCCATTTGGCAAACATCATCAGTGCACAGTGCCCACATGGTCAATGGCACATCATTGTGCACACGATGCCAATGTTCCATTTACTCCACTAATGGCTACACATGCCATGTTTGTGTGTGTGATTTCCTAGATTGGCCTGTACTCACTCACATGTCACTTATGGATTTGATGGTTGGGTGGGCAGGACAGTGTTGTTCTGGACTCTACAATGTTTACACATGCCAATGTGTTGAGGTGCAGTGACAATCACAGCAATGCTCGTCTTATTGAATGATGATCCATTTTGCATTGCCTCTCATGTCTGCTCATGCACACATTCGTCATTCCTGCGCCGACGGTGGTCATTGTGTGGTGGATGTGTGCCAGGTTGTAATGACGCATTAAGGTGTGACACGTACAGCAGCTAGGTGTGAGACAGTGGGTTTGATTTGTTGCACATATGCTGGATGCTATACTTCCAGGCGTGTCCATGTGAAATGTGGCTATCTCCCTATGTGCATTCACATTGACTAAGGTGTTGTTTGAGGTACTTGTCTTGTGTAAGTTGACAGGTGTGTCCTTTGTGTAGCTGAAGGTGTCCCTACATGTAAGCTGGTCTGTAAATCAATATTGATGGCAGTCATTGTTGTCGTTGTGTCATCCAGAAAGTGATATGCTGTGCACATCCCATGATGTATTGCATTGACATGTGTCCACTATCATCTCAAATAGGAGGAGGCCAAAGTTGATTCATCACTTGACGGTGCTGGAGGACATGGAGGATGTTGCGATCATCCAGAAATGCCGTCTGGGTAGAGCCACCCTGAAAACCCTTTGTGATCTGTTGGAGCCCCACCTGCAGCCTCGCCGGACTTATCCAACAGCTTTCTCCCCTACTTATAAGGTGATGGCGGCCCTGCTTTTTTTTGCTACTGGATCGTTCCAAGAGACAGTGGCCAGCGACGGTGGGATGTCACAACCGATGTTCATCATGGTGCTGCGTGATGTACTTTCCGCCATCATGATATACAAGGACAGATACATCCATTTCCCCAGGGGTGCTGAATTGCCAGCTGTGAAGGGAGACTTCTATCCCATTGGACACATCCCCAGTGTTGTTGGTGCCATTGATTGCACCCATGTCAGGCTTGTGCCACCACAAGCCAGTGAGCACATTTTCAGGAATCGCAAGCATTACCACTCTGTAAATGTCCAGGTTGTGTGCCTGGCAGATATGATCATCTCCCACATGTGTGCCAATTTCCCAGACTCGGCCAATGACTCCTACATCCTGCGGATCAGCATTGTGCCCCTGCTGATGGCTAATCTGCTTCCCGAGCATGCATGGATTGTGGGTGAGTATGCCTAGTCGTATTGCGTGCTGGGTGTGTGGGCTGCTGCCCTCAGCCTCAGCGACATTGCAATGTGTATTTGTGTTTGTCATACCTAGGTGATTCTGCATATCCCAACCGTCCCTGGTTGCTGAGCCTACTGAGGAATCCCAGAACCCCAGCTGACGTCCGCTACAATGAGGCACATGGGAGGACACGTCGTGCGGTGGAGCGTACTTTTGGTCTGCTCAAGTCACGTTTCCGCTGCCTGGACAAGACCGGAGGTGCACTGGCATACTCGCCCGGGAAGGTGTGTCAGATTGTAGTGGCATGCTGCATGCTCCACAACCTAAGCATTCGCAAGGAGAATCCCCTGCTCCTGGATGATGGTGAGGACCCAAGGCCCCAGCCTGCAAACCAACCCGTGTTCAGTGATGAGGACAGTGGAGAGGAGGAAGGTGTTGACCTGCTCATCACATGCTACTTCACTTGAAGGTGGGTGACAATATGCAACATGGCCATTGTCTGCTGATATTGCTGTTGTCGTGAAGGGGCATGTGAGAATTGTTTATAGAAAGTTGATCCTTCACCACTGGAAGGTATATCCCATATAGCACTCCTCTTGAAATTTCGTTTCCTTCAATACACGTAGTCAGATTTGAATATTCAAACGTAGTTATTTAATCATGTAATGTACAATTGAACATTAATTGTAACAAAGTCTTCTGTATTCACACTTGATAGCTGAACCTATAGGTGGTTCGTGGTGTTGGGGTCACAGGGTTATTTGTCCCCAATGCATTTCGGGGCGTACCCTTCTTCAGGGGTTCTCCCTGTAAACAAAAATGCGGTCTCTTACTAACGTCAGAGCCAGAATGCGCAAACTAAAAAGTAAACGGGTCTGTAGTGTGTTAAACATGCACTGAGAAAACTAGTGCGTGTACGTGATTGTTCTCACATCAGATTCGCTAAGAAAGTAAAATACGTGAAGTGACTAAATTTGAAGTTACTTTATCAAAAACGTAAAACTTTGTTCAGTTGTTAGCACCGAAATAAAGTTCAATGAAATACACCAACGGTTTGTGCTGTCTTTCCTAATTGCGTTAGCGTGCTCAGATAACCCGAGTTAGCGTGCGAGAAACCTAAAAGTAAAACTACGGTGCCAAATGATGAAACGTCCATAAAAGATTAGTGTGCGGTTCTCAAAGTGCTCCCCAACGCGTATTTTTGCTGTGAAACGAAAGCAGAATTTTCGTCCATGAAAAAAATATACACCCAAGTGTATAGTGCAATACTCGTTCGCGGTAGTGATCGTACTTCGTTTAGGCTATAGATGGTCTTAACGGTCTGACCTGATTACACCCGCCAAACAGCAAACTTCATCTCGCGTACCATGTTCAAACTTCGGAAGTGACGAATGTCTAACCCGGAAGTGCATAAAATAGCGTTCATGTGCCCACATCATAAACATAAAAGATAGACTCTAAAGTTAAATGCTATGTTGCTGCCTACGAAATCAATGTAAATAAAGTATTGCCACCGAAGGATGGCACGATATTTAACTGCGAATTACTGATGTGAATAAAAACCTGAAAATAAAGTTTCATTTGTTATAAAAAATGCATGATATGTTCTACACTTGAAAAAAACATGAATCATTATTAACAGAAACAACATTTCATAATCTCTCTTCTGGTGTGCATGCCAGCACAGAAATACGAAGTCAAGTTACTACATTAACCATGTGCTTAATTAAAGATAGCAATTAAATTCCACACGGTCATTCAGACCTTTTGAATGTAATGAATCTAGTTTATAAATCCAAAATAGTTCTCTTCGTAGAAGGAATTTCCTGTTGTCTCGCCCTTCTTGAGCTTGGACTTGTTCCAAAATTAGAAACCGGAGCTGACTGATATTGTGTTTGAGTTTGTTGAAATGTCCTGCAACGGCCGATTTGGGATTATTTAGTCTTATGTTGCTCTTGTGTTCTGTCATGCGAGTCTTCATTTTTCGCTCAGTTTTTCCCACGTAGGTGAGTCCACAAGGACACTTTAAAAGGTACATGTTAGACCCGGCCCTCGTAACATAGCCAGACCTGACCCCTGCACCTCACACCAGCCCCCGAGCCCACGGCCTAGCCGATCCTTCCCACCAGAACACACACACCCGACCCGGACTTCCCCGTCCGTGGCCTTCCTCCTTCCGGCCACACCGGGCCCGCATGCCCACTTCATGCACCAAGATGGCCGCCCGGCCCCAGCGCGACCCTGGCCTAGAGGCGCCACTCCGGCTGGAGGACATCGCGCTCCCCTTGGGATGAGAAAGGGAGGAGCAGTTTCCATCACACCTCTGCGCTTCCCTGGGAAGGTGGGTTTCGATCGACCCGCCGGCCTCCCCGAGGGCTGGCTCCACGCCTGCTGGGTGTCTGGGACTCCTCCCGACCCGGCCCTGAAAGGATCAAAGGACAATGGCAGGAAACCCCAACAAGCGACCCCCAGGTGACGAGACCCCTGCCTGCACAGACTCCGGACATCAAAGAGGAGTCGCCCTATAACAAGGGGTGCTCTGGGACTGTCCGGCAGATTCGCCTTGGAAACACCTGAGCCCTGCTGAGTGACTCGCGGCTCCCTGAAGATCGTAAGACCTCCGAACTTGTGCTTGAGCCCTGCTGAGTGACTCGCGGCTCCCTGAAGATCGTAAGACCTCCGAACTCGTGCTTGAGCCTTGCTGAGTGACTCGCGGCTCCCACAGACTCTCTTGGTCCCGCCGGACCCCACGACGACAAGCGTATCCCCCAGCTCGAGGATTGTGAGCTGTGCGCCGGGTACGCTCCTGCATCTGATCCATATCCCCAAAGACTGTCCCGCTACCTCCTACCCCCCTCCAAGACTTTGTGAGCCCGCGCTCCACTTGTACATATTTGCCTTGCTGATCATAAAGATCCTACAACTCCGATCTGATAAAGGTTTATTCTTAAGAACTCTCGGTGTGGTGTCTCTTTGTCGTGTGGTGCCGAGTGTACGATCCTAGATACGAGATTTCTCCCCTGAGGAGTCTCCCGCCAGTGCCCGGCTACGATACCTCGAGGGTGGGTCTCAGGACAGTCAGGGCCCCCTCCGGGCCCATCTGAGGTCGCCTTCTAACATTGGTGGCAAGCGACGGGATTCGGGCCCATAATCTAGAGATCGTACCGTGAACGGCTGACGCACTACCGACAAAGATGGCAGAAGGAAACGCCGTGGTTCTCACAGAAAACGACACCAGTACCGTGTTCCAGGTGGAACAGCTGGAAGAGTACACACACAAAGAACTGAAGCAATTCTATTAGGAACTCAAAATCGCTACCACTGGTCTCAACACCAAAGAAGATATGCAAAAGGCTCTTGCTCTTTTAATAGCCTTTTTGTTGTTTTAACTGGTGCCGACATGGTATTGTGTTTTCTCTTTCTTCTTTAGTCTATCCCTGGCGCCGGGAAACCCACTGTGGGTAGCTGTTGCGCATTATAAGTTCTATAAAATAAATAAATAAAGGCACTGAAAGCTTGGGTGGATTCTGGAGCCTCCCGCCCAGAAGGAGCGGGGGAGCCCCACGACGAAGCTGGACCCTCCCAAGGAGAACGCAGCAGCAACCAGGTGCGAGGCTTCGTACCAGACGGGGGCCTATCCCCGGAGGAACTCGCAGACAGAGAAAGAAGTCGCCATCACGAACTCGAATTAGCCAAACTCAAAATTGAGGGCGAGTTGAAATTAGCCGAGAAAAAGGAACAGCTGCGAGTGCGGGGAGAACTAGAAGAGAAGAAACTCCAACGGGAACACGAAGGAAGGAGACTTCAACTGGAACATGAACGCAGCTTGAAGGAAATGGAGCTGAAAGCAAAAAGCGAAGAAGCGCAGCCCCCGGGGAACCGAGAGGCGGCCTCCCCGGCGGAGCAGAAGGTCTACATCCCCAAGGATGTGGTCAAAGAATATTACAAAAACGATGACATTCAACAGTGGTTCCGGGCCTACGAGGTCGCCATGACCTCCCATCGGGTCCCGCAGAAGGATTGGGGGGCTGGGTTGTGGGGACGATTCCTGAGCGAAGGGAGAGACACCCTGCTCGACCTACCAACCTCCATGTAGACCTCCTATGACCACATGAAAGCGGCCCTCCTCACAAGGTACGGCCTCACCCCGGAGATGTACCGCCAGCGGTTCCGGGACTGCAGGAAGATCCCGGGTACCACCTGGGTGGAGTATGTGAATTTCTTCAGCCGCGCCTTCGATGGGTGGATCAAGGGCAGCAAGGTAACCACCCTGGAAGAACTAACAGACCTTATGTTGTGGGAACACCTGGCTGCGAACTGCTTTGTGGAACTGCGCCAGCATCTGCTCGACAGCAAGCTCACGGATCCGAGAAAGCTGGTCGTCGAGGCGGATCGCTGGACCTACACCCGGGTCTCCCGGGGCCCTGTAGGAGAGTACCCCCGAGCCAGTCAGGGACCACCCCGCCAGAGAGGGGGGGGAAACCAGGGAGGGCAGAGAGAGTCCCAGTCTAGTCCCCCGAAGTCCCAACCTCCGCCTTTCCCGGCACCCCCACCAGCTGTATCCGGCCCCCCCCTGAGACGGGGGTACCGGGTGACCATCACTTGTTTCCGTTGTCAGAAGCCCGGGCATTACGCCAACGACCCTGAATGCCCCATGGCCCCACACACCACCCAGGCACCACCCCCCGCTAGACAGATAGCCAATGTAGCACTGGGGAGGAGGTTGAGGAGACCGAAGAGTGGGAACCCGCAGCCATGGCCCTAGTATCCTTAGGAGATAGAGAAATGGTCCCTGGAAGCCTCCTGCCCTCCAACACGAAGAAATATGGGCAGCTTGTAACGATCAATGGTCACCAAGTAGAAGCCCTCCGTGACACCGGGGCCAGCATCACCGTTGTCCTCAGTCATTTAGTCCACGAAGACCAGGTCCTCCCCAACGTCTTTTGCCCGGTCATTTCTGCCGACAACACGTCAAGCCTATGTAAGGTAGCCCTGGTGCCTTTTGAGTGGGGAGGGGTGGTCGGTAAACTGAAAGTCGCAGTGAGAACCTCCCAGCCAGTCGACTGTCTCCTGGGGAACGACCTGGAAAGTTCCCCCTGGAAACAAGTCGAGCGCAAGACCCACCTAGGGATGATGGGCCTCCCTGAGTGGGTGTGCGCCACTACTCGAACCATGGCGGCCCGACTGACCCCCCTGAGGGAAGTCGACGACGCCCCGACCACTGAAGATAGGATGGTCCCCGCCGAGGGTCCCCACATCCCCCCACCAGAAGGGTCGGTCGCCAGTGACGAACCGCCGCCTTCCGACTCCGCCCAGGTCACCGAGTTAGGCGATCTGCCCGAATTGGCCCAGTGGCGCCACGAGGGGGGCCCCTCCCGAGAGGAGTTCTGCCGAGAGCAGGCTACCTGTCCTTCCCTGGTCGGGCCCCGGCAACAGGCAGAGGCCCAGGCCGCAGGCGACCAGACTGGGACACACCGGGTGTATTGGGAGAATGACCTGTTGTACAGCGAGCAGAAGTCGGAGGTGCTAGGGTCCGGCCGGGTGCTGGTGGTACCCCTATGCTTCCGAAACCTCCCCCTGGGCTTGGCCCACGACGTTCCCCTCGCAGGCCACTTGGGCCAGGACAAAACCTACAGTCGCCTCGTGACTCACTTCTACTGGCCCAGAATGAAAGCAAATGTAGAAGCCCACTGCAAGTCCTGTCCCATGTGCCAGGCCAGTGGGAAGAGCGGAGGAAAGAGCAAGGCTCCCCTCCAACCCTTCCCTGTCATCAGTACCCCTTTTGAGAGGGTCGGGATGGACATCGTGGGGCCTCTGGACCCCCCAACCTCCCAAGGACACCGTTTTGTCCTCGTCCTGGTGGACCATGCCACCCGATACCCTGAAGCCCTCCCCCTGCGCACAGTCACAGCCCCCGTGGTGGGCAGGGCGTTGATGGGAATCTTCTCCCGCATGGGTTTTCCCCGCGAGGTCGTGAGCGATTGTGGTACCAACTTTATCTCCCGATACATGAAGTCCTTATGGCAACAATGTGGGGTGTCCTATAAATTCACCACCCCGTACCACCCCCAAGGAAACGGCCTGGTAGAGCAGTTTAACCGGACTCTGAAGGGGATGATCGCGGGCTTGGAAGAGCCCATTCCGGCGTAAGTGGGATGTCCTGCTCCCCTGCCTCCTATTCGCCTACCGAGAAGTTCCGCAGAAATCCTTGGGGTTCAGCCCCTTTGAGTTACTCTACGGACACCCCGTCAGGGGGCCCCTCAGCCTGGTCAAGGAAGGGTGGGAGGCGGCGCCCCGAGGCCCCCCCGAGATGTGTTCCGTTACGTCCTGACCCTCCGAAACCAGACTAGGAGGTTCCGAGAGATGGCCGAGGCCAACCTAGAGGCGAGCCAGGAGGAGATGAAGCGCTGGTACGACCAGAACGCCACTCTGGTCGAGTTTCAGCCGGGCCAGCAGGTATGGGTCATGGCCCCCGTGAAACCCTGCGCCCTCCAGGATAAATGGACCGGGCCCTTCAAAGTGGTTGAGCGGAAGAGCCAGGTCACGTACTTGGTGGACGTCCAGTCACTCCGGGACCCCCTCCGGGTCCTCCACGTGAACCGCCTCAAGCCCCACTTTGTGCGGACGGAGCTGAGCCTCCTACTGGCCACTGATGACGGGTCCGAGGAGGAGTCGGATCCTCTCCCTGATCTCCTGTGCACCAAAGAGAAGGACGGCTCCGTAGAGGGAGTGAACCTCTCCCCATCCCTCACTCCCCAGCAACGTGAGGATTGCCGCCAGCTCCTAGTGCAGTTTTCTGACCTCTTCTCCCTGGTCCCCAAAGTCACCGACTGGTGTGTCCATGACGTGGATACCGGGGACAGCCCACCGGTGAGACACCGAGCCTACCGAGTCCCTGATCGGGTCCGGTCCTGTATTCAAGCCGAGGTCTCGAAAATGTTGACCCTAGGAGTGATCGAACCCTCAGACAGCCCCTGGGCCAGCCCCGTGGTCCTGGTCCCAAAAGCAGCTGCCCCTGGTGTCGCCCCAGAACTCCGCTTCTGCGTGGACTACCGGGGACTCAATGAAGTCACCCGAGCCGATGCCCACCCCATTCCCCGAGCCGACAAGCTCATTGACCGGCTCGGGGCTGCTCGGTTCCTCAGCACCTTCGATCTCACCTGCGGCTACTGGCAAATTGCGCTCACAGAAGGAGCCAAGGAGCGGTCCGCCTTCTCCACCCCGGATGGGCACTATCGCTTTCGCGTGATGCCCTTCGGGATGAAAAATGCCCCGGCCACCTTCCAGCGACTGGTAAATAGAGTCCTGGCCGGGCTGGAAAAATTCAGTGCCGCATATCTCGACGATATCGCAGTTTTTAGCTCTGAATGGAGTGAGCATCTCCAGCACCTCCGGAGGGTGCTGACCGCCCTGCACCAGGCAGGCCTCACCGTGAAAGCCAGCAAGTGCCAGATTGGGCAAGGTTCGGTAACCTACCTGGGGCACCAGGTCGGAAGCGGGCAGGTCGCCCCTCTACAGCCCAAAATCGACGCCATCCTAGCCTGGGAACCCCCCACTACCCAAACGGAGGTCCAAGCCTTTCTGGGCCTCACGG